>NC_140123.1:18666242-19323820 GCF_964035555.1 Netta rufina | reverse complement strand
GGTATTAAGAACAGATGTTGGGTAGCTTCAGGAGAATGAATTGTTTAGTGGGGAATATATAAATATTACATTCTAATAATAAAGAGAAATGATAATATTGTTTCTGGAGCTAGTCTCATGTTCGTATTACAGTATTCTCCTTAAGAGCAATAAGGATAAAATATGTAATGACGACTACATTTTCTTTGCAATCATTTTTCAGTAAGTATGTGGAGCTCTGCGACTGTTTCAAGCTAGAGATTTAGCTGAATTACCCCGGCTTCTTGGAATGAACTCAGGCACTGAACTTTAAGGAAATCTTAAAAGTTGCCTCATGTGTGCGTTAAAAGAAAAAAGTATATTCTTCATAAAAAAAAATGCTTTTTAGAAGATCTCAAGATACATACTGTATGACTGCCTGTCTGTGTGTTTGGTGGAGCTTGAATACAGAGATGTAACTGCGCTGGTAACACATGGTTCAAGCTGTATCTGTAAGAGCAGAACAAATTAGTTAAATTTAAAATAAATAAATAAATAAATGTGATCCCATCTTCTAAATTATGTGCAGTGATAGATATTTTTCTTGCTGTTTCCTAGTAGTGGAAGAAGTGTTAAGGAGCTTTTTTCCTTTTTTTTTTTTTTTTAAGTGTCCAGTGAAAGCCCAGATTTTTTCCTGCTTTTGTGTGACATAACTTGCTTGCTTAACAAAATCCTTTGTATTTTCACCATTGCTCTTTGCTTCCTTACCCTCTGGGCTGGCTCAGGTGATGAGCTTCCTCCTTGGGCCTGCTGCTTTTTTTTTATTTGGCTAAACCTTGATTTCATGTTTCTGTAGTTACATTTCTGATTCAACTATTGTGTACTTCACCTGTATCTGTTCGTAAGCCTCCATTAATGACAGTTAAAAAAACCTTTTAGTAAAGCCAAGTAAAAACCTGTGGTATTTCAGGCCGTGCTGTTTTGAAAATGCGCTAAGCCAAAGGAGTTTTCCCTGTCAAATTCGGATGTACGTTGAAAACTTCTAAAATTTCTCATCTCACTTTTGATCAACTTCAAAATAACTGTGCCAGGATGAAATGGTTTTGAAATTTTATCAAGGTTGCTGGAGGAGGAAGTGCTAAAACCTGAGGTTTGGAGCTGGGCAGCTGGCGGACGTTTGGGCCGGCCTGCCTTTCCTCATTAGTGGTGGGAGGAAACACTCCTGATGAGAGGCAAAGCCTCAACTCTACGACACAAAAAATGAGTCATTTTCTCGGTTTCTTTCACAGAATGATGACTTCCCACCGGGTGTGGGCAGTCAGTGTGTGTTTTAGCACCGCGGGTGCCCCGGGCCTGCTGCTCCTTCGGCCTCATGGCCTCCTGCGCCTCAGCGCCCTTGCCCAGAGCAGTGGCCTCATGGCCGGACAGGTCTGTCAGTGTTTGACCTGGCTTCGGCAGGGATTACTGCACCACCAACACCTGCATGCTGTCCTCTGATTGCTTTTCAACCTGTTCTTTTTTTCATTTGGAGAAGCTATAGTCAGATGTTAGATGTTATAGTCAGATAGTTAGCATGAGGTAGATAGAATTGAATATTGTGTTTGTCCTTGTGTTTTAATGCATGAACAGTGAAGGCACCGTGAGTGGCTTTTGCAGATGCTGCTGCAGAGATATGACTGCTGTTCTGGTCCCAGACAAGTTCACAAAAACTAGTCCCTGTCAAGTTTTTGTGAACTTGTCTTCTTGGGCCTAGGGCAGTGGCCCTTACCTCGGTGATGCCCTGCTCCATCTGCAGGTGCTTACTGTAAAAGGCTACATGAGTAAAAATAATGCTACCCTTGCAAAATGTGTGGTTATAGCTGTAGTTTCAGCAAATATGATTGGAAATTGGGCAATGGAAAAAAAAAACAGATACCACAAAACACTTTTTCACATAGGGATAATAAGATTAGTTTCTCTTGCGGTAGGAAGGCAGTTGCTTGACATTATTTGATGTACGGTGAGCCTAATAAAAAGGCTGTACATCATCTACAACTCCACTCTTGGACTGTGGGAAATGAATAGGGCCATTGCCAGCATTATTATGATCTGGTGTGTAGTAGAAGAGGGGTCACAACCGTGGTTCTTGACTTAAAACTTTGTTTTGAAGTACACTGTCACAGTCCTGACTCTTGTATTAAGCCATGCCTGTACTGTCTGAGAGGTACAGTAATGGGCAATACAGAATTGAGCTACTTGAATCTTATCATCAGGGTGCAGCTATGATTTCAGGGGCTGTGGATGTGTCAGCTTCCTATCCTGGCTGCCAGCTAATCTAATCCTGCTGGGGAACCAGGACCTGCCATGTGGAGAGGGGATGGTGAGATTCTTCTCCTTCCAACCCTCTAGGATAATGGACTCCAGGCATTAAGTTGGGACCCATTTATCTTTCATGCCTCCCTGCAGGAGAAACAGAGAAGTACCCGTAGTTGGTAGGAGCTGAGGGAAAAGTTTGGTCCATTGCCACCAATCCTTCTCTTCCTTGCTGCCAGATTCAGAGGCTAAGTTCTCTCCAGCTCCAGGGGACAGGGTTCCTGTACCACTGCAGTGTGATGTTTCATTCCTGATGTAGTCAGAGCTAACTGATTCTCCCTGTTAACATTAAATGATTTTAAACAATTTGGAACAATGATGTTTTCCTTAACTGTTAGGTGTAGTTATGTCTTTATCTTTCTCCTTTTTCAGTTGCACTCACTCTGTGCTGGCAGAACTCTCTCAGGTCTGCAGGCATTGACATCTTGTTCCTTTGAAGAGTCTTGCTGACTTCAGGGACTCTGTGGATTTATCTAGCAGCATCCACCAGACATTTTAGAGATTACTTTGCTAAACAGAACTGCCTGCCAGACCTTGCTCATGCTTTGAAACTTTAGAACAGTGAATGTGGAGATTAGGAAGTAAGTAAGGCTTTATTTAAGAATGAGCTGTGACCTCATGTCAGCATTCATCCTTTGGCTGCCCAAGCCAGACTATCGTAAGTTAGGTGTGTATTGTAGGACATTTCTCAGCTTTATCTGTTGTCAGTGTGCTTAAACCAATGTTGTAACTGCAGTTATGGAGGAAACAGTAACATACATGTAAAGCGCACACTATTTTTTAAGTTTTTTTCTTCACTGTTCTGTCATGCTGTATCCAGGCTTTCTTTCCTTAAATTTAGTGAAGTTAAGACTTCTCTGAAGTTAAAAAGAAAAGACTATTAAAGTTTACACTGAATTTTCTTGTAATTAAATTCAAACATTTTCTTGTCCTAGGGGTTATAAAGAAGGCATTTAGATTTAAAAAGAAAACTAGATCTTGATTGAAGTGTAAGATCTGTTCTAACTCTGTGCATGCTGCTGCTGTGATAACTTTATATGGGGCCACGTGAGTTTGGTCCAACACTGACAAGTTTCAAGTCATAACTCTTGGGATGTACAGAACTTTCCCATGCAGAATTTGGTTATTCTCTGAAATTCTGTGGGAGCAATCCTGCACAGGGTAGATGGAGTGTGAGCTGATCCTGTTCACCTAACCTACGTAGAGTACGTTCATGCGAGTTAACATACCATTATTTTAGTTGAATTTGTAAACTTCCTTGTTGACTCGTGCAAAATAGCCAGGAAGGAGAAAGTGCCCAATAATACTGCAAGGAGGCTGACAACAGCCAGCGATGATAGTGGATGAACAACTTACGGATATTTAGAGCAGCTACAGGCATCCATCTGTCAGCATCCTACCACACCTACTTGAGGGCAATACCTTCATCAGCTTGTATTCGTTCCTCTTGGTTCGCTGTGGTCTTGCCTCTTCTAACAAAGACACTGCTCTACCTTCCTCCCTTCTGCCTTCCACATCCTACCCACTCTTCTTTGAGCAGTAGGTGTTGGGTACCTGTTTTGATACAGAAAAGCAGGCATGGGCAGTGGGAGCTGTGTCCTTGTGAGGACAGTTGCCTCTGCAGACTGGTTACTACAAATCACATATGTGTAGTGTGTTGTGCAGGTAAATGAGTGCTAATTTCACTGGAGAGCCTGTAATAACATCCGTTTGAGGATCAAATTGTTACTAGTGGAATAATATCTCTAGTTTTTGTTGCTTATCTTGGAGAGGAAGTTTCATCTCAGCAGACATTTTGATACTGATGGCAATGATTTACTTTGGCTCTCCCTTCAATTAATGGGTATAAATAGCGTGTTATATAATACCGTTTCAAAACTGAGAATAGATCTTATCACAAACCACAATTTATCTTCTGTTTTGCTTGTAAAAGATTGTATTAAGTACTTAAGCTCCAAAATACAAAACAAAATCTGATAGGAAGTAAAAATAATCCTATTGTTAAGTTTGCATGAAAGCAAGATGTGAGTGAGCAGATGTGTAGGAGGTAATTCCTTGAGCAGTCACGCATTTGTTCCAAATATAAACCCAGAAATACTGGGCACTCTGGGGTTTAAATAATTCATCTGATAATCAGGTTGGGGAAAGATTTCTTTTAATCCAACTAAGTTTTTATTCAGAAAGTTTTAAATCTCACTGTGTTGTCTTTATTGCAGGCCTGGTCAGAAACCATCTATCGCATCTTTCTTACCAGTCTTCAAAAACAATCTTAGGTATCTTTTAATTTGAAAGATGAGTTTGTGCTGAAATTTAAATGATTACCCCAGAAAACAAGTGCAAAAGAAGGAATTGGAACATAGTTTAAGCTGTTTATTATGCTAGCTAGGTTTTCAGTAGTAGTTTAGCTATTACTCAGGGCTCTCACTTTCATGTAATGCCAGATCTGAAGTGGGCAGCAAAAGAGGCTATCAATGCTGGCTGTCTAAACTGCCTGCTGGCCTGGTGCCCGAGGGAAGAACATCTCATCCACTTAGGAATCAGTTGCTGAATGCTGAAGAGCATCCTTGCATAGCCTGAATCGTTGTCTGGTGGGGTCTGTTGCACGAGTGGATGTGATATTCCTGTGTTGTTGGGTGTCAATGTCCCCTAGAATCACAGGGTGAAAGGCTGTAAAGAAGAGTGCTGCCACCCATCCAGCTGCCTGGGTCTGGCTCCTGTATTTGAGTTCTCTGATTCCATGATTCCAGGTTTTCTTAAGGCAAATGATGGTTATTGGATATGCTGTGATTTATTTTTTTTCCTTACAGCCCATGTGAAACACTAGAAGAGGGTTACTAGCAACACAGGGATTGAGTCTTGTGGCTTGGCTCCACAGGAGGTAGTGTGATGCAGTCTTGGGGCATGTTGCTATCCGTGACTTTGGTAGAGTTCAAACTTGGAATCTCCTTATCCTGGGAATCTCATTCTTCTGTATAATTTACTTGCTTATAGAGAAGGATTACACTGGTAATTCTCTAAGGGTTTTTGTCTGTTTGTTTTAAGACACTGGAGTCTTTCTTTTGGGAGGCTTTGAGCATTTTAGAAGTGCACGGTAACTTCATGACTTAGGTCTGGTTCCACTATAATGAGCGTTTACATGGGTAGAGTAATATATTTAGCTTTTCTTAATACAGTAAGTGCACCAGTTAAAAATACTGCTTGCCCTTGTGTTTGATTTGTCTCTTTCTCCTATTTTTGCCCGTACTCGCAACTACGTTACCACTATCACATGGTGTTCCCCTGCACATGCTTCTCAGGTTTACTCACGATCTTTTTGCTTTGCATATGCCTCACTGTTGCTTGGCTTCCTTGCCTGCCTGTCGTGTTGGCGAGCCATCTGGGCGCTCCCTTCCCTCCCTGCTTCTCGAAGCACGTCTTGCCTAGCGGTGGCAGTCAGCGAGGTCCAGCCCCAGCGGTGACACTGCTGTCTGTGGTGCCTTTTGCTTGTCCTTGTATATTGGCACAGATTCCATTTCTTGGCTTTTTGAGGCTTCCAGACTCCCTGTAGCAGAGTCTAGACACCATTTTGAGGAACAGCTAACGTGGTTAATTGCTTTTTCATCAGCTGATAGTGGCCCACAGACTGCACTTAGGGAACAGTTTTATCTTCGGTCTTGACTACAGGGAAGGCAAAGTTCTCCCACATACCTAGGGAACCTCACTTTGGGAAGTTGGGGTGAATTTTATGAAGTCGTGCTTTCAGTAGAAATAAGCTTTTTTTTTTTTTAATTATTATTATTATTATTTCTATGCTTGTTGAGTTTGTAATGTACTTTACTTGCAGACATAAACATTGCCTTTGGCAAGACAGATTTTTCTTGGCTTTAATAGTAGCAGGTACAAGCAATTTGATCTGTTCTAAATCCAAGAAAATTCTCTCAGTAGGCACATTTGCCTTTTCATAATGCTACTAGTGTTTAGGCTGTGCTGTTCACAGGAGACATTTCTTGTAGGTGGGAATACCGTGGGTGTCAGCTTAAAACACCCCAGTGCACTTTTTCTGTGTTCTCTTAAAAAGCAGCAAAGTCTGGAGGAGTACATGATTGTTCTTTAAGCCATGCTAATTTGCCGGTTTCCCTCTGGGTAATTGCAGAAGGATGCTCAATTTGGCTGTATTCTGTGCTGTCGTGCCACAGCTGAAGTCTGTGAAAAAGCAGAATTTGTCTCAAGCAAACTTCTCTGTCTGCAAGGAATAAATGTTGTTCATCCGATTCTTAACTATGTTTATAGGAGATGGTGGGTGGTGGTTTCTTTTTGCTTTTTTTAGCAAGAATATAATGCAGAGATAAGTGTAAACTGGTTAACTCAGTAATACTTGAATGAAAAGCTCTTCAGTTACTGATTTCTAATAGTAACATTGTCACTTGAATGTTAGAAGTTTTTAATCGTAAGATACTGTCCCTGTCCAGAAGTGATTCATAAGTAATAGACCCGGACTCCTAAAACCTTTAAGAAAACAATGTCACTTATAAATGTGATATACTGTATATGTAAAGCCCAACATGAAACTGCCTGCCTAAAATTGGCAGGGTGGGAGATTTGATACTTTCCTTTTAAAGCAAAGACTGTTCCCAAGAATAAGTAGAAGGGGCTGAAAAAGCAGAGACAACTTCAAATGTCTTACAAAGACTACATCTGATACTTGTAACCCATTCCCTCTCATTCTCATGTCTTCGTTGCCTTCATTGCTTGGCACTTGCCATCAATGACAACTTCCAGTTACGTTTTTTAAAGGTGTGTTACTGAGGTAGGAAACGCTTGTACTGAGCATGTGGATCTGAATATATACATGTACATTTTACATCCTCTATCTGCATTTAACTACTACTTCTATTTAAAACAAAACAAAAACCCCCAAAACTTTATTTTTTACCCCCTTTTTCCCCACATGTACCTTCACCAGGTGTTTCCTACTCATGTTTGTTTTCCAAATGGCGCTTGATCTAACCCTTTCACATAGGTTCTGCTGTCCTATTTTGAGTGTGCTGTGAATTAAAACTTTGTTTTTAATATTCGTTTGCGTTAATCACTTTCTGCTTAGGTAGCGTATGCTAAATTTGTAGCCCTTTTATTCCTTCCCAGTTGTGCTGCCCTTTTTCATGGCATCGGTGAATAATATATCATTCAAATTTATGGTGTACCATCAAAGGAGGAGCAGGAAAAAATATAATTAAAGTTACGTAACACAGATTTCTAAAGAAGAAACAAAGACAGGGATTATTTGGTGATGAAAAAGTAAGTGGCAATGTACAAAATGATGGAACTATGTGGTGCTGCTGCGTCAGGAGCTCTTCTTTATACTCACGTAGTACAAGATGAAGGGCACAGGCAATAGGAATGGGAAATCTGGCTAAAAACCTAACGGTGCTGTCTGTTTTTTTGAGGATCCAAGTGCCCTTTGGAACAGTTCGGTATGATTAATTTGTTGTGTTCCTGGCTCCTGTGTTTTTCGCATCAGCAGATTGCTAATGCTAAGGTTGCCAGAAGCAGAGCTGTGTTATGAGCAGTGCTGGGGCTCCCCTAGTTTTGTTGGTAGGGAGAGAGGTGCTGAAGCTCTGTCCGTGATGGGGTCTCTCAAAATGTGCTCACACAGGTAAGAAAGTGAGAGAGAGGGGATGGGATTTAAGGGGCTGTGCTGAACTGGAGCCCATTGGGCTGGAACCTGTTTCTGACAGAAACCTGAATCCAACTTCATTTTTTATCCAGTTCCACACTGGAATGAAAAGGCAATCGCACAGAAGTTATGTTTGGTTCCTTGTGAAGCATCTGATCTAACAGCACACAGCATTTTGATGGAATTGGTCAGGATTCAGGAAATCACAGAAGGAAAAACCCAACTCGGGGTTAGTTTCACAGTGGCAGTTCCTGACCTTCCAAAGTAATTCTCCTTGCGTGCAAGCAGGGATGGGGTATTTCCTGAAAAGCGTGATGATTTTATTGATTTTTACATACAGAAAGTGCAAGATCAGATGAAGGTTGGCACATCTGTTAAAGGAAACGATTAGGACTCTAATGAAGCATGTATTTTATAAGAAGCTAATTTCTCTCTTAACCACTGAAGATCACTGCCTAACTTTTGGGCTCGGCTGTGTTTGAAATGCAAATGGAGGGACTTGTTCCTGTCAGAACTGATCTTTATATACACTAAGAGCTGTAGTCATTCCCCATGTATTTAATGAAACTTGAAGTGTACTTACACTACACCAGAAAAATGTGTGTACCTGTGATCTGTGCCAACACATTCCTTCAAATTGCATCACTCTGGATCCCAAAATATTAGAAAGATGCTGAAGATTCAACCACACGTTTAACATAAGGGGAGTATCAGTCTCCATCTTTCCCTTTTTTTTTTTTTTTGGACTGTGAGTCAAAAAAGAACTTTTCTACTTTTCACTCTGTTTTCTCCTGAAGTTAGTGTTTCTGCTCTTCTCAAAAGGATTTTTTTCACTGTCCCATTTACGGCTGGTGGCATGAGGAGTGCCATTGCTATTACCTGTGGTTTCTCAGAGGAGTACGAAGAGAAAGCAAAGAACCCATCTTTCCTGTGCTTCTTCACTGAGCAGAAAAATGGCAGGCAAGATTTTTCTCAACTGCAGAAAAGTATGGGATTTCCCTAAACACGTGCAGGATTTATGTCTTCTAGCATGCTTACTGGCTTTGTTGCAATTTTTGTTGTTGTTGCATACTTAAATAGAACTGGTCTCCTTATTTTCTTTCTTACTAGCTGTCCAGGCTTGCAGAAAGTTTAGCAGTCTTGAAGGTATTTGTCTGCCCGACCAGTGTTGTCTTTTTTCAGCCTTTCTTTCTTTCCTGTGTGGATAATGGTCACTGGAGTCGGCGGTCCTGCTGGAGCTGATCAGCAAACGCTGCTGTTGCTGTTCCCGTTCTGCATCCAGACACTGCTGGTAGCTGAGAGGAAGTAATTTTATTTGCAATACTGTGTTACCTAGGACCTGTCTCTTTATGGGGCGATACCTCGGATCTTGCTGTGTCCTGGAGAACTTTGTATAGGTAACTTGTAAGACAAATTAGCAAATGGGCGTTAGCAGTAACATCAGGCAGTGCAGAACGGGAAGCAGTATGACTGGCAGTAGTTTCAGCATGCCGAAGAAACCTGATCATTACCACTCCGATTTTTAATTCCCTCTAAGCTTGATTGTCTCCTTCAAACTCTTCTCTGCAATTTGAAAAAAGATCAGGAACATGGAGGTATTTTGGGAGATTTTCCAAGCACTGTAGGCTGGGGTATGTTTCCAGCACTATTGTGTCAGGCTCACTTAAACCAGTGCTCTTGTAATGTGAAATTTACACACAGAATAGGCATGTGCTGGGTTTTTCTTTAAAGCCTTAAATTAGCTGGACTTTAAATACTTCCAATTTACCAGTAAGTGATGTTGAATCCCATGAAGACAGTAGACGGTGAGCTTTAAGCTCCCTCTGGTGGCTGCACTTTAGAGTCCAAAGCTTGCCTGCAGCACTTCTCTAATCAGGACAGTTTTGAGAGTGAGTTCATGATGTATAATTATTATTATTTTAATTAATACAGGAACATGATGTGCCTTATGCCTTCCCAAAGTGCCACAGGTCTTCTGTAATCAGACTTCAGAAAGCCAGAAGAGTTAAAGTTACGTGAAATAAGAGCTCTCTTCTAGTTATTGTAAGCATAAGGGACTATTTCCCATAAAACAGCTGTAATTATTATTTTTTTTTTTTACAGTTGTGCAGTCATTTACTGCTGATCTCCCTAAAAGTGGTCTGTCCTTAAGTATTACAGGACACTGGAAACAAGTATAAACTCTGCATGACAAACTCAAATAAGCTTTGTTAATGCAAAATCAACATCGGGTAGCCCTGGTTTGCTGTTTTTGCTCTAAGAACGTGCATATAAATGGCCCCAGACTTTGTCACTTACACTCAAAGCATTTCTTCTGAGGTTGCTATAGTTAGCGTTAGGTTTCACAAGCTTGTAGAGCTGATCTGCGAGATCAGTAGTGCTGAAAAGGCAGTGTCACTTTTTTTTGGGGTGAGGGGGCTAGGTAATATAAGGGATAGTGCAAGGAGGTGATAAGGCCATGCAGGTGAGAACAAGAAAGGGAGCAAGACGTCTCCTTTTGGTGGCAGAGGGTTACTAAACATAAATCACTTGTCTTGGGAAGCTTCATTCTTAGTTCTCATGAAACGTCATTGACCAAAGCTGCGTACTTCTGGAGCCTTCAGAGGATTCCCATGATGTTACACAGCAACAGAGGCCGTAGATTAAATGCACTCTAAATGGTAAATGATGCTGAAAAAAAGCACCCTGTGACACACATGTCCTGTGCTGTGCTGTCTTATAGTGAACCAGGCTGGAGGGCTGATCCAGGTGCAAAATAAGCCTGCCTTTGGGATGCTTTTTGGTGACAAATTCCCTCATCTGGCTCCCTCTGTGTTTGCACAAATGCTCGCCCACACAGAGGGAAGAAACGGGGGCTGCATTTCTCATTTGGGTTTATATGCAACAGCACAGACCGAGCTGTGTGTCAGGCTGCGGCTGTGCTTTCATCCCTGTGCTCTTGATGATAACCTGCTCCAAATACTCGTCTAGCATCCAGCACAGCGGGGTCTGTGGCATTGAACATACCTGGAGCCTGCCCAGAGAAGTGCTGCAGCCCCGACTGCAGAAACCACCACCATGGCTGGGGACAGCTCCTGGGGACGGCTGGTTGCGATGCACACAGCAGAGTTTGGGTTTGATTGTGCAAGCAGCACGTGGCTTAATTATGTGAGGCTTTTTTTTTTTTTTTTTTTTTTTTTTTTAGCAGAGCACAGGCTTGTGAAAGGACAGGGCATTTATTCTTCACTAGAAAAAATGTGATGTGTAAGAAGGGGCACAGCTGCTCATTAGGACCCATTTAATCAGATGATCAGCAGTCTGCTTTCCTGTGCTTCATTTCGTCAGATTATTGAGAAAATGATTGAAGAGCATCAGTTTTAATCTGTGGATTTACTAGCTTGTGTTTGAATCTTCCATCTTGTCTTTGAATCTTCCGTCTTGTCAAGGATGAAATAATAAAATCAGATTTAATGTACTTACTGGAAAATATTAATCTTAAATTAAATACCTTGGTCTTTGTGCTAAGGTGTTGTGCTTTTATTCCAAGAGCAGCAGGTACAGATCAAAAGATGCAGCTCGTGTATGATCTTGGATTGCCAGGGACAAGGCTCAGAGGGGGAGTGTGTAAGTTCAGCTTAAGTTCAGTAACATACTCTAACATCTCAGCCTGGCTTTATGCTTGTTATGCAAGCCCATGCTTGTACAGTCCATAAGGTTGGGAAAAACCTGCAAGATCATCTGGTCCAACTGTCCCTGGACCACCACTGTCACCCACTAACCCATGTCCCCAAGCGCCACGTCCAACCTCTCCTTGAACACCCCCAGGGACGGTGACTCCACCACCTCCCTGGGCAACCCGTCCCAGTGCCTGACTGCTCTTTCTGAGCAGAAATGTCTCCTCATTGCCAACCTGAACCTCCCCTGGCGCAGCTTGAGGCCATTCCCTCTGGTCCTATCACTGGTTACCTGTGAGCAGAGGCCGACCCCCAGCTCCCCACAGCTTCCAGTTGCAGAGAGCAATGAGGTCTCCCCTGAGCCTCCTCTTCCCCAGACCAACCCCCCCCAGCTCCCTCAGCCGCTCCTCACAGGCCTTGTGCCCCAGGCCCTTCACCAGCTCCGTAGCCCTGCTCTGGACACGCTCCAGGGCCTCGGTGTCCTTCTTGTGCTGAGGGGCCCAAAACTGAACCCAGCACTCGAGGTGCGGCCTCACCAGAGCCGAGCACAGGGGGACGATCACCTCCCTGCTCCTGCTGGCCACACTGTTCCTGACACAGGCCAGGATGCCGTTGGCCTTCTTGGCCACCTGGGCACACTGCTGGCTCACGGTGAGATGAGTATTGACCAGCACCCCCAGATCTTTTTTGTCAGTGGAGCCGTAGTCTTTCTACCTGTGTGTGTTCCTTTCTTGAAGGCGTATCAGTTTAGCTTATGCTGCTTTGGGTGTCAGTTCCCTGTAAGAGTATTTTTTGAGCTCCACGTGAAGCTGGCATCGCTAGCAGTGGTGGAGAAGCAGGAGTCACCTGGATAGCCAAGCTGCCCGTGATACAAGGCTACTGGGGAACCAGTGCGGCCATCCAGAGCTGACCTCCTGAACCTGAGCCCTTGCTCCATCTTTAAGATGTCAACTTTAATGTTAAACACTAGAGGGTAGTATGTTACCGCCAGTATGTGATTTTAAAGCATATCCATGGTCAAGATTCTTAATCCCTTGAGTTTATTAGACATTCAAGTCTTTAAAAAAAAAAAAAAAAAGTAGAACTAAAGCAAAAATAGAACTTTGTTTCTGTGTCTGTGAGCATGTTGGCAACATAATTGACGTGCAGTGATATTTTTGGTTTGGGAAATAAGGATTTGTTTGATTATCTTCTGAAGCATCATTCAGAACATAATACTTAGAATTATTCACGCTCTGCCAGATGTCTCGATGCTCACACTGATGTGCACACAACGTGAATACACAATGGTATAGAAGAAGCTGTGACTAAGAAAGAACAGGTAGTTTTACAAAACGATACTTGCTTTGATATTTAACAAGGCAAATATTGATAAGTTCATGACATTGCTCATGTATTTACAGTTGGGTTGTAGAGTAACTGCTTTTTAATACTTAAATAACTCTTCTTTTCTCTTTCAGGCACCACCTTCCATGGTCAATAATGAACAACGCCAACATGCCGAGCACATATTCTTATCGTTTAGGAAATCAAAATCACCATTTGCTGTTTGCAAACATATTTTGGGTAAGTTTTAATAAATGCAGTTAAGCAGTTTCTCTAACTGGATCTATGTCCTTCTGCAGCTGGGAGTACGGACATTAGTTTTAATTTTGAGGAAGGGTGCTTTTTGTTTGTGTGGCTTTTTTTTCTTTTCCGAAATTTCATGTTTCATATATTTGTTTCTGTACAATAGTTATACAATGACTGTTCTTGGAAGGGATCTCAGGCTGGCTCAATGCTGGAAGCCTGGTCTATATTACATTCAGAACAGGCTGTTAGGGGCTTTGTCCGGTTAGGGGCTTTTGCCATGTGGAACAGAGAAAACTGAAGAACTTAGTGAATTTAGAAGAAGAACTTAGAACTTTTTTTTTTTGTATTTTATTTTAAGGCTTGGATAAACATCTCATTTAAAAGATTTGAAGTGTGTATTGTTTTTAAGTATTGAAAGTAGATTAATTAAGAAATGTTTTTAAAATGTAAGCAAAGTAATTCAGATCTTTGTATAAGTAACACACTCTGTTTGTGTGTTTAAGCAGTACCTAAAAAAAAAAAAATTGATTTAAAAGTTAGGCTCCTGGAAGAGCTTGAATCTGGCGTTGCTGTTGAAAGGGATAATACTGCCTTCAGCATTCAGTGCCAGGTCCTGTTCACGTGTTGCATCCTGTGTGGTGGCCACATGGTAAGCTGAATAATGTATTGGCAAATAAACAGGATGGCTGTAAGCAGATCAAAAATCTGTTCTAGGTTCTCTTTGCAAATGTTTTTATCCAAATATGAGAAATCATGGCACAAGAATAGGAGGGATCAGGTAGTAGTTGCAAGCTGGCAAGGCTGCTTCTTTTGGCATACGTTTTTGCTTAAAGTCTACTTGAAACAACAACTTAAATGTCTGCGGAGCTGCTAGATAGCATCAGCCAAAGATCAGTGATGGTAGAGGGTGAAGCCTCACGCTGCTCTAGGTTTTGTTTCTGGCAGCTCTGAAGTCAGTAAAGTATAACTTCATTTGGCAAAGTTCCTATACTGATGTAATAGATGAAGCTTTCCTCTATTACATGCTTATTGTAATACTGTCTAATCTGTGGAGTTTGCAGAACTCGCTGTGGCAGGATTGCTTGATGCTTCCCATTATACTGTTGGTTTACATATCTGCTGCTGCCAGCTCTTGTACTGGTGCTGAACTTTTCCATGGCAGGAATCTATTTCAGGTTGAATGTCTTAGTCGCTGTGAACAGCACAGCTTTTTCCAAAAATTAATTGGAAAAGTTTCTGTCCACCTGATAGAAGTAACATTGATTCAAAGTTTTGTGGGATTATATGTGTGGGGGAAGGAAAGGGCTAGGTAGGTGTCACCTTTTATCAAAAATTCCTGGAAAACCTGGAAATGTGTGGAAAAGAACACATGCAGCGGGGGAAGCAACTTTTAATTTCAAAGATTTGCCATGTGGAACAGAGAGAGATATAAGAATTAAGACATTTTTAATATCTAAAATGATTATTTTCATACTTTATTCATTCCACAGTGTTTTTTTTTAAGTTATTTCAAAATTTTCTTGATTAGAGAAGTTTAATTCACGAATATCATGGTATTAATATTGCAGGCCTTCTACTATGTTTTTAAATTATGCTTTAATATATAGAGCAGGGTGTGGTTCCTTTCCTACACCCACTCGCAAACCAAAATTCTTTTTACAAACGAGTTCAAGGTTTTAGGATATTACACTAGTACTTTGTCTGGTCACGAAGGCTGTAACAACACTTATTGATTTTAATTAGGACAACTCCCCCCCTCAATTTTTAAAGAATGTTAAGTGGGCAAAAGAACATATGTAAGTAACCTTGCTTGCAGAACATTTAGGTCTCTAATTAGCGATGAATTTGTCACTACTTAGAAGTAATGGAAATTTATGAAATATTCCTAGCGATATTATCTGTGCTAAGGGATATATCTCTGCGTCTTGTTGACAAAGAAAGGAGCACAGTTTAGCATTATTAATGAAATATGTCTGCATTGAAAGTTCCATTTTTTCTGCTGAAATATAACTGATTGGAAGGAATGTGAGCTTGGTTTTAATGCCTTTTGAATGTCTAGAAATAAAACATCTTTGAACTGCTCACTTCCTATCACCATTGTGAAACCAGGGAGTTTCCAGATAGGGCAGTGTTTTCCTTGCAGTGGCTTCTCCAGTAGGCAGTTGAGATGCTGAGACCTGGAACAGAAAGATTTTTCACCAGGGTTTTTGCTTCTTGAGTAAGCGTTCATACGGTGTGGACAGAAAGAACAGCTGATTGAAGTAATGCGGGGAGGTTAGGATAGGTAGGAACCAGAAGGCAGATAGGGCTGGCTTTAAGAAAGAAACAGGAGAAAAGTGGTTGAGACGGAAACTGGAGCAGAAGATAGAGAGCGATAATAATGTTGATGAAAAGAGTGTTCATGAAAAGAGTGTATGAGCCACACAGAGAGAGCAACTGAGATGATGAACATAATGAAAAGGAGAAGAGCCACCACTGCATGGTTTGTTTAGAAACCTGTAGTTGAACCCACAAAGCATGAGGCTCTACGTTCTTCTGCTGTAAGCTTATAGCTGTTAAATGTACTGGCAAAGCTTGTCCTGTCTTTCTTTAGTAACTTCATGTAGAGGATAATGGTGCTTTGACTAGTTATAGGCTTACACTGAATGCTGGAGGTCTGTACTGTTAATGATTGCAGTTGTGCATCTGTGGTACTTGACGCAAAGAAGAAATTCCATCCTCTTTTTTTTTTTTTTAACCAACATTCTCTTTTTGTATGAGCTTTGTGCAGTTTGAAAAAACAGAGACCCAGAAGTTAGAAAATGTTAGAATTAAAATTCTGGTGCAGGAATAATTTGGCTCGTCTTTATGTATGTGTTGGACATACACATTAATCTTTTAATTAAGTGGTTACTTAGTTTTTCAAATTAGGCCTAGTAGACCTAAAGGTGATTTATTTTTAATTTAAGCATGTTTACCTGGGTAGGGTTTAGATTTGAAGCCTGATTAAATTACATAAAAACATTTTAGCAAATTGGATGCTATCTTGGTATGGAACTTGCATATAAAGGAACGCATATTGTAGACTTATGTGTGTATATTCAGTGGAACAAAGTTTCTTTCGTAGTTGTTTAAAGCCCATCATCCCCTGACTGAGGCTTTCTTCAGCAAACACAGTTTTTCTGGTCCTGGCAGGTTGCGCTGCATAGCCCAAACTCCATTTCTGGCTCTGGAATTCTATTTCACCTTTCATATTTTATGTTTTTGCCACCCTGTGGCTATGCTTTTTCTGAATGCTTTTTCTGTTTTCTACAGACTCAAACTGTTTTAAAACTGTCTAGTGAAATGCTACCTCCTATTTCTAAGTTAAAAATTGTAATAGCAAAGGATCAAAAAAAAAGCCCCAAAACCAAAACAAACAGGAAAAACCAACAAAGAAACCCCAACAAAACAGCCCGGTAGCTTTATATCATCAAGTTATGAATTACATTCAAATTCTGGGGCTTCTCTTTAAATTGTAGTATAAACAGTCACCATTTTCCATAACATCTTCTTCTAGTTTCTTTAGCCTGTCTATGTACAAAGCAATCGGATATTCCAGTAACAAGTAGTAAGAAGTTACATTTAGTAATGTAATTTTGACTACATCAAGATAAACATGGAAAATTAAACTTAGTGTGGAGAACCTTAAATACACCAGCCAGTAAAACTTTTTGATAATTAAACACAAATGTTATCTTCAGGTGTGAGTTACTTCTTATTGCCATCCATAAAATGTGTGTCATTGTATGTACTATTGCTTCCAAAGGCAAGCACTCAAGTCACAGAATTCACAGAATTCACAGTCGGAATTCACAGAATTTTCTAGGTTGGAAGAAACCTCAAAATCATCGAGTCCAACCTCTGACCTAACGCTAACAGCCCTCCACTAAACCATATCCCTAAGCTCTACATCTAAACGTCTTTTGAAGACTTCCAGGGATGGTGACTCCACCACTTCCCTGGGCAGCCTGTTCCAGTGCCTCACAACCCTTTCAGTGAAGAAGTTCTTCCTAACATCTAACCTAAAACTCCCCTGGCTCAACTTTAGCCCATTCCCCCTCATCCTGTCACCAGGCACGTGGGAGAACAGGCCAACCCCCACCTCGCTACAGCCTCCCTTGAGGTACCCATAGAGAGCGATAAGGTCGCCCCTGAGCCTCCTCTTCTCCAGGCTGAACAAGCCCAGCTCCCTCAGCCGCTCCTCGTAGGACTTGTTCTCCAGGCCCCTCACCAGCTTCGTCGCCCTTCTCTGCACCCGCTCAAGCACCTCGATGTCCTTCTTGTAGTGAGGGGCCCAAAACTGAACACAGTACTCGAGGTGCGGCCTCACCAGAGCTGAGTACAGGGGGACGATCACCTCCCTAGCCCTGCTGGTCACGCTGTTCCTGATACAAGCCAGGATGCCGTTGGCCTTCTTGGCCACCTGAGCACACTGCTGGCTCATATTCAGCCGACTATCCACCATCACTCCCAGGTCCTTCTCTGCCTGGGAACTTTCCAACCATTCCTCTCCCAGCCTGTAGCTCTGCTTGGGGTTATTGCGCCCCAGGTGCAGGACCCGGCACTTGGCCTGTGATAGAGGACTCTTCGTTTTGGGATAGCTGTCAATTTAATCATATTTTAATGTACTGTGACTAAATCTGTCATCTATATTTTTTGTTCCACAGTTGTGTTAGTGTTCTTATTCTTGATCCTGGGCCCAGTCTCCTGGTGTAGCCAGCTTTTCTTACCCCAAGTCTCTTACTCAATTGGGTTATTGATTATTTTTTTCCTCTTTTGAAGGAAAATTCTTTTTTACCTCTTTTTTACCTTTTCTTTTTACCTCTTTTAAAGGTAAATTCTTTGTTTTCATAGTAACAAAATTATATTTAATGACTATTTAATAGTAAAGTCCATTAGTTTTTGTTAGAAATATGTAGAAGATAAATGCATATATGTCTTTCAGTACTCAAACTGCCTTTGTTTTTCCCCACAGAAACTAGTAAAGTGGATTATGTTCTTTTTCAAGCTGCTACAGCGATAATGGAAGCAGTTGTAAGAGAATGGATTCTGTTGGAAAAAACTAGCATCGAATCATTGCGAACATTCCTTCTAACTTATGTCTTACAAAGGCCTAAGTAAGTATAAGAAAAAATACTGCTGAATGTGTAGAACTTGGCATAGTCTTGGTTATGTTGTGTTTCCAGGGATAGTGGTTGAAGACCATTACAACAGTAATTTTTCTTCCAATTTCTTAACACTTAGTTTACTTGTGCAGACTTGTCAGCTTGCCTTAATGTGTTCACACACAAGGTTTGACAAAGAAATGCAGTTAAAACTTTGAGCATTGATTTCCAAAACTGTTTTCAAACCTATTTTTGCAATGTTGTTTACAGCCTTCAAAAGTACGTTCGGGAGCAGATTCTATTAGCAGTAGCGGTGATAGTGAAACGGGGATCATTAGACAAATCTATCGACTGCAAAAGCATTTTTCATGAAGTCAGCCAATTGATCAGCAGCGGTAACCCCACTGTGGTAAGTGTCTGTCCCTCTCCTCCCCCTTCAAAACTTCAGCAATCTATATTAGTATAAAAGTTGTGTACTCAGTGATTATAAAATCTACTTTTGCTTATACTTTTTATACTTATATAAAAATGAGAATTAGTACTGGCTATTCAATTTGTTTGATAGCCATTAGAATTGAATAGAGTTAGCTGATAGCTATTCAAGCAATTATTTACTAAATCTGAGATTTCTGAATAAAAATATCTTGGGACTAGTAGTAGAATGTGTAGTTCTTTTAGTAGACACTATACCATACTTTTTAGGGAATAGGCTTCTCTGAATAGCCACTTTACCTGCCACTAATGTGATAGGGTTTTTTTTTCTTGTTGGTTTCAGTGGGTTTCTTTAACAGCTTGACCTGAAATGGATTTTCCATTAGCTGGCAGGTTCGTGGCACTGTCCCATTTCCATCTGTGCAGTGCTGCACCCTCCTGTGGCTCAGCTGTCGCAATAGGCTACCAGGAGGCGGGTAGGTGGAGAGAAAGGGGCGTGAGGAAGGAAAACAGGGAATGGAAACACAAAACTTATTCTAGATTTAATGTCATACTACTGGGGTAAGTGTTACCTTCCACATTGAGCTCAAAGTGGAAACAAGGTGTCCAATATCTATCTGTGCATTTAGTGAAATTCCGTTTGCTATGCCAGGAGATATGTTTAGAATAGGTCATAATAGAGGCATGTAACTAGAGATTAAAGAGAGGTGATTTTTCTCCTACCAATTGCAAATCAAAGATTATGAGGATCTGTGCTGAAATCTTTAACTGAAGCTTTTCTCAGAAAAGTCAGGCCCCGAAGGAACTGACTCCTGTGTGTTTAGAGCTGCAGCTATGCTATGTGAACAGCAAATGTTTAACTCTGACAAATTTGATCAAAGTGTACTACAAGTAATACAGCTCATGTCATGCTCCTAAAAATAGTACGTCACCTCTGAGCACAGCCCATATCCCTCCAGGGTATGGAAATTTCAGTTACGTTTTTAAACCTGACTTTCGCTGTTACTTGCCTTAATGAGAACATTTCAGCCTTTTGGTTGTGTATAATTTGGATAGAAGTGGGTATTTGTTTAGAAGAACAGTGCTTAGTTCGTGCTTTCTTCCAGGGAATGTAGTTTTATTTTTTAAATGGAGTTACAACTGAGGATTTCAAAAGCTTTTTGCATGCCTGTGTGTGCTAATGTAGCTTATATGACCTTTCCAAAAGATATGAGTAGGGAGTAAATCAAAACTTCGGATGTTCGTAGAGAAGTCATCTCTGAGTTAACTCTTGCACAGAGCTGCTTCTGGAGCTGTATTCTGTGCGTGCATTAACGTACAGGCACGCTGAGACTGCCAGCTGGAAGCACGTCACCCCAGGCTTGCTGCAGAGCTCAGCGCATCACAGTTGGGCTCCAGCTGGGCCAAGGGGCAGGATTTTACTCTCCTGTTCTCCAAGCGCCACTTGCTGCCACTGTGCAGAGACCAAGTTTCCCCTTACCCACCCCTTTCACAAACAATACTTTCTCCATAGTTTTTCCAAAGTATTTGTGCTCAAGTTTTAGGAAGGATATTAAAAATGTCTCGATTATAGAATATCTTCTCTTCCAGTATGCTAATACAACTAGAAAAAAGTGACACGTGATGCTGTTGGAACATGTTTTCCATAAAGCACAGTAAGTTTTGACAGGCTAGTAGTAAACTTGTGCTCCCATGGACTTGAGAGGGCTTTATGTTGTAAAATACTGTATTTTGTGTAGTAATAAATATTTGTTCTCACAAATGGTCTTGTCTTACAAGACTGCTGCAAGAGAATTCCTAGTGCTGGCACAGTTTCAGGTGACCCAAGACTTGGCGTGTTTAAGACACAATAAGAAGCAGTAGTAATGTTGTGTGGTTTAGCCTAGGACCTGTTACAGCTAAACTCTTTTAGTCATGTCCTTGCAGCGATGTGCTGTGCGCTTTTGCCTCCAGCGTTATACTCTCAAGTTTCTGGAGTCCATCGCACCTTTGTGACTCCCAGTTCTCTCTCTGGCCTCCTCGTCCATTTCTGCAGCCTTCCCAGACTTCTGCTCCCCACTTTCCTCTGATCTACTGCCCACCCATTTGTGTCTTCCCATCCGAGGTTCAGTCCAGCAGCTGCAGAAATAACGTGGGGTCAGCAGCAGGTCACTTTGTGTTTGGAAGTGTTTAAAGCTTTCAGGTGTGGCTCTTAGCCATTGACAGTGGCTTTCTACAGGTGATCCTACAGCTAAATCAGGCTTACTGTGGAACAAGGAAAGGCTGGACGGGAAAATGTTGAAAAAAAGGTTGTGTTTTGTCACTGCAGCAGGGAAAAGAAAACACTTCTTGTTCTATTCAGTAAAGGAACGTAAAGAACCTGGGACTAAATGTGCAGGAAAGGGCTGGCTTAAGCTGAAGATGTAGTTACTTAACTTCCATAGCAGTTGGGAACTGGGAGGGTCCTTTTTAAAAAAGCAAAGTGGTCTCTTGCTTTCTTCCTGCCTGTTTTCTCATCTGTGTGGGCTGTGGAGCTGCCTGCTCCTTCTTTATTTTAGGAGCATGAAGTAGGTCCTTAATCTTTTCCACACCCTGCAAACATCTGTCCAGTTCCTGCCAGACACCTGTACTAGTTCCATAATGTCTGGGGGCTTTTCAGTAAGATGTTGACAGGGTCAAGTCCTGAATGTTAGGTGTAAAGACAGCAGTGAATGCAGATTCTACTCTCATCTGTGTTTGGGTCCTTTTTCTTCTCAAGTGTTGGTTAAAAATATCTTTAAAATCATGTGTGTTCAGGATGGAACTTGAAGGCACGTTGAATAATGTCACAAACTGATGTGTGAGCAAGACTGCTGAGAATGAAAAACTGAAAGAGGTCAGAAGGAACAGAAGGAGAGGAACAGCAATGAGAGGGAGAAAGTGGGCAGGAGATTAAAAAGCTGGCTTTAGTATCGAGTAATCTGTTAATAGTGGAACACTGTGTCCTTGTCAAGGAAATACCAGGGTGTTAAGGAGAGGCAACACTACAGGGATAGGAAGGATGTGTGGTTAGAGCCAGGGTTTGGACCCGGAGCATTGGCTCCTGCTGCTGGTTCTCCGCAGTACAGACCTTTATGGGTCCTATGGAAGAGACCCCTGTCTGAGCAGGGAAAGCAGAGTACAGAGGCTCTGTCTGCCTGCTAATTTATAAACAACTTCTGGTAGTAAACCTCTGGGGGGAGGAGGATTAGCTTTGGATTTGCTATTTTTGTTCTTTCTTGGCTCTTCCTAGAGCATCCATACAAGCAACCCTGCTCAAGGACAGGCTGTAAGCTCCCTCCAATAGCAGTTTCAGCATCTCCTTTCAAAGTCTTCATCCCTGGGGGACAGAGTTTCTGGCAGTAGGCACAGTGTCACGAGCCAATCTGGAAATGCTAAATACGTGTTTTCTGTCACTGCTTTTGACGAACTGTGTGGGCCAAGTTCTTCTCAACTATAAATACCTTCAATTTCTTGGCCTTTTCTGTTTGTCTTAGAGTATTGTGCTTTTGCGTAGCTGAAGGATTGATTTAGTTTGTTCTTCGTTCCTGCCAGAAGGACAGGAATCCTGGCAGCTAAGGTAACCAGTTCCCAGGAACAGGAACCGCTCTGCATGCAGACACAATCAGATGGACTTTGTCTGCACTAGGATGTGGATTCTTCCAGAACATGGGTAGGCGGATGCAGACATGGTCCAACTGCTGCAGACCTGACACAGGACTGGGAAGCCTCAGAAGCAGTTGTTTTTTGGATCTAGAAAGCATACAGTAGGATGTATCCTACTATACAGCTCCATACCTGAACCCTTATTTTGTCTGTATATCAAAAAGTTGTCCAGGCTTGCTGGAAGAACTCTGCAATCCTAACAGTTGCTTCTGTCTTAAGATTTACAAATATATTAGTTTGTTTACTGATGTTCACAGTTGGGCTAGAGAAGAGATTGAGATGTTCCAGGTTACCTAAAACTGCTTGGGAATGTGATGTGGATCTCATGTGAACAGTGGGAAATGTGAATAAACAGAACTCTGGGCATTTATCTTCATTGAAATATATGGCTATCCCTTCAAGGCTCAGGAAGTTGGAGTTACTCAGCCTAAAGAAGAGAAGGCTCTGGGGAGACCTTACTGTGGCCTTCCAGTACATGAAGGGGGGACTACAGAGAAGATTTAGAGGAAGGGTTGGACATGATTTTAGTGGGTGATATTGGTGGTGGGGGGATGTTTGGACCAGATGACCTTTGAGGTCTTTTCCAATCTTGATGATTCTGTGATTCTATGACTTCTTGTCAGGGAGTGGAGTGATAGGACAAGGAGTAACAGTTTCAACCTAAAAAAAGGGTAGGTTTAGATTAGATACAAGGAAGAAATTCTTAACTAAGGGGGTGGTGAGGCCCTGGCACAGGCTGCCCAGAGAAGCTGTGGATGCCCCATCCCTGGAGGTGTTCAAGGCCAGGCTGGATGGGGCTTTGGGCAACCTGGTGTGGTGGGAGGTGTCCCTGCCCATGGCAGGGGGTTGGAACTGGGTGGGCTTTAAGGTCCTTTCCAACCCAAACCTTTCTATGATTCTGTGCAACTAATCGGTCAATAATAATGGCTGACTAGACGACTACTTATGTTTGTTTAGCATTTATGGGACTTATTTCTGTTCTTTAAGGGGAATTTTACTCCTGGATCCCTGTCTAGCTGCTGCTGTCTAATGTGGTAGGGTAAGAGCTGGAGAGGCTCTCTCAACTTCTACATTTTGAGAATTTTGACAAAACCTTTTATGTTATTTCCCCCTCACACATGTGCCTTGTCTCTACCCTCAGCTATATATTCTGGTCCAAAAAAAATGACTACCTTTTCCTGTGCACCTTACTGCCCTTAAAACATACTGAGTTTAAAAAACAGATGGTGAATGAGGATATTTAAGCTGTTTCCTTCATTTTCACATGTGGCCTGTAAAGGCCTAAGCTCAGGTGTTAAAAATTGTTTGGGGAATTCTAGGGATCCAAAAACTACTCCAAGTACAAGGTTAAAACTGCAAAAGAGCTTTAAAATACAAGTATTTTTCAATACTTGTATTAACCAAAGTGCTTTTTAAAGCTTTCAGATTTCTATTTTGAAAGAAAGCCTATTTTGTCAGAGAAAAAATACAGTACTCCAGTTTAGTTGCTTAATAACTTTAATATTGCAAATTCACAGCTCCCAGTATTATCATTTACAACAGAGCTACAGTTTCAAAGACAGGGTTGGAAAGTGAGGAGCCACGATCCAGAGGAGAGCTGTGTGCTCCCTGTTCTAGGAATGGTTTCCAAGGCTCCATTTCCTGAATTTGGCCATCTCATGAGATGTGCAAGGAGACCCTTGGATGTAGATTAGGTAAGGAAGAAACAATACCTTCCCATGTGTTAGAACTGTATATTTATTTCTTGCAGTACTGTGGTGACATGCAAATAAGCAGGCTTCGGGAGAAGAGCCTCTTTAAGAAGTTTATTGACCCTGTCTGCTCGGTCTTTATTCCCTCTCGGGGGCACTGCCTTTCTAAATACATACATAGGCAGACAGTTTATTACTGAACGTAAAAACAACCAGGTTTCTCCCTCCTAGCCCCTTTTCTTTTTACTTTTTTTATTATTTTTAAAAAGCAGATCTGCTCTGGAGCACAGCCATGTAGCACAGGTCACTTGGCACACCTTGACAGTATGGCAGGCCCAGGGGGCTGCGGCCAGGAATGAGTACTGGGAAAAGCAGAGAGAGAACGGACTCCTGCCTGCCAAAGAGCACTTGCCAGGAGCATGACCTGCCAAAACTAAATATACATCATCCTCTAATTCTAATGCTGGGTAATACCCATGGCAAGCCGCATGGTTAGTCTTACTACTTGATATTTTGAATTTAATTGAGGGTCTTGGATTTGTTCATGCAACTACTGTAGGAGAGGAGATCCAGCTGGTGCTTTTCAGACAAGAACCTGGAGGAAGGATATGTTGCCTCCAGATAAATGGCTTTCAGACCTTCACTTTTTTTTACAAGGTTACTTTTTTCCCACCTCCCAGTTTCTGCTTCAAATCAGAGAGAAACAGAAAGGGAAGTTTTGCACCCCAAGCTTGAGCAAACTCAGCCTGGATCAACCTCTTCAGCAATCATTAGAGGTTGTTACTTTCCTTCTCTCTTTGGCTAAAGGGCACATATTTCACATGCCACAAGATCATCTTCCTGTGGCCCCCAGTGATTTGCAGGGGAATTGGTTTCCTCTTTCCCAGCTCAGTCCTGGGTGGTTGCCTTGCATGGTTGGTCTGCTTTCCCCCAAGAAGCAGAAGCCCTGCTGTAGGCACGGCGCGTCAGCCCAGCACCGCTCATCTGTCGTGGTGGAGAAGGAGTGGGGAGGAAAGGGGTGCTCTGCCCAGCCAGTTTGTTACTGCTGACAGCACAAATCTGCAGCTGTGGGTCCTATTCCTATCGTCCTGTCCCTGCTCCACAGCTTCTTTTTCCACCAGTTGGCTCATTTGGGAAGGATAAAATAGATGAAGTCCAGTGGGTTCTTCTGGTGCTTGCCTATATTCAGAATATATTCCATTGGTTTGTTCTTTGTTTAGGAGCTACAGCTTCAGCTCTTCTTCAGCTCCTATTTTTTTGTTTGTTTTTAATTTCCTCCATTGCAATCCTATTTATTACAAGTTGAAAAGCTGGAGCGACCCCCAGTTACTCTGTGCACATAATGGTATTTTGGTCTTGTCACCATCCTGTTAACTGTTACTTTTGCATTTGGAGATGTAGCTTATGTTTTGGGGATTTACATTCCCTGAAAATGTTAGGCAACATTTTCCTCATTCAGGAAAGTTAGGGAAGAAGCCTGTTACCTCCTTTATAAAGGAAGCCTTGCTTTAAACAATTTCTTTGGTAAAACTGCATTTGATGCATTCTCGCCACAGAATTATCACCTACAAACAGCACCGCAAATTCTGCCTCTGAGCAGATCTACTGTCCTGCTCTTCCTGCTTTCACACAAATTAAAACTAGCTGATTTAGGGATGTTATTAAATGCTTCTTGGTGTTTCCCTTTGGTTTCAGTAACAGTTTATGTTATAAGCATTGAGACAAAGTCCTTTAAGTACACATTCGGGCTGTCAATGATTTAATGTAACAGGGTAGATCTTATTTGCTCTGCACATGTGAGATCTTTAGTATTTTAAATATATTTGCTCCCTTTTTCTGTAGATACAAATAGCATTGCATAGTACGTGGGAATGTGGGACAGTTGCTCGTAGTTCATTTTTTGTAGAGAAATGAGTGATCAAATCAAGCCTCTTGACAGCCTGGATTTCAGAACAGGGGAAACATTTTTGGGGGTGTCGTTTTCTGCTTTGTCTGTTGGCTTTTCTGCCTTGGAGCTGGTGTACCACATGTCCATTTTTTCCTAAGCCGCGTTTGAACTCTTCTTCCTTTCAGATGCTTTGTAACCTAACTACCCGCAAATGAAGCAGTTCACTTATTCCATGGGCAGTCCAGGCACAAGTGTGAAATCCCTTCAAACATTATGGCTTCAGCTTTTGTTATAGGGGACATTCCATTTGCAGGAACAAGTTGCATTTTCCTAATGCATCTGAGTTTTATGAACTATGAATAAATGTTTGCTGTTAAAAGGGTGCGTGGCCCTCCCGTAGTGTCTGTGTTTTATTTAAAAAGAAACCCACTAAAACGATGTCACTACTGGGTGTCTGATTGCCAAGTTAATCTCTTATCACAAGTCCCATTGATCTTCTGTTTGAGCAGCTGAGAGTCTATTTTATGTATAGCGATCTTTCATAAAGTTTATTCCTGGTAATAAAGCTAACTGGGGAGAGTGCCAAGCTATTCTCAGAGGCAGTCCGCTCTTGACAAGAGAGGTATTTTATTTTGTTAGATGGGGTTATTGTTTGGGCATGTACTGGTGGCAGAACTAGTGAAATCGCTAGCAAGTGAGGCAAGCCACGTTCAGAGGTGTACTCTTACTGGTATGAAGTTAATGGCATTACTGGGCAATAGACACTCGGGGCTGACTTTTAATATGATGCCCGGCATCACGTGCATTTTCTACTTATTACTGTATGGTATTATTAAATTGGATTGTTCATCTCTTCAGTGGCATGGCAGAAAACCTTTAAAAAATTTAATACTTCGCATGTGTCAAGCGTATTCAGTTTCGTTTCGTTAAAGGAAGCGATTTCATTTCACAGAGCACAACTGTGTTTCTATGAATTTGTGTCGCTTTTCAGGTTTTTGGAATCTTTCTTCTAATACCACAGCAATTTGTGTTGAGATTCTTTGTATCAAATATGTGTAAATTTGAAAAATATATTTCAAAATTTTAGTTGCTAACCTATAGTGAAATTACTCTTCTTCGCAAAGAGTAATTTCAGTCCCTCTGCTCTTGCCTGTAATCTGTGTAAACTTTCTTCCTTCTAGAAAGCCAGTGTCTGGCAACCTCCTCTGCCTGTTGTTGAGGTAGATTTTAAATTTTAGGCCACAAACTTTCCTCTGGCCTCCTGCTGCTGCTCTGGTGACCTGGGTACCCCGACACGCTTACAGCGCCTCACAGGTGAAAGGGGCAGGGGCAGGTAGCGACACAAGGGCACACACGTGCCCCTGGAGCCCACAGCTCCAGGATGAGGAGGGAACAGGTAGGGCTTGCACACCAGGAATCAAAATACCACAGGGCAGGAGGTGGTGGGGTGCTGGGAACGCAGCAGGAGGGAAAAGTTTTGGGGAGCGAGGGAGGATGGAGGGCTGCAGTGTGTACTGGTGTTTGCTGTGAGCAAGGGTGCTGGAAGGAATAAAGTGTGTAGATCTCCAGTAACATGCTGCTTTTCCTCCCTCCATGCTCAGAGCAGTTACCGAGGTCAGACCTACCTGAAATACCTGTTGCTGAGATCAGTGGTCACATCTCCAGCTTTTGCATCGGGCTCGAAGCAGGTTCCCTCAGAAACAGTTTTTTTTTTTTTTCTTTTTTTTAGTTTAAGGAGCCACTGCTCTTTACATCCTTGAGGAGCTTTCTTCATCATGAATACTAAAATTTATCTTTCCTTTTAAATTTCTCCTTGAAATCAGGAGAAACTTGCATCCAGAATGCAATTTGTTCATGCTTTAATGTGTTTACTATTTGAACAGAAGGGCTTTGTGGTTATATATTGTATAAACAAAGTAGAGAAAGCAAAAGAAGATGTCAGTTTCAGCTGATACCAAATATTTCTAGTCACACTGGGAACAAATAATTTTTCCATTTGCTCCTTATCTGTTGTTCTAACCCATTTATTTTTCTAGTAATTGGCAATCAGCCGCCAGGGATGGCTGGTTTGCATCGCTGCCCTGCTTGTCCCATGCTGCTCCGAATGGCAGCGTGCTGAGGAGGTCTCCTGGCGAAGCAGTTTTAGCAGCACAACCACTGATACCGTGTGGTAATCGTGGAGCTTCAAACTCTGGGGATCTGTGATTACAGCTACTGGTGCTCTTAATTTTCAGCTCTGAGAGGCAGTGATGTATCAGTGCATTTGCAATTCAAGTATAAATTCAAGTCTGTATTATTTAGAGAGCTGTGTGAGATGTCTGCATCTCCTGGCAGAGAATGGAAACGGGCAGTGTTCTCTGGAAACTTCTACATTATTCCTTTAAAAACATGTATTCTTATCTGAAGCATTGTTCTAGAGCTTAACTTTTACCGAAAGGGTTGTTGGGCATTGGAACAGGCTGCCCAGGGAAGTGGTGGAGTCACCATCCCTGGAAGTCTTTAAAAGACGTTTAGATGTAGAGCTTAGGGATATGGTTTAGTGGGGACTGCTAGCGTTAGGTCAGAGGTTGGACTCGATGATCTTGAGGTCTCTTCCAACCTAGAAATTCTGTGATTCTGTGATTCATTGCTTTTCTCTTTTTTTTTTTTTTTTTTTTTTTTTTTTGAGGGGGGTGCAGGAGATGGGTTGTGTGGGGGTTTTTTTGTTTGTTTTTGTCACATTAATTCTTTTCATATGGAACTCTTAATGTTGGACTTGAAACTCAGTGTCAGCCTAATTTCTTATATCAGCTCAACTTTGGGCTTCTTGCAAATTTAAATAATTCATTGCAGAAATAGCTTACCCAGAAATTTGGAAATAAAATACTGAAATGTTTGAGCTAGTCAGGAGTACTCTGAATCTTGTATAGAACTGACAAAATTGCATTTCTGGTGGAGCAAATTAAAGTGTGATGCTTCTCACTGGCAAACTGTTGCTTTTATCGTGAGAGACTGGATGAGAAATAGCCTACTTGAAATAGCCTACTCGAAATAAATAGTTATTTCCTTAAAATGGGAAAATTTAGATTTAGCAACTGATCAGCAATATGCTGGTCTGCTGTACAGCTTGATTGTGTAGTAGAAAAGAACACCCATATGTTATCAGGAAGCTGCTATGTTTGATCTGTCTGGGACTTATTTAGCAAGTAAGAATGTTAATTTAGTGTATACTAGCTAAGATAACTAGTTGTCTGGGGGGTCAAGGTACTGACTTCAGAGGCATTTCTGAACAAAGATGTTGCAGTTGGTGGGTGGATGGCACTGCTCTCAGCTGTTGTATGAGCTTGCATAAATAGTATCATCTCCACTTTAATCTTTCGGGTGTTCAGAGGTAGTGTGCATATTTCTGTTTAACCCCTGGACACTTGCTGGCATGCATGACCCTTTAACAATTCCTATCCCTCTGTCCATCCCTGGCACCTTGGCTCCGAACGGTCTAGGAGTATAGCCAGTGATCTGCAAGTTTTTTGTTAAGAGTCTGTCTAACAAAAAGTGTTTTAATTTCATTGGTGTATAGTCTCTATTGTGTTTATTACATTAGTATATGTTACGCTTCTGAAGTACTTTTTACATCCCCATTATACAGCATTCAGTTTCTTTTGTGTTTAATAATCAGTTACAGGAATTTATTAAAACTGGTGATGATGGTCACTGGACTTTGGCATCAGGAAAAAAAAAAGCTTTTTTTATTTCAAAAATAGCAACTATGGCTGGAAAAGTGTTTCATAAAGAAAAGTTGGCTTTTAAATTGTCTTTTTCGTAAGCATTTGATTTACATTACCTTAAATGTTGAGAATGAAGATGATACTTAAACCTTCAATCTTCGTGTATATGTTTCTCTAAAATTAATGTGTTTTTTGTTTGTTTTTGTTTTTTCCTCACCCATTTTTATATTGCTTCAGGGACACCATTCCAAAAGAGTAGCTTTAAAGGTTCTTTCTGAGGCTTGTGGATCTTGTGCTTTGGAGGAGAGTATCTAGAAGCTTTTAAGCATCAGAGCTTTCTGCATATTCCTCCCCTTTTTTGATGAGGGAGAGGGAAAAGAGGGTGCATTGCAGGTGCTGTTTTTGAATAGCTTTTATCACTTTCTGTGGTGTACATTTAATCATGATCAGATACCAACAAGGTAAGTGTAGCAAATGCAAAGAAATGCCAAAATAAACTTCAGAGTGATCTGAGCTGTTAGATGGGTAGAAAAAAGTATAAACTGTATCTTCCCTGATCCTAATACCTGTAAAACCATGTGCATGGGGAGAGAAAATTATCAGGCTGGCAAATGGATTGCAGTGTTTGTTTCCATTTTGTAGAGATGATTGTACAGGTGTTAGTTACTTACGCTGCTCAAATACTTTAATTTCTTGTGTAAGGGTGGAGCTTGGATGATTCCAGAGATGGCTCACCCAAGCATTTGTAATCCTGAAAGCTTGAGTTGTTCTAATTTGTGTCAGAAGAAACTGAAAGAATAGCCTCAGAAATATGCAAATAAAGTAACTTAAGGACAACGTAGGTGGTGTTACGTTGTTGGACATCTTTTAGTTATATTATTCCCCTTTCTTTTTTTTTTTTGTAGCAAACTTTGGCCTGTTCCATTTTAACGGCGTTGTTGAGCGAATTCTCAAGTTCAAGTAAAACCAGCAACATTGGACTAAGCATGGAGTTCCACGGTAACTGTAAACGTATATTTCAGGTAAACTACTTCTGTATCAATATATGCTACCTGTGTTTCTAAAATCTATGTATTAAGAAGCAGAAGTACTTTCTTGCACTAGGTGCCTTCAGGTACAGTGTATGCTTGACAGCATTTAATTGGACTAATATATATAAATGCAGATATTGGCTACCTTAGGGAAATTGATAATGTAATTTTTAAATACTTGTATCAAAAAAGTGCCATCTCTTTGCCCATTTGATGAATGTAGAGCTACAGATCTTTACACGGTTGGACTCTTTAATTCCTTGGCTACCAATTGCAAACAAAACGAATACTCTGTGGAACAATGATAGTCTTAAATATAGCTTTGGTTTAAAGCCAAGGAGAGCTATGTATTTAAAAATATTATTGCAGATGGTGTAGTCTGGTTGTCTCAGATGTATTGTTTGGCCAGGCAGAAATGTTTTTGTGAAGGCATTGCTTTAAACTCTGACTGTTGTGGAACAACTTACCAACTTTTTTTCATGCCAAAGACCACCCCCCTCCTCCACCAGTTGTTAAAAATATATTGTTAATTTTTCCTTTAATGACTAAACTTATATAAATATTTTTATTTACCAACACATTGCATTAGTTTTGGCAAATGAGATGGGGATTCTCACTGTCAACTTTGGAATATTTTCTGCTTTTTAATGAAAACTTGGGTGAACACGAAAATGACTGAGAGGCTCTATTAATGTGTTGTGTTTGTCCTGACTATAGGAGGATGATCTACGGCAGATCTTCATGCTCACAGTAGAGGTACTTCAGGAATTCAGCAGACGTGAAAACCTCAATGCTCAGATGTCTTCAGTGTTTCAGCGTTATCTTGCACTAGCCAATCAGGTCTTAAGCTGGAACTTCCTTCCTCCAAATTATATCCTTTCAATATCAGGCCTTTTATTTCAGCTGACTTGGATCACTTCTGATGGGTGATAAGTAAAGTCTTTGTGAGGAAAGAAAAATGGAAATTAAAGTCTTATATTTAGTCTGTGTTTTAAGGTTTTTTTCACTCCTGCATTTGCTTAGGAGGTGCTTATATAAAGAAGCTGCTGTTACTTTTCATTAAAGTATTTTATATAAAAGCCCAAATTAGTTCAGCAGAGCAGCTTCCAGTTTGGAGCTGATGATCCTCCTGCCATGTATGTGGTTGTTGCAAGGGCCAGGTAAAGTGTAACAAACTACTTCAGTGCAGAACCAAATGGTGAAGGGATCTAAGTAAGCTCTGTTCAATTTTTATGCAGAGATCTGATCTTTCTTCTTGCTCTCAGAGAAGAGAAGCAGGTAGGTGAATGCCCTGTCATTTCACAATGTGCATGCTCAAAGGATTCCCCCAGTAAAAGAGAAGAAATGGAATCTCTTTTTTTATTTTTTTTTCCAATATACTGGTACTGTTGCTTCCCTTTTCTTATTTTTGTGGTGTGTGCTGGTTATGAATGTCCAGGGAAATGTGGAGATGGTAAGCAGAGGAAGAAATGGGAATATAATGAAGAATCAGAAAGAGAGAGTGAGTCTTGGTGAGGGAGGGAAGAAGAGAGGTGAAAAATGTTTGGCCTGAAAAATGTGCCAGAAGAATATGGTAGAAATAGAGGGTACAGCATTATGACGACTCTTTTAATAGCTACACCATCTCTAAGATACTCGGCAAACTTACCAAGAGCCAATCTGTTAAGCTGCTTTATAAGATTTTGTCTTAAAACTGTAAGAATATACTGTTACACATACTGCAGGAATCTTGGTGTTGCCTTCAAATCCTTTGTATAGGATTTTATTTGAGTTTGACAATCAGAAGGCAGCATGTGTGTGTTTCTGTTGTCTTTGAATCTGTTCGGTATGTAAGGAGCAGCAGAAGTGAAAGTGGATGTTCTTTGGTTCACAGCTCTAAAGTAGAATGCCAGATAGTGTCTTTTTGGAAAGTGCTGTGGATGAAAAGTAAATATTTCACGCCTGTTAATCACTGAAGTGGTTTGGCAAGGGGCCAGAGAGGAATTCAGTGCATGTGCTTACAAGACTGAGGTTGGAATCAAATTATTGCATCTTATAAAAGTTTTCAGAAGAGAATTTGGGATTTGTGAGAATTCAAATGATGTGTGAACACTTTTTAAAGCAGTCACAGTAAATAGAAGGGAAATGCCTTTGTGTTGTGTAGTGGTGGGTGGAGGTCATTTCCTCTGATTTTTAGTCTTGCCTAATGCAAACCTGTGATGTACACCATCACAAATACTGATGGTATTACAGTTTGAAAGTGAAAACTAGCTTTTTCATGAGCACTTTATCCTAACCTGAAGGTTTGCAGTGGTGGGGCTAGTTAAGTGCAAGCAACATGTTGGTAGGAATTTATTCAGGCCTTGAGAGTTGCAGCTTTTATTTACACCTGTATATAATTAGAAGTGATCCAATCTATAGGTATTTGTAAATAAGTGTTAATTGTAATGGCTAAGCAAGGCATATCACTACTTGAGATTAACAGAGTTTTCTGCTACTTGGCCTACTTGACATACTACTGCTGTTAAATTCTGGCCACTTCTGGAGACTGCTTCTGGTGTAGACAGACTTTTAGTTTGAACCACCACGAGTGCTCTTCTCTGCTTCTGTTTCAGATCTTTTTATAACTCAGGTTCTCCATTATATCATCGTCTTGTTTTCTGCCGTTGGGCATTTCATTTTGCTGTAAGAACTATGACACTGGTTGTGCTCTCCCTCCTCTATTTAGCAACCTGTTTTCACAGAACTTGGAATGGCTTTAATCACTTTGGAGAAAAGTGGGTCTTAACCAAGGTTCAGTAGCTGTTAGCTGACAGCTACCGTGGTGACAGCCACGTGTTGATGTAGCTGTTGATTGTTAGTTCCTGGACAGTGAAGCTTAACTTGGCAGCAATTTCTACATAGGTAGCACATTACACAAGAACATAAGAATGCCAATTGATCAGTTGGTGTCCTCTTTCCAAATCTTGCCAGTACACATGCCAAAGCAATGGGCATAAATTTAATACCTAAAGCATGGAGTAAAATGATCCATAGTATCCACATATGTGTGTGTATATATATATTTTCCTTTAGTTGATATTCCCAACAAGATAATTTATTCTCAGTCTTCCTTGCAGCATAGCAGTTATCTGCAGTATCTGTACCTAATCTTTAGCAGATTCTGGTATTTTGTGCCCTCTGCCCCCTGCAAAAAAAAAAGCAGCATAAATATGTGCTTTTCAGTGATGTAGTGATTTTTCACTGAGGCACAGCATTTATATCACTAAATTGCAAGAATTACATCAAAATATGACTTCTCAAGAAGTGAGAAGTGCTGTTACAGGTAAATTTGGCATGTATTGCATTGTTAAATGCAGCCTTAGGCAGTGCTGCTGGCAATTAGAAGAGCTGTAGTAAATATAAATTGTTTATTACCAGCAAGAAGAGCTGGCATAAAAGGTGCATTCTGGAGTAGCCACCTTGTTGAGCAGTGAAAGAGGAGAGGCTGACACCAACCTGCTCTTAAGCTGGAGCTCAGTAATTATTGAGTGTCTTACTGCAGCAGTAAGGCACGATGACCTAGGAGGCTCCCTCTCAGTCACGTGCAGTGTCTTCCATTTCATTTTCTAACCTGCAGGCAATCGCCTATTGTTGTTTTCATCTGTTACCTCTAGGCATTAGCTCACCTGATGTTTGCAGCTGCTTTGGGATTTTTGGCAGTACTGTTGGAAATGACAATAGCATAGAATTCCTATTTTGCACTAAGAACGTGCGGCAGTCAGTTGTGGCATGTTGGCTTCTGTAGGGTTTCCTTTTTCAGTGCTGTCACAGCACAGTTAGATATTGGTTACTTGGATGGAACTGGTTTTAAACTGAATCTTTTCTTCAGTAAGTGTTTTGAATAGTTAAGAGAGTGCAAGCAGATGATGGGTACTAAGCGATGCAGCCCTCTCTTTTATAAGAGCACCATCAAGGATCCCACTCCTAGTACGTGAGGAGTGTCTAAAGACCCCAGTTAAGGAGTTCAGCATTGCTGGACCCTAACGCACTTTGACATGAATGTATAATCTGTCCTACGGAGTCAGGACGTAATCACATTCTTTTACCTCCAGAGGTGTTTCTCATCACTTCTTGACTTTGGGATTTATCTGTTCTTGGCAGCTGCATTCCAATAGACTTTGGATGAATGCCCACAAATGCAGAAGTTCTTAATCAGGCCTTTGTCCTGCTATCTCCCATCTACAGCAAGGTGTTCCTTATCTGTCATTAGGAGCCATTATAGAACTATTTATCCCTTATTTTATTCATAAAGGTACCTTTTTTTTTTTCACATCTTTTTGTAGAGCGTGCTAATAGTACACGACTGAACAGGAACTTTAGCTGTAGTTTTTGTTTTGGATTTAGTGCCTCTTCTTGCTAGGAGGCAAGCTGGCAAATTTTCAGGTGAATGTAGAATAAGGGATTGGATTTAAAATACAGGATACGTAACCCTGATGGGATGCACTCCTCTAGTACGCATCGCTGCCATCCCGTCAAAATTCATGGTGCAGTGGCAATGATATGAACTGACTGAAGCTTTTATCTGATCAGAATTCTGGTTTTAGTATGGGTGTTCCTCAGCTATACGTTTAAAGGAACAAGCTCTTCATATCTCTTGTGAAAATATCTTAAGCCAGAATGAGAGACCTCTCTGGGAGATCCTGCGAACCATACAGCTCTGCAAGCTTTCAGGATTTGAAGTCGGTCCAACCCAGATTGGTAGCATCTGTTGTGCATAATGGAAGTGCATGAAAAACAGAGTTCTCAGAAAAAACAACACCAGGTTTGTTTTGAGGAATGATTTGAGTTGGCATCACTGCTGAAAAAGCATCCTGACCCAGCATCTCTCAGGAGCATGATACTGAGCAGGGAACAGCCTGGCTGAGAGCTTTTTTCTAGTGGGGTGAGGTCCTGACTGTGATTTGTTGCACAACTGCAGATACAACTGTGCTGAGAGACAACATGGGTTTCCTTCAGCAGCAGGGCAGCTTTCCTTAGGTCTTCTGTTTGCTAACAGCCTGGGGTTATCCTGAATTTACTACAGTCTTCATTTGAAAGATGAAGGGATGAGGTGCTGTCCTGGCTGTTGTTTGAGTTATGAGGAAGAATTCATTGCAACTAAAACAGCTGTGATGAAGAAAGTGTAAAAGAGAGAGCTGCCTTTTACTTTTGTCAGTTTTTTCCCTCTTTAAGAAAAAATTAATTTTGGAATCCCTACTGCTTAGAAATTCATCAGCTTCCTAGGTGGCAGGCAGTGGGAAGGTGTGAGTCTTGGGCTGCATCTGTATGGCCATCACTTCTGCATAGGTGGTGTAAGCAGAAGTTAGGCTTGAAGTGATCAGCTTGCTCACTGTTAGCTGGAGAGCTGTGGTCACAAGTTTTAGTAGGGATAGCAAATTTTAGCAGGGGCTGCAGAATTAATCCACTTGGGTGGTCAACATGAGACTTTGTGCTGGCATGGCAGCTCCAGAGTTGGCTGGCTTTAAGATTAGCTGGTGTCTTCCTACACTTCCTCTGCCTGCAGCTTTGCAGACACAATCTGAAGCTGGTGTCTCCCACATAAAGTAGTTTTTAACAATTAAATGTTTAAGCCTACCTTTCTTCTCCCGAATGCTGGATCTGTTTCCTAGGAGTGTGAGTTGTGTAAAGATTTAGGAAACCGTTCTCCATAGGGGGCAGCAAGCCTCTGCATCACTTCTAGAGTAGATCCTAGACTCATCCCACGTGCTTGGCGTACTAACTAGCAAGCCAGAGGAGGTCTTAAAAATATAAATATAATCAGTATGCTAGCGTTGTAACACTGGATGGCAGATTTCCAAGCCATTACCTGAATAATGGATTTTTATTTGTAAAGTATAAGTCTCAGACTGATATAAAGCTCTCCAGAAAGATTCCAGACAACAACGGTAAAGTGATTAAAACAACTTAACAACAACAACAAAAAAAGATAAAATAAAAAATTGGGCCTCATCACTCTAGGAGTTCTTCATACATTTCTGAGTTCTTCACTGCTATAGAAAAAAATTGCAGATGGGAGTCTGGTAGATGCAGCCTTAGCTTTGATTTTTAAATTCCTTGTTTCATTCTTTGTGACAGGGCAAGCCTCCCTTCTCATGGAGGAGAAAAAAAAATAAAACCCCAAAACACAACCTTGGGATCCATTTGCAAAAACTAGAATTTGTGTTAAGTCCTGAAGTGTTACAATCCCTCTATGGCTGCCTTAAGATATGAAATATTTTTATATTTATCTTCACCCATCCTGGAAGAGAGGCAAAGAATGGGAAGAAAATTACACATTTGATTATCTTTTTTTCTTTTTTTTAGTATTTTCCTCCAAGAATCACAGAGAACTTTTTTCCAAATTATACATTAAAAGTGAGAAGTTAATCTTTTTAAGACAGATTACTCTGATTTCTCCAGTTCATTAAACAAAACCAAGTGCGGAGCTAACGGCTGCATACATGAATGTAAGCAAAGATAAAAGAAAATCCATCTTAAACCATGTTTTCTCCTCTTCCTCTCTAGGCGCTAATCAGGGATCACCAGAGCTTTACGAAACATGAAGGCACTTAGCTATACTCTTACACTTTACAGTAGAGCTTCGTTCATGTTGTTGAGTGTTTTGATGATGAAGACTGCATTTGACCTGTACACACCCCTGTAGTAGGTAATTTAGTGCCATTTTTTCAGGTTTGGCACAACTGGGCTGCTGCTAATAAGGCAGAAGTTCAGATGTTTCATGGCAGGGAGCATCTCCACACCCAGCTTACGTTAACGTCTGCATTCACCTGGTGTGGGACAGAAAATGGCTGTAAAATCTCCGTAATAGCTGCAGCCGTAATTTGTATTGTTCAATTAACGGATATTTTACCTACAAGTCTGTCAGATATGTCATCAGTCCGTTAGCGTGAGAAACGGCACTAAAAATAACAGGATAGGGCCACTAAATACTGGGGCTCGTTAAAATAGTGACAGCAGAGCGGCCCTTCTTCCATTCCACGTGAAATGTGTTACGTAGCTCGTCCCCGCTGCAAACTCAAGCTAGTGGAGAGCAAATTGATTTTCAGAGACTGATAATGTATCTGTAGTCTCTCTTTGATAAGGATGCCAGTCTTTTACAAGAGAGTTAAGGTAAAGAACCCTCTTGAAAATAAACAATTTATTTTTTTTTTCCCCAGAGTATTATAAATGAGAAGGAAAAAAGCATAACTTAATGCACCAGCACTGGTTACATTAGTCTTAATTTGTAATATTACTCTGATAAAGGATGCGTGTGATAATTTCATGCCTATATTTTATTTTTATCTGGAAGAATTGAAGTGTTTTCGATCACCTAAATGACATTTGTATTTCAGATGAAAGTAAAATAGAGAATTATCTGTTTTCTAATTATTATTTTTATTTTCTCAGTGTCTAAAACAATGCAGATCTGGTAGTGTTCAATGCACACTGAGAGTTTTGAAAATCGTGAAACTGGTTTTGCTTCAACGTGTGTGAAAATCCGTGATTGTTCTCGTGCATTGTAATGTGCTGAATGCAGCCCTGGGCATGTACCCTCAGTGAATTTCCACTTGGTGCTGTGCCGTGGAAAATAGTGGCTTTTTTGAGACTGTTCTGCACAGTGTTACTGTGATTTTCTGTGTTTGGCAGAACTCAGAGGGCAAGTGTAAATAAACCAAAATTGTGTCTCCTGCCTTGCACGACAATCTTTCATATGAAAATAGATGTTAGCTTTATACATTGGTCTCAAACAAATCCCATCAGATTTCAAGGGATCTGCTTTCCTGAACAGTACTATTGTAAAATTTATTTTTATTCAGAAGTATACATTATTTTTTAAAACTTTTTTTTTTTATAATACCTGATAACTTAATGAACAGTATTAATTTTGTCGTTTACCAATGAGTAGATTATATGCAGTTGAGCCTGCTGTTGGTTATTCTGATGGCTGGGTTACAAAGCATTCAGAGGGGGCGGTGAAGGGTTTTAAAAAGAGAAACTAAAACATAACTTGTGTGTTAAAGCAATTTTACTATTTGGATTGAGGGGTGTCACACTAGGAAGCACTTTCAAAAATCTGTGATAAACGCTGCCCTGTGTGATCAGACTGACAAAGAATGCAACGTGCTTGTTTAATTGATGTTTTTTCATGTATTTGTTATTTTTCTGCGCTGGCAGAATTTCATAAAAAATAACGATGCCAAAAGACACGGTAATAACTGAAAGGAGTGCAGTGAAGTCGTGGTTTTAGTGTGGGCTCTTTTTATTGTGGGTTTTTTACAAGCATATGTTTAATATGACAATGCCTTGTGGTGCCTTGCGCTTTTGTTCTTCACAGCATGATAAAAAATGTCGATTAATGCGGGGCTAACATATCTGCATTCTGTGAGGCATATTTGGCTATTTAGAAAAATAGGATATAGATTTCAATGGGCTATCTTTAGCTATCCTCAGGCCTTTTTAAAAGCTGCCAGGAAAATTTTTTAGAAAATGATTTCCCATTTTGCATAAATTTTAACACCTGTTAATTGCGGTTGCTTTTTTCCCTTCTCGCTGTGTCACATTAGACACCCTGGTTATCAAAGTGATCGTATCACTATGGTATGTCTCATAATTATGATCAAACTGTTATCTAACATTCCTGGAGCATTCTTTTTTTCAATACTTAATACCTTTTATTCCTTGGCCTCATGCATGAATTATGCTGTGTATGTGAAGAGGCTTAAAGTTTGTTTCCATTACATTCTTTCTGAATGGATCCTGTTGTATCTAGGATTTTTTTAAAGCCAAGTAGGAATGTTATTGTTGACCTTGACACCAGATAACTGGGCAGACATTATATAGCTATGTTTGAATCCTCACAAAATGTGATGCTAAAGCCAACAGAATCCTGGCGTGAGACCCTCCTGGACAGCAGAGTTATGGAGCTTTTCTTTACAGTAAGTTTCATTCTTCAACTTTCATAGTCCAGACCACAGGGAAAGCAGCTCCTTCCTGTTTTAAAACTTTACTCTCGGATCCTTCCTTTTGCATCAGGTAGGACTGATTCAGTTAACTTCAACTGGTTTGTCAAAGCAAACAAAGTATTGTGTTTTTCTGAGGTTAACAGATATGTGTTTTGCCTGTAAATTGCCTTAAATTGGTAACAATTAACTAAGGAAAAAAGGGTATGGTGATCTAAGCTTTGCTCTGTTTAGTGCTTTTGAACATGTATTCATCAAATGAAACCAAGCATTGGGAGCAGTGGTTAGACTATGCCTTTCAGATAAGGTGTAACAACTCTCAAATGAACAGTATTTTATTTTTTTTTTTGCTGATCTTAGAGCATTTGCTCGACAGAACAGCTGAAAATAAGCAATGTAATTGCCATTTTCTAGCCAGTTCCAGCATACAAAATTTTGCATCTCTTTCCGCAGCACAAAGTGAATCAAAGCAAGTTAAATTGAGCTAGATGAAGTTAGGAGTGATGGGGAAGAGAGAGAGTGGGGAAAGGGGAATGTAATATTCACTTCCCATGATTTAAAAAAGAGGTCTGATATTAAAACTGTATAAAATGAATGTTACTTTCCACCACTCTTGGGAGGAAGGTTGGTAGTCTTTGTTCGGCAAGGAAATGCTGCAGCAGTAGCATTATTGGTTTATAAATTAGTTTACTGTGATATTTTGTTATCTTAAATCTCCTGGGACCTCAGAATTCATCATTCTCTCACTATTTCATTTTTGCAAAACAAAGAAATAATGTGCTCAAAGCTGGGAGAAAGTTGTTTTCAGATAAAGCAAATGGAAATCTCCAGGGCTGCTTGAGAATTGCCTGATACGTGTTTGGATACATGTCTATTCTTTGTGGGATTTTTTTTACAAGTTATTGTTTTTTTAACTGAAAGTTTATCTGTTCCAGCAGTTTTGAAAAGGTGAAAAAATCACTGGCAGACCTCTTAGCAGCTACACACAATCTGAACAGCTGTCTAGACTATCCAGACAGTTGCTACTGTCAGCTGTGAACCTCCACATGCAAATAACTTTTTGGCTTACATATTAACCCTTCCTCGTTTAAAAGTATGAAGTTGTCTGCATTAAATCTCTTTCTTCGGCTGCTTATTAAGACTACTTATTTGCGATGAGGATATTGTTTTCAGTAACATGCAAAATTGTTGTAATACATTTGCATTTTATTTAATGGCAACCAAAGCAGGCCTATATTTGATTATTTTTGAATGAAGGCTAGCCAGGGCAGTCTGCTGTCAGTTTTGGTTTTAGATTCCTGATTCGCAATGGTTGAGGCTGGTGGTATTAGCTTGCTATTTGAAGTAATGTAAGTGAATGGTGGTCGTTCATATTCATATAACTGATCTAAGAAATTTTAATAACCTTGCAAAACTTGGCAAGACTGCCATGTTAAAGAGGAAGCCTTCACTTGAAATCTCAGCCGAGTGTGGAATGCGTATTAGAAGGGGTATTTCTGTTTCAGGGCTTGCTTCTCCTGGCAGTTTAATCTTTCAGAGGTTAACCATGCAGCTAATCCAACTGGTTATGAGTTAGGTGAAGCTGAAGATAAAATGCCACAAGGAAGTGGTCAGTGTGTCTTAACTGTACTTTTATGATGTAATTTAGGTAAATTGCATGTGGAGGAACAAGCTACCCTGTATTTTTCAGTAAAATTTACATGAAAAAAACCAGAAGGCGTGAGCGTAAGAATATTCTTAAAACCCGTAGTTGATAATTGTAGTGTGAATTGTGAGAAAATGTCTCCTGGAAATATTAGCAGATTTGAATCTAGAAGGTCTTAGCAGCAGAAGTAGTGATGTAACACAGAAATGCAAGAAGATGACTTGGCCCTGTATAATGTAAGGGTGTTGCCAAGGAAGTGATGCATTCATTTTTGTGTGTGTCTTCAGTGTTTACCTCTGCTAAAGAAGCATCTCTATAATCTTGATTGAACTTGTTGACTAACTTTAGCAAGACTCCGTAGCCTAGGCATAGTTAGCATAATAGAGATGACTGTCATTATTGCTGTTTTTAGAAGGAGCAGTATGTCTGACTGGCTGGCATCTGTTTCTCTCTTTAAGACATAACATTCGGTACACAGTTCAATTTTCAAAATGTAAGACTTAACTAAATGGTAGTATCAGCGAGTTAACTTCAGGCTCGCGATTTTGTGAACCGAGTCATGATCGTGACATTTGCCAGGGTTGAGGGAGTCGTAGAAACCCTCGCATTTCAGACTGAATAGAAGTTATAGTAAGCTTTTTTTGGTGTGTGCTCTTTTGGATTGAGAGCCATGTGACTGTTGTAAGAACATCCTATTTTCCGCGTATTATTAACTATCTCGCTTCCTGAAAGGTGCATCGAAAAATCAGAGAAGATACAGATATGGCCCAAGATTCATTACAGTGTCTGGCACAGCTGGCGTCTTTGCATGGGTCAGTCTTTCCTGACGAAGGTTCACAAGTTGATTACCTGGCACACTTCATTGAGGGATTACTGAATACTATCAATGGGTATGTATGCCTGCTCTCTAAATTTAGATGGCATCTTTTAATCTTTAGTTTGGAGTGCAGTGTGTGTGTGTGAAGAACTGGTATGACTTGCTTATTTCTGGGTATAATCTGTGTTTACTCTTGGATTATTGACACTTTAAAAAAATGCATCTTAAAGTAGGTGCTTCTTAAACTAACACGAGATAGATTTATTGATTGAAAATGTATCTAGAAAATCAGTTGGCTATTAACATTTTTCTTGATGGCAGAAAGCTAACTCCTATTTCTATCTATAGAATTGAAATAGAAGACTCTGAAGCAGTGGGAATTTCCAGTATTATCAGCAACCTGATAACCGTATTTCCTCGAAATATTTTAACTGCCATTCCAAATGAACTTTTCTCTTCATTTGTTAACTGCCTCGCACATCTCACTTGTTCTTTTGGAAGAAGTGCTGCCTTGGAAGAAGTGGTAAGTATTCATTCTCAAAAAGTAGGTATTCTTTTTGCTTCCCTCTCTTTGTAATAAGCATAAGTGATATACGAATCTGGCTGTTTTGTCAATAACTGTTGTGAAACCCGGTGCTTTTGTTCTAGATATTTCTGAAATCACATCTGAAAAGGTTTTATTTTTTTATGTGCAACAATTGCAGACTTCATCTTTTGAACTTTTGATTTAAAGCACCTGCTTTGTATTTTCACTTTTAAAAGAATGGGTACATTAAAAAAGTATGAATGTCTTTAAATGTTGCTGGATTGCTCTTGTGAGACTTCTGTGAAAAGTGTTGTAGATAATGAACATGCTACAAACGTGAAAGCTTAAAATGACTGTGAACATATGGACAGACTGAAACTTATGCTGTCAGGGGTTTTACAGGCAGGAACTTCTGTTTTAAGTGAATGTAGCTGCTAAGATCTATTGTTAACCCCATACTATTAAACTTAAATCATCCCTCTGTTACTGACACAGTTCAAGTAATAATTCTACGTACAAATCTGGAGAGGGAATTCAGTGGACTTTTCTGTTTGCTTACTTCTTTCAAACCTTGGTTGTAACATGGAAGATCCATTTTGATAGGCTAAGTCTTCTGCTTCAAAAAAAAAAAAAAAAAAAAAAAAAAGCTTTACAAATAAAAATGTCTAAGGAGACCTAATTTATGAAAAAAGCCCATAAGAATTAAGATGCATCTTTCACCTGAGCTATTGACATGGAATAGTTATTGATTTAAATGAAGCTATCAAGACATCATCCTGGGTTTTCCCCATTATCATTAAAAAGAATGATTTTTTTTTCCCAGTTGTGCTATATATACTGAATAGGCTTGATACCTATCATTTAAATGAAAGGGACTAGAGGATATACATTTCTTCAGTTAGCCTCGTTACTGGAGAGCTAGAATACACAACCATATTTAACTTCAGGAGCTCTCAGCATAAGCCACCAACTCAGAGTACTTCATCTCTCAGCAAAAGCCCGAGGTAGCTCGTACCGTTGTCTGGTACAAAGAGTTTGTTTTGGAAATGGCTGGCTGCTCGTGCCTAGTGAATGTGTCTGCCTATGCATACATAATCCTCTAGTTTTTGCTGAAGAAAGTCATTTCAATATTATATTACCGTGTTATCAGATCCATCAAGGTAAGAAAGAAGACTGCAATTTTTTTCTTTAAAGAGAGAACTTGTTCATTGTCACAGAATCTTTAAAGCGTTCTGTAGAAGAAAGAAACATCACACTTTCACCACTTCATTGGTCTAACAGTTGTATAGCTTATATCTCAACTTCACGTGGTTGCTCTGATCTCCAGGATAATTACAAAATTCTGTGATATTCAGTCTTCAAAAAATAATTTATATATCTTATCATTGTATCAGCAATAAGGAGCACTACAGAGTATTTCAGACTATTGCTGACTTAATCCAGATGGTGTAGTGGCACGGTGTGCTGCGACTGTGGAAATACTTATTTGCATCCCTGAAGGCAATCTTTTGGCTTAGGAATGTTCCAGCCCTGGTCAGTGTGTTTCATAGAGACATTTAGGTTGGAAAAGACCTTTAAGATCATCACCAGTGTGTAACACAACCTAGTCCACCACTAAACTATGTCCCTAAGCACCTAAGCTACTAGCTTAGATTGCTTGTAGCGATGTACTCTGTGAACTCATACGCTCATGAGCTTAATTGCTGTCTGTAATTAAGAGTTTTTGGTGAAAGGTGAAATACCCACGTGCATTGGGCTCAGTAGGATCCTGAGATTCAGAAATCTAAAATGCAGCAGAACACAGGTGTCCACAGCACAGCTTTGCTTGTGGGGCAAGCTGTTTTTCCCATATTTCTGCCACTTTGTGTGCCAGCAGAACGGCTTGTGTGAGTGTTGCAGAAAGCCCACCAGACATAGGGAATCAGCTTAGCCAGAAGCTTGCTATTGAGACTGTCAAAATCAGGAGGTCCCAAACTGTAATGAGCAAACCACTTCAAAGCAGCACGTGTCTTGGCACAGAATCAGAAGCTGTTGCTGGTGGTACTTGCTGCTGTTGCTAATATTGATATTCAACAAAGGGGGAGGAAAAAAACCCACACACAATCCAAACATGTTCAAATGTTGTTTTACGTTTACTTGGCTGTTGATTGAGGGAAGTTGTTGGAACATTTGCCTGAACAGCTACGCTGTGGAGGACAGTAAGCTTCAGCAATGCTTAGGGTTAATTTATGATGCAAATTGGATCAGTCATCTCTTCCTTTAATAACGCTGGGTATGAGAGAAGATGCTTGTCCACAGCTATGCTTTCCTTTGCTCAAGGCTTAAAGCTTATGCAGAAGTAGGAGTCTGTAGTGGTTGATCAGAATTAGTGAAGAGTCGAGCAAGATGTTGAATGAAAATTCAAATAGAAATGCTCTCAAAGTGTTTTGGTTTGTTTTGTTTTTTTCTCAGATGTCTTTCTTAATGCATTGTTACTGATTTCCTGATTTATGGTATTTTATTGTTGCTTTTTTAAAGTTCCGTAAGGGGAGAGACCATTCTGAATTTGGTCTCTCTCTACTTTGCTTGTAACTTTTCCCAGTTTGCTGCTACTTAGCAAGTTTTAGAAGTGTTCCTTCTTCAGAAGGTCGGCAGACTCTGAAGGAAGAATCTTGGAGAAATTCAGCAGCATTGTTTTGATGTTAGTGGTTGTACTTTCCTTCTCCTGAAGATCTTAAGTCCTGAACTGGGCCCTGCCAACTGCTTCTGGTAGATCCATCAGAAAGTTTACGCTTTCCAGTCTGCAGCTTGTCACATACAGTCTGCCTGCATGACATCTTCAGTAGCCCAGCTGTAGCCTTTCATCTGAATGACTAATCTAGAACAAGATTGGGAATTTTTAGGAAGGTTGCTTTGTGATTATATCTGTTCAAGATCAACAAACTCTACTGCTTGGGCACCTACTTTAAGGAGGCACTTACTAATCCTAGCTTCCTTATGAAAATACTGTAAGGTGTTTGTAATAGTATACCAAAAAGGCTTGTTCTGTATTACCTTCTCAAATCTGAGTTGTTTTTTTTTCTCATAAAAGGACATTGTTTCTTGTGTTATGTTCTGGATTCTTATAAATTATTAATTGTATGTAAGTTAAAAAAAAAAATATATATATATATATATATATACACACACACACATATATATATATCAAAGTGTTTCATGTTTCAATGAATGTCCTTTAGCCAAATTTTAAAAACATGCTGTGCCTGTCCTAAATTTGTTTTATGTTAGCGTTGAATACAGTTTGGTCTCTCTCATCATCATCTTCAGCTTTTGTTTTTCAAACTTGCATGTGCCCCACATTTTAGCTAATGTAAATACAACCACTTTGCAGTTACAGAATGATGCTGTGAAAATATCTTGAAATGCTTCCAACATGGTATCAGTTTTCCCTCTTAGTCAGTCATCCAGCCAATGTTTTTTTCCCTTTGTTCATGCAGCCATGTTTGTAACTTCACTGAAAGTCAGGAATTCCTCTGTCTGGAGCATGATTAAGGCCTCAGTATCTCTGTATTTCATCAAGGAATCATTTTACTAAGCTCTGTTATCTCAAAGTAACCTTGGTGAGTGATCATGTTGGTTAAAAGTTGAGAAGACTTCTTAGAGGAAAGAAAAGTCCCGCAATACCAGCAAATCTATCCATCGAGTCATACTTAAGTTTTATGAAGGTGGATGTGTTTACTAAAGTTCAACTTTTGCATCAAGTGAAAAAAAAATTGATAATTGCATTAAATATCCTTTTCAAGAGAAACAACCGCTTTGGTATCTGGGTTCTTCAGGTTGCCTGTAACCCAGGAGATTTGTTTTTCAGATAAGAATTTCATTTGACAACTTAAATACCCCATATAAATATATGTGAATAGCTAAAAGCATGAAGTGTCAATTAAAATGCACTGATGACTTGGAGATGCAGGCTTATTCTATGGAACTGTACTTTTTCTTTGTTCACATAACGAGAAGTTGTGTATATCATCAAAACTGGCTGCCCACAGTAGGGTTTCTTTAATACATGCAGTCTTGTAATGATTTCCTCCAGAACAGAGAGTCGTAATCTTTTCTGTCTCTTTGTTTGAAAAATAGCAGAATACTTGCTAATCTATATGCACGTTTTCTATTTTGTCTAATTAAACAAATAGCTCAGTTCTTTGTTGTTTCCAGTATGAGCTGAGATGCTTGGTGTCATTGGAGAGAAAGCATGATAGCTCCTGTATTTAGGTGATTAAGTGTATGTATGAAAGGCTGAAATTAAGACTGGTTTGGTTTTGAACATTAGAAGAAAAGAAATAGCTAAACGCAGTGGTTTTTTTGTTTTGTTTTTTAATTCTAGCAAAGCTGCATTGACCTTTTTGATGCATTGCTTCAGTTCTTTCTGATCTGTTCAAGGATGGCCAATAATAAGTTTTGTGATTTTTTTTTTCTTAAATTGCTTCAACTTTAGAAGAACATCTGTTAAATAGTAATGAATGTAAGTACCTTTCTCTGGTTTAGTTTAGGAATAAGATGTTTGTTCTGTTTCTTTCATCTCTTACAGCTTGACAAAGATGACATGGTATATATGGAAGCATATGATAAGTTGCTGGAATCTTGGCTTACTTTGGTACAAGATGACAAACATTTCCATAAAGGTTTCTTTACCCAACATGCTGTTCAGGTCTTTAATTCTTACATTCAGTGCCATCTAGCTGCTCCCGATGGTACAAGGAATTTGGTAAGCCCTTATAGTGGTAGTTTCTGATGATAATACAGAGTAACTAATCCATGTGGGGATTTTGTTGTTGTATACTTTATTACGTAGCTCAAGGGAGCTAGTAGAAATTTGCTACTTGTGGTGTTGAATGGAAATGAAAAATTTGCTGAATTTGTTAATCAGAGGTCATTTTCCAGTCTCCTTCTCTCATTATGAAAAGGAAATGAAGGAATACAAATTTGGAAGTTACTTTTAAAAATAAATAAAATAAGCCTGTTAGTAAAATTGGCATGTTTCCTGATGGTCCTCCCTATAGATGCAATGACTAAACTTCTGACCACCCTTCTCTGGATTTGGGTTGTAATTAAAGTCTCCAGTGAAATTGGAAGCCTTTTATCCTGTTATTTCCCATACGTTATCTTCAAGTTATACTTCTGAAGTGTAATCTGAGAAAATATAGAATGACTATGCTTAGACTAAAAGAAGCATGAAATATTATGTGGTTCTTCTGGATAAAATGGTACATAAATTCCTTACTGAATTTTTGAGGTGGCTGTTCTCAAAAAAAACTTAAAAGTACCTCGGCTATCTCTTGGCCCTCTGCGAAAGCCTGTTAGTCTCTTTGCCAGGAGTATGGATCTTACTGAAACAGATTGTGGTACTGAAACTTGGATGTAGATGCTGAATGAATTAATTACTGCATGGATTTGATTCATTAGCTATATAAAATTGATCTCTCAAATGTGATGCTATGCAAAGATCTCCAGGATACCTCATTCTGAAAAGCCATGCTTAAAACCCATGTCTAGTATCTTGATATGTAACAGATGGAAATAACAATGCCAAACAGAGAGGAATATTTCACAAGAGAACTTTGAATTCATATCAGGCGGTCTTGACATAGCTTGTATACACAGGTTAATTCATGTCATTCTGTGAGATAAGTCATTTATCCCATGGGTAACCTTTTAAAAGCCACAGCTGGCATTTTAGAATGCTTCTTGTTCGATATCAAAGCAGTAACAGGAACTTTCAGTCTCTGCTTTGAGAGCAGAGACTCACTCTTCAGTAAACAGCTGCAACTTTGAAGTTGCCAAAGGAAAATGATTTGCTGGGTTAGATAAAGAAAAGATGGGGTGAAAGCACTTTAGGTAAGAAAATGTGTTTAGATTCAATTTTCCAGAGCCTTTGTAGAAACAATATGTAATGATAGCTTTCTCCGTCACTTGTATTTGAATGTTAGTGGTGTAAATTCTGTCATTCATCAAGAGATTTTTGAAAACACTTCTAACATTGATACGTGATTTCTACATATAAGGGTTCAACTCTTCAGGAAAATAAGCTCTGATTACGAGGCAGTCTTAAAATATAGCCAAGGCGAGAGGAATCTCATCTTGAGATATTTTTACTTTGCCTTCTATTTTTTTCTGAGGTTGTAGCATTTACTTTTTAAAGGAGTGCTTTTTTTAAAACAATAACTTATAGAAAATCTTTATTGAAGGAGGTGACGTTCACTTTATCAAGAAATATACTACCTCTCTTGTAATTTATTTTTAAGATCTCAGATAACTGGGAACAGTATCTTTGACTAATGAACAGGACAAAGTGGAGAGTTGAAAATGAAATTCTTTGCCTGATTATATATGTGATTTGAAATCCAAATATATTTTAGAAATCCTCTGACCATTGGGTTTACAGACCTTCTATGTGAATGAGAGTCATTCAGTACATCGCTTTGTACCTCTAGGCGGTGGATGCTTACCAGAGCCGATTTATGTATGTGACGTAAAGAAGCTGTTTTGCTGCTCCAGCCTGTGCTTATCCTATTAATAATTAGTATCAATTTTCATGGCTCTCATCTGACTTCTTTCACTAACAGTGGATCTTTTGACTTGAGAGCACTGTTGGAAATGGTAGCAAATATCAGCAAAATCAGCTCCTTGCATAAGTTTGTGAAATGCTGATTTCAAAACAATATAAAGTCATATTTACTCCCCTATTTACCTCATCTGTATCTAATTTAGCACAAGCCTATTGTGTATCCATGCAAAACACCTTGGGAGAAAAACCCAAATTTACGTAGAAAAGTGCGGTGGTGATAAGTTCTAGCAAGTGTAACATTAACTGGTTGCTTCTGATTTTGTTGAAATAACATCAGACTGCCAATGGTGTGGCCTCTCGGGAAGAAGAGGAAATAAGTGAACTGCAGGAAGACGACAGAGACCAGTTCTGTGACCAGCTGGCCAGCGTAGGCATGCTGGGAAGAATTGCTGCAGAACACTGTATACCTCTTCTTACAAGGTATGGAAAGATAGTGTGAATGCAAATGAAGAAATCCACCAAGCTGGAAAAGCTTGACTTTGCTGAAACAATTTAAAACCAGTGAAGTTACTTTATTACTGTTTGTCCACAGTTTATTAGAAGACCGAGTTACAAGGCTCCATGGTCAGTTGCAAAGACATCAGCAGCAGTTACTTGCCTCACCAGCATCAGCCTCAATTGACAATAAAGTGCTTGATGACCTGTATGAGGATATTCATTGGCTTATTTTAGTCACAGGTAAGTGAACAGTGTTAAATAGCGCTTACTTTGATATTGCTGTTGCAGCTGGAAAATCTTAGGAAAGAAAAATCCATGCATGTCAACTACTGGTAACTGACAATCTATTTCATCTTTGTGGTGCTTTCATCTTAGACTACGTGCAGAGTTTTTGTCTCACTTTCATCTGTCTGCAGTAACATGAAAATTATCTGTAAAAGATCAGTGTAATCTTTTTATGAGGTACGTCGTTTGGAAATTCCCACAAGTAATTTTGTCATAGACTTCTGAGATCCACCTATTCAAGAACTTAGCCTTCATGGTTTCAGTTATATTGTCTTGTCTCACGTGACTGAAGGGAATCCATATGAGATCAGGATAGCAGTGTTACTTTGTGGTGCAAAGAGTCAAGTAAGTTCCAGAATCTCTCAGGACTGATGATCCATGTCCTGGCTTTTTGCTGTGTTTCAGGGAACCTGAGTTCAGAACATTCGTATTTTTGATTTTTAGATGGAACTATCTTACATCTGCTTGCAAAGCATAACATCAGCTAAGACAGTGTCTGTATTTTATTAGGAGAAATGTATACTTTATGAAATATTTTGTGGGGTCTTTTTGAATGTCTGATGTTATAGTTGCTCTCAGATGTTGGCATAAATGTGTTTATAATATTTTTGTATTGCTGTACGATGAAGTTTATATTTGTAGCTCAGAATACTGTGAGATCAGACACTGAAAACTATGACTAAATCTGGAATTAATATCAATTATCTGGACACCAGAGTATTTTACTGTGAAAACCATTGCTTTACCTGATCTGTTGTTGCTATGCAAGGAAAACTTTATTATAGCACGTTTGTTTGGTGTCTGAAAGATTCTATAGATTTGAAATATTAGCAGAGCAAAAGTCCCAGATGAGATGGACTCAGTAAGGAAGCTGTAAAATTGAACAATTTTTATCACATAACTGAACGAGAAGAAAGTGACCACAATGTTGTAGAATATTTTTTCAGGTACCTGAATTGGCTGTTGGTCTTTCACAGGAAGCAAAGCTCTTCTCCCTCTTTTATTATTTAATACGGTCATTTATTTTTCAGCATTAGTTTACTTTCACTTTAGGTGCTTTTTTACAGAATTGCTTTATATTATAAGTTAATATACATATTTATATAATGAAGTTAATTATACATATATATGAAGTTAATTATACATATTTAATCAGTGTTAGTCAGGAGTTGTGTAAACATTTGCTTCTGGTGTGATGTCTGCAGTTAATCCAGTGGACTAATCAAAAAGCTCTAAGTTAACCTAGGGTAGAAAGTTGTGATCATTCTTTCTTTTTTTAATGTAAGGCTACCTCTTGGCTAATGATACTCAGGGAGAGACTCCGCTAATACCTCCAGAAGTAATGGAATACTCCATTAAACATTCAGCTGAGGTTGACATCAACACAACGCTTCAAATTCTGGGATCTCCAGGAGAAAAGGCCTCTTCCATCCCAGGGTACAACAGAACTGATTCTGTAATTAGGTAAGAATGCATCATGTGTTAAGTATGTTAAATGCTTTTTCAGAGAAGTGAGAACATAAATGGACTTCTATGAAATGAAAAAGAAAAAAAGACATATGCCAAACATTAGAAATGAAATGTCTCTTTTAAATAGTCTTAAAGTAAAGGCAAATAATTTATAAGAATGGTTTTATTGCCTATTAAGGCAATGCTATAAAATAAAAGACAGAAAAGATGAAGTTACATATTTATTATTTTTTTTTCTTAGGGTAGAGATAGGCAGAGTAATTACAGGTGATGTTTCAAGTCATGTTGACCTGGGGGGGGGGGGGACTGAAGGGAAGAAAAAGTATGGCATCTAAACAGATAAAACTCAGTCGGGATGGGATGGCAGAAATGACTAGCTTGATGACCTAATAGTTGTAATTGAGGACATGATCTACCTATAAAATAAAGTAAAAAAATAAAATAAATAAAAATGCTTTATCACTACTGAAAACCTTTGATCTGTTTGTTACAGAAAGTCCTTAAAATGACTCAAAATACTAAAAAAAAGATACACTGTTTTTTAAAGCAATACATCACCTAGTTTGGTATCAAATTTTTTTTTATCTATAATGTATTCTGCACATGTGCAGTTTAAGCAAGAGCTTTCCAAAGCTTAAGTGAGCTTCTCTTTGGCCATCACTTACTGCCTCAGCTTGGCCGTAGCAGCTTTGGTCTTCGGTGAGGGGAGAGTTGTTGCCCCTTACGTACACATATTATTATTAACATATTTAAGGAAAAGCATAAGGGATTTCTGTTCTCTTTTTGCAAGAAGGCCCACAAAAGAGTCCTCAGTTTTAATCTTCAGTATTCAGAAGGCTCAATTCAATTTTTTTTTTTATTGGCATGAAATATTGTTCACCCAGGATTACTTGCGTACGTAACATTTTCTTCTGGAAAAGGTTAGAAAAATGTATCTTTGTGGGTAGTTAAGTGCTTCATGGGCTAACACATGTAGCACATGTAACACATGTTTGAATACCGGTCATTGATGCCAATCCTGGCAGCTACAAGAACTGGTCAACAACCAGAATTTCTGATTGCAGTGTCTTAGTGCAGATGGGATTAAAACCAGAAATATACCACCATCAACTCATAAATTCCTTGAGGACTTGCAAATTCTTACCAAAGTTAATTGAGACACTGTAAAAGCTAATATTATACTTTTCTTGACTGAGTGTATTAATGCAATCACTTGGTGGTCTGCTACATCATATTGTTTCTCTGTGGTAATGAAAAAGTAAGAAATAACTGGACATTGCTCTAGCTATATCATGCTGCAAAAGCTGCATGATTAGGCCACAATTTGTAATGAAGAAAGTGGTTGATGCAGGAAAGGGAGAATCAGTCAGAGTGCCTGTCAGGATTCTTCTGTTGCAGTATTTTTGATGTCAAAGACCACCTTATGTTCTGACTTTGTGGACGGTATTTGCCATTTTGTCTCTCTCCTTGCATTTAAAGAAAGAAGTTAACTGCTCTCCACTTTGTTAGAGTTGAAATACTTCATTATCTTGTTCCTTCCTCATATTTCATGAAAAAAAAAAAAAAAAAAACACAAGTGTTTCACAGAGTCACATTACTTCTCCAAAGAACACTCAACATCCTTGTTGTGTTTTAAATCCACAGGTTGTTATCGGCTATTTTAAGAGTGTCAGAAGTAGAATCTCGAGCAATAAGGGCAAATCTCACGCACCTTCTGAGCCCACAGATGGGCAAAGATATTGTATGGTTCCTCAAGCGTTGGGCAAAGACTTACCTCCTGGTGGATGAAAAGCTGTATGATCAGGTAAGGATATAACCTTTATGAATGAATTGGTGAGTATTAGCAACAATATCCTTGGAATGCAGATGTCAGTGTAGCTATTCTAAGGTGCAGTGATAAAGCATTTTTAATGTTGTATTTGGGGTTGGTTTTTAAATTGTTTGAAAGTAGATGTTGGGTTTTTTTTTTCCATTAGAAATATAAGTTGTTAGGGAACCCTTCTTGCGCATCTTGGTATAAATGTGATTTTTGTAGCTAGCAGCATCACAGAATAGCATAACACGCTCTCAGGTGTTATCTAGGTTGTCTAGTGGGTGAAACTCACAGATCACAGCAATTTGTTAAGGTATATCAGATCTTACAGTTCAACTTCAATACAGTGGTTGCCCTTGATGGATGACTTATTGAGTAACCTGGTCATGATTCTGAATTAAATATCTAGCACCATCACTAGGTGGTATATATAAGCTAAAATCATGTTAATTTCTCTCCTCTCCCTATTCTCATATGTTCTCATTGTATATATCATGATATCCATGATGTGTTCTTCCTAAAGGGCAACATTTTATTATGTTTGGAAAGCACTAATCATGATTAGACCTTGATCCTGATTTTGCTTATACAACTAACGATACTCCAGCTAGCTAATGGAGGCCACTCATGAGAAGGTCCTGTTGGCTCTAACTTCTGAGAAGGAAGCCGCCTCCTCCTCCCCTTGTTTCTACTACTGAAGCAACTAAGAATACTAACGCTTCAGGAGACCCCTCGTTAACAAAGTTAGGGATATTGAAGACTTGTAATGAATTAGAATTACATTATTCAACTTGTACTTGCAGCAGAGCAAAGCCATCAGTTGCAGAGCATGAAAAATGGTATCTAAGAAATGTACACATTTAGCTTGTGTTGGCACATGAAAGTGGTTGAACACCTCTTTTTTAAATCTTATGCTCAGTCAGGTATATATTATGGATTTTATAATTTCAGATGGTGGTGGTGTGCTGACAGGAAGCCCCTGCACAAATATTGCAGAGTCTTTGCATTTCCCTCTTACACTTTTTTTCTGAAGATAGGCAAGAAGGCAATTTCAAGGAAGCATATTTTAATGTACCAGGACCAGAATGTGACATCTTTCCCAAAAGCTGCGTAGATTGAAAGAATAATGCAGAAAGCAGATGTAGAAAAGACTGTGATGAAAAGAAGTTCTTACAAGATTCAAACTAGATCAAGAGCTAGGCTTATTTCCAGTTATTTTATCACTTAATTTTGAGGAGTTTCATCATAAATTAATGGAAACACTTTCGGGAGATGATTTTTTGGGATCTTTCTCTTAATTTTTAAAGTTTCTGAACTTTCCTTGGCATTAAAAGCTAGACATACTTAAACCTGATATTGTGATGAGGTTGAAACTTTTCTTTCTTTTAGGTGTTGTGCTTAAAATTGCAAGATAAATTTGGCAAAGATTTTTCTGTTACAGGTATTCTTTGCCTTCGTCTATGTAACTTTTGTGTATTTTAAGTAGGGAAGAAGTGACAGCCTGAAAAGAATTTGCTGACTGATTACCATACACTTTGGGGTTCTGCCTTCTGTAAAACTCACTCATTTTAATGCTTTTCTTATAGATAAGTCTGCCATTTAGTACAGCATTTGGTGCTGATACTGAGGGTTCCCAGTGGATTGTGGGTTACCTTTTAGAAAAAGTGATCAGTAACCTGGCAGTGTGGAGTTCAGAGCAGGACCTTGCAAATGATACTGTACAACTGCTAGTAACATTAGTGGAAAGGAGAGAGCGGTAAGTTGCTACACCTCTGGAAGTCAAAAAATTTCTTTTGCTTCCTTTAAATTTTTTTGGCCAAAATAATCCAGATATGGGGCACTTTATATTCATGTCTCTGTAAGTCAAATTACTTTAGTAACGTGCTATAAATGGAGGAAAAACTTGTCTGACAAAGTGAGGAGTGAGACCTAGATTTGACAAAATGTTAACCTAATCTTTATTATTATTTATCAGTGCACTCTCCTTCCCCTACCTTTGTGCCTCACACAAACAGTGAGAAAGGAAAATTCTCCGGGTCTCCACTCTTATTGCAAGGATTTTTATGTTTGTTTGTTTTTGTTTCAGATTGAGTTCAGATACTGGCTAAACCAGTATAAAATATGCTTAATAAACCTTTTAAAGAAAAAAATAAATAGGGTTTGGTGGGTTCAGACAAATTTCAGAAACTTCTTTGGTATTACGAACTGTGAAGAAGAAAATTCTCGAATGTTTTGCTTCTGTGAATTGACATGCAATCATGCATTCAGTCTGAAAGACTGAAGTTTGAGGAGCGAAATGCTTGAGGAAATTCTTTTTAAGATAAATAAAAAACACAGGAGCTAGTTTTGGAATAAACTGCTTATTTTATCATGACATAATGAGACTAAGCTTTTAATCCATGCAATATATCCATTAACTGTGTGTGTGTCTGTGTGTAAAACTAAGTACTTCCCTGCTTTTCTCCCATATGAATTGAGCTACTTTCAGAGTATACACTTCAGAAATTTTATGGTTGAGACATTAATAAGATGGAAGTCAAAAGGCAATTTAGCCTTACAATCAAGGAATTAAATTTAAAAATAAAAATAAAAATCTTCTGACAAATGCTAGCAGCCTGATGCACTCTGTTCATACAATTTTTTGGAGTATTTTCTTTAATCAAAATGTTTTTCCCCCTTCTAGGGCAAACTTAGTTATTCAATGTGAAAACTGGTGGAATTTAGCTAAACAATTTGCAAGGCGAAGCCCTCCCCTTCACTATTTGTCCAGTTCTGTGCAGAGAACACTAATGAAAGCTTTAGTTTTAGGAGGTTTTGCTCATATGGATACAGAAACAAAACAACAATACTGGACAGAGGTAAGCTGTTTTGATGCTTCTGTTATCTTCATTTTTGCAAGTAATACAAACAAAGTTTGAAGTTAGTTCAGGGAATTTTATGGTGATGCAAACTCAGCTCATACAAAATCTTTAGGTTTCAAACATATAATACCAATATGTTTTTAATGATTCTTTCTTTGAGGGGCCGTAATTTTTTGGCAGCTTATTGGTGTTGTCCATGATACCTAAACCATTACTACCTAAACAGAAATAACTCAAAATTACTTGGGGATTCATGAAATAAGCCAGTCTAGCAGTACACTTGAAAGAGACCTTTTGTAAAGGTTAAGGCCTTTCATCAGAGTTGTGCCATTTCGTCTATTTTAATTAGGTAGTGTTTATGAATTATTCATTTATTCACTTAACGATAATGACAGTGAGTAAGACTAATGTGAAAAATAATGAAGCTCCTCAACCAGCTTTTTTGTGCCCTGGTTCCATTAGTGCTCAGATATTTAATACTGGAAAGGTTGGTGCTATAATGCTTCCTGATCACACTTCAGCTACACCACATTAGCCTTGAAGTTTGAAAAGCACTGGCCTTCTGAGAGAAGCTTATTTTCATTAGCAAAGTTACGAAGTTAGTGATTGAGGGTAAGGTACTGGAAATAATTGGGGAAAAACATTTAACTGTTTTATGGAAATGTCTAAATGGGTTCAAACTGGGTTAGCTTACAAATGCAGTCACATAGGCTGATTATAAGAGAAATTTTACTACCAAGAATTGTAATAAGACAAAGGTAATTGTGAATATGATTTTTAATTAATGCTTTCATTGCTGACCTTTTGTTGCTAATGCTGAACCTGGAAAACAATCAAATAATGTGACTCAGAGAAAGTCCTTGTTATTTGTTTAAGCACTACAAAATAATATTAAATATTTATGGAGGTGCTCATTTTGCAACCAACCTGCAGGTGATGGTGGATAATGAGAATCACTAATTATCACTTCAGTTTATGTTAATGTGACAGAAAATAACGTAATTGTGCCATTGCAAACTGGAATTGATGCTTCTTGTACTGTTGTGCTAAAAACAACCCATGTGCTTGCTAAATTACTTAAACCTCAAATTTCATTCTTGTAATAATATACTTATCTTACTGTGACTTTTCAAAAAAAAAATTAAGGTTCTTCAGCCACTTCAGCAGCGATTCCTGAATGTGATAAACCAAGAAAACTTTCAGCAGATCTGCCAAGAGGAGGAAGTGAAACAGGAGATCACTGCTACGTTGGAAGCACTCTGTGGCATTGCTGAGGCTACCCAGATTGATAATGTAGCAATTCTCTTTAATTTCCTAATGGACTTCCTTAATAATTGCATTGGATTAATGGAAGTATACAAAAACACACCAGAGACTGTTAATCTCATAATAGAAGTCTTTGTTGAAGTTGCACATAAACAAATTTGCTATCTTGGAGAGGTAAATACAACCAAGAGGGGAAGGAGGAGAAGTGTGTGTGTGTGTGTGTGTGCGCGCATGTATTGTACAAAATAGCAGAGAAATTTTTGTATTCTACACAGAAAGAAACTCTGTATGCTTACATCACTATTTTGTCTATATAGAAATAAATGCTAGCTGGTCACATCTGCTAGAGGAATTCCTTTGTTTAAAAACATACACTCCCAAAGATTAAAAGCAGGATGTCTAGACTGTTCTTTTAGCAATAAACTTGACCATAATTCATCACCAGCCTTAACGTGAAGGGGTGGCAAGAGTACAGACCATGTTGAATGCTTATTAAACCGTACCAAACTTCTCTGAAGGCTTGTCTAGCAGAATTGCAGCACTGTTTTATGTGACAAATGCATACCACAGAGATGCTGCTTTGGTCCTAAACAGTGCATAATGGTTACCAAGAAATTATCGGGTAAAATGAGTTGATGCAGGCTGCTTACATTTTTGCACTATTGGCTAATTTTACTTTTGCATCCAGAAGCAATGGCTTTTGCATCTAGGAGAAGCCTACTTCAATATGTGTATGCACAGAGGGTATTATGGCTCCAAATATTTTTGATAGCAAAAGCAAGTCCCTTTGGGATCTTGTTGATAATTTTAATCTAGATTGCGAGACCAGTGAGATGTGCCAGCCTGGAACAAGCCACTCTTTTTTCTTAAGACTGAGGAATTGGTGAAAGTAATGTTATAATGTTTGTCAGTAGCACGTAAATATATGGCTGTAGGTGTCCTCAGTATTGAAGATGGCTGTTTCCTTAATGATTCTGGGTGCGGTTGTTATGAAAATGGCTGGTATAACTGCAATTACAATCTTCAGGTATCATCAACCACATAGCACCATCTTAAAACAAAGGGTGTCACTTCTAACATAAAATTTTCTTGTTATCTGACGCTGTTTTCTAGGCCAAAGCCATGAACTTGTATGAGGCCTGCCTAACTCTGCTCCAGGTGTATTCCAAGAATAATCTAGGTCGGCAACGGATAGATGTTACAGCAGAAGAAGATCAGTACCAGGATCTCCTCCTTATAATGGAGCTTCTCACTAATCTTCTATCAAAAGAATTCATAGATTTCAGTGATACAGGTACGGAGGAATTGGTAACTGACGAGCCATAATTTGTATTCTAAAACAGTTAAAAAAAATCGAAAAAACATCATAGGGCATGAGTTCAGTTTAGGTAAATTGGAAACTTGAGTTTAGGCTTTATCAGGATATGGAAATTATTTATTGTGCAAGTAGCAAAGGAAGAACTTTTCACAGTATGGCACATCTTCCAGTATTCAGAAATAATTATTGTTCTTATAAAATAAATAGGGCATGTTGACAACAGCAACTTAAAAAATGAATGCTGCACGTCAGAACATGAAGTAGCAGAAACTACAGAGAAGTCAGATTATCAAATTACTGCAAGAGCAGATGGGTTGTCTTTGTAGTACAAGATCCTAACTGTGTGAAATGCTGAGCTCATGAAAATTCTATCAAGTTTGAGGCTTTTCTGTATTCTTCATTCACAGAATATGTGTTATGCTATGTAGGTATGGGTTGGGTTTTTTATTTTATTTTTATTTTTTCCCAGCCTGTTGCTTTCTTCTGTATCTTTGCCACTTCATATTCAGGACTAATGCAATTTTATCTGCCACCTCTAGCTTAGCTGTGTTGTATTGTTTTTGAAAAAGTTAAAACACATTTGCATGATTTATTTCTTACCATGTCCTATTCAGTTTGCACAAAAAACTTGCTCAGCAACAAACTGAATCTGCCTATGTGATTTTGATCTTTTTCACTGCTGTTCTAAGGCACCAAGGTTTTGAAGGAGAGGGAACTTTGTGCTCTGAAATTCATTGCATCTGTCTCATTTTTCTGTTGTGTATGTACAACACAAAAATACAGAACCAAAATAAGACTTTGTCCATCAAGTGGGCATCTCAATGCCATCTAACACATTTTCTGTGAGGTCAGACTTTGGTTGTTAGAAGCATCAAAAATGCTGTTTAAAAATAAAAAAAAAAAATAAATATGAAACTAAGGACTGTGAATACTACCTAAACATAATACCCAGATATCAAATTTATTGAAACTTCTCTGGTCACTATTATTAACTTAATGGAAGAATTGTAAAAGTAAGGTCATTGCTAGTCGCTGGGACGTATAGGTCTGAACAGGAACTGGAGTAACTTGGCAAGTTCTAAATTGCAGGTTTTTGTTTACTAACTTCCTCCATTTATTTCTGTGTTTATAAAATTCATGTAAGTATGTATTATAATGTATACAATATAGAAATTTACAGAAAATATAGAAATGCTATAATTTGCTTATTGTCTATTTGTGCAAGCATGAGGCAGATACCACTAGAAACAAGTGTAAGAGAGCTTCCTTCCATTCTGTAATGGAAGGGAGCTCTCAAAGTATCTGAAGTGTTCTGGTTAGTATGCCATCTGGTACGTGTGATTATGAAACGCTTAGTCCTAATGAATATAAATATAGAGTGATGTGGCAGTCTCTACTCACTTAAGTTTCTATTTTAATACAGTGCCTCATGTTTTTATTTGGGAAGAGTGTGATAGTCCTATCATTAAAAATGTCTTAATCAAAGAAATGTGACTCTTCAATATATTTGATCCTCTTCTTATAAAAAATATTTTTTTTTTTTTTTTTTTTTTTACCTTTTCTACAGATGAAGTATTTAGAGGACATGAGCCTGGACAAGCCACAAATAGATCTGTATCGGCAGCAGATGTTGTCTTATATGGGGTTAATCTAGTTCTGCCTCTAATGTCCCAGGATCTGCTGAAGGTAAGTATATTTTCACATGTAACTGCTCAAATATGAAAGGTTTATAGTAATGAATTCCCGGAAATGGGTTCTAAATTGCACTTCACCTCCACGAGTTAGATTTTCTAGGCTTTTAAAAAAGTAAATAGCTTCTCTAGTTATAGATACCATTAGAAAATAAGTATTTTAACCTGTGGAAATGCATGTTTGAAAGGCCTAAACAAATATTTTTTCCCTCTAAAAGCAAGTCTGTGCAGGTTAACAATTAGCCAACCCTGAAACATGGCCTGTGGAATCCTTTTTGTGATAGTGTCAGAAATGTGACAGGAAGCATCAGCAGTGATATTAGTCAAAACAAAACAAAATCTGGGGGCAAATTGCAACTCTAATTATTTTTGCGATGCTTTCATGTCATAGACAGCAGGTTGTCAGTAGGGCAGTAAAATCTGAAACAACCAAATGGCAGTATTTCATTGAGTTACACTGTGCTAATATTTACTTTGAATCAGGGGAACAATTCTGAAGGGTACCTCAGTTGTCCCCTCTTAATAGGCTTTGGTTCTCACCTGGTAGCACCCACTGAGCACGGAAGCTACATCCATTTTAGATGAAACCGAGTCAGGATGTGCCCTAGGAGCACCCCTCTTGCACTCCAAATGCTAATGAGGCTTTTATGCCACAGGACTAGACTTGCTCATGTGTGAAGTAAAACTCCATGATTTTGTATGGAGTAGATACTGGACACCTGCCATCAATTTAAACATCTCTGCTTTAGTGGTCTGCTTTTATTGCACCATGCTTTTTGCTGATATAGCTGTAGCCACTGGTGACTGAGGTTGTTGCTTAGAATTTTCTGTTCTTCTTCAGTGGAAAGCATCAGATCTGTCTCTTCATACAGGTGGAAATAACATCAGGATAGAGCTACGTGGTTCTAAAATGACCTTGTTTTTCTTTTGACAGTTTCCATCCCTGTGTAATCAATATTACAAATTAATCACTTTCATCTGTGAGATATTCCCTGAGAAAATTCCACAACTTCCAGAGGACCTCTTTAAGAGCCTGATGTACTCACTGGAGTTAGGGATGTCATCGTATCCTTTACAGAGTTTTGAGAGTGTTTAAAAATCTTAGTTTATTTTATAAAGACATGTTAAGCCTTGATTCTTTTTCTTTGCATTTTTTCCTTCCCTATCAATCTCTGTATCTATAGGTACATGTCCATAATCAACTCTTCCTCCCTGCTCTTTGCCGACTGAGAGTTTCACTGTAGTGTCTATTGAGATTCCAGTGCTAGCTGAATTTCCTCTGACTTGTTGCTTGAATGCAGTGTTTAAGTGGTTTAGCGTGTAAGTTTTTTCTGGCACCCATTCCTGCCTCCTCCATTACTTCACTTCAGAGTGTGTAACTTCATAAGCCTTCAGCTGGTATCCCAAAGCCATTCCTGAATTAGTTTCTCAGCTGGTAATACAAAACACTGCTGCTGTTCTATTGGGCTGGCTCCAGAGCATTTCCTGTCACGTTGCCAATGGGCTCTCCCTCTTCTAACGGGAGTACCATTTTCACTAATCTGTGGCACGTGTCAGAAACAGATGAGCTTGACCATAAGGGCCTCTTTCTGAAAATGTTATGTCAGAGAGGGTTATGTTACTTTAGGGTATGTAGCTAATAAAAGAAAGCAACAAAGTTGCTGTTCTTTTCCCGCTTTATTTTATTTTTTTAAATTTATTTTATTAACAGCTTTATAGTGAAGTAACATCTTGAAATATAGAAGCATTTAAAGTATTTTGTAGTGATGCCGTTGGGAAGTTTTGCCACAATTTCATTGAAATTTGACATTGATTCTTTAATGCCTGTTACCAGAATGAGTTCTGAGGTTTGCCAGCTCTGTCTGGAGGCTGTAACACCGTTAGCAGAACAGTGTGCAAAAGCACAAGAAACAGATTCAGCTCTCTTTCTAGCAACAAGGCACTTTCTTAAGGTAAGACAACTATGTTCTGGGTTATGTTTTGTTTTGGTTTTGCATACAGGTGGTGTCAAGAGACCAAATAGTGATAATATCTGATTAGATTAATGAGCATCACACACAAAGAAACAACCTCTTACCTGAAGAACTGGCACTGGAAGAAGAACATGGAGGACCAGAGACATTGGACTATGTTGCAAAGGATAGAGGTGTAGAGGAGAAAATGACTTTTCACCATTCAGCAAAAAATCTGAGCACCTCAGAATGCAATTTATTTTTATTTATGCTCTGTACTTGAGTTCTAGAATGACTCTGACAGTTTCACCACTTAAATTTACTGTGAAAGCTGTCAAATAAAAAGCTGCCAAATAAAAGGCTAGGTAGAGTACTAAAACAAGAGGCAGAAGAGCGAGCATAATTGGGTATACTATGAAGAAAGGAAAATGCTGCCATTTATTCAATTTATCCAATAAATTAAGCTTTTTTTTTTTTCTTAATCCACTGTCATACTTGTCAGTTGCCTTTAAGAACCATCCCCTCTGTCTCATTAAATTTCCAATTAATCTAATAGCAGCCAGCATCTTGCTAATTGCTAATGGGGACAAGAAGTAATTGGGGAACTTGTATACTTGTCTCTCCTGATTGCAGTAAATACTTCAGTTTTGCTTAAGACATATTTTCTTACTGAGCTGACATTCAGACTTTGAGGACTTCTTATTAAGAGCTCACATCAGTGAAGCTAAGAGAATAAGAAACACCTTAAATAATTTTATTCATCTCTTTATTTCTTCTAGCTTAACATAGCCTTCTGCCTTTTTCTCAAATTTTCACTATTTTAGTGAAGTTTTAAAATCATTCTTATTTTCTATTCCCTGTTTAACTTTCTGTAAGCTGTAGGAGGTTCCAAAACTTGAGGAACAAACTCCTGGTTTTACTGGAAGAGCAAAAGCTTTTCTTCATTCTTTCTCTGAGTTATTTGCAGCTTTTGTTGAAAAATACAAGAGATGTTGCTTCTCTTTGAAGACCACATATAAGTCAACAATAGGTTTCAGTGCTTTGAGGCATGAATTAGTGCCAGTAAGCAAAAGCTCAACTTCTAAAATAATTTAGTTTCCAGTTACCGATGCCTAAATTTAAAAAATAAGCAAGCAAACCAAAATCTTGGATGTTTGTGAATACACATTCATTATTATTGGAAGTGAAGATATGAAGTTCAACAGCAGGTGTTTATAAAGCAGGAAGTTAAGTTTACACTTCTGAAACAGCTTTTGGTTTGTGATTTCAGATGGTCTTTGATATGCTGGTACTTCAGAAGCACAATACAGAAATGACAACTGCAGCAGGTGAAGCATTCTACACATTAGTGTGCTTGCATCAGGTATGACATTTAAACACTTAAGAACCCTGAACATTACTCACTTTTTGATGGAGAATGGTTAATTACTGTGCATTTGCCAAATTGTAGAATCATTCAGGTTGGAAGGGACCCTCAGGAGATCTGTAGTCCAACTTCTTGCTCAAAGTGGGGTCAATGCTGAATTCAGAATGGTTTGCTCAGGGATTTTCCCAGCTGTGTCTTCAAAACCTCCAAAATGATCATAGGATCACAGAATCACAAAGGTTGGAAAAGCCCTCCAAGATCATCTGGTCCAACCACCCCCCTACCACCAATGTCACCCACTAAACCATGTCCCTAAGCACCACGTCCAACCGTTCGTTGAACACCCCCGGGATGGTGACAGATTCTCATCCCCTGCTGCTCCAGCCTCCGTAGTCTCTGTTAAGTCTTCTTTAGGAGCTGTGTGTAGCTACCTGTTCCCTGCAGCAGTGGAGGAGCCTGTTACTCTGAACAGCGATCATTTTACTGTTCTCAAAACCCTCAACCAAACTTTTACTCTCTTTCTAGTTGCTTAACGTGTTTCTTTGTTTTCTATTGCTGTCTGAGTAAGCATAAGTGGGAAACTCTTAGAAAGGAATCTAAGCCATCTGTCCTAAGGAAGGGAAGGGAATCTAGAAAAAAGGAAAACTGTGGGAGGAAAGGGTTGGTATGGCACACTGAGCATGGGGCAGGTGTGAAGGAAGAGAAGTGCCATTTATGTGAATGAGCATATGCTAAAAGGCAGGAAGGACTTCGAAGGGGATGCTTAAGATTTTCTTACTCTACACTTCAGAGGACAGTGGCCAAGCTCAGAAGACTTAAAACCTGGTCTAGTTGAAAGACTTTTATCTGTTTTGGAGAAGGTGAAAGGCTGCAAGTCTGTAGTTGCTTCTAGTGTGGTAGTTGGTGAAACTGGATAATAGGTGGAGAGGTACTGAGAGTTTTCTGTCACAGCTTTTAATTCTGGATCTTGTCCTGATGAGAGAAGCTGTATATATTGTACTTTTTTTGCTTTTTTTTAAGTTAATAGGTCTTGTGTTTATTTAACAGGCTGAATATTCAGAGCTAGTTGAAACATTGCTATCAACTCAACAAGATCCGGTAATTTACCAGCGATTAGCAGATGCCTTCAACAAGCTTACTGCAAGCAGCACTCCTCCTACACTGGACCGTAAGCAGAAGATGGCCTTCTTAAAGAGTTTAGAAGAATTTATGGCAAATGTTGGTGGACTTCTCTGTGTAAAATAAACAACAAAACTCTATGCCTAATTTAGACCCTTTCTGCAAAATGCACTGAGAAATGCTGAATGCTGACTAAATCTTGTACCTGTCTCTGGGTTCTTTGCAGCCATCTCAGATTCTAGAGAGCCTGGAAGTTAGAACATAACACAGTGGAATAGGAGAGGTCAACTTTGAATCAGCTTCTGCTATTATGTGTTAGCTGCAATCTGTCATCCTTGTGTGTGGGAGAGAATGAACAGAAAATTTGAATTGAAATTTTTTCCATATATGTGCAAACAGATATGGGCACAATGAAAAATAAATTCAGTGCCTTTTCCCCCCCACTGGTTTAAAATGAGTGGCCAGATAAACGTGCAGATTTTTTTTCTACCCAGAATCATGTTAGAGTTTTATGCAGATGCATAAAAAGCTCTGAACAGTTTCGCTGATTTTAAGCTTTATTTTTTCCTCTCTAAAGTTTGAGTTTTGTGTTCCAATGGGGAAAAAAAATAACCAAATGGTATTTTAACTCGTGTTTAGTTTTGTTTTTCTATATCAACCTGACATTGCGTGTTTTTGTAATGCAGGTTTTTACATTACGTTCTGCTGCCTAAAGTTCAGAAGAAAGAAGGTGTATATTTTTGTTCCCCTAGAAACGAACTTTAGGAACTGTAGCCATTTCATTGCCTTAATTTAAAAGAGAAAAAAAGAAGTTCATATACTTAAGAAATTTAAGGCAAGTTTTGACTCGTCAGCGTTGGTTTAGGATGTTGGCATTAAGCTGCTGTGTGCCTGTTGCAGCCCTTCCTGTTGACACGTGTCATTTTGGAATCGAGTGTCTAACGCAAGGTTCACGTGTAGTTTTACTTTCAGTATCTGTTTTGAATCATATCCAGGTTGCACGCAACTGCAATGTATTTCTACACTGAACTGTTTGCTTAAGCAATAACAACTCAAAAGGTGTAAATTCCTGACTTGCAATCATTTTAAAGTTGGGGCATTAGCTAAAACAATTATGCCAGAACAGGGGCATCAAACCCTTTCACTCAAGGGCCACGCTTACTTGACTCCAATTGAGAAAGGTAATTGGGATGTGTAGTGCTATGGGGAGGGTTGGTTTTTTTGCTGAATCTAGCTCCACTTCTGCAGAGCCATCCCAGCTGCTCTGCTCTTGCTCATCCTTTTTATATCAGCACTTTAGCTATTACAATAGCAAAGAACAGTGCCCTGAGTATAGTGGACCAACAAGGGAGAGTAGCACATGAACACAAAAGCAAGGCCTATTTCATCTCCCGTCGTGCACCAGAGGGAACTGAAGCAAACGCAAATGTTGCATGTCTACTAAAACATCTGTTGTGGAAATACATGGAGGCAGAAGTTGGCCCTTTTGTTGAAGACCTCTGTTAGATTATGCTGTTGAATGTTTCCCATGTGTTTTTTAAAGTTATATAAAATGTACAGTATACACCTTTACGTGGCTCTGTATAGCATCATGTTTGCAACTCTGTGCCATTCTGCAGCTGTTCATCTCAGAATTAGTCACAATAGCCAGACTTTTAAAAAGACAGATCTGTAATACTGTGCTATAAGTGACCTAAGTTTTTTTTATTTCTCAGTTAAACCCATACCTCTCTGAAGCATGGATCCACAAGGCTAAAAAAGCCACCTCTTCATTATACTTCTCTCTTAATTTATGTGAATGAGCAGATTTACACATTAAAAAGTGACTACAAAACTTGTTAGGTAATGTACCTTCCCAACTAGTATTTTATTTCTAAGGTAATTCGCATCGTTTTTTAGAACAGGAGTATTGCACTCTTTTTTTATTTTTTTTTTCCTGAATCTCTAGTGCATTTCTTCAAAAAATCTCTCGCCTGTGCACTTGCAGAAATGATAACGGTCCCAGCAGATCGATCTCTTTTAACATGTGTAGATCTTTGCTATTTTTCTGAAACTGCTTCTGGGCTCGTACATTACATTGGGCAGCAGTTGTGAAACTTTTGTTTGTTTTGTGGTTTGTGTTGTTGTTTTTAAATGAAGGGCAGTAAAGCCTGGGAACAGAAGTGGCTGTAAGAGCTGCTGGTTTGTCATGATGTAGACTGTATCTAGCCCAGAGTCTTCAAAGAGATCATGACAAATACCTTCAACTTCTTTGGATCTGACTGAATAACTTGTAAGTCCAGTCACCACTTCCTCTACCGCTAGCTCTGCCACTATCACTTTTTTCACCCTAAAGCTGGCTCAGTATTTTAAATATTTATGAACTTTAAAATTTTGCAATTCTCTTGAGGATTGTAACTGGTAAGTGGGAGTACAAATTGAGATGGTATTCAGAACCAAGCGATGTGCATACCCATTACTCCTCTAATTAGGCCCATTGCAGTGTACCAAGCACTGACACACTGCATGTTTTGTCCATCAAAACTTGTTAAAGTGTGAATGTTACCTTCAAAGACAAGTTTTGAAGATTGTTTAAAACTTCCTTTTGCCCTTCAATTTAAAATCAATGCTATTTTAATGGGAAACTGTCCTAGTAGGGGGGTTGTATAATTTTTCTGCTTAATGCTGTGCTAAACAACATTCTTTCTTGGTTTTAATTCCTTTCTTCAGTTCTCGTGTGTTCAACGTGGATCTTTCCTTGCCATTTTATGTTTCTTTCACAGCAAATGCAAAGATGTCTCTACTTGGTGACATCCAAGAAATTGTTGAAAAGATTCCTAGGAATAAGTTTTCCTAATTCATACTCCTGCTGGCTAGGTGGCTGCTTCTACCTAATCTTTTGGTTTATATATCCCTTCCAAATCCAAAACAAACCTCTATTGATCTTCTACATGTTCAGTTGCTGTAAACCTAGATGGAAAAACTCATTCAAGTCCACAGGAAAGGCACAGACCATTTTCAGTAGACCCCGAGAGCTGACTTCAAATAACTGTTCTGAAATGTTGGTAGCATCACTGCATTGATTTTTCCATTCACTGTGCAAAGTGAATAATGGTTTCAAAAAGGCACCTGTTTCTTGAAAGGAAAGAAAAAGCAATTTGAAGGGAATTATAAATGCTGCATGATGGAATTGTAACAAATATTATTTATCTAGCCACAACGTTCTTTTTGCTAAAGCAAATCGTTGCTCCAGTGTTTTCATTCCGACAGTAGAAAGCAAGTAGCTTCTTTCCCATTTCTCCAGCCCCTTCCCCCACCATCAGAACTGTTTCCAATGCTGGTGTAATAATTTTCTGTTGTTCAGCCTTTAAATTTTGTTGCTGGCTAGCATGACCATTCATTTGGTTCATGAAATTCAAGACTTCGAAAGCACAGATACACGTGGGCAGGGAGAAGTGGACTGCATTAACCTTCCACTTTCACGTGCGTTATGCCTTAACTACCTTCGCTGAGTTACCACATGGATCTGCCACATCTTAGTGCCCAGAAGTTTGCGTTTCACTGTTCAGTGATAAAGGGCTCACTGTTTTCCTCAGGAACGAGAAACTTGTTTTCTCAGCATGTCCAAATCCTGCAAGTTGAAAGAGAGGGGTTTGAATCGCAGTCACCTCGTGGTTAGTGCGTAGCACTTGCTGAAGCCCCGGTTTTTACTTGGGTAGATCCCTTCGTATTTAAGCCATGTAGTTCTAGAAAATAAGCTTGCTCAGAACAGTCAGTTGTCCGTTTAAAATGTAATTCTTTAGGAGGTGATGTAAATTCTAATTTGTGACCTGTAAAAACTATTCAGAGACACAAGTGCAGCATTTCTTTTATAAAACACTTCAAGTAATTTCAGTTGAATAATTACATAAGAAGGGGTGTTCTTTATGGAAGTAGCTTGATGAATATAAGCGCAGGAGTAGGAGCCAGGCTCCTCTAATTTTGTATCAGTTTTTCCACTGGGTCCTCCGTGGTCCTTGGCAAGTCGCTGAATCCATGTCTTTGTAAAAATAGTGATGATACTTACCTACCTCACAGGGATGTTGTGAGGATTAGCTTATGCCTATAAAATGCATTGAGGATCTGAAATGCTCTGTAAATATTAAATATTTTACTGTTAGTTTTGTGAGGTGTAAGATTTACTGTGATGAAAACAGAAGATTGATAATTATAAAATGGGAGAGGCAGCGGCAGGCCGGTATTCCACGAGACTGGGAATTACGGCGGTGCAGAAATGTTCGCTGTGTGCTGCAGCTGCTTCAGTTACAGCCAGTTAAAGTGGTGGTTTCTTCTTCAATGAGACGTGATTCCCCACCATGGTGCCTCAGTTGTGGTCTAAATAGAAAGAGGACAGGCGTTAGGTATTCGGGCTTTGGTGCCTCTACTTGTGACAAGTGCTGCTTGTGGTGGTAGGTTTTTTGTTGTTTTTTTTTTTTTTTTTTTTGCCTTTTTTTCTTTTCTTTTAGGCTTTTCTGCAATGAACAAACACCTCTCATTTCTCCCATGCCTCTGCTAGTCACTCAAGTTCTGCTCAGTACAACTAAAGCCTAGTGGCATCAATTGAGATATAAAGAGCCGGCCCCCCCAAAACCTTTACATTTGTTTTTAGTCCTCCTTGTGGTTAATGAGATTAATGCTTCCTAGCACTAATCATGAAGCAAACTCTGCGGTTTGATCTAGAGCCTTAAGCTCTCACCTGTCTTAAAAATAAATGTAGAGGAAAAAAAATAAAATATGAGATTGATTGGTGCCCTAGGAACTGAGAAACAAGGTGTTTCTGGCCTTCTGTTCTCCTCAGTGAGTTAAAGCAGGTTCTGCTTTTCTGTTTCTTCCCTTTCCCTGTCCTGCCTTCCATGCCCTTCTAAGCCGTTCTTACAAAACATTGGGAAAACCCTTCCCACCTCAAATGAAAGATACCACCCATGCCATTTATGTTCCTGTCTATTACAGCTTGATACTTGAAATTGATTTTAAGAAGCAAACAGACTTTCTAATAGCATTCCTCAGCACACTTCAGTCTCCCCTTGAGCTACCCTAGATTTTATAATTAGGAAAAATAAGATTATCCTCCTTTCCTTGTTCCCTTTGTGCAAAATGAGGAACCTCCATGCAGTGAACATGCAGCTTTAAGGCAATAAATGCTAGTACTGCTGTCAGTCAAACGTGTAAATATTTTAAATGTATAATTCAGTACTATGTTGAGTTTATATATTAAAAAAAAAAAAAGCAGGGATTGAAGTGCTAGTTAATTTCAAGTATTGTTTTACCTGTACAGTTGAAGATATGAAGTTGCATAGAAATATTTCACAGTTTATTGCAATAAAACTTGGGAAGTGGCTCTGTAATCAAGCCTTATCACAACTGAATTTTCAATTTTGAAATGAACACTTTCTGTATTTTTAAGATCCATAAGCAGGAGGAGGATAAAATTGTTTTCCACTAAAGACTTTTATTTTGGTTTGGCCATGTGTGATTTGTGTGTATTCTTGTTTATATTTTCCTAAAATCCCACCTGTGATGAGTCCCTGAAATAGCATTTGTTACGCCTCCTCATGGTGGGAACAAACCCAGGAACGTTATGAAGACTCAGGCTAACGATTGTGCTCTCTGGATGTGTGAATTAACAGTAGTTTGGTTAAAGTTGATGGGGTGACTTTAGATTTATATCAGCATTTAAGGCACGAGTTTGCCCATCAACAGAAAAAACGTGATCAGGTGCATGACAGGAGAATCTCACGCGGGAGCACCAGTGAGCTACCAGAAATGGCTGTGAATATATAAGCAAATTACTCTCATTTCTATCCTCAAAAAAACAAACAAACAAAAAAATCTGATGGTGACTTTTCAGGTCACCGTTATTGGGTGTTTGTGCCCCCAGAAACAATACTGATCTTGATATTGGTCTTGAATACTGGTCTTGAATTCTGTGTGCAGATTTAATGTAAACAGTCCATGATTAGCGGGCACAGAAATGTTCTCCAAGCTTGAAATTGGGTCTCGTGTAAATTACATCCAACAGTATCTCACTTGATGTATTTTGGGAAAGTTTGGTGAAAGGCAGCAGTTCCTAATGTGCTATAATGTAATTGTATCTGGAAGAGCTACAGCTATTTTGTTTTGTTCCCCTCTTACTTTCATTCATTCACAAGTTTAGAAACGAAACAAACAAAACACAAATCCTGAAAGTAAAACTATGCTACAGCTGTGGTGGCGACAGCTTGCTGTACACCTTGGCTCTGTGTCTCACTAAAATTTTACTGGTTTTGAAAGTAAAATTCATGCAACAAGGTATTTATATTGGCCTGGCTTCGTTCAGTGAATGTGTTTGTGAAGGACGGAAACATCTAAGGTAATTTTGAGCAAATCCCTGAAAACAGCTTGGCAAGATTAAAAACAGCAGCGTATCCAAGAGCCTTGCGTGTAGAAAATTGAAGTACTTTACCTTAAATCTGAGGTCTGGAATAAACTTGAATGACTTGGGTACAAAACCTTTATTCACACTAGTTTCTGTAAGTGTATGCAAAACCCGTTAATTTTGCCTTTAAGAAATTTCCATTTGCTTCAGTTGCATGTGGCGAAGTTGGTGTTTGGGGGTTTTGGCATTTGGGGTTTTTCCTTCACTGATTGCCGTTTATTATAAGCAAAAAAAGTAGGAAACCTCAGTGGTCCGAACGGAGCTTGCCAGATCAGCAAAGGAGGAGGTCTGATGTGAACTGGAGGAGGGCAGGAGGCGAAGAAAGTAAAAAGTTCACATCCTTGCTGTGGAAAATAAAAATCAAGCTAAACTGTAAGAAGAAAGAAGAAAAAACCGTTCAGAATACAAGCATTAACCTATAATTTGGTAACTGGCCTCATCCTGATGAGGATTAGTAAATGCTGTCAATTCATTAACAGGTTTTTGGGTTTTAAAGAGTGCTGTTTTTGAGTTGTATGAAACATGATGCAATCAGCGTGAGGTTCGTTAATTAAATAATAAAATCTTTCCTATGTTGGGAATCATTCCAGGCAAATTGGCATCTCCAAAAAGCACTGCAGGTACCCACTGTGGCTGATGTGTAACTGCTGTTCTTTCTCTTATCTGAATCTCATGGAACAGCCATTTTCACCTTAACATCTATCAGATGTTACCGAATTTGGGTTTTCAGATCCCGTGTTGTCTTCTGAAGAAGGCAGCAGCTTGGTGTGTGCTGTGCTTCCTTTTTTCTCCCCCCCTGGTGTCTGGCCTGCTGTTCACTGCTGTGAAGGAGTGCATTGGATTTGCTTTAACTTATTGCTGTGGGTGCTGCCGTTTGGGTTTGTGGTGTGTTCGAGCCGCTTCCAATCCGTCCCCCTGTGTGCTGTTTACCGAATGAAAGTCATCACTAGGCTCTAAACAAGTACTGATATGAAAGTTGCGTTCGTAACTTGGTTTAATAAATTTTCAGGACGTTGGCTTTAATTTTAGTGCTGCACCAGTACTTCTGGCAGGCTTGTGCTCGCTCACCTGATTGCTGTAACTCAGAGCAAGAAAACCAAAACCAAAAGCCCACCGCCACGCTTCGGAGTCCTTAGGAAGATCACTGACGTCCTCTCACAAGACCAACACTGCTTGGGGGAAGGCATGCGTCCTTCTGCCGTTTTAAGGACAGACTGTTCCTACCTACTTTTTGCCTGCTTTTAGGCTGTTATGCACTTTCATGATTTCTTAACAAACTACTGTTAAAAAAATGTACTGTAACATGGATTTTGATAAGCGCACATGTATTTAAACATTTCACTCAGCCTCAGGAAAGCTGGAAAAAAATTAGATACCTGTTTTGTATCTCGGTTAAAATGTTTGTTACCTACATCCTTTAAGATGGCCAGATAATGTCTAGATCCTATGAGCGTGACTGTATTTAAGATACCAGTATGGTCTGTAGAAGGAGGACAGTTTAATTTTAATCTGGGGACTGGGAAAATGGTGTCCTCTTATTTTTCTTAGACATATATATAGTCTGAACTGGAGTTTCAAAAGCAAAAACAGTGATAAACCCCACCTGCTGTTCAGAAAAAAAAATAATAATGTTTTCTTTCGTAACACTAGCTTATTTCTGTTTTCTTCTTCTCCTTAAAAAGTGTGTGTGAAATAAGTACAGAGGTATGTGTAGGAAAAACTGTGTAAAACCTGCTGCTGTACATAATGTTTGCTACTTGACTGCGTTTTCTGTTCCACTTTAATTTTACTGGTTTTGCTAAATATATTTTATATATTTTCCTTCCTGCTTCTTGTGATGGCAGAGTGATTACATCTTGGGGGGGGGGTGGGGGGGGGGGTGGAGAAGGCAAAAGCAAACAGGAGAAGGCTCTGGCCACGCAATTCCATCAAGTTTCTTTGTTAGTACGTATCTCGTGCCTTTATGAAAACTACTTCCTACAGTACTTAAATTCAGAGAGTGACTGAAAGCTTCTATAAGGCTGGCTACCAGCCTGTACTCCTGCATGCCCCACGTGCTGGGGAAGCTGCAATGCACATGGCTCACTGACCTACCCCACCGGGCTCCAAGGCACCTTTTATCTGCATCTGAACAACTCAGCGTTGAACCAATAAGCTTTTCTTAAACAGACGAGATGTTGCAGGTTGTTCTGTAAGATGAATATTTCTGTTATTTCTCATCCTCAGATGTAGGATTATATTGACGTTCACTAGAAGCAATCCTCCTATGGTTAAGTACTGCATGCTTGGTTGTCTTCCAAATGAAATGTGGTTTGCCATTCCTAAAAATGTCAACGTCTGGGGGAAAAGAGCTATTAAGACTTTCTTTTTTTAGACTTAAATAGTGGCAACAGCAGACTCTACAATTGGAATTTGATAATCTATTTTCATATGAGGTAATGAGATTGAACTAATGTTCTTTCACGTGGCTATAGCTTCTGCTCCAGAAAGACTCAAAGGCATAGACTTTCATCAGTAAAGAAAAAAATGCGGTTGACAATAAAATAAGAAAAACACACACATGGAAACACAAAAAGTCTTTGGAGTAGCGAGTTGCTATTACTTTCCAGGGAGGGACTGTATTTTTGAAAACTGCTTTACACTCTGTTTCTGAGCTGCTCCAACACAGAGCAGTAGCAATATATTAGTAAGGCAGAGGTGGTCCACATCGTCAGATTGAAGTCGTACAGACGCCCTTGGTGCTGCTGTATTTCAAAGAAAGGCGTGGGTCTGCGGGTGAAAGGCCACAGCGTAGGTAGTTTAACTTGAAGCACCTTCCTGCAAAAAGGAATTAAGAAACAATAAAACCTAGTAATGGTGTTCCCATATTTATGGTTGGTTTGCCCTCACATCCCCAAAGAATCTGCGTTGCAAGACATAACTTACTTTCCTTCATACAGGGTCAGTCCAGCTTCTCCTGCGCTTTCCTGCTAGCACCATCGTGTAAGGGATTTGAGCAGTGCTGAGCTGTGCGTTTGCTGCCAAAGAGTGCCTGGTATCACAACCCAAAAGATGTTGTCCTCCCTGAGCCCCCCCATGTGCCCTTACGTGATCTCTGTAACTGTTCTGCACAGAAATATCATTAGGTGCACAGGGGACTGTTGCTCCAGGAAATCTGGACTGATCGTACGTGTCTGCCCAACCTCCTCTGTACTTTCATCCTTCAGTTTTACTTATCAGCCTTGTGTGTAACTCTTTTTCACATAAAATGCTTTACAAACTTGCATGGAATGGGTAAATGATATTTAAGTGTCATTTTTTAGGACCTGAGCCTGATTTCTTGCTGCATTCAGTAATGTTACACAGATGCACTGTCGCTGTGCAGCAATGCATGGAAGAGTTTTTGTTGTTTTAAATTACTGCAGCGGTGTAATACGGATGGGTATGGGTGCACTCCATGCAGGACAATCGTTTCGTGCTGGAATGGAGACCTTGTTTGGCAAGACCTTTCAAAGCAGACAAGGGGTAATGCACTGAATGACAAGTTCGGGCTTTTTAAAGTTGTCTTTTAAAAAAGAAATGAACAAGCCCCCAGTTCCCTACTGCCATGAGAAGTGCTGTTTCTAAATGGAAGATAGTGAGGTAGTAGGTATGGGGACCCAAAGGAAAAAGTCTTTATAGGGCAGTCACAGAGCAACTCTGAAATAAGAACGCTAATGTCATGAAAATGCTTTTAACAAAATAACATGGCAAGACCTGACTTTGTAAAGAACAATGAAGAAAAGAAAAATAGTGGTGAGGAAGTTTTTGTCTTCAGACAGCAAGAGATGAGCAGGAGTACCAGAAAGCACATCATGTCTGCACAGGGTCATAGAGAAGTAACTTTGAATGCCCAAAGGGAATGACGCAATGAATTGATTCAAACGAAGAACATACTTTTAAAACTGCTATCTTATGAAACTCTATCAAACAGCTTAAATTCTGTCTGTGTGCAAGAAAGGGAGCCTTAGAGTAGGATTTCAGCTAAGACATGATAAAAGCATCAGGAAACCTGGAAAAATTCAAGTTAATCGATTATTTTGTACCAGCCCTCGCTACGCTCTCTTTGCAGATTTTTTATTTATTTATTTATTTTCAGTCAGGTGACTGTAAGGGATCAGCCCTGAAAGCACTATTAGACCGTGTTAAAGCCTCTTGAACCACCGAGGGGGTTGAAATGCCTGGGGAACGACGGCAAAGAGCCGCGGGGCGGCGTCTGGGGACAGGCGTGGGTGCTGTAACCCTAAAAAACGTTTTTTAGGGTGTTTTTTTTTTAGGGTTTTTAACGGGCGGCGCCGGTGACGGGTGGGAGCCCTCAGAAAGGGCGGGAAGCGGTGGGGGGAGGGGCCCGGCAGCGCTGCGCGCGACGCTGGGGCGGGGCCTGCGTGCGCGGAGGGATCTGGGTGCCGGTGAGTGGGCTCGGGCCGGCCACAGTGCTGCGGCTCTGGGGGCCGCGGTGCTCGTCCGCGCGCCTCAGCTCCGCCGTGATGGCGGGAGGGGGGGGCCGGAGGGAGGGGGGCTCCGTGCGGCGGGGCTGCGCCTCCCGGGGGCGCTGAGGGGGCGCGGGGCGGCCGGGCCGGGGCTGCCATCCCCGGTGCCGTGCGGTAATGGGGGGACGGGGTGGAGCCGGTTTGCGTTCAGTTGTGCCCACCAACAGAGGCACTGGGTACAAACTGAAGCACGGGAGGGTCTGGCTGAATTTGGGGGGGCGCTTCTGTGCTGTGAGGTGACAGAGCTGGGACAGGCTGCCCAGAGAGGCTGTGGGGTCTCCTCTGGAGATATCCAAACCCTGCCTGGGTGCCATCCTGTGCAATGTGCTCTGGGTGATCCTGCTCGGCAAGGGGGTTGGGCTGGGTGATCTCCAGAGACCCCTTCCAACCTCAGCCACTCTGTGAGAGGAGCTCCTTAGTCAGGAGCAGTTCTTTAGTATGCACACATAGCAGGGTAACCAGTTCTGTGTCTGACCTGCTATCTTCTATATCCCAAAAATCAGACGATGCTCGTGAAAAAGCAAGCGGGTCGGGCTGGGATGTATCTCACTTCCCTTCTTCCAGTGGCCGCCCAGCCTCCCAGTCACTTTTTGAATCCTAAGGGGTCTCTTTACTGAGTAACCCTCTGCGCCCCTCACCTCTGAGCTCTCCAGTTTCACCTCAAGGTGCTGCCAAGCATCAATTTCTAGTGTACCTTGTAGGAGGGATTCTGCAGCTGTGCTGTACCTTGTGCCAGGCAGCACCTTGCTGTCCTGGTGAACCTGGATCCTGAGGCCACACTTGTTGCCTGCCAGTTCTTGCCTTGGAAAACACAACAGTAGGTCTGTGCCTGTGATGTTCATGCCTCTTACAGTTAACAGGCTCTGCCAGTCCCCTCTCAAGTTAGTTATTCCTCATACATACCCCCCTGCAGACACTATTTTTCCAAGTCTTTTTCAGTTTCTTCACAAGTTCTTCCCAATCACATTCGCATTAAAAACCATTCTTTACTCAGGCAGGAGACTTTGTGGTTGTGGTGTGTAATTCTCCAAAAACATCTAATCAATGTGTGGTAGCAGCCATTAAATGATATATTCTATTTATTTTCCTAAAAATATCTAACAGAAAACATTATAAAAGGATAGTGTAAGTGTGTAATCACCCTAAGCTTAAATACTGCCTACAATTCCAGTTCCCTCACCCAAAGAAGGGGTGTATTAGAAGAGTTTAACAAGGATCAGCAAATGTATGGAAAGACTTGAGGAAAGGGGGATGACCTCCAGGTGTCTGTGAAACAGCATGTGGAGCGGTGTGAGGTGGGGAATAACTGGGCTCTGATGTCTGCTTTCTATTGCTGTAAGGGAAGTATCACATCATGTGAAGCCAGTAGCCACATTCACAGCAAGAGGAGGCAGTTTTCCATCAAATGTAACTTCTAAAAAGGGGGCATTATCAATTAAAGAACTTTATATGAATCTAAGGGATGCTGCAAAAGTGCCTTTTGGAGAACTACATTCACAGAATCACTTCAGATGCAGAAATATCCTTAGTGGAAAACAGTTGAAGACTGGCAGAGTGTGGAGTGGGGAAGTATCACCTGTACGTGCCTCAATCTCACTCCGAGACAGCTGCTTTCGGCTACCTTCGAGATAGAATTACCACTATCTACCTTTGATCTGAACCAGTACAGCTTTTCTTTTGAACCTTTTGGTGTGGTTGTAAATAAAAAGTTCTCCAGACTTGATCCTTCAGTGGAGCCCTTCTCAGGTCTGCCTGTGCTTCACACATCCTCCTTCCCTCTTCGATGAAACACAAGAAAACTGCTTTAGGTTTGCGTGCAGGTTTGTCAGGTCTGCCTTTCTGATGTTCCCCAAATTGGCATCCCCTTCAGGGGCTGGATCATTGTATGGCACCTGGGCTCCAAAACTTCACAGCTGACTGCAAGGAAGCGAGTAGCTTCTTGAGGTTTGAGAAGTTTTGGTCCGCATTAGGAAGACTACAAAACAGATGTACATATGGCCGAGCCTTTTTCAGTTTCTTCTGGCTAGACCACACTAGCGAGCAAGGGGGATTTTTGTGTCTAAATTACTTTGGACTGATGTACTTGATACATTTTGTCCTGTCAGTTGTTCTCATGAAAGCACATTTGGCAACACTCAGGTAACTTGCCAGACACTTGAGCAAAAGCTGAGCTCTCGCTCAGCTGCTTCTTGGATTTAAAGACATCAGTAATTGTTTCCAACAGGGGAGATACTTTCTCTGCGTTTTTACTGTGTTTGGGACAGGATCCCCCCAAACCCACCTGCGATTTAGAGTTCCTGTTTGGCCACTCACCTGTCACTGGAGACCTGGGGTTTGGGTCCTTGTGCCTGTTAGTGACTGGGGTTTGAACAGGGTGCAATAACTCCATGTTTTATGGTGGTGAGCCCCAGCTGAGCCTTATAATGTTTCTGTCCCTCTGGTCAGGACTTCTTGTTCACCCCCAGGCAGCGCTTGCTCCTCCAGGGGCCCCTAGTCTTTTCTGAAGTTGCATGTGCATTTGTATTCTTGGTGAGAGGTCTAAGGGGCTAAGGAAGGATCTGGCTGCATTTTCTGTAGTTACGAGGTCAGCAATGGTGCACAGGCACGTGGCCTCACCTTGCCTCAGCAAACCCGGTGTCTGCATTTCCACGCATCTGTGCATGGGGGCACGGTTACATTGGCACACAGCAGCTGCTCTGTGCTCAAAGAACACTGCAAAGGCAGTGTTCTTTGCAAAGGCAGGTGACCACAGCTTCATAGCTCCCTGCTACCAAAACCTTGCCACGTAAACCCACTACACATAGGTATGGATGGACCAAATGTACCGGGGTATGGGAAGACTGTGAAAGACTGAAGGAATTTCTGAGTTAATTTTTCCATCCTAACAAGTTCTTTCTAACTTATTTATTTTTTTCTCTATTTTAGGGCTTGGCTGTATAAAATTAGAGCTTTCATACATGAGAGGTGGAAACCAGTGTTAAATTGTACAGTATTCCTGTGTAGACAAGGCACTGGGGTCTTCAGTGCTACTGTTTTCACTTGCTATGATTACCTCTTTCTTGTTTTGTTTTTCTGTTTTCTTTGAGGATCTTCCACACAGTAGCAACGACGTTTACCTGGACATTTGTCAGCTGGTCAGAGCCAGACTCAGCTGTGCAGGGGGCAAGGGACTGAGGAGGCTGCAGGCACCTTCCCCCTTAATCCTGCCCGCTGCACTGTGTGAACTGTGGGTCTTACGGTGCAGTTGCACTAATTTCTCTCATTTACTGGGTAAATCGGCCCCTTCAGAGGCCAGCAGCATTCAAATCTATCCCATGAACACAATCTTGCCTATTTATGCTCCTCTCTATCGAGAGGTGCTTAACCCCTTTTTTTCCTGCTATCCTTTAGATGACCTTTAACTTCACCCCAAGCCTTACTTCTCCAACCTCTTGGAGATCTGATTCCTTATTGTGTTGCTTTTTAATTAGGTGCAAATGCAGCCCTATTACTACTAAGTCTAAAACTTAATAGTAAAGAAGACTTAACACACAGCAAGTTTTAAACTTGGTGTTCCTACTGATAGTGCTAGAGATGCCATGGATTTCCTCTGCTTCCTCCCATCCTCCCCAAAACTTTCAGGGTTGTTTTTGGACTTGTGAGCAGTATACTTTCTGGGAGAGCTATAGGGAGGTTTCAAGTAGTACAACTTTCTACTGACTTGAAGCCAAAGGAATTTACAAGTCTTGTTCACATAAACTCACTTTAATAGCTTTCTAACGTACTTCATGTGCAAGAAAATGTCTTCATGCTGATGACTTAAGTCAGTCTATGTAGACAATGTACATCTGTTCAGAAAAAGGTTTTGGTTTTTGATGATATTCTTAATAGATGTACCTAATGATTTTTCTACCATATGTTCTAAGTTACCTTTCCTTGCAGCCTCACAGTTAATTGCTGCTTGGTTCCTAAAGCTTTAATTTACAAACCAAAAGGAAGACTATGAAAAAGGAGCATTTATAGAAAAAGGATGCCTGTGGTTGTATCCCTTTCCATCCACTGAAACAATGGATAATCGCTTCATCAGCAATTTTATCTGCGAGGATTTCATTTCACGGGCATAGATTTAATCCTTGCGAATGCCTGTATGGGTTCACTGAATGTAAAATCAAAATGGTTTTGACTTAAGAACTGCAAGTTTGCATCAGCTTTGGTTTCTCAGTGTCAAAGCCTAGAGGTGTGCTTGCCTTAGGGATAACAGAAAAACAGATTACTGCATCGATGATACACTTAATAAAAAGAAAGTCATAGAATCATAGAATCACGGAATCATTAAGGTTGGAAAAGACCTTAAAGATCGTCTGGTCCGTGAAGAGTAGTTTTAAACTTGGAACATCTGTCCTAGCAAAAAGGGTTCTTGTACAGGGCCTAAATGGACGTTAGCATTGTGCATTGTTAGAAACTCTGTTCTGTGTGAACTTGTGGTAATTTTATTAGGAAACTATATTAATAATATGAAATTTAGTAATATAAATAATAATTTCAAAGCATTTATGTTAATTCACCAAGCAATAAGAACAAACTAAGCCATTTTGCCCTCTGAATCCAGGATCCCCTCTTGCGTGAGGCCTTCAGGCTCTGAGGGACGGAGGGACGCCGGCACAGTGCTCGGCAGGAGCCAGGAGCTTCGAGGCGTGTGGCAGGCACTGTGTCACTGGGATGGCAGAGTGAATATTTTAGTGAATAGCAATGGGTTATCTCTCAGCAGCAGGCTAATGGCACTATTTTTTCAGTCAGTAGGGAGAAACAGATTTAGGAAGTGTCCGGGAAGTGCTGCAGGAGGGAGCTGAAGGGGAGGAGGCCATGAGTTCTGGAGTCCTCCTTGTAATGGCGAGAGCAGACGGAGGAACAAATGTAAGCAGCTCTACTTCAGATTAAGTTTTCGTAGTTTTCCAAGTTACGTACAATTCAAATGGCAAGTGTTTGTGTGCAGCCTCCACCACACACGGCCTCTGCATGAAGGAAGGTGCACACCCGTTCCTGCTGAAGTCCTTGGATGAATGAATTCTTAGAACAGATGCAGAAAAAGCTGGTTTCCTGAGGGAAGAATCTTGGATTTCCAAGTTTTCTGCCATGCTTTTCACATGCTTGATTTCTGCTGTTGTCACCTTGGCTCCACGAGGTGGCACCGTCTCTTCTGGGAAGGACTCACAGGCTTGGGCTACTGCCTGGCAGTGCGTGGCCGAGAGGTGCAGGGGGTGCCCAGCTCTGAGACCCCTGCAAACAGCTGCTCTCGGCATCTAGTGCACACCGTGCCCTTTGGGTACGAGCTGTGCCCGTGTTCTCACATGTAAAATACACAAATTGTCAGTCACACAGTGGTACCTTAGGAAAACATCTTCTTGAGTGTCTTGTCTGCTGAAGGTTCCTGGCATTCGGGACCCATTTTGTGGTGTGAGAGGTGAAGCCAGGTGATGCTGATCCTAGAACAAGAGTTTACTTCTTTTTGAGTCAGAACTGTGTGCCTCTTCAGCATGGCAAGAAATGATCAGTAGCTATCGTTATGTCTCGGAGGGGAGGGCATAATTTCTACAGTATTTGCAAAATCCACTCTAGCCTTTTCCTGCAAGCTGAAACAAAAGTGGTGTATGGATGCAGGGTATAACAAACTGTAACGACAACATCCCTGTAAGAATACAAGTCACAACCCTGTGATACAGAAAGGGACCAGTTCCTGAATTCTCTCTGGAAAAGTTATATATTTTTCTCTTGTTCTGAGGCTTTCCTCATTAGCTATTAGACTAAGCCTGCAAAGTCAGGAAATGTTGCTTTGCCTTGGGAGAGCGGGCTGTTATTAAAAGCTTCCACTATTGAAAATGGTTAATTAGTTTTTTTTTCCTCTGGTTGATGTCTAGAAAAATGGATGATGATGATGATGACATTCCCCAGCTTTCAGCCCATACATTGGCTGCCCTCCAGGAGTTCTATTTGGAACAGCAGCAGAGGGAGGGCACGAAGACTTCCCAAGGGTTTAATCAATATTCTGTTGGCTCGATAGAAGAAAACTGGGTAAGAAACTAAATGTAGTGAATGAAGCACGGTTAGTGAATGTTACAGGGGAACAGCCCTCACTGGGTTTCTTTTGTGGATTGGTAATAAAATGAAAAGGGCAACACTTAAGATGTTCCTAGAGTGGCAAAACGATTTATGGACAATAACACTGCAAGCTTATTTGCCTTAATATTAAATCAGGGTAATTACATGCACAGAAGGAATAAAGCTGCCAACAGAAGCCTCTGTGCCTTCTGGAAACTTATAACTCCAGCCTGGCATGTGAGGATACTGAAGATTCAGTATCTTCAGTTTGAGGCAACACAGTGTAACGAGGCTGAATGTGCTTTCCTTTCACATCGTATTTCTATTTGTGTTTATTTTGTTGGATTTGTTGTTGTGTTTATTTTGTTGGATTTTGCTGCATTTTTTCTTCTAACAGACTGACTTTGGATTTGTCTCTGGGCTCTCTTTTTTTTTTTTTTTTCCTCCCCTTCCTGTTTCTCGTATCTTCTGATTTAGTACATTTATCCTTTATTTCCTTCTATGCTGTCATTTTTCGAGTTCTTTTTTCCTTTCCCACGGAAGTAATTCAATTTAAGAGTATATAAATACTGTACATCTGCAGGGTTTGAACTAACCTTCTTAGTGATTTTGCATTACTTGGTTTTCCTGATACCATGGTAAGTGCTGTGGAAGCACACAGTGTAAGCTACCTGCTGCCTCCCATTGGTTTACAGAAGTAAAAAGACTCTCAGAAAAATTGTCACCTTTGTAGTTTGTGAAATGAGAAATTGTTGTGGGTTTTGGTTTTCTTCAAATAGGACTCACAACACCTAACTGTACATAGCACAGTCAGGTTTGATGTTTATAATTGTGCGTTATTTTTCTCAGCAACTGAGCCAGTTTTGGTACAGTGACGAAACTGCATCGTGCCTGGCTAATGAAGTGATTGTGGCAGCTGGGAAAGGTGGCAGGTAGGTTTTAATGTCTATTTTGTAGATTTGTCATGCCTTTTCTGTAATTATTTCATTTATGCAGGGAGAGCGTGCTGTCTAATTCCTTACGCATTGTACCTCAGCAGTTGGCAGAGATGCAGCAGCAGAAATGCCATTATTTAGTTAGGTAATAGTTCATACTGAGCTTACAGTTTAGTGTTTCATTGAATGCTGTAGCCTCTGCCTTGCCAAAGTTTATTATAAATCTTTCTTTTTTATTATTTTTTTTTATTTCTGAGAAATATAATGAGCTCCAGAGCATATTAATGACTTCTAATTCTTTCCTCTGTTTTTATACATTTCTGCAGAACAGATGGAAAAACTTGTTTTTCCTCCTATTCCTGTAAGGATTATTTTTCAATTTTAACTTAAAATTTCAATATATTTCCTTGTTCTAAAATAAGCTTTTCTCTGTAGTTAAGGTCTCTGTGTGGCATGGAAGCTGAACATGTAATGGCCTGAGTAGTTAAAGCTCCATTCTTTGATTTTTACAAAGTAATTATTTGTTAGATTTAAGGTTGAATAGCTTACATTTTCTGGGACAAATGCTTAAAATGTTTTCCCAAAGCAGCCCTAAGAACTCATGGAATTGTCTTTGTTGCAATTATTTCTTTGTTTGTTGCCTTTTAAAATCGATTTTCTAAGTTGTTGTCTCTTTTTCAGGATAGCCTGTGTTAGTGCACCAAGCGTGTATCAGAAACTGAAGGAACGGGATGACAAAGATTTTTCGGTGGTTATTCTGGAGTATGACAGAAGGTTTTCTGTATATGGTGAAGAATTTATCTTCTATGATTACAACAACCCTTTGAACTTACCGGAAAACCTCCTGCCACACAGCTTTGACATTGTAATAGCAGATCCGCCCTATCTGTCTGAGGAGTGTCTTCAAAAGACTGCAGAGACCATCAGATACTTAACGAAAGGAAAGATTCTGCTTTGCACAGGTATAATTAATAAAATATTTAGGTCACTGTTGAGCATCTCTTTGTTTTCCCTCTCAAAGGACAAACTTACTCAAGTGAGAAAAAATACTAACTCAGTAATACTAATTTATAAGTCTAGGAAGAATGTGCATCCTGAAGGGGATAATGTTTTACTGGAATACTTTAGTTCAACCTTTATTTTTCATTGAAGGGATGTGTATTTTAATCGTTAAGTCAGTACATTTTTTCTTTTGGCATTATGAGTTTTACTAAATTTTTGAAGAATTGTAAAAACATCCTGCAAAGTTCCAGAAATATGTATTTTTTTCTTGTAAAGGAGCATTCTCTACAACTGTAGTGCTTGAAATCTGGCTATGACAAGCATAGATGCAACCTACCATTAAAATCTAAAAAGATTAAAAAAAAAAAAAAAAGTGCAATGAGTTTGTGATTCCTAAGCATATCCATAGCTGCAGGATTTCAGCTACGGTATGTTTAGAAAAACAAAGGTGAGCTAAGCAGAAAGAAGGACAAATATAGGTTGGAATGGCCTTTGTGTAGTAAAGTGGGATGTTTTTAGCTAAGCCATGAAAAGAAAAACACAAAAAATACACTTCCTTTTTCTCATATCACTGGCTCCTTACTGGTAAATATAGAAATTGTAATGTGAATGAATATACGAGGACTCTTCACTGTGATTCAGGTAATTGGTTCTTAGGCACTGAAATGCAGCAGGAGGAATTAAAAATCGGTGATCGCAGCAGTGAAACTGGAAGACTCGCCAGCCGCATTTTTAGGCCCTTCTTCATGAAGATGCACTTGCAAGTTTTAAGAGGCTGCGAGTATCTGCCTTAGTCCTGGTGGTTCTTAAGGCTGTAATCTGATTACAAAACATCTGAAAACATCCAAGTAACTTTTGCAAAAACAACAAAGGACAAAAACCATACATGCAGACAATTCTGGGCAGTTGACCAAGTAGGCAAAATAGAGAAAAATGAAAATAGTATGCGGACGTAGAAAGCCTACTTCTTTGTTTACTTGTAAATGGCAGTTATGCACAAGGATAGCTCTCAGATTTTTTTCCCTGAAATGGATAGGTGGTCCTTCAGTTTACAAAGTTTGACAAATACTGCTCAAGAAAGTGATTTCTCAATGTGCAGCTATAAATACCACGCTGTGGTTTATTTAAATAGAGGAGTACATGTAATCTGTTTGCATTTCCCATGGCTCCCCACCATGTAATTCTTTGGCAAGTAGCAAGAAGTTGGAGTTCAAATCTCTGTTTTTTATAAAGGGGGCACCGATCTTTCCTTCTGCCTATTTTTATGAAACTTTTATGACATTCATTTCCTTAGAGCTTCTTCAGTTCTTTCTGATTTAGATTTCCCAACAACTTCAATTGTCAGAGAGCTGAAGGTGTCACTGCTTTAAACCTTGCTCCCTCAAAAAAGCTGGTTCTCTGCATACGCATTCGTGAGGAGCTAGTCAAAAAGTCCAAACGTTCTGTTGCTGTGTTTCTCACCAAATACTAATTATTTTTGGTGCAGGTGCAGTCATGGAGGAACAGGCAGCAAAGCATCTTGGTGTGAAGATATGCAAGTTTATTCCAAAACACTCTCGAAATTTAGCTAATGAATTTCGATGTTACGCGAACTATGCTTCTGGACTGGACTGATCCTCACAGGAAGATCTGGAACTTTTTCACTCAAGTTCCTTTGTATGTTTTTCTCAGTGACTCCACGTTTCTCCATGCTGAAACGTTCAGCTCCAAGGGATACTTTCTGGGTTAAATTTAATCAATGTGGGGTGATAGCCTCTCTCGGTGTGAGCATTTGCAAATATTGTGTGTTTTTATCTTACCTGGTAGGTAAATGGGGACCAAACAATGTCGGTGCTGTGCAATGGGAACTTCTGTGTTAGAGTTTCATTCCAACCAGCAGTTTTTACCATTCAGGGACTTTTCAGTGACATCTCTGAAGTGATTTTAGCTGGTTGACTTGTAACACCACGCAAGTGCTTTCCTCACAGACCTCAGAATTGTCATCTGCATCATAACTGATGGCTTAGTAGCTAGTGGATGATTGAAAGAACATGGTCATTGGTCTCCTTTCACCTTGAGACATGTTGGTTCTCAACATGTCATTTATTTTCAGATTCATTGTCCAGCAGGCTGATATTTTTATAAAGGATAACTAAAGAGAAAGCAGGTCTCCTTCTGGGGAGGCCTCTCCAGTTGCTTTTAATAATCAGAACTACTTAAGAGCTGCCAAGTAAGATAAGACCTACTATCTGTTATTGTTGCCAGACTGGCTTTTTATAAAAACTGGGTGGTTGTTTCACCTTTTCTAAAGTTTTGCCACAAACCCACGCTTTCTTTTTGTAAGAGATAAGATCTATTTTGTCATCAATTATCACCATATAAACTTGTGTGTGTATGTGTGCTGTACTTGAAAAAAAGTGTTTAACATCTGTTTGCAGAAGTGCAATGCATTTATTTTGTGATACAGAATAAACATAAGCAACAAAACCTGAACTTTTTAAAAACAACCAAAACCAAGTAGACCTTTTTTTCTAGCTAAGCTAATCTCCAAAGGTTGGTATAAACCTGAAGTCTCCTTGAAAAAAGCACAATACAGATTTCCCCATAAGAGAGAGCTTTGCTTTCACTAGGGATCCTATACATTAGTCAGGTCAAATCACCCTAAAATATGAGGTAAGTAATAAAATGCCAGAAATTAACCCATGCTTGCATTAGTGCCTCAAACTGTGTTCATGGGTTCTCACTTTGTTACCTTTGCTGCTGGCTATGGGATCCTGCTTCTGTAGTAATGTGACCTGTGCGTGTCGATTAACTCTTGAATCATAATGGATTCAATTCAAAAATGGAATTGAATTCAAAATTCAAAAGTTCAATTCAAAATTCAATGCAGTGCCTACATTTTAGTTGATTTCACTACCAAGTTAACAACGATGTATGGGTATGTCATGTTTGTAGTTTCAAGAACAGACCTTTTTTTCCCAAATACCCATTTTTATCTTTGCCTCCTGTTCCACAGAGAAAAACGTGGTAGTAGAATAGAAACATATTAGAACTTTCTGGATCTTACAGGGCCACTGAGATATACCATAATGTATTGATAAACTCCTATTATTTCTAACAGGCAAATTTAAATTTTATATACAAGGGTTTGGCTGTATTTCAAGCAATTTCAGTTACAATAGATGATGCATTAGAAAAACTTTCCTTTGTGATAGTAGGGATTTTTTGATAACTGGAATTTTTTAAGCTAATTTTCTCTAACTTCTTGGCTACACTGCTGATGCATTTTTGGGTGAAAGCTGGTTCTTAAACTGCAAGGCACTCCAGTTTTTATCAGCTATAAATACACAGAACATATGTACTTGTCTTCTTGTCTTTCCATACCATATTTATATACTGGGATCACGTAAAAGGCTAACAGAAATGCTGCATCTACAAAATGAAGCAACTAGAAGACGTACTAAGAAATTTATTTTGTGGCGGAGAACTCACTCTGTAAGTTTTCCCTCCTCACTTTTTTTGCCTGTGCCTCCCCCCTCCGTAGTGTTCCTGAGTTTCGTGGTACCGGTTTTTTCTTTCACAGGCACTGGTTTCCATCAGGTGGCTGGCAACAGGGAACTGCAGAGGCAGAGCACACAGGAAAATGGAGAGTTGAGGCAGATCTGAGTCACTGCACACCCGTGGCCGATACTGTCCTGCTGTTCAAACCAGAAGGCGTCCTTGCTGTTGAGCCCACCAAAGCCTGAATTCCCCCTGAAAATCACTGCCCTCAGGTGACACCCAGCTGGGGTTATTAGCTGTGTTCCTGGAGCCTGAGCCATTGCTGTTATGTGGCCAGTTCCAAAATAAAGCAAACCAAGGTTAAATGTGTAGGCATGGGCACAAATCACAACTGGAGGCTGGTTTGTGTTTGTTACCACAAATGTCTTACACACCAGGCAGATGGAAGCAATGCAATGTGAAGCACCTCCTGAAACATTTTTAACTGCATGGAGGCTTCAGATGGGACAGGTACGGTACGGCTGCCAGAGCTGACGATACTCTGCCCACCTAAATTAGAACGTGCTGTGCGAGTACAAGCTTCACATGTGTTGCTGCTTTGCTGGTAATGTCCTGCAGTTGTCTGCTTCCTTTTGCTAAAGCTGTGTTGTTGGGCTCTCTACAACAGAACTGAAAGATAGTTTTGTCGATTTCATCAGAGAGCCATTACTTTTTTAAAAAAAAAAAACGTACAACGTTGAGTTGTACCAAGAAATTCAGTTCACCAAGAAAGCAGCTGCTGCTCTCACGCGTTGGTCAGGCCCCTTTGAAAAGAGGCTCTGTGAAGACGCGTGGTTATGAACATGAGGGCACACGTACGGTTTTGTAGATGTGCTCAATACAGCAGCCCGTTGTCCACCAGCTTCCCCCCTAGAAAGCTGGCAAGCTCGGGCAGCTGCCCAAGCTCAGCTTGACTGGTGGCATTCACACAGCCTTCGTCAGTGAGAGGATGCAAGCTGGTTTTGTCCTTTCCGGGGAAGTAGCCGTGTTCCTGAGGCTGCAAGTCACAAAAATCCGTAGTGAATTTGTACTTTGTGCCAACTCTAAGAAATGTTCTGTAACAGCAAACAGCTCTCTTTTCATTAACGTGATTATAAAACAAAATATCAGTGTCAAGTGAGGAGTGGCTGGCGTTACCGTGGATCTTTTGGGGACTGCCTTTCTCTTGGAGCAGCCTGTGGTAAGGTTTTCATTACGATGCCACTCTTCCAGAGGCGTTTATGACTGCGGAGGCACGCGTTATGACACACTGCAGCCGTGCAGCAGCAGGACGACACAGTGCCGTGCGGGCGCGTGTGTCCGTGCAAAGGTGACACTCAGCAAGGGAAACCCGGCATCGTGCGCACGGGCTGACGGCTGCTGGAGGAGCAGATCCCACAGCTGCCCACATCTCCCCCGAGATGACAGGTGGAGCATTTTGAGAATGCCATGGCATGAAATCCAAGGCACTTTGATTAAGCTCTGACCTGCATTTCCCATTAAAGTTGCTGCTGCACTTACCTGGCGCAGCTGGCCGGGCTCCATACAGCACGGCTGCCTTCCCCCATCTGCACAGGGCAAGGGAAGCAGCTCCTGTCGCTGCTCCTCCACCTATTTTGCAACCTCCTTAGAAAGAAGTGCTGCAAAACCACGTGGTGGCTGATGCCACCCAGCAGGAATATGTAGCTATGGTAAATCTGCTGCTTAATCCCGAAGAAATATGCAGGTGTTTATGCTTTCTGGGTGTGTGTAATAGCCTTTTTCCTTTGTCCACTTGCTGCTGGTGATTTCGTGTTTGCTTGCAGCTGTAGGTCACTGCCTGCTCACGCAAACAGCTCCGTGTAATGACAGGCCTTTAAACCTAAGCTGGCATCTCAGGGTTTCCTCAGCCTTCCCACAGGACACGAATTTTCCAGCGTATCTTAAGTGATACTACAGAGAAGAAAAGTTCTTTACCGAGGATATTGTTCCGTGTTTTGTGGCTCCTAATGTATTCCAGGGACAACCTCATTGAAGGAAAAGATTTTCCTGGCACAACAAAAGATTTCTCAAATCAGCCGCAGCTGCCAGATAGTTTCAGCTTTGAATTGTTTGCATTTATTGGGCCTGGAGTTGGTTCAATGAGGCATTTCATGTCTGCCTTGTGTCAACAGTTTGTGAGCCTTGAAGCCACTCCAATGAACTTCCCTCCCCCCGTGCAAATTAAAGGCAAGGCTACGGCAGCTGTAACCGGAGGGCGAGAAGCTGGAAAATGTCGCACCACGGTTGAAGTCAACCTGATATAAATCCATGATGTGATGAGATCTTAAAAAAAGGGGGAAAAAGTCCAAACAAACGCAAACTGCATTTAATACTCGAACTTTTCCACGTGAGTAACGTGGAGGGAGGGCGTAATGGAAGGGTGTTGTGAAGGTTAACAAATGTTTGCATGGCTAATCGCTTTTGATGTGAAGTATTAGGAAACAGTTGTTCACTAACAAATTATTATCAAACAGTTGCTCACGCTGAAACGTAAACACAGCTTTTAGGAGACAGCTAATGGGAGAGCTGGACCAGGAAGCAAACTGGCTCAGCCAAAGTGTTTGTCCCAGAAGTGAATGAAGATTAAAAAAGGAAGCCGGTCTCTAAGTGGAATAGCATGGAGGTGCCTGCGACCATGGGAAGCTTTCTGCACTTGTTGAGTATGCAGGGAAGGAGGTCGCCAACATCCATAATCTATTGATCCGCTGAGGTTTTGCAGTTCCCTAATACTTTCCTTTCAGTCATCCAATTCCTGGAGCTTTATGTAAGCTACAGCATCTGTTTTTCTGGGTTGGCAGAACCAGTTGTGTTCCACTTACCTGCTCTGAGCCCAGCATTCCCAGGAATTCCCAGAACATGCTCTGGTTACTTGGAAAACCTCAAACTGATGCTGTAATTTATGCCTGCAGGACAGAGTGTTACAGCAAAAAGCAAGATTTCTTTTTTTTTTTCCTTCTCAATTCCACACAAATAAATGCATGGACGCTCCTTAACTTTGTAGTTGAGTGTTTACTAAGTGTTGAGGGCTGTACAGTTTGGGGTCTTTTTGTTGTTGCTGTGGGGCTTTACTGTATTTTACAGTGAATTTATATGTTGGGGAGTCTGAAGGTCCGATTTCACCCTGTCTGAAGTGTGAGCGTGGAAAGAAAACACTGCATAATCGTGAAACCTTAAGGAACTGGGACTGCTGAAGCATCATCTAATGCGGTGTTTCTCTGGCTGTGCCTCCCTTTTGAGGCCCTCTGTCTTTGATTAGCATTTCCCTTTTCTCAGAGGGTGAGAAGTCCTTCCACATTAGGAGGATGGAAAAGTGGCTGTAATAGCTGCAAGTATTTACATTCTCTGGGGAACAGGTAACTACCTTTAATTGCCGGCAGCAGCTAGGCAATTAGCTGTTCTCTGAGTAGTGTAAACACTTTGTGACCTCCTTTGAACCTTTCTTTGAGCATCCCTTTGAGCTAGAAGCATCCCGGTTTGAGGAGACACAGAGCTAAAGACAAGTAGAATTGTGAAAAAAACATCTGCAAGGTAACAGTTATAAACGTCCATCTGACATTGTGATGAGAATCTTCCTTTTATTGGTTTCTGGAGCCCTTAAAAGTTGTTTTAAGCTTTGTAAGAAGCTACAGATTGCACTATAAAAATACTGTTATGCTGTACTGAGTCATAAAGGGCACAGTCAGTAATTGCACACCAAGACAAGAAGTTGTCATATGATTTTAATTCTCTATTAACTTGTTAATTCTGTTCGGCTTGTTGCCTTTCCATTCTTCATCCAATGACAGCCCGAAGGAAGTGAGTGTGCCATTGTAGGGACATTCTCCGTGTGAACTAAGCCCAATTCAGAGATTCTCAATGCAGCAAAGACCTTGGCACATACAGTATTTACTCTGGTTTGCAATGGCATTGCAGTCACAGTCAGTCAACTTAAAAGTTAGAAGACACTGGGGTGTTCATTCTGAGATTTATCAGCTTTGGTGATTGCGGCTCTCTGAGCAGTTGTGGTCATGCAGGGTATGCCCAGCTATTCCTGATTATTGTTCCCTCAACTAAGTCAGCCTTTGGGCCCTCGCTCTGGAAACATGGGGTTTTGGAAATCGAGGGTTTGCAGTTAGGTTTTGCTCCCAGGTTCCTGTAGGCTACAGACATGGAAAACTGAGTGTTTTTGCAGGTGATTGTCTGCTACTGGTAGCCCAGGGAAAAACGAGCAGCACTAATGGTATAAATCACTTGGATTTAACAAGTTTGGATTGTCTGGGACTCACCTCAGTGACCTTTGTACCATCTAAAAGTGAAGCGTGTAGACTGTTTACTCATCTGCAGGTATGTGGATGAAGCCTACCCTTTGTACTTGATTTTTTAATGGAGAATTTCCTCTCCTAACATGAAAAACATTTTGGCCTTTCAACTTCACGGAACACAATGTTATCACAACAACCAGCAAGCAGCTAATGGTGAATGAAATCTAATATAGAACTCTTGGGACCCAAGGTTGTTGGTGTTTTTTTTTTCCTAATGGATATTTTCTTTGCAATTAGACTTAGTCCACACTGGAAACGTCCACTGTGCTTTTATAATATCCTAGCATGCTTTTCCTCAACAGTTGTGTACCCTTAGCAATTTGGCAAGTTTAAAAACAGCACTCGTAGGATGTTGTTTCATGAATGACTCCTGCACAGCGAAGGTTCCCATTCTGTAGTATATAAACAGCCAAAGGTGTAACAGCCAAGAACACTGCTGTGAGTTGAGATATGCAGTATAGAGGAAGGCTCTCCCTGCCTGAAAAAACATCCTTTTAACTGCTGACTTGACACACGTGTGGTAGCTGTGTGATCTTTATATAAAAGTATTTAAAAGTAGAGTATAAGAGACTCCTTTAAAATATCTACAACCAGTAGTCTGCTATAGTAACAGATAGCATGTTGTACATTTGCATCATCTAAAATTTACTGTGAATAAGCAAGAATAAAATGTTCTGCTCTAAGGAAAAAAAAAAAAAAAGAAGCTATGCTGGAATTTGTAAAAATACTCACATGAGCTAAAGAAGTTCTTGGTACGAATTGCGGTCGTTAATGATCTGAGCGACCGGGCAAAAATTTCCATCTTATAACTGAAATGACTGCAAGTAGAGAATCAGGGTAAGCTGCTGAGTGTTCTGCTGTCGTGCAGTTTCCTGAGGTGGGGAAATAATGTGAAGCCAATCCTGTCCAGATGACTCTTCATACACTCTTCATTCTGATGATGGCTTGTTCTGGTTTACGAGCAACTTCATTTCTTGCTTATCTATGCTGGAATTTACGCTTTCGGCCTCTTTCTCTGGCTCGGGGACACAAGTGCAGCCCACGGGGATAGTGACGTAGTCTTCCGTGTACACGTAGCGGCCCCCGGCACAGGACGAGGTGCGGCGCAGGATGACGGTGGGCATGTACACGGGGGTGCTGCGGAAGTGGAAATTCTCCTCGCCGAAGATCCCCATGAGGCAGCCCTTGCACAGGCAGTACGCTTCGGGAATGTACTTAGGGTATCTCGTGGGATCGTATGAAATTCTACGGGAAAGCAAGTAATAAAGAGTCATTAGCATCTCTCCATGTATTCATCTGGAAAACATTATTGTAATGTTGTTTGACTGTAAACATTTATACAGCATTTTTGTTGCTGGCTTTTTTTTCTTTTCTTTTTTTTGGCCAGGAAAAACAGCTGTAGTTGTTGCTGTCTGGCTTCTTATTTGTAAAACGGAAAGAAAAAGCATGAACAGCCAGCTTACAGACCTGCCCGGGTCCTACAGGGCACGCTGAAGGATGAAGTGCCTGGCTTTCCGAAACGTGAGATTCAGGGGCTTAAAAGCAGTCCGTCTTGCCTTTGAGTGGGTAGCTGGGACATTAAAAAAAAAACCTTGGACATTTCCAAACTTTTGATCCACCTTAAATTCTTAAAAATTACGACAACTACTTGTTAACACTGTTACTGTAGAAGCTATGACATGATGATTTAAAGTTTTATAATTTAAATAGAGTTAAATTGTACAATTCTTTCTGCAATAGTTTTTGCTCCCTCGTATGCTTGGGGTGTTCAGGATTGTAAAGGTTCCTTCCTCTTGAAAGCAGAACTCGGCTTTTCTTTCCCTAACTCACCTCTCTTGTCTCTGCTTCTCCCTCTAACAGAATAATAACACATGCATGCCTACACTGAGATAAACTGCAATATTAATGTTTTTGCTGCCCTCTCCTGCCACGTTTTGAAGTGAGGCATTGCCCCAAAGGTTCCAGAGCGTACATCCTCTATTTTCTGTTGTCCTACATTTTGTTGTTTTACCTGTTCGCTTTGCTTACTAAAGCACCATTTCTGGAAAGTTCCCATTAGCAGTTGCTGGACAGCTTGGATCCTAAGTGCAGCTTGCACCAGCGGAGTCCAAGACACAACATTCCTCACCGGACGCAGTTGGAGGCAGAAATAAAGGCGTGATATTTGGGTTTCAAGTAATAGTGATCCTGACTGCCTCAGAACCGGTGTTCTCAGCAGACGGTAAAAGCTGATAAAGTCCGCGTGGTTTATTTTTTGAAATTAAAAAAGGAGTACACAGCATAAAAAAATGAAGTGTGTAGTTACAAAGAATATCATGGTGATGATGGATTTGTTGCTTAGATCTTCACCCACTTCTCCTGCTTACACTGGAAATAATTGCAGGGCATGGCTGTAACTTGCTAATTACAACTGGGTGCCATCAGTCCAGCAAAAACGTTTGTATCGCCAGAAAAAGAGCATTGTTTTTATACGTGTAACATATGCCCGCAGTCCTCTTTGTGGAGGACCTCTCCCCAGATCCCTTTCTGCCCTGGCACTTCAGCACTGGCCCTGCTTCAGAGCTGGTTGAGCCACGCGCTGCGTGTCAGCGTGGGCCACCCCCGTGCTTCTTCCCCAGAGCCCTGGGGAAGGATGCTGACCCCGTGTTTCTTACCAGCAGCACTCACTCACCTCTCACCTAGCAGAAAACCCTTTTCTCCCCCGTGTCCCTGCTCCCCCTTCACGCAGCAGGCTGCTCACCCACACGCAGCGGGCTGCCAGGCCTCTCCTGCAGGCTGCGGGAGTGGGAGGACGCTCGGGGAGGTCATCTGGGCCAAACGCTTCCACCGAGGCAAACCTGGAGGCGTTTGCTGATGTTTGTCCAGCCTGCTCTTAAAAACCTCCACAGGAGATTCCCCGGTCTGCCCAGAGGCTCTGCTGCAGCGTCTGACTGCCTCTTTATTTGGTAAGTTTTCCAGCAGCGAAGCAGAGTGGGGTTTTTCTTGCAAACATAATCAATCATTTCCCGTGCTTGGCCTGGAAATTACAGCAGCGGAGGCTAAAAAAATGAATAACAGTCAAAGGTTTGGTATTAGAGAAGGTATCAGTGAACTCTGAGATGAGAAGGGACTTCTGCTGCAGAAGGGGCAGCATAAGTCTGCCTCCAGCTGTAGCGACACGGGCACTTTACTCATCAAAATCTGCAGCCCGTCTCTCCCTCACACCTCTGCCCTGCGCCGGTGCTCAGGTTCTCCTGGTCAGAGGACTGACGGGGGAATTCCTCCAGCTGGAAAGCTGCCTGGCTAAAAGCTGGATTTGGGTCTTCAGCTGTCTTGCCGCGTGGAGCAGAGTCCTACAAGAAGGAGGCAGCGCGGACACACAGCTGTGGATGGGGGCGGAGGGAGGCTGCTCTCTTCAGGAGAAATAACCCCAGTGTACCACATTGAAACAAATCTGGAACTGCAACTTTAGACAAACACAAACCCAGTTATCCCTTCATCAAAGAAAATAGGCTTTCTTACTGTTCTTTTTGTGGTATATATTTTACCCTATATTCCGGATTCTTTGCCTTTTTTAAGGAACTTGATTTCCTCGCAGAGAAATGCGACCAGCTCCCCCACAGCCAGACATCTGAGATGCTGCAGATAGGTTTTGCAAAGCTTCTCTGTCCCATTTGCACTTGCTTACTTTCCCCAGGAAATACCTTCATGTTACAGGATCTCACACCAATGTGAAATAAACTGTCTGCTAGCCAGCAGTAAGTGGAACACGGTCATTCCTCCTGCGATACATTCCCATTTCAAACCCGAACGTGAATAATTTCAGTGGCAGGCTGTTAAACTCTCCGTGTGTCAAGGCAGTGGTATTTCCCATACTGTGTTATCTCTAGCACCTGGTTTATGATGTTACTGGAAAGCACAAAAAAAGCTTGGTGCAAACAGCACTTCCACTAATAACAAGAGGACTGTGTCAGTGGAATCAGGGTCTACAACAAACCTCCCCATTCTGAATTCCCATGTGGCAAAAGTCTGGCATCAGTGAGGTTTTCTGGAAGGATGATGCAGTGTGCTTTCCTCCTCTATTTGGAAAATCTCCTCTATTCTCAAGTATGGTATAGAAACTGCTGCTCCATGAGATGAGGACTGAAAGGAAACAGAGAGGCTCCAAACCCCAAAGTGAATCCAAAACATGGTTTTGCATCCAGACCTGCACTTCAGTAATAACAAACCAGAACGTGGGGAGTAATGCCTCCTGAAACCAAATGCTGCACTAAACGTACACTGCGCTTTGGAACCATACCCAGGGTTCTGCATCTTCACCTCAAACCTGTTAAGAAACGTAACGAGTGTAGCTGAAGCCCCATTTTATTCTTTCTAGGGAGCCCAGACCGATGGGGTCTGCACTGCCAGCAAACCCCAGTAACCCAGCCGTGTGAGGGCACTTGTGAGACCTGCCTCCTGCCCTCACGCACTGCACGTAATCGCTTTGTGTGTACGACAGGCTCTGCTGCTGAAGCCTGATGCAGATCCATTACTCCCAGCACTACCAGTCACGTTTTTAAGTCTTCTCCTGCAACAGGACAAACGTGTTTGGTTAAACTTGGGTTAAAGATCTGGATAAAAAACATGCCCCAGGTTCCCCGACTCCTTCTTGCACCTAGTGAAAGATGTCCCTGCTGAGAGGAGCTGTCGATGTTGCTGGTGATGCAGCAAGCTGCTGCCCAGCCCGTGCTCCTCAGCTGCAAGTGACAGCAGCGAGCTGTGCGGGGCTGCTGTGTTTCCATCTGCTGGAACAAGCAGCGGGTTTGTACTGAACTGGAACTGCTAATGAAGTGTGACTCGTTCGAGGGTGCTTTTCCTTATGACCCTGTAAGTGTTCTGAGAGCTCCCAGTGAAAAACAAACTTCCTGCCGTTTATGCACTAAGCCTGGAAATCAAGAGAGACGCTGCTGTCACAAGCAAAGCTCTTGCAAAGACTTCATCTGTCTTGTCCTGTACTGCTACTGTCAGATGTAGCATTTTTAACAATACTACCACTTCGTAGTTCAAACCCAGAGGGTCAGATGCCGTGCTGGATTTGGGAGGTACAGCCACCTCTTCAGAAAATCACAGCTGGCGTGAGGCTATTCAGTTACACAAGCACTGGAGTTAAATATCTGCGTATCAAATAAACTAAGCACGATGTAAACTCAACAGAAGAACTCCTGCTACAGAGAAATAAATGTCTTGCTAAGGGAAAAAAAATAGTTGTTAGCTCCTAATGCTGTAAATACTTCAGAGTGCAAGGTAAAGGGACGATGCTGTGCATGTTAGACCTCTGACAACATCCAGCTGTTGTACGAGCATGCACTCAAACCACGAGGACAGCAGTTCTGCGTCCCCTTCTGTTCTTGCCCTCACCTGCATCTCTGGGTCTTGCATGCTGAGCCACACGATAATGTCAAATCTTGGAAAATGAGCTGGGTAAGGGTCTTGAAAATCATTGGAGTCTTGTTTAAAGGAAATGCCACCCTTGCATGACATTTTTTCAAAAGCACAGCAGACAAGCTTGCCTTCAGTGGTAAAGACAAACTTGCCTGTATTGTTTTTATTGAGATTTTACGTAAATAAGCACTAAGCCAAGGATGTATATAAACTGAAATTGTTTTTTGAAAAGCAGAAAAAACAAGCTAGGCAACGTCTGAGAAAGGGACTAGCTAACACTGGGTTTCCTGATCAGGTTAACACTGACAATAACAATTAAATCTCTGCTTTACTCAGTGTTGCTGCCTAGGAACTCAGTACGGGAAAGGAGTTTAAGAAGGAATCCTTAAAGGATGTCGAGAAGCTTTGCTGATTATTTCATCTTACTGCCTATCAGTAAACAACCCCCCATGGAAACCATCACCTCTCTACAGAAGTTCCTTATTACTTTTCTAGCAGAGACAAAATGCTGGATGCAAAACAAAAGAAGGCAGGCTCAGCTTTTGAGAAACTAAAGCTCTAAGCTCATCTTTCAACCCAGTAAGTGAACCTTTAGTAAACATGGGAGTAAGCTCCCAGAGACAAACACAGAAGCCATGAGACTTGGAAATTCAGAATCAGGAATGAATTATTGAATACACATCAAGGTTTTTGCCAAATTCATGCAGAAGTGTGTTTGCAGAAGCCTCTGAATGTATTCCTATAACTCTTCATGTGATTTCTAGCCATGAAAAGTATTAGAGCCCTAAGACAACAGACAATAAAACTGAAGCCGATGAAAATAAACAGCTGATGAATGGAACAGCACCTGGGGCTGATGAATGGAACAGCACCGTCACAGAAATCACAGATCAGCACTGTCTGCAAACTTGCCATTGACTTCAGCAGGACCAGACGGCTCAACCTTTACACCCAGCTTTACAACCAGAGCCCACAAACGTGTAGGCACGTGTTTAAAATTAACCCCTTTTTAATGGCTCGTGTCCACGAGTAAAGTTACTGGCGTGAGCTGAGCTTGCCTTGGTAAGGATCCACCATCCTTGTGGCTGCTGTAGATTTTAACAAGCGACACCCATCCTGTGCTGTCGGCGGGGTGTTGAGAGAAGCCCCTGCATGAACTTTTGTGAAGCACAGCAATGGCCAAGGACCACGGCACTTCCCTGTAGAAGCAGGCTGCCTGGGTCTCACTGAGTGTCCACGCAGAGCTACCAAGCAGTGCCTGGAGAGAGGTCACAAGCTGGCACACCGTCGGCTTGATGATTTCACAGCATGCTGCTTTCAAGGCAGAGCTGCTGCTTTCGACTCTACTTTTTTTTTAAAAATGGGTAATTCCTGGCCCAGCTCCCCGCAGTGCTGAGCACATCCAGCATCCTCCAGATTTCACTCAGCTCAGCTGACTTCAGTTCAGGGAACTCTGATGTCTCTTTATAGCTCCGCAGGGTAAGGAGCGATACGGGTGGCTGAACTTCATGCTCCGAGCTATACATTGATCTCCTGTGACCATCAGGATGGAATTTCAGTATCAGGCAGATGAATTAGTATTTTCCCCTAACTTTTGCCTGAAATACCAACTGTTAGTCACCTGCCAGCAGCAGGATGTTGGATCAGATGGATCCTTGGTGCAATCCATGTGCAACTCCCGTATCTCTGGGTTGTAGCAAGCCAAAAGTGATGTAAGTCTTGTAATTTGTATAACAAAACTAAAGATATCAAATACAAAATAAGTAATGACAACAGAACAAAGACAAGGAAAGAAACCACATAAGGATCACCTGTACTTTTACTCAGTCAAGCCTAATTCTTCCACACCGAACAGAATGACAAACTTGGATACAGAGCAGTAGGGTGGACGTTACGCATGGATCTCTAAGTAAATTATTTCATTCTTTCTCACAAATGCTGGTTTGAAAAAAATTTCAGTTGACTTGAAGTGTCATGCGAGCAGAAGAATTACAAGAAGCAGTGTTAAACAGCTGGGAACAGGTGCCTAGGGAGATCTGCAGGGGAAGGTAAGTAGAGCCAGACTTAATATCTTTATTATTAATGATCTGGAATGGGGAGTACAAACAGTATGTTAATGAAATCTGCAGCTGGTCACAACGGGAACTGCTGCAACACCAGTGAAGACAGAGAAATAGCACAATATATCTCAGACATGAAAATGCAGGTCAAAAGGAAAAAAGACCCTGTCTGCATTAAGGAGAGATCAACTGCTCTGTAACTCTTTAGTGGCAGAAAAGAGGCCGGAGAGCTTCTGAAGTCTGCGAGATGCTGGAACTGGGCAGGAATCTCAATGCAAGATTCAAACTGTGCCAGTCGTGCTTTGGGGGTGCCCCATCCTGCGACCCTTGGTAAGATAAGGGAAGGGGAGCAATTTATGAGGAAGACCTGAGAGAATTAAATGTAAGCAGGCTCATAAAAATAGTTCCATAACACAGGAGAGCACTGTATGCAGATTTTCAGAATAACATCCTTGCCATTGAAAAGAAATTGTTGGGATCATTTAAGTGGAGTTGGTTAACCACTGACAAGACATATCGTGCCACGATCTGCTTTAATGGAGAGCAGCATGTCCTTTCTGAAGAGATGCAACAGCTCCAGTGGGATCTGGGAGATTGCTTAGAGGGTAACGGGGTGAATACCTGTCATCTAAATGCTGCTGATCTGATTCTTCAACTTGATCATCTTAATGCTTTTTCTATCTGGCTTCACAATCTATGAAAGAGCAGGTTGTAAAAACAAAAGCACCTTACTGTTCATAATGAGCAATTTTATATTTTACACTTTCATCACACATCTTGCAATGTTTGTTGCCATCTCATAGCGCTAATAATGAAGTAAAAATGGGATCAAGAGAGAAAGCGGTGAGATCTGCTAACTAGACAACGCTCTCTCTTACGAACTAAGCCTATACAGAGCTCCAGCTGAAAATAAATACCTGCCCAAAGAGATGTGAGTATGGAAATCACCACTTTCAGACAAGGAGAACAATTTTCTGATAGCACGAATATTTGGCAAAACCAATGTAAAAATACCTGAGCTTAACAGTAGGTGTTCATCATACTTGTTTTTTGCATGTTTAAGTTGGTTAAAAAATTCTCAGTCTGCTTTGAAAAAATGTATTACTAAAAATACTCTTTCTAAAAATACTTTGTTTATGAAAGGCTTATTGAGCAAATAAACCATTTTTCTTTCAGTAGGATTACTTCTTAAACTAAAAGTGGGCAAAAACCATGCCACAAAATAAATGTTTATGGGAGATCACTAACAAGGAGATGTATTTAAGTTTGCTGGATATACAGTAACTGTGTCAGAGTATTTATGAAAGATAACACACAGAAAGTAGCAAGAAAGTTCCTTTAAAGTTTCTGCACATTTTAGCTTCCCGTTGCCTGCAGTGTCTTCACAGAAAGCTGGAAATTGTCCCCAGATCTGTCACTCTTTTTCAGACAAAACTACCAGAAGACTTGTCAGTGAGAATGGGACCAAAGTTTCCAAGATTTTCCAGAGTTTCCCACAGAAGCGCAGCCCCTTGTTTTGGGGTATTAAGCAGCCTAACAGCAGATTTAGTTTGCTTGTTTTTTTTTTTTTACGCCCCCTTACGAACAGCCTGTCAGCCACCTCGGGGGATGTGGGTTTGTGAAGTGCTGGTTGAAAACAGATGTAGAGAACCGCAGCACTCGTGCCTCTCCTACGCTCTCTTACAGCAAACTGGATGGCAAACTGCTGGGAATATCGGCGTTGGGATACGTGGAGATACAGCTCCGTTGGTCTGCACCCAGAGCACGTGTTGCTCTCAGGTGCATTTAGAAGCCAGCAGTGGCTGGGGAAATGGCTTGGGGAGAGCATCTGAGCCCCATGGGGCTGCCATGAGGTGATGGGCGGCGTGCTTGGCTACTGCCTGCTGTCGATGGTCCTGTGTGTCCAGCCAGGTTCACTTCAGCGTCCAGTCAGGTTCCCTGCTGTGTGCAGTCAGGTTCTGCCCCATGTGTAGTCATGTTCCTCCCTATGTCCAGTCAGGTTTACCTCTAAGTCCAGTCAGGTTTCCCCGTGTCTAGTCATGTTCCCCTCTGTGTCCAGCCAGGTTCCCTGCAGTGTCCCGTCATATTCTCCCCTGTGTCCACTCAGGTTCACCTCTAAGTCCAGCCAGGTTCCTGTCCATGTCCCCTCACGTTCCCGCCTGTGTCCCGTCACGTTCCCCCCTGTGTCTGCCACCCTCCCCTCTCCATGCAGCCCTCCTGGGGCTCCCACCCGGCGCTGCCCCCTCAGGGCTCGCTCCCCGTGCGTGCAGCCCCCTCCCTCCCCGTCCCCCTCTCCCCCGCTCCCTCCTCGCCCCCGGGCGCCCCCATCCCCGCCCGTATCTCCCCTCTCCGATCCCCCAGCCCCTTTTCCCCCCCCACCTCTCACCTGTACGCCCAGGGCGAGGCGCTGCGCATGTTGACGGGCAGCCGCAGCCTCTTGTCGCCGGCCGGCCGTGCCCCCGCGGGGCAGCTGGCGTTGTGCTGCTGGCGGCCGGGCGGCTCGGGCTGCAGCGTGTGGTGGAAGGCGCTGAGCATGCCGGCGGCCAGCCGCCCGTACAGCTGCTCCAGCAGCTCCTCGGGCCTCTCCCCGCAGCCCCGGGGCCGAGCCGGCCGCTTGGGAGCTTTGGCGGCGGCCGAGGGCAGCGGCAGCAGCGCCGCGCACAGCAGCGCCGCCAGCACCTGCAACGACGCCGCCGTCAGCGACCCCCGGGCTCACCCCCCCCACACACCATAACCACCGCCACCGCCACCACCCGGCCCGCGGCTCCCTGCCCTCGGCTCCCCGCCGCCCTTACCCTGCCTCGCTGCATGGCGGCGGCCCGAGGAAGCCGAGGGGAGGCTGCCGCCGGCTCTCCCGCCGGAGGAGCTGCTGGAAAAGTGCCCCGCGCCGCGCCGCATCTCCCCCCGTGCCAGCGGCTCCGCGCCGGGAGCTGCCCAGAGACAGGGAGCGGGGAGGGGGGACGAGAAGGGGGGAGAGCCCGCAGCACCGCTGGGTTGGGCACAGCGAGATGCAGGGGTGGCTGCTGCCAGCCTGGGACACCCAGAGCAGGCTGCCCAGTAACACGTCCAGGCGGCTTTTGGGGATCCCCAAGGAGGAGACCCCACAGCCTCTCTGGGCAGCCTGTGCCAGTGCTGCCTGGTGCTCAGAGGGAGCCTCCTGGGTGCCCGGCTGTGCCCATGGCCTCCTGTCCTGGCACTGGGCACCACTGAGCAGAGCCTGGCTCCGGCCTCTCTGCGCCCTCCCGTCAGGGATTGAGGGACACGGATGAGATCCCCCTGAGCCTCCTCTTCTCCAGGCTGAGCAGCCCCAGCTCTCCCAGCCTCTCCTCACAGCTCCAGTGCCTTCATCATCCTGGTGGCCCTGCCTTGGGCTCTCTCCAGTGTGCCCAGGTCCCTCTGGTACTGGGGAGCCCAGAACTGGACCCAGCACTCCAGGTGTGGCCCCACCAGTGGTGAGGAGAAGGGAAGGATCACCTTCTTTGACCTGCTGACAACACTCTGCCTAATGCAGCCCAGGATACTGCAAGCTTCCTTCGCAGCAAGAGCACATTGCTGCCTCCTGTTCAGCCTGGTGCCCACCAGGACCACCTGGGCCTCTTCTGCACAGCTGCTTTGCAGCTGGGTGGCCCCCAGTAAGTCCTGGTGACTGGGGTTTTTCCTCCCCAGGTGAAGGACTTTGCATTTCTCCTTGTTGAACTCTATGAGGTGCTGACAGCCCATTTCCCCAGCCTGTTGAGGTCCCTCTGGATGGCAGCATGGCCCTCTGCTTTATCAGCTACACCTCCCAGCTTTGTGTCATAGGTAAACTTGATGAGGGCACATTCTGCCCAGATTCATACATATCATTAACAAAGACATCAAACAAGACTGGAATCCTTATTAACCCCCAGGGCACACTGATAGTGACAAAATGACTGTGCCACTAGCCACTACCCTCTAGGCCTGAGCATTCAGCCAGTTTTCAGTCCAGCTCACTGTCTGCTAATCCATCTTCATCAGCTTGTCTATGAGGATCTTATGGAAGACTGTGTCAAAAGTCTTACTGACACTGCTCTCCCTTCCTTTCCCAGGACAGTAATTTCATCATAAATTTTAAGTTGGTCAAGCATGGTGAGTCCATGCTTCTTGGTGAGTCCACGCTTCCTGGACTCACCCGATGTGATTTTCTTGTCCTGATGATTTTATTGTCCTTCATGTTCCTGGAAATGCTTTCCAGGATTAGCTTCTCCATCACCTTACCAGGGACTGCTGTGAGGCTGTCTGGCCTGTAGTTCCCTAGGTCCTCTTTCTTGCCCTTCTTGGAGATAGGACTGGCAATTTCTTTCCTCCAGTGCTTGTGTGCTTCTCCCAGTTGTCATGATCATTCAAGGATTATTGAGAGAGTCCTAGCCATATCATCAGCCAGCTCCCTTAGCACTCACAGGTGCATCCCATCAGGGCCCAGTTGATGTATATATGTGCAATTTGATGAAGTATTCCCTGACTTGATCCTCTTCCACCAAGGGTGAACGTCTTCCTTGCTCTAGCCATCCCCCCTGGTCTTTGGGACCTGAGATGCCTGAAAGCCAGTCTTGCTGGTAAAGACTGAGGTGAAGGCTGCATTCAATACCTCGGCCTTCTCTGTGGTCTGCATAACCAGGTCCATTTTCTTACTCGTCAATGGGCCCACATTTTCCCTGGTCTGAGTATTGCCTGGAGCTCCTTGCACAAAGGCCTCCTGGCATTTTTGCCTCAATCATTTTGCCTGGCTCATTGGGATGGACCTCTCTTGAGTCTGGAGGAGTTGATCCTTGAATGTTAACCAGCTTTCCTGGGCCCCACTTCCCTCCCATGGGCTGTACCAAGCAGATCTTTGAAGAGACCTAAGCCATAAGGGTTGTAAAGCTTGCTTTTTGCCTACCAGAGCCCTTCCCTCTGGATCCTGTGAAACCCCAGCTTGGTACCACAGAAATACAAGACATCAGTTTCACAGACCACGCCATTTAAATTTAGATTTAAAACATAATGATCTGGCATACCTAATGTGATTAAGTGACTTAATTTCATGGGTTTTGAAAAGTGATTAGGTAAAGCCCAAGTGTGATTTTTGTGGGTTTGGTACCTTATGAATCATAAGTCGGTAAATACTTATGCGTGAGAGGTATCATAACCTTAAACTGTATGGGATTTGAATCAGGTTTCAGCTCTGAGGAAGGACTTTTTTTTTTCTAATGGAATTCAAAACTCTTTCCTTTGCAGTCTTTGTGTCCTGGGGCAACAGGCTGGGGAAAGTGGCTTTCCATTTATCCTCATCCAGCCTAATCCCAAACCCTACACTGCACCTGTCCTAGTGTTACTTCAACACCTCCAAGTGATGTGTTGCAACATGATTAAGACTTATCGTAACACATCTTTTTATGATACTCTTCCTATGTTAAACCAGTATCTTTTCTTAACACTTTCTGAGTTGCTTGAGGATGTCTCTCTTGGCTTTACATCAACATTACTGGGAGAAGTCTGGCTCAAAACTTCAGAGCGGAAGGAGTGGAAACAATGCCATAGATGTTAAATTGCCAAAGAATTTAATGCTCTGAGTCTCTAGAAAATATTCCAATTCTGTACGCTAGTTACGTCATACTATCCAATTAACCACTCAAGTAATAATAAAAAGGAAGGCAACTGATGAGATTCCAGTACACAGGAACTAAAACAGTGCAGTACTGCCTCTCATGACAGCTGACCCTGGAGACATCTGAATTGTAAAAAAGTTGGCTTATGTAAAACTTAGATTCTACCACAACTTTTAGGAGTTACTGTAATGTTATTAATGTACTGGTGTTGTACCATTGTCATTGACTTATGGAAAAGCCTACAAGGACTTTCATGGGTAATGGATGTTTTCTAACAGAAGACAGGTAAGACAGTGAAATGCTTTCCTTTGGAGGCCTCAGAGGAAATCACCAGACAGAGCACAGAGCATCCCAGCTGTGCCCACGCCCATGGTGAGGTCTGCACAGAGCCTGTTAGGCACAAGGTGCCCCAGCCTCCTTCCTCCTCACACTGAACGAAGGACGTGTCTGGTGGCTCACAACCCACATGTTTCTGTACTGCTCTATGACTGTCCATGTGCCACATTTTGAAACCCTCGTACCTACATGATCTCAGAGCATCCTGACTGGCTTCCCACTCCCTTTACATCATTATGTGTGCATAACAAAATATTTCTGTACACATATAATAGAAAGGGTGTAGAATATGCTTAAATATATATTTTTATCTATTTATTTATTTATGTGCATATATCGCATATAAAGATATTTAAATATGATAAGGAAACAAGGACCACACAAACCAGAGAAACCAGCCATCAGGTTCATGAATAGGAAAATTTTGCTTAGAGATGCACTTTGAGATTAAACTGGGCCTGTTTAGCCTGGAAAAGAAAAGGCTGAGGGGAGACCTCATCAATGTGTATAAATATCTGAGGGGAGGGTGTTGAGAGGATGAAGCCAGTCTCTTTCCAGTTGTGCCCAGTAAGAGGACAAGAGGCAACAGGCACAAACTGAAGCACAGGAGGTTCCCGCTGAATATGAGGGGGCACTTCTGTGCTGTGAGGTGACAGAGCACTGGGACAGGCTGCCCAGAGAGGCTGTGGGGTCTCCTTCTCTGGAGATATCCCAAACCCCTCCTCCCCACCACAGCCACTGCTCACCTATTCCTCGCCTCCAGCCTGGGCTGGCTGGCTGAGCTCACAGCCCTTTTTATATCATCCCGTGGCGGCTGTGACATGGGCACCGCCAACGTTGTGCTGTTGTGACATGGCCACCACATCACAGGGCGGGTTCTCGGAGCTGGTGGAAGGCTCAGCCCTCTGCTGCTGGTAAAAAAAGGGCTCTTCTGCCTTATTGAAACATAGCAGGATGGACAAAAACAGAACTCTGGGGGGAAATGGCCAACATGGAGAGCCCACCATCACTCCCATCTGTGTGGGGACAGCCTCATGTGGGGCTGTTGTCACTCCAAGGCCTGTCACTGCCCTCTCCCCACCTCCCCTTGGCCTCCTCATGGTGGCAGAGACCAGGGAGAGGGAGGTGGAGCTCAGCATGAGGGGGCAGACAAATAAATGGAGTGTCTGAACACCAGGGAGCAATCCAGGTGTTTAACATGATCACCTTGTGCCACTTTGGCTGTCTCACGTCCTGATACCCTACGTGCATGCATGAAATGGTCAGACAGAATCCTGGGCCTGGGATCAGTCAGGTGGGCAGCTCACATTGTCCCAGATACTTAATGGCAATGCCCAAAAGTCCACCGTCTCTGTCTGTGGGCAGGTAGCTCATCCCTGCTGCACAGAGCGGGGCTCAGCCATCAGGACCATGCTCTGTAGTGTCACTGCAGGTGCTGTGAGGAGATTCCCCCCTGACTCAGAGCTGCTGAAGTAGAACTGGGCAGGGCTGAGGTAAATGGTCCCACAGCCCACACTCTGAGAGGCTGTTGTCAAAGTTTTATTATTATTATTATTATTATTTATATTGTTTTCCTGCCCACTTGTGAAGCAGTAATACACACAGAAGACTCTAGAGACACTCAAGAAGACAAATGCCTATTTCAGGGGACAGAATTCCTGTGACCACTTTCCACCTTTATCAAAGTGGAAATTCCATGTTTTGTAAAATTACAGCAATTCGTAGGGTCATTATGAGGAAGCCTACTGTACACTGTGATGTATTTCATACCTGTAAAGAGAGAGGTAACTATTTGTTTCTAACTGAATCCAGCACATCCTGAAGAAGACTTCTTATCACAGGTCCGAGAGGTCAACCGAGGATTGTTTAATACTGTGGCAAATAACATTTTTCATGATAATACAAGCCGAAACAGGATCACAACAGGATTAACATTTTGCTAGGTTTAATACTGCTGCCTTCCTAGGATTAAATAAATAAATAAACAAAAATGACCGGTCCTATTGCATTTACGAAACTTTATTCGGAAGTTTTAAATGATCTACTATTTCCAAAACGAGAAGCACAAAACCAGAACTTAAATGGCGTCAGAAGCACATACCTGCAGTGTGGCTTCTGGAGATGGAGTCTGTTTTGTATGACCAAAGCTGACTCATCATTTCTGCTCGAGTTTCTGGGATCAAGGTAGACATACTTAGCTCACTTAGCTCACATTCCTGCAGTTCCTGAGACCTACCATAGGGCTGAGGACTTTCTACCTGACAGCACACACTGCTCCTAACCTGAATGCCAGCCAGGCTAGCACCCTAACAGGGGCATGGTCTTCACATCAACAGCACAATAACTGCATATATGCATGTAATTGTGCTGGACAGTGCCCCACTAACATGGCCACGCTTACTTCTAGACCCGAGCTGCCTGAATCAGGCAGTTGTGTTCACTGGAGGGCTTGAGGTCCTCCAATAACATGGTGACAGTGCTTTGGAAGCACACAGCTGCTGTTTCCTGAAGGGATTCCAGGTGTACCAGTCCCCACCAAGGATCACTCTACAGCCTGAAGTCCAGGAGGGATATCACATTTTGTCTTCCTACGTGCAGAACATCTCACCCAGCAGAAGGAGGAGGCCACACCTAAGCTGCCTACTAAGAATGCCTCCTGGCCCATGCCAGGCTTCGGGCCATGCCAGGGAATTGTTTGGGAGACTGCTAATAGTCACAGGCCAAATCTGTACCAGGGAGCATGCTGATGGTCTTACAGTAGGGGTGGATACACAAATCAGCATCCTTGCTTTAGGCCTGCCAGAGCAGGCAGCGTTTTGTTTCTAGCAGAGACACAGCCATAGTTAACATGGTTTGGAAGGAGCTGAATTTGGACTACATCATTTTGACTGTCAGCAGGACTTACCCTTCCACTGTTGTAGTCTGATCACACGACTTTCTGTAAAGCTCTTGCAAAATAATGTGCAAATACACTGTAACCCAAATCATGACATAATCAGATCCTCATGCTGTAAGAAACAACATGTTCCAGAAGTTCCTGGGAGTTTGTGCAGAAATGGAATAAAAGTGCAACTCTTTGTTTGTAAAACACAGAATTTCACATAATGCAGCTGCGCATCTGGGCAAACAAAACCAAGAAATTCCTACTGATCAAATCTGTCTATAGGAGTGTTTCTGCAGACTAAGGTTGGCTGTGAACCATATCCCAAACAATTAATAATTCATCCCACTTTACCACGGACTTGTCTGTGCAATTGCAGTATTTAAGTAGATGCTTTTGTTAGAAGACTGTGACTGTATTGTCTTTTCCTTTGTTTTCCAGCTGTATCCTGTGACGGTCCCAAACACTCTCTCCCGCTTTAATTAGTCACTTCGTTCCACTGCTACTTGCAGCTGAGAATGCTTCCTCCTGCCTGTTGTGACCTGGAGGCCCAGGTCTTCCAAGACTGTAAGCCCTACAGGAAAGAACTACTGCAATATGCAGGAATATGTCATCCCAGGACCAGAGCAATAGATACGGCAGCACTGAAGATGATAGCAAGAGAAAGATGGGTGCAAAATGTGGGCATAAAGTCACCTGCCTGGGCCCTTCTCTAAGAACTGTTCAGCTCAATTCCCTTCCCACCTCCCCTGTCCATCTAACCAAATTAATTGAAAAAATAAGCACTGTTGTATTGGATGTTAAGTGCCAAGGTGCTGGCAACCAGGGGGTTGCAGGGATGGCTTCTCTGAGAAAAGGTTGAGGATGTCCCATGCCTGACCTGGCCAGTTCCAGCTGGCTCCACAAAGGACCAGAATAAAGCAATACAACAATAGTGCACACGTTGTGTTGACAGGTGTGTACTGTCTTTGGACTGCTGTCAAGGAGTGGAGAAAAGTAAAATCATAAAGGCAGAAATAAAATAGGTGGCACCCACTTCCTTATGTTTTTTTCCTTCCTGTACCCACTCACTTTAAACCCTGAAAACCCAACCTAATTGAAGAAAGACCTAGCAGATTGCCAAGAGACTGCAGAATGGCCCTGGTTGAGTGACACACAGACTAACATTAAGATACTTTCTTCAGTATTAGTTTAAGTGTTTCACTGAATTGTGGCCTCAGAAATGACCAAGGTCATATCCAGCATTTTCAGGAAGTCAATCCACATGCCTTGAATAAATCCTAGCTTTGAATGATGGATACGGAACTTCCAACTTTATAATATTGCTTTGAGGTATCTCACAGTGAAAGGTGAAATTTTAGAGACTGCTGCATTTCATACTATCAACGTATGTATTTCTGAAAGTGAAAATTTTATACATTTGATACAGCTTACGCTGAGTTTGAGTGCCTGTGTAGTTTTTATGCAGGAGTAAAAATAAAATCTGAGGGGGTTATTTATTTTTATCTCCAAAACTGTATTTTTAACATATGGAACCATAAATAAAAAGTGTTTTCTGGTATTTTATCAAAACCCAATAAAAAAATCATCACAAAGGAGTATTTTTCTGCTAAAACTTTTAAAAGGAGAAAAAAGAGCGGAGCATATATTATTCTGGAAGCAAATCTTCTCCTAGTTCTTCATCAGCAAAGTCATCTTCCTCAGTTCTCTTTCTTGCTGCAGTTTTTGGTCTTTCTGCTTGTGGGCCAAGTGGATCTACGTAGGAGGCATCTAGGGTTTAAGCAAGCACATTTGAAACAGTTACCTACAAGTAATTTTAGTTTTGCTTTAAACATATACAATCAAACATAAGACTCCTTTTTAACGTGACACATCTGTAAAAGTGTCTTTGAAATGCAGACTAGAAACATCATACAAACACTGAAGGCAAACACCACATTTGGGCACTGCACAAGGGCAACGTTACCTGAGTTCTAATGTACAAGCTCTCTCTCAATTATTTTTTTTTTTTACATTAATTTTTTTTTTCTTTATTTCAGTATAGACATTAAGTGAGAATAAGACTTCAGAAAGGTGCATGGAACAGGAAGGTGGTGATAGTCAAGGAAGGGCATTCTAGGAAGTAACACATTCCATGAGGATTAGGGTTTTTAAATCCCTTATACCCCCTTTGAAAATTCAGCTTTAAGGTTGCAGCAGACAAATATCAAAAGTAAATAAATATTTACATAGGCCACATTTTTTAACATTTATAATTACTTTAAAGTGAGTTCTAAAGAATTCAACTAAATCTGGGGGAAAATGCTTTCCTAAGTGTGTAATTATACTTGCCCTTCCAAGAACTTAATTTTTCTAACTCCCCTCTCTTTGAGGGCCAGAAAAGTCAGAAGGTGTAAGCTGCCCACTTGCCTATTTCTTTACTGCTGCTACTTTCATAGGGTTCATTTGTTCCAGGCAAAGCTTTTAGTTTGGCACTCAGTTTTTCCCCTTTGGTACCACCAGTATCTGGAAGAAAAGAAAAAAAAATTAGATGACAAGTAACATGCTGTCATGTTCTGTGAAATCATGATACAAGATAAATTAAGCTACTATCTGTCAAACACGATTTGGATGAAACCATCTTTTCACGATGGATACAGTACTCATTTGTAATAGTAGTTATTACAACACAATGGGTACTGTGTGCATGCATGTGTGTGTTCTAACGTCTTTTTTTCTCCTAATACATAGCTTTATTTATTTTGGAGTAAACATACTAAACTATTTCTGCTTCAAATGCTGACATTTCAGTTGCTTATAAATTACAGCCACATTTTGGAGTTAAAATAACCATGATAAATATAAGCACTGTCACAGTGCATTTTGACATTTCGTATGCCTGTGTGCTTACTAATATATTAGCCTGATCCACCTGTTGAATGCTGTCAAGGTTAAATACAACATTAACTTTGCTTTAAATTAGAAGAGTATATTTGGCATGTGTTGTCTGCACGGCAGGCAGGCACAGTTCATGTATACAGACCATCTCGGCTCCGCATCCTGCTGTAAACACCGTGCTGGCAGCTCAGCTTGCAGCGGGGCCCCCAGGAATGTGTCAGCTCTGAGGGCTGCCTCGTGCCCAGACAACGTCAGATTAACATTCTCTTGCCACAGCAGTATTCCAGACACTTTAAATATTCTGTTCACCTCTGAATCTCGTTTTCACATTCATGGCAAGCTTTCAATCTCACTTGCTACAACAGATTTTTATTCTTTTTTTTTTTTTTTTTTTTCGCCTAGGCGAAAATGTCTCATGTTTGGCTTGGTGTATTTACAAGGCAGGACGTGCCATGCAGCCAAATACAAACACACAGCACAAAACAATGCGGTTATGAAAACTCCATCTGTAAGGAAGAGAAATGGGTTTAATTCAGCAAACATTAATTACCAAGTCTGGACTTGGCAACACATTCCTATTGTCTTACTGCACATGTTCTTTTTATGAATTTATTACAATTTAAAAAATATTCTTCCACAAAGTGGACAATCCTTCATTTCTCTGTAAAAACTACTGCAGACTGGCGTTTAATCAGGCCTAAATCGGCAGAAAACGTTTCTGCTTTGAAAAAGATCTAATGCATACAGCCTAATACATGTATGTCAAATGGTTAATATGTTTACAGGATACAGATTATGTCTGAAATTTCAAAGCAAGAGAAATCAACTTTAACATTCCTTGACCTCCTTTTGTTCAATTCTCTGTGACAGGTGTACAGTTAGAGGACAATACAGAAATGGCTTGCAGGGAAAAGAATAGAGTAGTAATACACACAGAGCCTTGTGAAAGGGAAAACAAGCAATTTACATAATGAAGAAAACTGGAAGTAGTGAAGAGACAAAAAGATAGGAAAGATACAGCAGAAATCACAAGAGGGGAAGACTGAACACGTCAGAGGAACTGCATTAATGAGAATCATACAAGCAGGTTGAAAAAGACCTTCAAGATCATCAAGTCCAACCACCAAAGTCCCACCACTAAGCCATGACCCTTAGTGCCACATCTACACGTCTCTTAAATACCTCCAGGCATGGGGACTCTACCACTTCCCTGGGCATCCTGTACCAAAGCTTGGCCACCCTCTCCATGAATAAGTTCTTCCTAATGCCCAATCCAGACTTTAGTAACATCCATTACCCCCCTGGCATAACTTGAGACCACTTCCTTGCATCAATTGTCACCTGAGAAGAGACCACCACCCTCCTTGCTGCCTCCTTGCAATCCCATTTCAGGTAGATGTAGAGAGTGATGAGGTATCCCTACAACCTCCTCTTCTCCAGAATAAACAGCCCCAATTCCTTCTGTCACTCCTCATAAGTCTTGTTTTCTAGTCCTTTCACCAGCTTTGTTGCTCTTTGCACACACTCAAGCAACTCAATGCTATTCTTGTAATGAGAGGCTCAAAACTGAACACAATATTCAAGGTGTGGTCTCACCAGTGCCACATACAAAGGGACAATTGTTTGGGTCCAGAAAGGAAGAACTTGGTGTAGTGAAAATCAAAGATCAAGAAGATGGTATATATAAGGTTTTCAACTACAAAGGAGGTAAAACAAAGTTTCAGTGATATTACCCGATGAAGCTGAAGGATTTGGTATTATCCAAATGAAGAAGAAAGGATGGTAGACAAAATGACTGAGATAAACCTCATATGCACAAGTTACCTGAACATCTTACTGCCCTAAATTGAACAATGTTAAACAACCTTTCTTGGACATCCTAGGATCCTTAAATTTTATTAGGACTATGCCCAAGACAAGAATGAAGCACTAAGACCAAAACTGTAAGACAAATTTTCTCCTATTTTCTCTTTCCCATCCACTACTAGATGTACAACCCCTGAAGTGCCTCACCAGTTGCTCTCCTGCATAACCTTGAATTTCCCTGAACATTTACTGCTGTGATCGAGTTGCCCCAAATGGCCATCCTGAGCAGCAAGATGCCTGCAGGACATTCAGCACGCAACCTCCGTGCCTAAGTTCCCCTTCCAGTTTATGAATCAGTACCGTCAACAGGATTCTGAGTGCAAATTAAGTGAGGAAATGTAACTGTACACACAAACGTAGCTTTTTAGGATCCAGTTGTCCAAACACATTATTTATTGTCAGGTTAGTGAACTGAATTAGCCCACTAACAAAACAAACTTTTTTTTTTCAAGTTTATCAGCAAATTAATGCAGCTCACCTTACCTCTGGTGTGACCATTACAGAAAGCATGGAAGGAAGGTTAAGATCTCTTTTGGTAGCAGCCCACAGTTAGAATTAAGCTAATACATAAAACTACATGAAGTCTCTAAGGGCTGCACTATGCTCTCAGAGTACCTAAGAAAGTGGAAGAAGAGTATCTTTCTTTTTATAAGTACAGCTGGAAGAGAATAAGAGGTGGTTGACACCATCTACCTTACATGTAGATGTCAGACAGCAGCTCAGGACATGAGGGATCTGGCTTCAATGCCTTCCTTCACCTGAGGGACATCAATCCCACAGCTCCCATCTTTCAGGAAGAGTCCTAGCTGGTGAGCCATTTGAGGTATGGCCTTTCTCAAAAGTCTGCCATGGAATAAGGATTTGGCTGCCAACATGGTAGCTATGCAAAATTCTGCTGACCATATAACTTTATCTGCCAGAACTTTAAACCTCATCTTGAACTTACTTTTTTATAGCTCTGTTTGTAGATAAATCATCTATATGTTTTTATTCAGTATACAAACTTAACTTTGCCAAAGTTAAGGAACATTGGCTTGCAATGCAGAGCTCAGGATTTTGGTATCCTACACCAAATAGAACTTCACGGGAAGGAATTTTTTTTAAAGTAGTTCATCACAAACATACTTACTTGTAAGGTACGAGGGGTGAGTTTTACAGTTTCTACTTGTGCCTCCTCTGAGGAGTGAAACTAACTTCCACTGAACTAATAGATAGTAAATTGACAAAAGTAATATTGGGATAAATGATAACGATAAATACTCTGGATCAAGGGCTTTTTTTTCCTTTTTCTTTCTTTTTGGTACTAACAGTACAGCTTTACATGTTAACATCTGTCTGATTGCATTTGCCATCAAAGGACTACAGGTAAGCATTTCTCAAACTGCAAACAAACTCTATCTGCATTACCTGAGTAACTGCACAAACCAATTAAATAAAGTGTTTGAATAAAGGAAAAATGAGTGCTCAACTAAAATGCTTTCTTTCTCCAAGAAAACCTTCACTGCAGTGAATACATGCTCCTACTTATTGTGCTTTTATTTAAAAGCTATGTGATTACTGTAGCTTGTGTGGAAGCCAGTCCCTGCGTACCACTCTGGGTTGGTAACGTGGATGCATGCACATAAACTGACTGCAGGAATATGGCTCCAGATCTTGGTTAAAAAAAACAAAATTAACTGATTAAGCAGAGCTTGGCAATATATTTTTTAAAGATATATTTACTCTATAAAATGTTTACACTTGAGACTTGGATTATCACACTGACATCATCTTCCCCTCACGTTCTGCGTGCAATAGCATCAACTGGGAGCTATGCATATAAAGACACAAATTCTGCGTGTTGATATCTGTTACAGTGCATTCCTCCTCTCATCTGGTTAAGAAGTCATGCCCATAATGCTGCATTTAGGATATTTACTAAAATTATGCATTAAATCTATAATGTTCTCTTCATTCAGATTTGTTCAACCTCCATACAAAACCTAATCTGAATTAATTCCTCCCCATACAATTAAAAACAAAATACAAACCAACATCAAAAGAATCAAAGTATAAAACTTAGGTTTTTTAAAAATGGTTAATTTTACGTGGCAGAATAATGAATAAAGCAACATATTACAAAATTCATCCTGTCTTGGAACAACCCTATTTTAAGCACTGACATCTAGCAAAAAAAAAAGATTTCAAATTTGTGTGTTTCTGTACTTCCAACTTAGGAAGACACCCATGTGTATAACAATACAACCCATAAAATCCATGATATTTATATTTATATTTTCAAGGAACCTCACAAGTTACAATTACAGTGATGAGATAAATGTATCAGAAATTCTTCCAGTATCACAAAGGACATAAATTAGAATTTTTAGTACCATTTTACTCATCAGGAAAGATCAAAAGGTAAGTTTGTTTGGTAGTCTACCTCCGTAAAATGTTCAAGTAAAAAACTGCATAGTGGGGTAATAATTTTTAAAACTGCAGATGTTTCATTAAATCCAGAATGTGTTTAAATGCAGCTCTTTGCACCTTTCACATTTAGGATGAAGGCACCTTCTTCGGCTAAGAGAGGACTGTTTTGATTTAATTTGAACAGTGAGTTCCATGTAGCAGACAGAACATCATATTAAAACTGAGGAAAGAAGTGAGAAGCAGGTGCAATGTTTTAGCTCCAGAGCAGTTCATTTTGCTTTGAAATTTTGTTGAATTAAATTTGTTTCTGGTGTGCCAGTTAAGCTAACTCCTTAGGTGAGTTCAGATACAGCAAACAGATTAAGATATTCTTGTCGTTCAGATATTTTCCCTTTCCATTTATAAAAAATAAAACCTAAAACACAACTCTTAAAAAAAAAATCACAGTACGCACAGCAGATGGAACCACCCCACAACAACTTGTAATTAATGAGGCACGAATAGACACACAAAACCTAGTAAATATAAGTGATCGTGCAGTTCTTGCTGCAGAGTAACAGGAGAATCTCCTGCCTCAACCACAGTGAAGATTATTTAGGATGCTTATTGCCTTAACACTCAGAAAGTGCTTGCGTATTATTTGAAGAGATCCCTATAGGGTGCTACAGGGTGTTTGAATACAGGATGTTTGTCTGGGATGGAAAAACCCATTTCACCTCTAATACCATCACATGTTAAATGATAAAGGGAAAAGACACCTAAATTATTCCCGTGCATTTTCCTTCCCAAATTCATCTGGACAGGCTTAGGTAGCAAGGAGAATGCAAAACGTTCAGCCTTTCATCTTCTGAATCCTGCGTCACTTCTTTGGGCTTCTGTCCGAGACTGCACGACTCCTCATACACACAACTCCCCTCTCATCTGGTACAAACCTCCTCATTCAGAGAGCAGGGCAAATGCGGAGACCAAGTAAACACTGCTACTAAGGTCATACTTTCACGTATCTATGAAAGGCCTTATGGTCTCGAACAGCAAAAATCTCTTACAGTAGTGAAACCCATAATGTCCTAACTTCCAAGTTCTGGATGTTAGTATCACATCTCGGCAAAATATGGAAAAGTGAGCATGAAAACAAGAGATTATTGAAAAGGAAATCTCTGAAAACTGCTGCAACTTTGATATGCTCTTAAAAATACGTATTTTTTTCTTTTCTTTTCTTTTCTTTTTTTTTTTTAATTAACAGGAAAAGTTTTAAGGGATTATATCAGTGTAATTTCCTTCCAATGTGAATCAAAAGGAACAAAAATCATTAATTTGATATTCATGAAGAGAAGAAACATTTATTTATAGGAAGAGTGAACAAATGTGTTCAATTTTGGGTAGGCATTTCAGATGTAATGCTTATTCTTCTCACAATACAAGACTGGACTTTAACTGACACTCAGATACTAGTTTTTTTGGTTGCCCTTTTTCCATTCTGCCTACCATCAATGCATACTGTAATCATATTCTTCAAATTATGGTTTGGTGCATCTCATGTTTCTTCTGTTTTAATTTATATTGGCAATATAACAGGGGTACAAACCCTACAAAGTAAGGTTTTAAGTGCAAACCTTGTCGATTTCTCTTTCCTCTTAGCTTCCTCTTTAAAAGCAATTCTAAATAATACTTCCTAAAACAAAGAAGCCTGAACTATTAATGCACCTACTACAAATAATACAGAGACAAAATACTTGAGGGGAAAAAAGTCTCCTGGGGATGCCAGTAAGTATGGAGACACTGAGCTGGTAAGAGGAAAGAAATAAAACCTGCATCATACTTAAAATATTTGGAATGCATACACACTTCATTTAGCTAGTAAGTACTTTCATTTAGCTAGTGAGTACTGAACTAAGGATGATTCCATGCCTCGCTGGGTTCAGTAATGACGGCAAATCCCTCATACAATGAAGGAAAACGATCCCTTTTGGTCTTGGCAACAGCACTGGAAGAGATGAAACTCAAAATGCTTTTAAATGTTTCTTTTCTTATACTGAAGTCATTAATATTTCCAAAGCGTATTAAGATCTTAAAATAAAGTAACCATTGTTTATATTTCATGCATGTCTCCATACAGGCTGCGTACAGAAATTTCTTACACTGTAAAACACAGATTCATAACCCGGGTGAACAACGCTAAACTTTGGACAAAATGTTTGGACCTTCAGGTTTCTTTCAGTCTTCCTCAAGAGAAGGCAGACAAACGACAATGTAGTCCTTAACAGTTGTTGCTGCAAGTGTGCAGCTTCTTCACTGATATGGAAGACTGACTCCCCAGAGTCAACATTTCTAGTTAAAAAATAAGTAATGCCTTTGACTCCTTTCACATACGCATATATATCTACATTCATCACAACTTTTAATTAAGAATCCCCTCCAAAAGTTAAGTCCAGGCTCAGTACAGGACCTTCTTTGTACCTCTGCTTGTTTGCTGAGTCATTTGCAGAAAGGTTGGATCTTTGGCACTTTGTATACCAGCAGCTTCCCAAACATGCTCTTACACAGGCTTGTTCCCAAACTGTTTTTTTCCATTCTTTCATGAATTTGACACAGTATCTTGAGCAACAATCTAGGAACTACTGATAGGACAAATTCTAGGTCAGTTCTGACCTCAGCCTCTTCGTTTGCAACTGCTCTTCTCCGATTACTCTGATTATGAAGGGTGCAAAGCCTTGGAATTAGTGGAGTTTGCAGTCTAAGTTCCAGAAGTACTCAACTTTTTTAAGGGAGAGATAACATTTCTTTTTCTTTTTCCTTTCTCTCTCTCTCTTTTTTTTTTTTTATTTAATAAAACTTTCCAGAGATATTTCTGTTTTTAAAGAAAGTATTGACGAAGTGATAGTTTGTGGGATTAATGTCGTCTCAGCATTTATCCAGTTTGGTTATTATTTATATTCTCTATTGCTAAATTACCAACTCTCTTACTCTCTCTTTACACTTTTTTTCACTAAGAAGGGTAGATATAATGACAAAATATAGTTGTTAGAAAGCAAACCCTTTGTGCCATTTGCCTGGATGCCTGATGTTTTGCACAGCACTAAATACCCTTGTCTGCTCTTCATTTCTATTTATTGTAAGCCAAAGGAGATCCCCACTTTATGATAAAAGGTGTCCTGATGCTCTCTCACACTGCTGTTTTGCTGGCACCTCTAGCTGATTGTCTCATCATAGAGCTTATGTTACAAAGGACAGTCCAGAAACATTTCCATCCCTCTGTGTTACCAAAATAAGGACGTTCACCCCAGGAACTGTTTTGACCTCAGGCCCAGAACAGGTATAATTCAATCTTAGCCGAACAATGTTTTTTTCTACTTAACAAGAAATGATTTAAAAGTTTCCTTAGTGAAACTACTGAGCTAAAAAAGGAATGAGGTCTCTCTTAAGAATCCAGTACTCAGTCTTAACTCCTAGATAAATCAGGAGAGCAGTCTTCCTAAATGCAAAATAATTCTAAGGTCATTTTAAGATTATTTCCATGACCCTAAAGAATTGGATCAATGTAGTAAAACGTATGTTATATAGGTGGGGAAATAAAATTGCCAGCTAAGAAAAAAAAATCATAAATTGTTTCTCTGTAAAAGGAAGGGAAGAAAAGCAAGAATTTCTAGGGGAGATCTTTTATGACACCCACCGATGTAAGATAAAAGTAGAATACAAAGAAACCATTTCCTATTTGAGTCAAAATGGATTTTTTTCCAGCTGGCTGAAGTAGCCCGAAGTCTGGTAGTTTCCTTAGAAAGGCAGCGGGGAACAGTTAGGTTTAACAGTACTAATGTTTCATGAATTTAATAATGGGAGGGAAAAATCATTAGTTCTACAGTATGCAGACTGCCTAGTACAGAAAAAGCTAAGCAGGAAAGCTTCCAGACTTACCTTGCTAGAGTTTTATATTTATTAAACTCAGCATTGTGAATCTATAGGAGCACAGAGACATAACAGTCAGAGAGTGAGCTTTTCTTTGTGGATGCTGCTAGGACTTCAAATCTGCCATTCTGGGAAAATGGGAGGAAGGAGCTCAAAGGTAGTACAGGAGCTCAAAGGTAGTACAGGTGTCTGCTTATTACAGGGTTCATTGCACAAAATAGCCTCTTGAACTTGTAACAAACACTGCAGAAGACTAGACGGTGGGCACAAAATTCCCTTTTCTCCATGCTAAATAAAGATACAATGGACTTCTGTAGTTCATGGCTTACCCATTCTGCTTCATATAATAAATGACTCCTTATAGTAACTATTCCAAATTTCATCTCAGGTTAATGGAATAAAAATGTTCAAATCCACGGTATTAAAAACAAGTAGGAATTAGAGATACACCGAGATCTGTACATAAAACACCAACCTTAGACCAAATCCATGCTTTAAAACTGGTTGAGGTTTTGTACAGTAAGATAATCAGAAAGTCTGAAACAAAATTTGTGAAGTGCTTGCTTATTCCTCACTGCGTATTTATGTGCATTTAGAAATGTAAGGAACTTTTACAAACACTTTAAGAAAAACTATTTTCTTTAGAATCCTGTCAAGTCTGATATTTAAGCAGAGGCATTAAGTACTTACCGCCACCAGCATTTCCTTCTTTGCGGCTACGTGCACTGCCATCTCTGCCAGACTTAATGCGCTGGAGAACAGTGAAACAGGTTTGGAAAGAACAGAACAAAAAAAAAAAAAAAAAAAAAAAAAAAAAACATTTAGTAATATGCTTTAGAAATAATTACTGAAAACTCAAGCTAGCTTATTACTGAACAGGAGAAGAGTATTAAACTAGGCTTACTCTACTGTAACTAATAAACCTTGTTTTTTCAAAGGACAAAATTATCCTCAAAGTCAGTGTTAAAAACAATGTTTACATAAAACTAGAGTCTTGTGAAATTCAATCAGAATATCTCAATAAATTATTTTCCTTCAGATAAAATTTATACGAGGAATGTGCATAAAAATAGTTCAGATGAACCTTTGTAAAGTACAGCTGAAAAAACAGGCAACATAGCCCTCCTTGCATGAGTTCAAAGTAGCCTCTGCCTATTAAAGTCTTGTAAATCCTACAAGCCTTTTATTGTTGTAAAGATTCAAGGGGGGGAAAGTAGGGAAATCTATAAAAAGAACTATTCACTCCATAGATCTTACATTTTGAATACTTGGCACAGAACTGTATTTTACAGCAAAATTTAATTTGCTGTTGAGTGTTAAACGTAAGATAAAGGTGAAGGCAAATACTTTAAAAACTATGCTTAAAAGGGCAGCCCTCTTGCACTGAGGAAGGTACCATAAACATCTTCCAGCTGTGTTTTTTTAGGGTTATTTGAAAACTTCAACAGTTTATCAAAGCAATACCTCTATATCACATGGCAGAACTGGCTTCTCCTGGCCAAATTTCTCATGCATATATCTTGTGAGTTACGAGAAGGTACATCTCAGTAAGGGACTTCTTTATGGACAGGTACAAATACTTGGCATTTAAAACACCTGGCTGTTAATAAAGTAATCTCTGTATTTTTTGAATTCAGGATCTGCTTAAAACACGTGCACACTACCTAGCTATGTATTACTGTAGCTTCTTCACTTATTTTTTCACCAGAAAAATATCATAGAGTCTGGCAAAGCTGGAACGACACAGAAGTGAAAGAACTTCCAAGCTTCTTGCCAAAATGAAAAGGAAGAACCTTTAAATCAAAATTCACAGGACCCAGACAGGAAAGCAGCATGCCTAGCATGAAACCAGGAATGGTGTTGGAACTACCCAGTCTGGGACCAGAATTCTCATACTTTTTATTTATTTTGGTAAACCCTCAAGTCTATAATATGTTCTTTGAATTTTGGACTAGGTATGCTCTTCACCGTCCCGTGAAGCAGCATGCCCTTCAGGAAGAATGTCCAGACTATCCAAATGCTGAATGATCCCTCAGTCTGTCAGACGAAGTTCAGCTTTTGTCTGTCAGAAGGAAGTGGTCCCTATATGACAGTACCCTCACGGCATTTACATCATTGGACTTTACTCCCAAAATGTTACAGAAGTCCTAAAGCTTAAGCATATGAGTAATTCCTGTAAAGTTCCAAGTGAGTAGCTTATAAGTCATCCATACTAAAAGCAGACACTTAAAATAGGCCAGCGATTTCCACCCTAAAAATGCCTATTTCTCTCCTACGACTGCAAAAGAAATTTAAGGATGATTAGTCCAGATGTGGATGCCTGAAGGTAAATGCAGTAAATCCCCCCCCGTGTTCGCACCTATCATCATTGCTTCACACCACACCCAATCAGCCTCCCCTTTTCAGTCATTAAGCTCTCTTAACGGAAATAAATGGTAATGTATGTATATATCAACACCAAGAAAGTAGTGTGAACTTTTACACTAATACTTGCCTTTTATTAAACTGAAATATGAAAAAGAAATATTAATGCATTAAAAAACAGCATGAAGGTTACAGCAAAAATCCAATGCTAAGAGAAACAGGGAGAAAAACTTCGACAGTGAATGAACCCCGCAGATGTTCCCAGATTCTTGGCTGGAAGCATTTAACAACTTGCCCATATTTGAGAACTGCGTGAAACAAGTACTCCAGAATATTTATTTTGGTATAAAATCCATGTGGATATATTTATTCTGGCAAAATGATGCCAAAACAGCAACTTCTGATAAATTTCTACACAGAGTTTGTGCGCAGACTTTGAAATGCAGGTATATTGCACTGGCATTTATCTTGTTCTCAGTATTTACTGAGTGCAATTAAGAAACCACAGGTTAGTCTAAAACTGGGAGCAGGAATTGAGTTGTATCTGGTTTTGTTAACTGAGAACGGCATTCCTATTGGAAACTGAGGTGGTGAAATATTAAATTTGATAATTTTAGAGCCTGAAAACATAGTTTATGACTATATGCCCATGAATGACAGAAAGAATTTCCTAGGACAAAAATACCTAGTAATTTCCAAAGCCAGATGGTAGACGTACGAATAAAACATACACACGCATACACACGCAGAATAAAACTTCAACCAAACAAACAAAAAAACAGGGGATGGAAAGCCAGACGTAATGCCAACAGGAAAAAGGAACTGGAGGACTACTGTTTGCAAGACAGCGTTGTTGAGATTCTGTACTGTGTCACCAGGCATCTGTACTGAATCCCATTGAGATTTGATTTAGGTACTAAAGTCCTTAAGCATAACACATGTGCTACTTAAATCTCAGTTCTTAAATAATTAGGCAATTTAATCTTTAATATTTGCTAGTAGCATTTTCCCACCAGATAGTACAGGAATCTGTTCAGGAAAGCTCAGGTTTCCAACATGAAATGAACGTGAGGAAATTTTACAAATGTATTTAATTTTTTGTCAAATTCAAATATCACTTTTCTTAAAAGAAAAATGTATTTTTCTTAGAGTTGTCAACATATGCAGATGTATGGTACATAATTAAAATATTCAGTGCAAAAAATGCTGGAACTATATATCAGGAACTAGATTACCTCCCCATCTCCAGGGACCTCTCTACTTCTCACCAACTAAAATAATCCAGTTTTCAGCTCATTTCATCTCTGAACTTTCCCGAGTAAAGTACTGAGGTACTAGATGTTACTGCAAGGAAATATGATATTGAATTGATACTACCTAAAAACTAAGAAAAGCCTGTTTAACACAGTTCAGAGAGGCCTTCTTTAATTGTTTTGTAGAATAGGAATATTGTATCTGGTTATCTGCTTTGTTTACTGATATTATAGGGGAGACATAGGTGAATATTAGCACTACTACATTTTTAGACTGCTTTCTTTTGTTTATTTTTTGAAGTGCTCAAGTTTTACATTTACAGAAAAACCAAGCCAATATACTTCAACTAGCCCACAGAGCAAGGCTGTAGCATAAATACGGAATTGTTTGATCAGCATTCCCCTTTATGAGCTCTTTTCACTTTTGAAATGCCCCAGTCTACACGTGCATACTTAGACTCTCTAGAATTGAAGTCAAATTGAAGTAACTAAGGATGTATTTACACATTATCTGACATTGAAAGGGAGTCAGTGAGTCTTACTAGTTAAGTTAGGTAAGCCTTAATGTGTCCTAATGGAACTATTCAGCTTTCAGGCAATTCACTGGACAGGATGAGCAAGCTTGAATACTCTACAGCTCAGTAACACAGACAATGCTTCCAAATAAGAACCTGTTTTCAATTTTAAAATCTTACTTTATCACAAGAATAACAAGAAAATTATGAACGCACACCCACACCACTCTGAATACAACAAAAGTTGTGATTTCACAGCCTTTAGTTTTCCCATAGTTTTTTTTTTCCCAGTTTAAAATTTGCCACTGACGTGAATGATTTACTTCATACCTATGTAATTTATGTAATTCAATGTTGCAGTTTTGTATACAGCAAAAAGGAGTTCTACTACATGAACAAATTCTTACGCTCCCCCCCCGTCCCTCTATAGCTGCATTATTACTTGGCTGGTAAATATACTTCGCACAGTCTGGCAAATAAGTAGGAAAGACGACATTCCAGAGAGGCTGAATTATGTGGGTGGCTCCAGCATTCCCATCCCGTACACATAACCCATCTTTTGCTGGTCTTTAAAATCACAGAAAATTCAGTGCTCAAGAAAGATTCAGACAGGTTTAATGCTGATGCACAATTCAAATGAATGCACTAATTCAAAAGTAAAAAATACCAAATGCAAAACATGAGCCTCTGCAAAACAGGAGAAATTAAATAAAATTAAATAAAAACTATTTTATTTAAAGCATCAAAAATACTGTTTTGGCCTTGTGCAGTGAAACTATTATTGCAGAAAGAAACAGGCTTACCTGCTCTCTTATTTCTTTTAATTTTTCCGCTTTTTTGAGCTTCGTCACATATTCTTGGACTTCTTTCAGCCCCATATCTGTGCAGAGACGAACTAAAAATCGGAGGCCTAATTGAAAAGCAAAACATTGTTAGAAAAATGCTTACGAGGAGGTCACACTACAAGTGCACTCTACCAGAACTGGACATACAGAAGGCAGCATGGAACACTGCAAATAGCTGGGAATACCAGGTGACTCCAGTCCAATAGCACTCTGCAAGTTACGGTATCATGCAAAAATTCAATACTTTCTGTGATGCAATGTCTATGTCCACAAAGTGCAAATACCATTTGTATACAAAGATGCAAGACGTATTGAATACTTCTGGCTCAGAATGTTTGTCAAATATTTTGGAAACTGGAAAGCATAATAATGGTACTAACTTATTACTGAGGAGCCACTACCAATAGCATTTTGTTGGAAACAATTTCACAAATGCCAAATGAATATATATATTTTTTTCTGTTGCTCTAGGTGATTTTTTTTAGATAAGTATTAATTCTACAGAATAAAAACTACAGACATGGAGATCAAATATAATTGTAGGATGGAACCAAGAGGACCCCAAGAAACAGTCATCACCAGTCTCACAAAACACTGTTGCTATTCCCGTGTGTTTGTCAACATCCCTTTGAAAGCACTGCCTCTGAAGCAGCAACAAGCACCACACGATCCACTTCCGTCCTGACTACTTTCACTAATGTATTTTTTATTTTAGTGCTAAGTTAGTTTGCTGCTGCTTTAGTGAACTGCACCTGTTCACTAAAGGAACAGATAAGCACTGGAACCGGCATAAGGAAGAGGGCTGGGTGCGTATGGCCAGGGAGGGAAGAGTGAAGAACCATGGCTCCAACAGCCAAAAACTGTTCTATTAGTTACATTTCTTGTCCCACTGCTGCCTCAGTTTCGTAATTTGTAGAAACTACATTCAGAAAAACAGTGGCGTTTCTAAAAGTTTTATTAAATACTATGCTCCTCTGAAATGTAAGTAACCAATATGAACATAACATTTTGCTTATAATTTTGAGATGTTGTAGTATTAGATTTCTCTTAAAGAGAGCTCTATGATTCCTCTTAAAAAAAAAAAAAAAAAGTACATTTGTTAAAGCAGAATGACACAATTTTATTTTAACATACAATAAACACTCTTCCCACATAAAATTTAAAATTGTAGGCCTATTGGTGACAACGTATTTTGGAATTAGTAAAAATAAGGCAGTGTGGGATGCAAGAGGATATTTAAAACAACCAGTGACAGGCTTTACAGGGCTTTTTCACTTATGATAGAGGTGTGACTGGTTCAGCAAAATGTCTTTTTAATTGTTCCTGCAAAGTTATGTTTCCAATAAAGCAGTTTGAAATTCTCTAAGGGTTTTCTAGAGACCAACTACTTGACCAAATACTTAAAAAACCCAACCCCAAAATCACATGAAGGCCTGAAAAATCATTATGAAGGCCTGGCTTTGGTAAAAAAACAGTATAATTTTCTCATATCTGAAAACTTGCAGTGTGAGTTTCAACTGGTTGAGACTAGAGGTGAAAACGCACGTATTTTTAATCTCTTCTGATAAAACAAGTAAGTAGAATCTAGCATGTATGCAAGAGAATGAGCTCAACTGATCAGCTACTGTTAAAGTCTATTTCATCTTTCTTCAGCATTATCCTACTATCTCTTAAATCACACTTCATTGGTGTCACAAAAAAAGAGGCATTAGCATTAATTAAAGAAGTTAGTTCATGAAAATATTTTTATATGAAAAATACTTACATTATTGATTATTATTTCAATTAATACTCAATGAAGCAACTTACATTCAACGTTCTCTGGGAATTTTCTGTGAATGACTTTGTATTTCTCTAGAGCTTTCTGGTAATTACCTGCAAACAAAACAAACATCTCCTACCCACATACCCAAAACATAAAAAGACTATCTGATGAGGAATTGACACAGTTTTTTTTATCACTGCATCTTTCCAGTTTGAGAACATGATTTAATATTACAAAAGCTAATTTGATAAAAACAAACTTAACATTCTTTAATTACTACCCGATAGCAAAAATTAAAAGCACTTGAAAATAGCCCAAATTATTCTGTGCAAAACAGTTTCCTGATTTTTGACCTTTTTTATACCTGCCTGTAGGTCCTCATCTTCCTATGATACGTCTACCAGATAAGACATTAAACATACCGTGGCTTATCTGAGGCTGCAAATATATGGATTGGTCAAATGGAAACGTGCAACTGCTGAGCTCTGCCTGTATTTCCTTCAATCAGAATACTCGTTTGTCTTTCTCTCTTTTTTGCCCAAACAGCAGTTTTCATGAATCTGGTAGCAAAATAATGAGATTGTAAGACTTCTGCCTCCAATTTGGCTCAGATTGATTATTATGCAAAGGACTGACAGCCTGATTACCTAAAAATTCATATCCATAACATAACTGACAAAAAAGTCTGTTCAGATATCATTGTTTTTACTTCCCTAATGTGAGACAGAGATCAATCTGACTTTCTATGTGTTAACATGGTAATCTGGGAATTTTGCCAGTGAATCATAAAGGATCTAAAAAACAGCCAAAAACGTGTTTCTCTCCTGGGAAAGAAGTTCATCTGCCTCTTTTTAGATAGTGCTGAACTGTTTGTAATTCACTAACTCCCCCAGGTCCTGTTCCTTTTTTCACTGTTGAATTAAATACCAGAGTGAGAAAATGCGTTTGTTTACTATGGAATTAAGTCCTGCAAAGTTCTAAAGAAGACAAAATGAGAATGACAAAATGGGTCAGCAAGAAAGAAGAGTATTATTTACAGGATTAAGTGATTGAAAAAAACTATTAAGGTTAGTCTCCTTCTATTTTGCCTATTGACATACAATATTCCCAGTAAGAAAATACTTCACATTAAGACTGCTTTTTGTTTGTGTAACGCAAATACTACTTTAATACCTAAAAATTCTGTCTACTGTTGAAAATGAATGGTCATTAAACAACTTTAAAATCTCATGACTACGTTAGATCAGATGGTACTACTAATTATAGTAAAAAATCATCTAGCGTATTATTTATGCTGCTTTATCTTCTTTATTTTAATTATTTAACAGCATAAAGAGTATTTTATGCATATGTCAGTACAGGCATACTTCTCAGAGTTAAAAGAGAAGTCACACTTTATTGCATATAAACAAAACATTTCCAACAAAATAATATAGAACAGTTCTTAAACAAAGTTTAGACCAGTATTGACATCAGACAGAAAAGATCAAAAGGGAAAAAAAAATCAAAGCATCAAACAAAACATAACAAACTTCAACTAATTACAAAAAATGTTACAGAACTTACCACTTCTTCGATAGCAACTGGCAACCATCAGCTGCCACTTCACTTGTGTAGGTCTGCACATAAATAAAATAAAATCATGCACATTGCCAAACAATGAATAGGCAAAACATCCTGCATAGTATTTGTAAAGACCTCTCCACTTAGAGCTCTAAACTCTGGCTCCTCCACTGTGCCATCAGCTAGATGTGCCATCACATTTCCATCTCCATTTTAACATGTAATGGCGATACTTATGGTCAGAGAAAATATGAAACGTTTGCTCATACACAACAAAATTGTTGGATTCCTTCCTCATCTTCCCAAGATAACATGCAAATTCGTAAGATTTCATGTCAGTTGTGTGAAGGTACTCTAAAAGCTGAAGCACTTTTCACATGAGTTACAGTTCGGCATATCCAAAGCACACTGTACACTAGCATTTACAGAACAGTCTTTGTATTTATTTTCTTCAGTCCCTGCAGTCACAGGCCTTTTTTTTAACTCTAGCTGATCTGCTTCTTTGCCTGGTAGTCACCAATCTTGGAAAAGTCAGCTGGCTTCACATTTTTCAGTTTCAGCTAGATATGTCTCCTGCAAACAGTAACTAGTAGTTATTGTCAGTAGTCAGCATTAGCTTCACGACTACTTTAGTAATGGTAGATGGTATGCTGGTTAAAACTGTCTAACATGTCATCTTAAACTGAAATTTTAAATGTTAATTATTGTGATTAAAACACCAAATATAGTAAATAATGTTAAACTAAAAAAAATGCTGGTCATAACTAAAATAAAGTTATTTTAAAAATAAATTTTATTTACAGTTAATAGTGATACTTATTCAGCAATCTCTTTCTCAACATTCATATTTATCAATTAGCATATCTAGACTATTTTAAATAACAAATAAAAACCAAATATCTATGTTGTACTATGTACTAATAACAATATAATCCCACAGAGAAATAATTTCTCTGTATTACAGATAGATTACAGTTACAGACAATAATGAAGAATTTCATATGCCAATTATTCGTAAGTGCTTTACAGTCCAAATACTTCATGCTTCATGCAAGGCCTGACTGCAATTTGAAGCCTAAAATATTTAGATCTTTGCCAAAACAAGATTATGAAATAATTCTTTTTAGTTTCAGCTGTTTTTTTTCCAGTTTCTAAGAGGGCTGTGAGCGCCAGCATCTGTGATCTAATAGTTCGACTAAAATACAAATTTTTAAGGTGGGCAGCATTTATACTGAAAAGAGTACTAGCAAACCTCTCCGTAAGCGTTGTGTGCAAAAGACGAAAATATGGAGACAAGAACTTATCAGGAACTGCCAGGCATCTCCTGGCAGTAAATGACTAGCTGGTGAAAAACCAACTGAGGCCTACACGAGGCTCGGGTGCCGATGTGTGCTGAACAACAAGATCCTGTATTTTGATGGAACTTTTTTCATCTCTTCTAGGGTACATGGTGTCTTGAACTACCAACTACTGAAATATTTGTTACCGTATGCTACCAATCTTTTCTTTGCAATTTGTACAGATTTGTTTGTAGAACCAACTGGTTGCAGAATTGAAGAATAATGCATAATGGAATATTTTACAGCTGCTACATCCATAATTTCAAATATTTATATCCTCTAATTACAATATAAAGTTACATTATTTTAAATGTTTCATTATTTTAACTGAAAAATTAGATTTACAATAGAATGATATTGATCATACTCTGCACAGATAAAGATTTGAAAACATTTTCATGAGGTAAGAAGGAGTCTAAAGTACAACACAGCATGAAGAAAACAGTCTTTGCATCTATTTGCATACTTTCAATTGTGAGAAGCAACACAGGTATGGAGAAAGGCCATACCAATAAATTGTGTGGCTTCCCCAAGCTGTGACTCAGACTGAATGCTAACGATCAGGAATATGATCTTAATTTAGTTTGTTCATTTAAAAGCAGTTTACGTGATATCTCATTTAGGAGTAATGCATTGTTGCTACTGGTGTGCTAGAAAGCTAGTGAGTTTGGTGTATTGTTTTATTTGCTTTTTAAAGAAGTTTTCTGAGAGTTTGCTCTTTTATTCTTGTTGTCACTTAAACACAATAAGACAGTGTATTGCAAAAAGTAACTATCAATTTCAACCAGGTTCTGTACTTTCAGTGTACCACAAAAAGTTCAAAGTTCAGTGACCAGTATGAGAACAGGCACAAGTTCAGTTAACTCTATGTTTAAAGTTAATTTATGTTTACACTTTCATAATTTTTAATTTCATGAACTGTCTCCTATATTTTTTCATCGAATCTATATTTCTTTCTTGATAATTATTACCTTAATTTGAGTGAAATGTTTTCTTACTTATTTTTGTTGCAACCTTTAATCCTTATTTAAACCTAGGCTTTTCTCTTCTATAATAATGTCATTTCTAACTGAAGCCCCCTCTAAACCAGAATTAATATTTCTTAATGAACTTCTAACGATATTTGCATATAGTCTTTACTTGTTCAAATGTTGTCTTGTTCATGTATGTCATTCACATTCACAGAAGAAGAGTATCAAATATTAGAGCATCACAAGGCAAGTAGTAGCAAGTTTTCCTTAGCCTGATTTTCTATAGGATTCTCAAAACACAAAAGAAATTATTATCGAATCACGAAGATTGGAAAAGCCCTCCAAGCTCATCTGGTCCAACCATCCCCCTACCACCAATGCCACCCACTAAACCATGTCCAACCTTCCCTTGAACACCCCCAGGGACGGTGACTCCACCACCTCCCTGGGCAACCCGTCCCAGTGCCTGACTGCTCTTTCTGAGCAGAAATGTCTCCTCATTGCCAACCTGAACCTCCCCTGGTGCAACTTGACGTCATTTCCTCAAGGGAATAGGGAGCCGAAAGCTGAACACAGTACTCAAGGTGAAAATTCACACTTGTTGGAGTAAATTTTGTTTGTATGGATTTCATTTGGTCTATTACCATAAAATTCGTCATGAATGTGGGGAGAAATCTTTGTTTCCACACAAAAAGACCAAATGGATGTCTTTTTGGAATTCCATTTGACCTGTGGTTTGCAGATTTAAATTAGACCGAATTTTTGTTAAGCATTTGTCTCATAAGCTCCCTTTTCTGATCTAGAATAGAATGCTTAGCCTACAGACACACTTTCTTAGGAACATCATATTCTGCTAAAAGACAATTTCAGTAATAAAGTTTAACTTAATATATATCCAATACCTACGTCAAGATCAATTTGATGTCAGCTTACTTCCACTGACTGTGGTAATTCTGCATGGGATGTATTTGCTTACTTCTACACCTTGTTTGTAATATTGTTCTTTTTATGGTAGTAGAAGTTATATGAAAATGAAAAATGCAGCAAGAACTGCTAAAAGATACATTTATCTAAACCATCATGTCCTTACTGTGTGATTAAAAAACAAACAAACAAACAGAAAGGAAATAGTTCATATAAATCTATAGAGAAGGAAGTCTTGGGGGTTTAGTAGAGCTGTTCCCCACTTCATAGCTGTGTTTAATGGTAGAGGATGGAGAAAAGGGGTTCAAATATCTAATACTCTCTTGGGCCCAATGGACGATCATACTTAACATTGAAACTGCACAGTAAGAACAATACCATCCTGTAAACGAACAGAAGGTTGAGAAAATTAAATAATAATCCAAATATAATTCACTCTGCTATTTGCTTACAGTATTAGGCTAATTTATCTCTAGGCATGATTACGCATGTCCAATCACAAAATATTTGGGTAAGCATAAAATAATAATTACTTACAGGATAAGTGCTGCTCTTTCAAAGTACTCAATGGCTTTTTCACAAAACTGGGTGTCAATGTAATAGGCTCCAAGCCATTCAATGACCTCAATGTTTGAAGGGAAATACCGGTACGACTGACAAAATAGGGAAGGTGAAAGAAACACAATTTTAGTGATAAACAACATCTTTATGTTACTTCTGGAATATCTTACTCAAGTGTTTAATTCCCCAGATGCCAAAAATATGCAATATATGAATGGAAGCAGTGTACTGCACAAACTAATCCTAAGAAGAAGAAAAAAAAAGCATGCCAGGTTTTCTAATTACAGAATGCTTTTTAGAAGTTACCTGAGATGAGCCTGTCACATTTTCCATCTAGCCTTATTTGAAATACTATTTTAAACAGTTTGCAACAGCTGAAATGTTTACTTAGATCAGCTCTATATGTGAATAAGTTACCTAAAATGTTAAACAATGGTAAAACTAATAAATGTACAATTTCACACTCAAATCAGCCTTCAGAAAAACTAACCTAAAAGCATTCTTTTCTGTGAAATACATAGGTATGTAAATAACATTTTGGGATTCTTAGAAATTCCCATTGAAATAGGCGCCAAAATTATAATCATGCATAACCCATTAGTACTCAGAACTGTAACACAGACTTTGGTCATCGACACTTTACACAGAAAAAAAGAACTCTTGGCTTGCAAAGAAACTTCCTTTCTCCTGTTTCTAAAACAAAAGGATCTCTAGAAACCACAGCCAGTACCATAGACAGCTTGAAAGGAGAGAGAACACCTATCTTCAGGCAACTGTGTGTATATCATGTGTAACTGTGCCATTAATGTATCTATAAATACACACCCATAAACACAAACACATATACGTATATCCATATCCATTACACAGACATACCTTCCAATTAATGCTGCCAAGTTATGCACCTTTTAAAATCACATTTGTTATATCCATTTTTGATTTTGTGTCTCAGACTGAATTTACATTGAAATTGGTAGGGGCCAATCTAAATAATGACTACAAGAAAAATGAAAGGTGGAGGTCAAATACCATGTGGAAACACAAACTAAGTTTCTTTGGGATCTGACTACAAAAATTAGATTTTACCAACTCTCTTCCCACCTCAAAATTTCATTCTTTCTTATTTTGGATGACATTTTGAATAGTTTAAAAAGAATTAACTGTTAATTTGATATAGGAACCTATGACAACACTGTCTTTAATTATGGGAAAGATTTTTATTACGCATTGGAAAAATAACAAAAAGCAAGTACCTCGTAGTAATAATGAAAAGCTTGAGATTTATCACCTTCATTATCATATAATTTCCCTAGCTTTGAAAGGACGTGCGGGTCAGTTGGTACTACACTGATCAGCTGCATAAGCCACTCTATGGCTTGATTGGGATCTTCCATCATTTCATATCTGAGTTTTTTTTCAGTCAAGGACTAATGCTGATGATATTCTACTTTGATCTACTCAGAATTCCTGCTGCTTTACATAATGTAACCCACATGCTGGACAGATATACCAGTCACTCTAGTATGGACATATATTGTTAACTTTTACACATTGGTTTCACAATTTCTTTAGCATCAGAAAGTATTTTGGTGAAAAAAGAAATAATTCATAGAATCATAGAATGGTTTAGGTTGGAAGGGACCTTAAAGATCATCTAATTCTAACCCCCTGCCATGGGCAGGGACACCTCCCACCAGACCAGGTTGCCCAAAGCCCCATCCAGCCTGGCCTTGAACACCTCCAGGGATGGGGCATCCACAGCTTCTCTGGGCAGCCTGTGCCAGGGCCTCACCAGCCTGACAGTGAAGAATTTCTTCCTTCAGAGGCTTTAGCTGCCCTATCACCTTAAAAAACACGTTGGGCTTGGTTATCTTCTATGTCAGTCACTAATTTTACTTAGATTTTCTCATTTATAAGAGTGAAGAGTGAGGACCAGGAAATTTATTTGTAGCCTTCATGATTTGGCTTATTTTTCATAATATATAACTTTGACCTAAATAATTGATTGCGTAAAACTGCTATGTTTAACAGCAGACTTTTGCCTGCAGTGAGATTTTTTGCTGTATGTCTACAAAGCACAGCACAGACTGTACAATTCTGGTCCAGAGAACAGAAGCAGTTTTGGTTTTAATTATTCCTACAGTGTGCTCTCCCTTCCTTAGTCACCCCGAAGCTGCACAGCAGCTCAGATCTGCAGCAGTGCAAGTTAGAGCTACCTCCCAACATGTTTTTCAATTTTTTGCTGCACCTTACCCTTACCCATCGTGGAAGCAGCTTGTGAGCACTGGTAGACAGCAGTTTTATATAGCAGTGGAGCACAGAAACTCTCACCCAGACAGAATTGGGAACCCAAGGCCATTTATTCTGTTGTGAAATGGGCAAGGCAAGGAATAGAAACCACAGCCTTTCCATATTTCTGGAGGTTGCTTATTTTACTGACTAAAATATATTTTTATTACCTTCATTATCCTTAAAAGCGTAGTACAGGAACTGGAATCTGTTCTGCCTTGGGGATGATTTTATTATGGTTTGCACATCCTCAGAAACATCGTGAAAGTTATTCATACTGTAGAATATCACTGGTGATATGCAAAGCCAAAACACACCCCACCCCACACTTGGCTTTCCAATCTGTTCTACTTTTGCAGCAGTGGGAGACAATTACTTTCTTACACATACACCAGCCTGAAAACAGCCTTCCCAACAGAACTTCACTTTCATTAGTTATTTTTTCTTTCAGGTTTTACTCAACTGTGTTTACATCTGTGACATTAGTTTCATAATAAAATCGGCAGCATTTAAATATTCCAGAGCACACTTTAATACTGAGTGTAAATGTTTAACTATTCCCTGACACGCTGATTAATGCAAGGCAAACAGCATTAACGTATTTTTCCACTTGCTTCATCTGAAATGCCAAAGAAGGTTGTAAGTTCTGTCCTTGTCTTTACAAACATGAGAGAACCAATCTATGCACGATCATCCTAGTTATAATGGACACTACAGTAATTTTTTTAGTCTCCTTGTCGTGACTAGAACACGTATTTCAGATTAAATGAGTCTACTCAAACCACCATCACACCATCATCTACTAAAACCACCACTCCTTATGATAACCCAGAAAAAAGATACAGGTTTGCTATTTGGTGAAGGACGTGGGCACTATTTCGAAGGATTGCGTGCAGTTTCAGAAAACAATCCAAAGCTTCGTCTATTCTGTTTAACTTCTTGTATGTTAAACCTAAAAAATAAAGGTTACAATGTCAATGCGGTGAGATAAAAATGTATTCAGCATATGAATTGACACAGTAATGAAGAAAAATAAAATAGGCACATGAAACTCAGCAGAAGTGTAACTGCCTTGACATCAATGGACTCTATACTTGAGTCATCCCTGTAATTCCTTCCAGGTAGCATGACTTAAATTGATAAAGGCAAGGAGCAGGAATCTGATCAAAGACCAAGACCATTCTCACTTTCTGAACAAGATGACAGAGGGCAAGGGATGGTTTTCAGAACTGGAATGACTGTGATGGATCGATAATGTCAGAGCTGGTAGGTTTTAGTAGATAGCAATATTTACAGCATTTTTTTGTATTCAAAATGAGTTATTGCAGATGATTAACAGTTTGTGGGTTTTTTTTGTTTGTTTGTTTGTAGAAGAGATAGGACTCATAACAAATTACTGAGTAAAGTGGTAATAATTAGTATAAATGTATATACAAGAAAACTTTGGAAGCCAGATTCTCAGAAACACTAGTAGCACCATTAGACAAAAGCTAAACCACAAAAGCACCTTTGGCTTACCGAGATTATAAAGTGCTTCAGTGCAAGAGGAATCATTCCTGAGAGCTTCCTTATAAAACTCAGCTGCTTTTTCATAGTCTCCATTTGCAAAAACAGTATTTCCTTTGTTAGTTAGAGCTGCTGGATTGTACCTATCAGAATTTACAGCTAAATCTGCATAGTTAGATGCTTGTGCCAGTTCATTCTCCTATATGAACAAAACAAACATTGTATTAGTCATTTGTCAGTCAATCTCCTTGCAGCTCTGGCTTCTTATGGCTACTATAGTGGAATTTCAAAAGATTAAGGACAAAAAAATAATACATTCTTTAGTCCTAAAATATTCTGTATGTATTTTTATAGGGCAGATCATCTCTTTCAAGTTTCGGTAAACTTAATATTTCAGACTTATTTTGCCATTCTGTTCCATTCAGTCTGGAAGTTTTCCTAGCTGAAACAAAGTAGTATTTGTTTAAAAACAACAACAAAAGCCCCTCAAACCCTACAGATTTCATATGCAAACACTACATACATGCTTCACATGTTCTTGAAGTTCAGCCATGGTCTTCAGGAGCTAAGTTTTAAATGCAGGTGGTGAACTTCATCACAAATCACACTCTAGGCACGCTTCTGTGGCGTGGGCATTCATCTCGCTTCCTCCCAGCTCCAGCAGACAAGGGACATGGCCCAGACCACAGCCACAAAAGCATGTTCCAGAACAGCTCTTATGACAGGCAGTTTCTTGTTGTTTACACAGATTATTTAGCCAAACACAAAAATTGCTCAAACATACAGAAATTGCTACATCAACTTTGGTTCTTAACAGGTTTTGTCAAAGCAAACACTTACCAAATAATAAAGGAATGAAAGGTTTGTTGCAGCTGCACTCTTTACTCTGCTATCCTTTTTTTCAAACATTTTTAAAGTCTCCAGTGCCTAGAAGCAGTTCAGAAACGAGTTACTTCCCATTGAAACAAGGTTACACCAAATTCTTTCAGAAAGCAGTGATATATTACACAGTAATAAACATCTAAAATTACCACCTCATATAATCACATACATGATAATTACTAGAGCTTGTAACACATGATTACAAGCACATACACACACAAATATATATATGATATTAATCTTGGTCACAAAACTTGAACAGCATCAGCTGTATACTATTTTTTATTTAGAATTTAGATTAGATACAGGTATCCTGAAATACAAAAATATCTGATAACAATTCTATCCGTAGAAAACACAAGTTTATATTGTTTGTTTTAACATAGCCAATGGATTAAAATTCTCACACCTACTTTTCCAGTTCTCTAAGTGAACACGAAAGAACTGAGATTTTATTTATAAAGATAAAAAATACATCCTATGTAAAAATATGCAAGAAAGCATAGGATTTGATTTCAACCTGCATTTGTTTTGTGAAATATGAAGAAAACAGCTGTCTAAGTTTAGGAATTACTCAATTATGTGAAGACTGAGGACAGAAGATAAAGAACTATTTTACAAAAAAAAAAATCAAACTTTGAAATGAAGAAGTTCATGGACAAAAGTAAACAAAAAGTAAATGTAATACATGTAAACTACCAAAGAAACTTTAATATTTATGCAACTTTTTTTCAATGACTATATAATAACATTTGTAACTGCAGACTAAACTATTAAAAAAATCTGTTTTCTTTACAGTAAATATTTATATTAATTACACAAACTTAGAATATTACAGTGGGCCCAGTTCTGTTGCCTATTATAACACAGATGTGGCAACTTCAATTTAGCCGCCAACATTAGCAACTCAAGTTTCCTTCTTCCTTTACATGAAACCTATAAGCCACTGTTTATATATCAAAATGAATGCATCACACCATATGTGGCATGCCAAAACAAACCAGAAGAAAACCAGTGTTAATTGACTGTCATCCATACTGGTTTTAGTTACTTCACATGAAATACACAACAGTCCTAATGATGTGTAAAGTGACAAAGTATATAGAGCTAGTTGTAGTTAATGGATTTAGTCAACTCCATTCAACCCCAAAACTATTGCCTACTGAAGATCATGATATTTTCCTAACAATATAAAACTTTCAGAAGAAAGAAAGCAATTTCAACCAAAGAAAGCATTTCAAAAATTTGACTGTATAGTTTGTGTTATCTGATATGTGAGACTTCAGCTATGACAATTTCAATCTTTTGTATTTATATGCGTGACTTTCTGCAAAAAGGGAATGGTCCGAAGTATTTACTGATATGACACTGTTTCTGAGATACCCTACTCCTAAGCATAAACTTGCTTCTTTGAGTAAAAGCCATGCATTTCTTACAATGGAATCTTTTTAAGTGAATGTGAGAGTTATATAGTTGAAAATCACTTTCTGAAAAGCCATTTCCCATCGTATCTGATATGTTTACCTTTGCTATTACTGCTAAATGGCACTTTTGACTGTAAAGACTATAGTGGAAGAAATCTATTTTTCATTTATAATGAAAAGTTCATATGACTCTGCACTCTATTCACTTACTGGTAACCATGCTGCAGGTCTCTTAAACCATTTCAGCAATTAGGAGCCTTAGGATGAAAACCAATAGCAAAACTCCTTTTGTCCTTGCAGAGTGGAAGTGCTCTCTTTTTATCATCAGCTAAATGAAATTTCTAAATAATTTTGTAACTTTTTAATCCCACCAATAATGTTTACTTAGATTCAACAATCATAAAACAGATTGCCCAAATTATTCTTTATAACATGATTCCATTGTACCTAAATTACTTGCTTAAAGAAGTTAGAAAACAGCTTGCCTGACTGAAGCAGGGTGTGCTAGAGACATTAAGGAGCTGCATAACTAACTTACAGGCTTTTATTTTAAAATTAATTTTCAAAGTTCTTATTTGAAATTAAGAAAGCATATTAAAAATCCAGTACACAAACCCTTTCAATAATAAAATAGTCTAGATATACTGTGGGAATCTCCAGCCTACATTTATTTTATTTTTTTGTTCAGGCTATTTTAAAATAGTATTAATTATAATGAGCACATTAAACCCATTAGAGTTACAGCAGAAATCCATTTCATTTTTTTTGGAAACTTAATAAAACCTTCAGCCTGAAACTAAATATTTAAAGAAGCTTCCATTCCTGTTCTTCAGCCAAAGGTGTGTTGACCAGGTGGTGAGTTAGTAAGTATATGAACAAAAGACAGACTGGATGAATGTAACTGGCAGCTGCAGTTATATTAGAAAAAAAAGACTTCATGCAATTACCATTCTGTAGTTCCACTCTACTATCAGGTAGTTCCAGTGCAGGTTATAGGTCTTCTACCACACAATCTAGCCAAAAGTGCACCTTCCCCATTTACTCCAAACCTCCAATGCCCTTCCCTCTCCCTGCACTGAAGTACTCCACAGGAACATCATCAACAAACTCTGTATCTCCTTTTATCTCTGAAGAGCAATTTTTATACCCTATATTGGATACTAACTGGAGATTGTGAATAAAATACCATCAAAACAGTGAATTCTTGAGATCATATTACTCTCTACCTCCTGCATATCTCTCACTCTCCAAAAATAATCAAAAAAGCTAATGTCAAAATTTTCCAAACTCTCATAGTTTTTTTTGTTTGTTTGTTTGTTTTATATAAGAAAAGTTATCTGTTAGACATGCAGTATAATAAAAGGATAGCTTTCTTGCTATATCTACAGGGAAGGAAAAGAGGACAGGGTGGACAGGAGCAGCTCAGGAATCCCGAAAAGCTTAAATACAGAGAAAGGAAGGTGGGCTTAAGTTAAGCATGTAGCCCTGTGTGCATCCTTCCAAGCTATGGGAAGGTGAAGGCCCTTAGAGTACAGAGGTATTCAGCCTCTGCTATAATTTTGCTGTATACCATCTCTCTATATTTCTTGCCACTTGTACATGCTACATTCCTTCTCATTGATTCAACATTCCTATCATTGAGTGTACTGAACAGCGCATGTTAGAAGGAAATTGAGCAAATCCTTTCAGATTTCTTGTTGTTCAGATAAAGTTGTTTTCCAGCTGCTGTCATTTCAAAATGAACCTTTTTTTCGTGTGATGAAAACCTGGTATTAAAAATTATACTGAAGCCTATTAAAAATTTCATTAAGAGCAAAAAATGCACTTGACATAAAATAAAACAATGTAAGGCACATGAACTTAGACAATAACAAAAACACCTGGTGAATTGCAGTATTAATTTATACACCTTCATTGGCAATTTATATGTGTATAAAAGGAAAGCTATAGCTAATAGCCTGCTGTGCATATTAACAAGAGATTAGGGATAATTTCTACTATGAGAGTGATTCAACATGAAATTCATTGGCAAAGATTTGTCTCTACTACCTACTGGATGGTGAGCTATAGAAAGGGACCTTACCTACATAAAGACATACACATAATTTCTACTTACATGGCCAAAAGTTACTTCACAAAAATCGAACAAAGCAATGAATAGGACGCGTGTAACAATATCTACGATACACGCTAAAATCACAATTATTTTGTTACCTTCATCATCTGAACTTCTGCCAGTTAAATTTTGAGCAATGACCTATGATTTTACTTGAAAGCACTGATACTGTGTCTTTTCTATGACCTTCCTCACTTGCTATTGTATACTGTAGCTTAAACCTTTATAGTATCTTTTCAGTAATAGTGATTCATACTAGTTCTTTATGATCTCTAGGCAGAAAATCTTTTATGAGAGATGTAGAACTTTCCAAACTCCCAAGCAGACGCTTAATTTAATTCCATTTTGTTTTTCAACAGCAGGATAGGAAGGCTGGCCGAAGTTCAAGGTGACATTATAACATTTTAGGTAATTCTGTGATGCACAGGTAGAACTGAGAAAAGCATAACATCAACAGTAATGAAACATATGAAATGCATCTGCAAATATTTTGGTATTAAAGTCAACCAAACAGCGAAAGATTCAGATCATACTAATGAAAATAACCTCCTGGCTGATTAGCAAACTGCTCTTTAGGCTCCAATTCGCTATACTGACTACATTTCACAGAATCACAGAATCACAGAATTTCTAGGTTGGAAGAGACCTCAAGGTCATCGAGTCCAACCTCCAACCTAACGCTAACAGCCCTCCACTAAACCATATCCCTAAGCTCTACATCTAAACGTCTTTTGAAGACTTCCAGGGATGGTGACTCCACCACTTCCCTGGGCAGCCTGTTCCAATGTCTAACAACCCTTTCAGTGAAGAAATTCTTCCTAACATCTAACCTAAAACTCCCCTGGCTCAACTTAAGCCCATTCCCCCTCGTCCTGTCACCAGGCACGTGGGAGAACAGGCCAACCCCCACCTCGCTACAGCCTCCCTTGAGGTACCTATAGAGAGCGTAATGTATATAACTACATTATAGTTAAATTTCCTTTAACTATAATGTGAGATTGGACACCCAGTGAAGGTAACAAAATGTAGGTGTCTTAATTTTGAAATGAACTCCATTCACTGTAACTTCTATGGCAGAAATTTCATTTACATGAAACTCATCTCTTGGCAATGTGTTTTTATAAAGTTATTCTACTGAGCAGATTCAATATAATTATTGGGCTTGCACAGATCATTCTTATCCTTGCTGAAAAACATGCAGTGGTTATGCAAAATGTCTTTGACAATACAATATTAAAAAAAATATATTAAAAAAAAAATGTTAAAAGTTGCTATACCTGGTTAAAATCCTGTTGCCTCAAATAAGTAGTGGCTTTATTTATTTCCAGGTCATTGGCTAGCTCTACATAGTGGGAAGCTTTCACTACTTCAACACACCTGCAAGAGAAAGAAATCTGAAAAACAAAATGCATCTGTGCAAATGCCACTTTGATATATACTTTTGCTGCCAATTCACTTTCCAAATGTCCTTAGCTATTCCTTCTTTACAAAGGCAAACAGCACGTTGATTAAAAATATTTATGAACACATTTTGTTCCCATAATCAACCTCAATAACTGTGTTCTCATTATATTTAGGCCACTGACTGAAAAAAAAATATGTTATTTTCCATCACCGAGTGAACTTTGCAATACTGATGTCAAATATTGACCCAAACAGATGCTGGATAAATTACTCAGTGCTTGGTTTTGGATTCCATTCTTTGAAATGGAATCTTGGTTCCGTTCTGTTTTTAGATTTTTTTTTTTTTAATGTCGGAATTATTACAGCAAAATAGCACAGAGCTCAGGACGCATATTTGACCTGCACTAACACACGTTCTGTGAAAATACTCACATATTTTGTGTATGTTATCTTTAATTAATATATCTGTTAGTATTTTCACAGAAATACTGAGGAAAATAGGGACAATATGCAAAATAAAAACATAGAAATAACTCCTAAAGTAACACTCAGCCTTTTTATAAAGCCTTACTTATACTCACTTCACACTATTGTTTTTGGGGAAACTCCTTCTTTGGACAGGTTCTCTCAGCTCATTTTTCAGACCTGATCTCCTGTTGCATATATTACCAAACCCATAAGGCAGCTTTGTGAACAGATGGTAGACTGTGTTCCTGAGCTACGTAATAATAAAGTCATCATCATAAACTTTTTTCTGCTCATCCCCCAGTTCCTTTTGGCTTAGGGTCTTCTGCAAAGTGAGGGGAAAACAGAATGAAGGCCCCAGAACAGTTTTCAACTGTTACTTCTAACCATAAAATACAAAGAGAGCTATCCATCTGTTCCTTATGATGACAGAATAGTCCCAAGATTATGTCACACTTCAAGAACTCTCAGTGAGAAGTTATGACATAGAAAGAATATTTGTCCCCACTTTAATTTTCTTTACAAAAATAATCTGATTAAAATCACATTTAATATTCAGAATACTCATGGCAAACTGTAGTACTCAAAATGCGCGTTAAACTAACATTTACAACTTCTTGTTGGGCTTGAATACTTCAGCCTAGGAGAGTAAAGAGTAAATCTGTCCTGATATATGCAAAACAATCCCACGTCTCACCATTTAGTTGTTTAATTAACAGATATGAAAGAGAATGTTTTACTTCATTAAAAGTATTTTGTGGATAGCGCCAAGGAAACTGAGTATCTGACAAACTGTGAAATAAAGGAAACTTACTTGGTTTTCATGAAGAAAAAACAAGATATGGAACAAACAAATCAGATTTACTCAGCATCTGCTAAGAATTTATAAAGCAACAAAATTATTTTCACAAGACATATTGTTCTGATAAGTCAGAATGGGAAAAGCAGGGAAATGATTGGATTATACTGATTATTAAATCATCAAACACCACCTTGTGGGCTGTGGCAGACTAAACATGTCCTCAACATGAGAGATTATTTCATACTCCTATAAATTGCTTCATTAATAAATTACAATCACAGGACCTTCAAATTTTGGAAATATACCTAATTGGAAAAAAAAAAAAAAAAAAAAAAAAAAAAAGTAAAGGCAGGAAAGTTCCTTTTTCGTATCAAACTTCCCTACCCTATTTTTTCAAACATTAAGAAAATCTAACATTGAACATATCTGTTAGTAATGCTGTGGTTGCAGATTCATTTGTGTACATTACCTTCCAATCAGGTTATAAAAATACTTAAAATATCAAAATAGGTCCTTATAATAGAAAATTTTAAAAGTTAACAATATAGCTCAACAAGTTATACTAATAATTTTTATGCTGTCATTATAGAAAGTGTCTTTTTAAAAGAGTATTCTGTAAACCATAAATCGAAAAATAAACTGGATATAAAATCCAGAACACTAAGCTGTATCACCAGCCCATCACTGTATGTGCTTCTATATATGTTAAAGAAACAGTAGATTAAGTTTACATTTCGAATCACAGAATGCTTTAGGTTGGAAGAGACCTTACAGATCATCCAATTCCAACCCCTCTGCCACAGGCAGGGACCCCTTTATTTATAAACATTAAGTTTAAAAATTAAACACAACTAAACGTTTCTAGTAAGATTTAGATTTCAGTGTTTTGTATAATGACTTTGTGGAATAGTGAGAACTTCTTCAGCACCCCAAGCCTTCATTATGCTATCTGCTACCTTACCATAAGGAATTGTGATTGTCTTCTGTACAGCGTTTGAAGGTCAAGACTTATTTTAATAAGTTCTTGAATTGTCAAATTATTTTTCAAATGTAATTAAATTTAATTTTCAAATGTAATTGAATTTTACAAAACTCTCTTTGTGCTAATACACAACAGTATGAAAGATATAATTAACAGTTGAGTTTCAGTAATGCAATGAAATTCTTTTTTTTTTTTTTTTTTTTCCTCCAGTGGATTATGGAGGCAAACTGAAAACAGCCTGCACCCTGTGCTTGAGATGTGCAACAAATTGTATTTTCCAGACTCTTTAAGTCTGTGAACCCGGTCTAATAACCAGCACCAGAAACTGACACACATGTTAGACAAAATGAAGGCCTGCTTCACTCTTACCAGTCATAGCCAACAGCAAAAGATGTTTCAATAACTGGTGCAATCAGTTTAGCAGCTGTCATGATGTATTCCTCTGCCATGGATTTCCTAAGGAAAAAGAAAAAACACACAAAAAAAAAACCACAAACATGTCACTATTTCAAAACCATGCAAAAAATAACCAAACCATGTTCTTGCCTTTTCCTGCACTCAAGGGACAATCTAAGAACTCCATCTAACCAGTCCCCTGCTAATGCCACTGCCCTTTATCTTCACAGTGGTCTGTTTTTCTTGTCTTCCTTTCACTGCACACTGTAGTTGTATTTTTAAAGCAAAACAACATAAAAGCTGCAAATTTAAGCCATGTAAACCATAACACGTGAGATAGATGTTTTATTTATAAACCCCTATTTTATATACATATTTTTTTTACTGTAGGCCACTAAACTCAGTGATCCAATTGGTTCTTCCAAACAAGTTATTTCTTAAACATTATGAGGACACTTTTATATCAATAGCTGTGGACACACAACAAGATTGTTAATACTTTCAGGAACTAAAATCCATGGCATTAGAGGCAAGAAAGAACAGACTTCACTATTACCTTTCTCGTTCTATTTGTCTTAAACTGTCATTTTTAATGGCTTCAATCAGTAGATTGGTATGTGGATCATCCTGAATGGGGACAAAACAACTGTAAGCAATTATGCATGTATGTATATATGCATTTTACTCATTTTATAGGCAATTTGACCGTAAACATAAACAGATTACATAGACTACAATGTCAGTTATTTACTTTTCACATTTTGAAAACCTGACTTCAATTTAAAGTAGTTTTAAATCTAAGTACAAAATCTGAAGTTTGACATTACAACTACTTTCATCTTGTTTCAGAGTTCAGCCATGTGGTCATGAGGAAGTCCAGATTCCAACAAATTCTAAGCTAAATTAAACATCTATAAACTTCACTAAAGTCTTCCTTCTATAAAATACGCTACCATATTACAAGTTTTATTAACATTCATTTGAGATTACTTGCATTAATTCACTCATTCCTTTGCTCCTTTTATTTTAGCTTATAAATCATTTACTATAATGTTAGGTAACTAAAGGAGGCAAAGCAATGAATGAGCTAAGTAAGTCAGCCAGCTGAATTTCAACAAAATCTTTAAGGAGACAACTGTGTGGTATGGATATTATGTAAACCCTATCTTCTGAAAAAAAAAATAAAAAAAAAGATTTGAATATTCTCAACGTATTTTACATTTCTGAGCAGTACTGTCACACTTAATTCATTCTACTAAAAACGTTATTTTAGATATGTAAATACTCATCAATTTACATATTCACTATCATCAAAGCATTCAATATCTCTTCCCCTTTCTCCTGAATTATCATATGAAAACATAGCTTATTTTGTTCAAACTTACATTTGTTGAAATGTATTTGTCATCATAATCCACTTCCAAGGGAACTGCAATCAGTTTTTGGAACGATTTTTTCATTTGTTCACTGTCCCCAATAGCAAAATAACATAGGATCAAGTTGAAGCCTGCCTTCAGATTTGGGGACATGCTCATTATATGTTCAAAGGAAGAAATGGCATCAATGTATTGGCCAGTTTTAATAAATGCAACTCCAATATTTTGCATTATATTAATCCTAAATAAAGAAATCAGAATTAGATTACATTTTAAACTATGACATTGTACTTAAAACTTGCGTTTCAGAACCCTAGTAGCATAAACTCACCTCATCTCTTTGTGGACACTAGGAATCTGGTCTAGAGCCATACGGTAGAATTTGATAGCTTTGGAATAGTTCCGTTGTTTTAAATATATATTTCCCATATTGACCTTCAGTCTACCTATCATAAGAAGTGAATGAGTTACAGTCATTTAAAGCATAGTTAGAGCATTTTTTAAAATTGTTTCAAAGGGAGAGCAGAACAACTTTCTAATAAATTTGTCTTCATTATAGGGTACCAGTATTCCTTTAAAGAAACCCTGCAAGGAACAGCCTCCTGGTAACTTTCACCCAGGAGTTAAAGTAATAGTGAAGCCTAAAAAAGAGCTATCAACCTAAGATGTATATCTGATTTTGATTGTGAATAGAGGAATGAGGTAGTATTTTTTATAGTGCTCTCCAAGAAGGCAGCTGTAAATAAGTATCTCTGAGAAAAAGAGAGTGGAGTCTGTAGGAGTCTCAAAGATGTGCAAAAACACTGAAGGAAGATTTTAGAAGGGCAAGTTGAGTCAAAAGAGAAAAAAATAGAGCAGACAATGTAGCGTGTTCCATGAGAAAATCATGTATTTGACTTTATGCTTAGCTTAGAAAAGATTTCATGAGCACAACCACACTAAATTAGAGCAGGTCAGACAGTGTGTATCTGCCACTCACCCTGGCAGATATGAGAACTGAGATCTCTGTGAGTCAACACCAGGCAGATGAAGTCCTGATTTAGAATGCTTGGCTACCAATTTTAATTCATTTTGGAATGTAACCTACCTCCATTGCTGAACATCTTATTCTTCACTATAACTTGGTAAGTATTCAGTGCTTCAGCATACATTTCATTAGCAGCATACTGACTAGCCAGATTGAAAAGAACCTATCAAAAAATGGAATTATAGGTACAAGAAAATAAAGTTATTCTCTCAACAGTAATAAATCTGAGTTCAAAGCAGACAGTTTCAGATTAATTTTACCTACAAAGTATTGATTTCACTCCCATCTTTGATGATTCTTTGTTCTTGTACATTGACAGAGTTCCAAATCTCTTCATAATTCTTTTATATTTATATATATATTTATATTATACATTAATATATATTATATATTATATTAATATTTATATTATATATTAATATATTTATATTCTTTTATATTCTTCTAATTAGTTTATATTTTTTTACTTAATTACCAACAAAAATCATGTTACGTAAAGACAATGTTATAATTCAAGGTTATTAGAAGCATTTGTTTAAGACAATACTCAGAAACTCTGTAATTTATGACTAACAACATGTGGAAAACCGTCCTACTATCAGTGGTCCCTCAGTTTACAGAGAGAGAATTTTCTGAACTGTTGTTTCAAAACAGAAGTTCTGTTGGTGTCTGGTAAGATACTTTAACATTTTTCTCCCCAGCTTTACTCTGAACTTCACTGTAAAATTAACGACTGAGTCTGCCTAACTTGATGTATTCATTGTTTATCATTTTCTCTACAGCATACCTGGAGTATAACCTTAAATTTCTCCTGAGTATTTTTATTTATGTTGTAACCTTTAAAAAATAATAATAATTTGAAAACCAGAAAGTAAATCTAGATACCTGCTTTAAAAGTCAGGATATTAATATATCCTTTTTCATATAATATATTCCCTGACTCTTTATGGTTCAAGATAAAGGCAGTGTCTGTCTGATCTCTCCTGTTTTCTTCATTATATTTTGTAGACTTTTTATTTTTGAAGTATGGGGTTTACATTTGTTATATTTTGATATTTTAATATGCATGTTTTTTACGTGAGTAGGTAGCTGTAATTAATGTTCATGGGTGCAATTCTTCAATTAATGTTGACTATGTGATTCCTGTGGTACTCAAGAGGCAATAGACTTGCAAGGGAATAGATTTGATAATGTACATGGATCTTTGCAATCCAACGTTAAGTTTTTAACTTTACGAAATCATTCATTTTATAAACTTTTTTTTTCTTTTTAAATTTATACTGTATCTTATCTGAACACGCAGGGAAGTGGTGCAGTCCCCGTCCCCTCACCCCTGGAGGTAATTAAGAGATGTGTGGACGTGGTAATAAGGGACATGGTTTAGTGATGGGACTTGGTAGGTCAGGTTTATGACTTGATGACCTTGAAGGTCTTTTCAACCCTAAATGATTCTATGATCAGAATAAACTCACTTAGCAAACACTGAAACGTCATTAGTAGGTTAGCTGCCAACATGCTTCAGTCATTGAAGATTTCTAAGCACTTACTGAGTAAGTGAGATCTAAGTTGATGTTGTCTGGAGTAGAAATTTGTTCACGTTGTCTCACCAATACTCTCTCCTTTCTTCCAGCTTCTTTTGCTTTTTCCAGAGCCTTAAATAAATGACCAAAATTTAGTGATGCCTTGAATCTTACTAATCCAAGACCACAAAAATACATTCAAAACAAGAATGAAAATAATATACTTGTGTACGCTTTCTTCAGATGCACAGACCACACAAAGTGCTTGAAAAGCGACTGGTGTGTTAGGATGGACACAGGCTCTGCAGAAGCGACAGGCAGAACAGGCAAGGGAGGGTCTTGGTGCTGCATGTAGTGGAGGGGTTGGACAGCATGGAGCTCCCAGCTGGCAGTGACACAGCTGAGAGCCTCTGGGTAAGGATTAAGGGACAAGCAAATAAAGAAGATGTCATGGGAGTCTACTACAGACCACCCAGCCAGGATGATGACACTGACAAATTAGTCTTGAAGTAACTAAGAGATAGCTTCTAGATCAGCCGCCTTGTGCTTTTGTGTGACTTCAACTTGCCAGATATTAACTGGGAATATCACACAGCTGATACATCAGGTCCAGGAGATTCCTAAAATACCTTCATGGTACAGGAGCTAAGGGAGCTAACTAGGATCCTAGATTTGTTGCTTGTAATCAGAGGGTCTTGTGAGTGAAGTGCTGACTGATGGCCATCTCGGCCATGGTGACCATGAACTAGTCGAGTTTAAAATCTTTAGTGATAGAAGGAAAACTGTCACCAAAACTTCAACCCTGGATATGGTGAGAACAGGCTTCAGGCTGCTTAGGGAACTAGTTAGTAAGGTCTCCCAGTACCCCAGTAGTTTAGGAGCTAGAGTCATCCAAACCAAAGGATATGGAAAAAAAATATAAGCCTTGTCTTAAGAAGTAACAGTTGGAAGTTATTTTGATACACAGGAACCCAACCAGGGTTGATGTGCTTTATTGCCACTGTCCTGTGAAGGGTAATAGTGTTTGCAGTTCGGGGTGTGCTTAGCTTGGAAGGTCCCCTTGTCTGAAAAACTGAAAAGAAGATGCTTGCTGCTCACCTTGCTGCTAATTCCTTATGGCCCAACAAAAGCAATATAGTAAGAATCTTCCATATGCTATAGCACTAAACAATCCCTGACAGCAAAGGCTACCATGGAGTAGGCTTACATGCAATTGCCCCTGGTGCTAAGGATCAGTCCTGGATGAAAATGACATTATCCAAAAGGCCTGAGTAATACCAAGAAAATAGAAGGCCACTCATAAAAGATCTCTACACACCTAGGGATCAATTGTTGCAAAGATGCCATTTTACATGCATGATTTGGAAGAAAGTTCTGCCATTTCCATAGAGTCCATATGTTGAACTGGACTTATCTGTGCCAGTTATGATTAATAGATTAGACCTACTTGAAGAGACCAGTGGAGATATGGGGGAGGGAGTCTTTATAACACTGAAATTCTAATAAATAAATACACAGCAATAGAAGTCCTATCTTTACTGGGGGGCAACACAAGCCATCACTGTATCGGAAGAGTCATAAAATTAGAATTAAGATGATCTTAATAAAATTTGAAGCGTTTGAACCCCAAATTAATCTGAAACATCTAGTTATGCAAATTGTGCTTCAAATAATACCAAAAGAGAAATGAAATCCAGAAAAAATACCAATTTCAAGTCTCCACAGCTGTTGGCAATGCAACTTTCTTCAACCAGTTCATTCACTTTTTTTTCTAACTGCCTAATCTTCTCTTCTGAACTAAACAAAACAAAACAATAAAAGGATTGATTACCACCAGTAATGTAATGGCAAATGCTAAGTTTTTATGCAGGGTTTTTATGCAGGATACTCTCAATAAAACAACACAGTGATATATCAGGTCACAACTAACCAGTTTTCCCATCAAAGAAAATATAATGTGAAACTATGCCAGAGAGAATCCTCCAAAGGTATCACATTCCTACACACAAAGACCTCAGAGAACATAAATCCTCTTATGAGAACAAGACAGACATGCAAATTTGTTGAGGTGAAACGACAGAACAAGCAGATGAACTAGTGAAATTTCCAAATAATTTCCACAACCTTGTTCAGTCTTAAGAGTATTTGTGTAGCTGTTGCTATATCCAGGCTGCTAGGCTCCAGTCAGACCCAGAAATCTCTCAAATCAGACTGTCCCTAAAGTTAGTGCAATTAGTCCGTGGAGTCAGCTAATCATGTATATAAATGTTTGTGGCACCACACAAAGTTAAGAGTTTGGCCCCTCAATGATTTTTAATTGCCTGGATGTTTCTAAGCTCTACTATCAGTTGTTTTTTGTTGCTGTTAATACTTTGAAATTTAGAACAAACCTGTCTGGATTTTTCATTTCCAAAGGTGGAGCAGGACCTCTTGCTTGGCCAAGAGGATCAAATAAAGAACCTGCAAAATTAACACAGTACTGAAATTTGTAAAATAACATCTTCATCTGGCAGATAGCAATTTCTACAAACCATACCTCTCATAGCTGCCTTAGTGTAACCTGCAGCATGCACTGCTGTCATGGGTCGAGAAACCCCATCCTTAAAAACAAAGAAATATTAAATGAGCATTCCTAAAAAAGCAGATCGTGGACAGTATGTGAATCAGTTACATATTACAAAACCTTTAAATACAACAAACAATTGTTACCACCTCATAAATTGAGTATTTTAAAACTGTTTTTATTGACCTGTGTATTTCTCAAATACTGTACATTATAACTGTCCACAAAGAAGAGGAACAAACACTACATGGAAACTATAACTGATACAAATGTGCACTGGAAATCGTACATGTATTCACAATACTGAATTTCAAACATTTTTATTTTTAGAAAAATGTTAAGAATTGTTGGTCTTGAGATCTGTAATGTGCTCTAGCTTACTGTCACACCGTTTCAGAAATCAGTTTTTTTTCTTTTTGTTACTAATTTTATATGATTTTTAGACTTTGCTGGTAATCAGAATGTTTGATTTGATTTATGCTTATTTGGCTTATGCATCAAATTTTTGGCTTGACCTTGAACCTGCTCCACCTTCATTATATTGCCTTATTTTCTGGACTTTTGTTTGGATGTGGCCACCATTTCTATGTGGAACCTACTTGGCTTGCTCAGGTACTGTGGTTCTGTTTGGATTGGTGAGGCCCCCTGCACTGCTGTCCATGTGATTTCTTCCTGGGCTCCTGGTTTGGCTTGGCTTGCCCTCCCTTAGGGAGCAGCCCCATTCCTAATGCTCTCTGATAATTCCTCTTTCCCACCTGGGCTGATACAAAGTGGATGCACATTGATATATATTTAATGCTAAGTCAATGGTGGTGTGGAAAGTCATTGATGTGTTGAAGTAAATTCTTTCTAGAGCACAAATACATGAGAAAAACGTAAAAAACTGATTCTTTTTTTCTTCCTATTTTAAAAGAAATTTATTCATTGCATGTCAGGAAGCATTAAAAACACTTACAGTGATATTTCCTCCAATCATGTGCTCAGGTAACATACTCAACAAAAACATTTGCTGATAGCAGTAGTATTTTAAAAAAGTACAAATTTAAAATATTTTTTTGTATTCTTATTTCAATTAACTCTTAAATATTTGTATCAAACCCAAACATGTAGCAGATATAACTGCTGTGACACAATATAAAATATAAATACTAAAAACTTTTACCTGTATAGCTCCTGTCATTGGTCTTCCCATAGATGAAGTTAAAGTTGCCTTTGACTACAAAAACAAGGAACTTGTTTGAAACTAGCATTCACAAGGCATTAGAAGCCTTTAAAGGCTATACATAATCTTTCTACAATTTAGTTTTAAGAGGTTATTAAGCTCAGAAGATCTTAGCAAATGTCCCATTCACATTATTTGTGTGTAATATACTTGTGCCTGGCAGACTTGAAGATGTGGAGCACTTCAGTTAGCACAAATTTATAATACTGTTTTTATGTATTGGGATATTTCTGCCAGGCATTTTAAAGATGTAATTTCCATGGAAATTTCTAAGGCAGCAATATTTTCCATCATTAAACTGCAGAAATTAATTTCAATTATTAAAAATTATGCATTTAAAAATCCATTACAAGTAATTTACACAAAACTGTGCAGTAAGGTTCTGAGTATGGCTGGTACAAGATTACAAACTGTAATTTGTCTATTTTATTATGTTTTGGATAGCCTCCAAAAATCGTTATCACTGCAGAGTTTTTCTGCACTTAACTACGAATTTTGGGGAGAGATTTTAACATACTTTCATGCAGATTTATTTTACAGTAAACACAGATGTGCTTTGAAAGTGCCAGTGGCTATCTTTTCCATTAGCTGACATGCCACATATTGTCCTTCAGTATTGCTGTTACAAGTGTAAAGGAGTAAATGTATGAAACATTAGTAAATACTAAAGGCTGCTACACATGCAATACAAGTAGACAAAAATAGAAGGTCTTCAGGCCATAAGAAAATATTCTTGATTTCTACCCCTAAGTTTTACTGTTTTACCTACTATTCATCACATATCATGATTGGTTTTTTTATCCTGCTTAAGGCTGCATTTACATTAATAAGGATTGTGGAGCAGGAGAAGCAGATTTGTAGAGTGAAACAGGTAGTACTATGGACTGGACAGTGCTTTGGGAGTTTCCACCTCCAGGGTGGTCCTGTGGACTGATCCATTACTGGTTGGAGCACACTTGATCTACTTTTAGAGTGCATCACTTGATTTAGCTCAATTCAAAAGAGCATAGGTTGCACACTCCAAGATCAGTCTGCACTTAGAAAATTAATGAGTAAATGCGTATGACTGGAGAGGAAAACTTAGACAAAAAGATCTTACGTTTTGCAAGGAATTAAATTATAAACTTAATTTTTGGCATTTTTTTTGGTAAATATCTCACTTTCGTTATATATACAAAAGAAGAAAAACCTACCCCAAATGCAGTACCTAAAGGTCTCGAAGCTGATGTACTGGGAATTTTGGCTGTCACCTACAAGGGAGAAAGAAAGCAATGAACAACTGTGTGTTAATTAGTATTTTTACACAGTGAACTTGTACAAATTATGTTTCAATTGTTACACAATCTGTAGAAACAAATTACTCTGGCAAATAAGTAACGCTAATCAGATAGTTGCAGCTCTTCTTTAGTCATAAAACATATAGCTCAGAAGTGCAGGTACCAAACCTGTATTTAGTTTTGAAAATTGATAGGGGTTATGTCACAGCTAAATGAAAGTAAGAATTGATGTAATTTACATGAATATGGAGGGGAAAAAAAATCAGAACAACACACAGTTTTCTAGATTACACTTTCTAGTATGTATCTCAACCTTAGGATAATGCCAGGGCCAGCAGTTGTTTGCATAGAATATTAAAGTCCTTTCATAGTATTTAGTTTTGTTCTTTAATAACGCTTTATTTCATTTCATCAAACATCAATACACATTTCCAACCAAAATTCCTTGTTTGCTGTCTTCCAGCTTAACTCCAGAACTTAACAGAATTAATACTCTGCTAATTTTTTAGTTTTCTATAGATATTTAATCCATGTCTTCATATTAGTAGTAGACAAAAAAGGTAAGAGACAAACTTTGCTTAGGTATCGGAGCTAAAATTAGAGCTAGGGCTCTAGAGAACTTCTGCACTATTAGTGTAGAAGTACCTGGAGTACTACATTTGCCTTTGGGGCCCCAACACAAGACATGGACCTGTTAAATCAGGTCTGGAGGAGGGCCATGAGAAGGGCAAGGGCTGGAGCACTGCTCCTGTGAGGACAGGCTGAAGGAGTTGGGGTTGTTCAGCCTGGAGAAGAGAAGGCTCCAGGAAGACCTTACAGAGGCCTTACAGTACCTAAAGGGGGCTACAGGAAAGCTGGGGAGGGACTCTTTGCCGGGGGTGCAGTGATAGGACAAGGGGAATGGCTTTAAACTAGAAGAGGGGAAGTTTATGTTAGATATAAAGAAGAAATTCTTCCCTCAGAGGGTGGTGAGGCCCTGGCACAGGCTGCCCAGAGAAGCTGTGGATGCCCCATCCCTGGAGGTGCTCAAGGCCAGGCTGGATGGGGCTTTGGGCAACCTGGTCTGGTGGGAGGTGTCCCTGCCCATGGCAAGGGTTGGAACTGGATGATCTTTAAGTTCCCTTCCAACCCACGCCATTCTGTGATTCTATGATATATTTTAATATGTACTTACAGGGGGTCTTCTCCCATGACTTGTTCTTGCTGCCTGTTGAAAACCTATATCATTTTCTAAATCCTAGAAAGAATAGTAGAATTTATTTAAACCTCTACATTCAAAGCAACAATCCCAGACCATTTTGACTACTGAAAGCAGACAGATAAAAAATGATTCTTCCAAAAACACTTGATAACTGAATGATAAGTTTTACTGATAATAAGTAATGATTTTAGTTGGTCTATCTTTTTTGGTATTTTAGATTAAGAAATTTTGATTATTTCCTGAAAAATGTAACCCAGAGGATGCAGAACTTAAGTGATGAAATATAACTTTTTTTTTTTTTTTCCTGTCAAAAGCTTGCTCTTAGTTGTTTTTCTGAATTTTAACTGACATGAACGTCTGTCAAGCCCATGCATTAGGATATCTCATGTCATTGAGGTTATGCTGAAACTCCCATGGACTTCACTGTAGGGATTTCATGCAGAATGCCAGGGAAGTCTGGCAACACTAGTTCTGCTTTAGGCAGGGTTGTGGGGTTTGGACCAAAATACACCCCTGTTCCCTCCAATTCCACTACACCATCAGTTTCCAGAAAGTGGTCTGCAGCATTACGTTGTCATTCCAGATGCTCTTCTGGTTGTACAGAGAGCTGCAGGGTGGGAAACTCTACTCATTTCTCATCTCCCTCAGCTGCAGCACAGTAAGAGACCAACAACTGGTAAGCTATTTCTTTTATCAGGAAACTTGCTGCTGCACACCACACTGAATGTGAATATAAACTTCAGATAATTAGAATTCAATAAATAATATTTAATTCATAACATAAATATAATTATTAATTTATTAGAATTTAATAAATTCTAATTTTCTGAAGTCTATATTCATTACAGTGTATTAGACTTGCTACAGAAGTGTTTTGTTGTTGAAGGTAACTATCAGAAATATTATTCCAAAAGATCCTGGTGAAACTTCATATTTCTTGCTAAATACAGAACATTTCATGTCAAAGCAGCAGTGTCCTTGCATATTACTGTACCCAAGTTTGTACTTAAAAATGAATCCTATGTAAAGGGAAGATGGGAAAGAGCAAGCATTTTTACCTCTGTGTCAAAAGTGGGATTATAATCATTGTACCCAGAATAAAGGTCATCTTCATCTTCCTCAGGGGCCAGGTGCACATTTTGCATCATTTTTCTGTGAAATATTAAACATGCCAAACATTGCATATAAGACACATATAAATCTTAAATATAATGGTGATGCAACCACCTCCCTGGGCAACCCATCCCAGTGCCTGACTGCTTGTTCTGAGCAGAAATGTCTCCGTATTTCTAACCTGAACCTCCCCTGGTGCAACTTGAGGCCATTCCCTCTGGTCCTATTATCTGTGCGAAGAGGCCGACCCCCAGCTCCCCACAGCTTCCTTTCAGGCAGTTGCAGAGAGCAATGAGGTCTCCCCTGAGCCTCCTCTTCCCCAGCCCAACCCCCCCAGCTCCCTCAGCCGCTCCTCACAGGCCTTGTGCCCCAGGCCCTTCACCAGCTCCGTAGCCCTGCTCTGGACACGCTCCAGGGCCTCGATGCCCTTCTTGTGCTGAGGGGCCCAAAGCTGAACACAGCACTCGAGGTGCGGCCTTCGCCAGAGCCGAGTACAGGGGGACAATCACCTCCCTGCTCCTGCTGCCCGCACTATTCCCGATACAGGCCAGGATTACCCACCTCCTGCTGCGGGCAGCCCGGCCCCAATCCTGATCCCGCTCCCGGTCCCTAGGCCCCAGGCCCTGCCCGCGTTGCCCTGGTGACGGGTGCAGCCGCGCCCCGTTGCTAGGGGCCCAGAGCAGGGCGCATGCGCACAGCCGCCGCTGAAGCCTTTGCCCGCTCCTGGGCGTCTCTGCCCTGTGAGGGCAGGTGCCCACCGCAAATGGCGGCGCGGGAGGAGGGCGGGGCTGGAGGGGGTCAGCAGGTTGTGTGTTGCGTCCTGAGGGCTAAAAACTAACACTTTCTGTAAATTGCACGGCAATAAAATTCTGTCCTTCAAGGTGCATAACTGCTCATCTTTTAGATTGGAAATTACTGCTTTGAACTCCTTTGGACAGACTTTTAAAGCGGATTAGTGTCGATCCCTGAGCTATAGTTAAACGTGAAATTTCACTTTTTTTGCTTCTTTTTGGACTTATTCTTACCTGCAACTGCTTACATATACACTTAATTTCCCGAGTTACGTTGTGCATCGTTCCAAGATGGGAATACGTGCTAAGGAATAAAAAGATGTGTCATACAATGGACATACAAGCAAGTTTTGTTTTCCCCTGTGCTCTCCTCAGCCTCCAGAAGAGGAACACAAAATTCGTGTGAGGGATGGCAGGCTCAACAGACTGCCTGGGATAATGGTAACATAAATGGAAGTAAGATTTGTTACCTGTTGGACATTGCTGTGTCTAGAAATAAAAATCTGATGAGTGACAGCTAATTTCCCCACAACAAATCATTGCACTCTATGAACTGAAATGATTCAGGGTTCAATGGGAAACAGAATAGACAAGCGACCTCTGAACCTGCCTACAGTATTTTGAGAGACAAAATGTTTTCTGAGGCCAGTTGTAAGCTGCTCCTGCTGCCTGACACTGAAAGCTATAGATGACACATAAGACAGCTATAAAGCCACTACACAGCATGTGGTCAGCCAGGATACCCTTTTTATGGTCAAGGTTTATGAGCATTACACAATGTCTGTGCTTTCTGCTGCTCACCTTCTTTCAGCCTCAAAGTCCTTTCAAAAGAGATAAGACACAGAGGATACAAGTGAAAGGTCTTTCTATTCCAGCTCCCAACAAGGGAAACAAAGATAACATAAAGAAGCATTAACACATTATCGCTTCGTGTATTAACTCGTTCACGTTCCATGCATGAACTACTTTCACACAGAAACTTTAGACTTGAGACCTTTGGACATTAGAGTCTTTATACTTGGCATTTCTGAAATACAAGTATTTTCCAGAGTAACAGACTCCAGGTGGAAAAAAAAAATTCAGCTGAATTACTCACTACAAATTATGAACTTCGGGATAAAAAATACATATATACTTCTATCCCCCCTTTTCTGCCTGTGACTCCTCATGTAAAATTGAGCCTATGTGTTTGGGTTTTTTTTGTTGTTGTTTTTTGTTTTTTTAATTATTTCTATTTTCTGACTGTTCCCAGACACACTCGGACTGAGTAGCAGGTACATGCTGTAGCAGAAGCCCTAGCTCTGCTGCCCAACTTGTCCATCTCAGGGACCTGTGCATACCAGTGCTCAATGCATTGTGGTGTTTTTAGCCCAATTCTTTAGGGCACTGGAGAAAAGGAACTCCATGCTAAGGGAGTCAGGGCACTTGTAAATAAAAGTGTCAGGACACAACTGGGATCTGTGTTCACGTCAAACTTCCTTTCCCTCCTAAACCAGCTGCTGGAAGATGTTCCTGGCCTCTATTCCCAGACCATACACGGAATTGTATTGGAGAACACTACTTAACTAACACTGTAATGGACTATGTTAACAGCTGAGACAGTTGACTCCAGCACCTGGTCTAGTGCTGTGCATTGCCCACCTCAACAGTGTGCTCTGGGGCCAAGAGCTCATGAGCACTCCCTGGCCCAGCCTCTTAGCTCCCTTGGTCCATGCACTTCTTAAGATCTCACAACGTGAGGGTCTTAACAGGCTTCATTTATGCTTCTAAAAGCTGTAACTTTTTTTATTTTTAGTGAAGTATAAGTAAACCTTAATGCATAAAGATTTAACACAAAACCTCCGTCTCAAGATCCTCTGTGATAACACTGGGCCTTACTCATGGGAGGTGATTATCAGACATGTTCTTACAAGTTTGCACATTGGGGTGAAAACCCAAGTGGTACAATTGTCTTTACTGTGTTAAGTCCTGAGAATGACCTGGATTGTGCAGCTGTCCCCCAAAAATATAGCAAACATCCCAAGCAACGCTGTATGCTGTGAACTGCTGATCATTTTAAGCTATCAGCACTGTCACTAAATGAAGTTATCCAACTCTTTTTTTCACCTTCTGATTTTCATTCCTGTCCCGGATCTGTACTCTGACTTGCATTGTGTTAGCTATGTGTGCAATTAAAGCAAACTGCAGATCTAATTTTGTTGTTGTTTAGTTGACTTCCAAGACATCATGTTCCTGGTCTCATTCATACAGTGAAAACTTTATGGCAGGTTAAGGAGACTACAAAGACATCCTCTTAAACAATTAATTTTGTTGCAGTTCAATAAATACATGGTGGATCTGTCTTTTTGCAGCACTGACGACTTTTGCAGCAAGTAACGACTCAGACAAACTGTTCCAGCAGCAACTAACTTGGGTTCAGGGGTTACTGGCCTCCGTCTGCATGTTGTAATCATTGTTGGCATGTGCCATACCCTTGCTCTGTCAGTTTAACTGTTTGTCTGATCTGCCCTTAAGCTGTGTTTTTCTTTTCTTTTTGAGAACATTCTGAATTGAAAAAGTATTTATCCCATTAAAATCTTCGGAAAGTGAGTAACATTCTAGCATTGAGTTCTGGTCTGACCAAATGTTCAGAAGTTTTCTACTACCATATGGAGACACATCAACTTAACTGCCACATACAGTAAAGCTGCCAGTAACCACTCCTCTCAGAACTCCATGGATCTTGTCAGTATACCTGTAAAAATTATTGAAGGGAAAGAACATATGGAATGAGTTTAAAATTAAAGCATTTCTAATGTTTAACCTTTTCTTTTTCCTTTAGTTGACAATTTCAGAGTTGAGTAGTAACTGAACTTAATAGTAACTAAATTTATTGTGCTCAAAATTAAAAATAAAAATTAAAGCCTCAGATCAAGCTCTTCCTATGCTTGGAAATTCAAACTTCACTATTTTGGAGAGTGAATTATGTTACAGCCTTGATACTCCGGGCTCATTTATCTCATCAACATAAATAGTTGTGTTGCATATTACTTTCCTCTTTTATCAAGCGTATGAACTGTACAGGTGTTAGAGTCTTTATACATTAGCTCATTATCCCTGATCTGTTAAGAAAACCTCTGTAGCACTTTTTAACATGAAGTTCTTCCAGTAAAGGTTTCCAAACATAAAAAAACAAATCTTTTCTCTCTTGTAGGAGACTTAAACTTTATATTTGTGATCACTAAATTGCTGCATATACATATATATAAATTATATTAAGAGAAAGTTAAAAAAATTAAGATTATAGAACTACTCTTGTTGCAACAATAAGTACAAGGATCAGAATACTTTCAGGGTTAGGTTCTCAATGGAGAATTAATTAGGTAAAAATATTTTAAAAGGTTATATTGAAAATTTTCAATAGAATTATTCAACTGTAGTTCCAAAGGGGGGATGATATTCATTATAATTTTGCCCTAAGCATCAATTTCATATTTAGTCTATTTATTAAAGCAAGTAAATTTATGTTCAATTTCAAAACAAACAAGTCAATTATAAGCCATGTTAAGTAATTCATATGTTGTAGTTTGGGCTTAAAAGACATTTACAAAAGACATTTATCTTGCTGATGGGTATTTCTACTATTAAAAGATACAACTCTACCTAGCTTTGCTAAACTATGCCTTTGCATATTTATTTATTTATTTTTACAATGAACCTTCCAATTCCTGCAGTTTGTTCAAGAATCAAGTTCTAGCACTACTGGCAATATTCACATCAGACCATTTGCACTGTGAATGATCACCTAAGTTAACTGCATGAACTACTAGCAATAATTAAAGTTATAGTTTTAATTGTAGTATAATTTTGAAGTAATCACTAATTATAATTACACTGTGCAAGCCATTAGTTAGACCTCTACATAATAGGAATAAAGTTACTAAATCATTATTTGAGATTATTATGTTTCCTGAACCATTAGTATCATAGCAGCAACATATCATGGCTAACTACAAAAGAAACGTTCACCCGAACAATCCAAGCATACAAGTAACATATTAAACCAATCTAATACTTAATGAGGGTGAACTATGCCTCAGTTTTCATCCTACACCAAAAGTCCAGGCTAGGATACCCTCTATTTTTTGAGTCATGTGATTCCCTTATTTTCTGCATGGGGACTCACGTTTCCATCTCCCACACATTCCAACCCCTACTGGTCCCAGCAAGCATTGGAGGCTCCCATGTTGTTTATTCCAAGACTCTCTTATAGTGCCCTGCTCCTCCCCTGCAGTAATCCCACCTCCTCTCTGCAGCCAATAGTGGTTTTCACCTCCTCCCAGGGGGCTGCAGAGGAGCATGCTCAACAGAGAGTAGAAACATGGAGGAGTGAACTTTGCAGCTCAAGATGACAAGTAATGCCTGCTCCTACTGCTGTTGGACTTGGAAAAAGAATAAAGAGGCTGGTGAGTGCATATTGGCTCCATATAGGCCTCTTCTGCTGCTAATTTAAGCTCTACTTCTCAGTCCCTAATGGAGTCCAGAGCTTTCCGCCATATTGTTGGTAAAAGGTTTTGATGAAGCCATCAAAAAGGTTTTGATCTTCAGCCTCTGGGCTGAAGATATTTTCTGGCCTTCTTATGTGAACTCAGGAGAGGGAGGAGAATCACTACTCCTTATTCTTGGAGACTCCAAGTACTGGGCCTAAAAGTTCTTATTTTGTGCAAAAATTAAACTTTCGTGTTTTTTTTTTTTTTTTAACTATATTTTCTTCCCTTCATCTATGCTTCTTATAATTTAATTCTCTGTATTCCTCTTTCATCTTGCAAATCTCTCTCTTCTATTCATGTGTTGACAGTTTGGGCTCACTGGTCCATTTGGCCATTGGAAACAATGGGGCATGTGGGTGTTGTCATGACCTAATAAAACAACTAATGCAGAGTTATGTGGCATTGTTATTACTACATTGAAGATAATAAAATAGTTCAGATTACAATACCACAGACCTCTTGTTTTGTTCACCAGCAGAACTTAAAGGCCCTGTAATTGCTGTTATCACAACTATGACTAGTTCTCAGTTAGTTCCTGCAGTAACCCCTCCAGAGTTAACTGAGCGCTTCGTTTTGCAATATCAATTTGCCTGACTATAGCTGCTTTTGTCTCTAAAAGTCTAGTAGTTTGTATGACAACTCCAGGTATAAATGCACACCTACGTATATCAAGGAATACTGAAATAACCAGTGGGTGTTTTCAAATAAGTGTGATAGTGAACTTGTTTTGAAAGCCATGGTTCCCAAGCCGAAAATACATCAGTTTTATGTTCTGGGAACTTATTTTTTTTTCTTTAAAGTAAAAAGTTGAGCCCATAAAGTATACATCGCTTCAGTTATGCTTTGTCTAAACAAAGTTCTTTGTAATACATGCCAAGTCATGCCATTTCAAATTAGTCTTCAAAGGAGCAAAACTGGTATTTGCTATAATCATAAAACAATGTTTTCTGCATCAGCCTTAGCAAACTGTGAGCCACAAACTGGAAGGCCAGGTTTCCTTCAGCCTGCCCTCCTACTTCCTTTGGTCTTCTTGTGGCCCAGCTATCCCTGCTTTGCTCCTCCTACATCTCCTAACTGCTGGCAGCTCTTGGGTCACACGTGCAGCATTTAGGTCCTGAGGTCACGAAGATATTGGCATGGTTTTCCACCTGCTGTCCTAGTCTTCATGACTAGTCTTCATGAAGGCTTTAGAAATTTATACTTCTGATATCTCTGTCTCTGTGCTAAATATGGCTGGACTTAGTGAAGTGCTAGTGAGGGTTGTGGACATGCGAAATGATTATGTTTTTAGTTATGTTATTTTTTTGTATTTTTCCCCCCTTGGAAACTAGAAGAAATGATAGCCAAATAATGTTTCACCGAAATTTTTCATCAGTAATTATGAAACACTTATTCTGGAAAAAAATGTATCAATTTTCAACTTGGTTTTCAGAATGCCAGTAACACATAACTTACAGATGGTTTTCAGCTATATTAAGAGTACAGTAATATAACCAAAGAATCATAGAATGGCTCAGGTTGGGAGGGACCTTAAGGATCATCTAACTCCAACCCCCCTGCCATGGGCAGGGAGGTCACCCAGTAGATCAGGTTGGCCAAGGCCCCATCCAACCTGGTCTTGAACACCTCCAGGGTTGAGGCCCTGGCCACCTAGAGCTCCAGGTGGGGCCTCATGAGGGCAGAGTAGAGGAGGTCAGTCAGCTCCGTCCACCTGCTGCCCACCTCTCTGTTGGTGCAGCCCAGGACGCAGTTGGCCTTCTGGGCTGCAGGCATACGCTACTGGCTCGTGTTGGGCTTTTTGTCCACCAGATCCCCTAAGTCCTTCTCTGCTGGGCTGCTCTCAGTGAGTTCTTCCAGTCTGTGCTCATGTCTGGGATCACCCCGGCCCAGGTGCAGCACCTTGCACTTGGACTTGTTGAACCTCATGTGGTTCACGTTGGCCTACTTCTCCAGACTGTCCATGTCCTTTGGATGGCCTCTCTTCCTTCTTTGGTACCAACTGCACCACTCAGCATGGTGTCATCTAAAAATTTGCTGAGGGTGCACTCAATCCCATCGTCTGTGTCATTGATGAAGATATTGAGAAGTGCTAGTCCCAAGACAGACCCCTGAGGGAAACCACTCATCACTGGTCTCCACCTGGACATAGAGCAATTGACTACTACTCTCTGGGTGCTTTGCTACCTTTGCTAACAAGTAGGCATTTTAAATCTCAATTTTTATTTCTTTTTAGGAATATCCAGCATGATTACAGAGCAACACGCAGGTGAGTAGGAACTATATAGAATTAGAAAAAATGAGTAACACAGCATTCCAGCAGAACAGCAGATAGTATAGAGCTGTCAAGATTATTAAAGAATTATGTTGACATTCTAATTTCACCATTTTTTTTCACAATATTAAGAAAGCTTTTGTCCAAAAATCAAGGAAAGTCAACAAAAACATATTATTTATCACGATTCAAGAGGAAAGTATTTTAATGGTATGAAATTATAAATTTTAACTTTAATTTTATTACAATAAAATATTTATTTGTTATAATGTATTATAATAATTTATTATAATACATAATAATAATTTATTATAATACATTTATTATATTTTTACTATGGTATTATTCCGTAATGAAAAAAAAAAGGAAATGCTTTGGACTTTGAACTTCATTTTGGAATTCATTTGTGCCCTCGTCAGGAAACTGGGATCTGTGGGCTTTGACACACATTCTCGTCCTTTCTGTGGCCCAAGTGTCATGGGATGGGGGCTTTGCTTCTTCAGGGGAGGCTGCAAACTCCAGGTCCCCAATCTTCGAAGGTGTTTCAGTTTCAGTGGGAGCTCACATTGAACCTGAACACCTGATGTGGCCAGCAGGATCTATGCTTTTGGACAGTAGGGTAACTGTTTCTGACAGTAGGGCGACTCGGGCCTCAACTTTAAGGCCAGATTTAGGCAGTGGTGGGGCACACTCCCTTCGAGGTGGCACAGGCAGAGTGCACCCAGCAAAGTGTGCAGAGTGCCCCTGAGCCTGGCAGGGGCTGCCATCCCTGCTGCCTCCTGGCACGGCGTGGGGCTGAGCACACAGTGCCCGTCCTTCCCGGGGCGGGGGGCGGACCAGAGCACGGCTCCTCGCTTTCGGAGGGGATAAACCTCCGTGTAGGGCCGGCATGGCTGCGGCAGGGGACGAGGCGAGCCCCGGGGGCGGGCTCCCTGCCTCCCTCCCGTCATGGCAGCGAGGCGAGGCCGGCCCGAGAGGCGCGGCCAGCGGGAGCCAATGGGGGCGGCCGCGACATGGCGGCCGCCGTGGGTGGGGAGCGGGCGCCTTAAAGGCGGCGGCGGGGGCGGTGGTGGCGGCTGCTGCTCGGTGGCGTCCCCCGCGGGCATGGAGTCCTCGCAGGTTGCCGTGATCGGCAGGTGAGGCCTCTCCTTCCCCTTGCCGCACTCCGGGAGCCGGCTGTGAAGGGGAAGGAGCAGGTGGGGGGCAGCGGGGCAGCGCCTCTCGCAGCCGGCCGGGTTCTCGGTGCTCTCTCCGGCTCGGTGCTGCGGTGCTCGGTGTGGTTGGGAGCCCGCAGGAGGCCGGGGAGAGGTTTAAAAGCTGCCCCCGTGGGTGGGGAGCAGCCCGCGGTGTGCCCGCGGGGTGGCCCTCGGTTGGGCATGCAGCGGTGGGTTTGGCTGTGGAGGTGTCGCTTCGTCCTCTTGAGCTAAAATTGGTTGATTTGGGCAATAACCTGGCGAGGCGACGCTGGCAGCGAGGCAGCTCGAGGTCGGAGGCACGTGTCTGGCCGCTGTCACGCACCAGCGACGAAACCCGCTGTGTCTGCTGGCACAAAGAAGCGTCCGGAGAGCCGGGCTCTGCGCTACTGCCTAAGGAGAAACCCACCGTCCATACCGGCCAAGGCCAAGGGAGAAGGTCTGGATCCACAGGCTGCAGCAGCGGGCCCCAAATGACAGTGCCTGACTGTCCTAAAGGGACGTCTTGGGGTCAAGTATGTCAGCATCCTCCTGGGATGCGGCTGTCATGCACTGCTGCTCCATCGCACAAGTCTGATGCCTACCACTGACTTCGTATGCTTGATAGTGCCTAAGAAAACAAATCACATAATCCTGAAAATCAGTATCAAAATAGAATACATTATTTGATTAAATGTTGATTTTTAAAGGGAGAAAGTTCATTTAAAAGTGCAATTCAACAGGAGTGATATTTATAAAGATACTAGTGGCTTAGATATACTTATTTAGGGGTTCATGTGGTCCAAACGCTTGTAGTTTAGAAGTATTTGTTAGCTGGGAAGTTATCATAGCTAACAAACAATGACCCATATGTTACTTTCCTGTAAGTGCTTGCTCTGTAGTTTGCCCGAGAACTGCTGAGATCTGGGCTTGCTGCAGTGAAAATGTTTGCTTTTTCTTTTAAATGATGTATTTTAAATAGACGTTAAGTTCTCGTTTAACAACACTAAATACACAGTTTCACCCCCCACACAACCCCCAGTTATTTCCACTGATTCCTGCTGTTTCCTGAAACTTCCTGTTTTGTTCCATTTTTATTCTTCTTTAACTAAAGGCTGAACACGTTCCTGTTTTCTCTTCCTTTTCTTATCTGGCCTGCTGCTTTATCTCTGAATTTTTACCCCCCATATCATTTACTGATGACCTACTTGCCTTTCATTTTTCCAGACATTGCTTAAGTTTAATGTTACAAGGACAGCAATCTCAGAAACGTCAGGAAATGCATGTGAAAATCAACACCAGTAATAGTCGTGGATAGAGAGTTCTGTTCTTGTTGCTGTTAGGATTATAATTATTTGTGATGTTACTTAATCTTGCTGTACTGTATCTCAGTACTTCTGTTTAAAGAGGCTAATGCCTGCAAATAAAGCTAGTTAAGTTAAAAAACCTGCATTGTTTTGATAGATGTGATGAAATTATCAATTACTGTACATTTCCTTTATATATTTCTTAATAATGGGCTACAAGTAATATGGCTTTACCACAAGATGTGGGCAGACTCCTTCTGCAGGCCTCCAACATGGTAGGATGTTTCATCCAAAAGCAAGGGTGATGCTAGATGTGGGTAGGTGGAAAAGTAGCATCAAAAGCACGTGGTTCTTTTTTTTTTTTTTTTTTTCTCCTGTTTTTTGCACACTTAACAGCATTTCCTGAGTTGTAGAGGATCCATGATTGCAGTAGCTGGGCCTTAGGTTTCTCAGATTATCTCTGAAGCAGGGTCTTGAACTTATGGACAAATGGGCTGCTCTCCATATTCAGACTTTGAATTAAACAAATGAGTTTCAAAAAGATGAAAAAACAAACCCTCCATAATGTGATTCCATGCACCAGTTCCAGGTTAGGATTACAGCTGACAAAACTGTTAATACTTGAATCTAGTGTGACAGAGTAGCAGCTCCTACTCTTTAGAATTCCACTGTCCTTTTTCTCTTTTTTTTTTCTTATCTTTCTCCCAGCACTCAGAGAAGCTGCTACACAACTAGCAAAGGATATTGCTTTGTTACAGAGAGAGGTTGGTTTCTTATCAACATGTAACTGATTTTTGGATCGAGTATTGCAGAGTCTGGACTCTGTTTTAGTTCTTGCAGTGCTTGTTGTTGGACCTTCCCCACCCCAGATAAATGCTACTTTATTAATTGGTTAAAATTTATTTCCTTTTCAGTGGGCTCATTGGTCGCAGCTGGGCCATGGTGTTTGCTGCTGGAGGCTTCAAAGTGAAACTTTATGACATTGCACAACAACAATTAACAGGTGCACTGGAAAACATACGGTAGGTCACCTGCCTTGAAATGACTGACATTGCAGTGAATCTGTGGGATTTCTGTGGGATGTAATTATGAATGAACAGCCCCATCTTACTATTCAAGAGAGTATAGATTTTAAGCATTAAAGAAGGCTTTAACTTAAAAGTACAAGTCCTGTTAAGATTAGAACTGTGCCTCTAAATCTCTCAATGACACTTCTGAAGAGCACTTCAATAATTAAATAATGGTTTAAAACATTAAGTTTAAATCCAAGTTCTTGAAATCACGTCTTCCGTGATTAGGTTATCTATAGACTAAGCTTAAAATAAAGGAACATAGGAGTTTTTGCATAGAAAGATTACAAAGACTTCTTCAGAACTCAAAGAGGCTAATACTGATTGCTAAAGAGACCTACTGCAATTACCACTTCTCTATAACTAGATTTAAAAAGAAAATATCTTAAAGTGACATTTCAGCATCCTAGAAGAAGAGGTGGCTAGTTGTGTTAAAGACACAACTACTGAACAGTTACAATAGAGGCTTGGAAGCACCTTTATAAATTGCAAATTTGAGGACTTGAACATAAGAACAGTCAAACTGCTTCAGACAGTAATCCCCTCACCCTTTTCTGTTAACCCTGTGGCACTACAGCTGAAGCCTTTGGAAACATGCGGAGCTGCAAATTCAAGTCCTGCCTGTCTGCCCTCCCTCCTTCCCATGACCTGCAGTGCCTAGAAGTTGCTTATGTACTGAGTGACTCTTAACTATATTTCTTCCAAGTATTTCTCTTAACCTTGCCTTGAACCTGTGTAAATCGTTTTGCAGCCTCCTTGCCAAGGGACTTTGTGTTCTGCGGGTTTACTGCTCTCTGTGTGAAGAGCTGTTCGTCTTGTTTGTATTGAACCTGACTCCTCAGGTGCTTTGTTTGGCCCCTAGTTCTTATGTTAGAAGGGACAGTGACTGGTTCTACTCAACTTTTTTTTGCCAGTCCTGGAAGTCTAGTTCTTGTGGATGTGAGAGTGTACATTGATAGGGGGGTTCTGTGTACAGCCTCATATTGCTATATCAGCATTTAATGCTGAAGTTCAGGTTGCTTCCTGATAAGCATCTAGTTAAGTGTTTCAGCCCTCCCCTCTTGCTGTCTTGTAATGTAACATGTTAGCTGCTGTGCAGCAGCCAGTATGGGGATTAACTTGTACCTAAAAAGGGATTGCGGTGTGTTGCTTTCGGTAACAAGGCTTACAGCAAGGAAGAGTGACATCAGGAGCCTCTGTACACTATCCCTGTTGTACGAATTTAGATGTGAGACAGTATGTTATATCTAATCAGATTTTTTTTAGGCAAAAATTTGATAGTGAAGGAGGGGGGGAAAATCTGTCTCTTATAGGTGTGTGTGGTTTTTTTTTTGGTGGTGGTGGTGGTGATTTTTTTTATCATTTCCTCAAAACTTTCAATATAGACATTAGGTTTGACTAACACCTCTGTTACTGCACCCTATATGATGGCACTTCCATTTTTTTTGCAGAGTTGCTGTCATAGCAGTAGCCATAATGAGCTTCTGGATTTCTGGAGAAGGGAGGAGTCTTGTGGTCTGCATTACTAAAGCTAGCACTCAACTAATTTTTTTTTCTTTTTCTAATAGCAGAATGACAACTGCAGTCTTCCAAGGTTTTCAGCTTGGAAAAGAAAAACATAAATTATTGTGTGTGGTAGAGTAGAGAGGCATTTGGGTGTGTCAGTGTACTGTCCTGTGCCTGCACATGCTGTTCCATAGGAGTTCAAGTCAAGTTTTGCCTTTCACATAAGGTATTTAGTTAAACTTATAATTAACTTAGGTATCTTGGCTGTTGTAACACCTTAGTTAAAAAGTCTAATTTCAATAAAAGTATGTTTGTTTTTTTTTTGTGACAAGAACACAAACTATGTAGTTTCATCAACCAGTATTTTAATGATTGTATCTATCAAAATGCAGTCAAGCTTTTTTTGGCACTGATTTCACAGCACACAATCTGTAGTAAATCCATCTGGATTACTGATACAATACTTCCGTAACTGCTGGAGCTTAAGTAGGTAATGAAGACTTGTAGAAGAGAGCAGCAGGGGCTGCCAATGGAAGCTGTATGACAAAGCCAGCTGGTGGTTGCTCCTCTGGATTTGCTGGGATGTGCTTTCCATTCTCTCTGCATTGCTGATAATTTAGGAAAGTTCTTAGATTTAGTTGAGTGTGGCTTTGTTTGGGTAGTTGTTTTTTGTTGGTGATTTTTTTTTAAGCTTTAGCATTGGAAAGAGTTTTGTTCCATTTTAGTTTAAAGTCTATGACTTAGTTGTATGTACTTTACATATTAAAGAAAAACTGGAGAATACAGAGGACTTCTTAGTTCTGCTTTTCTGAACCAAGCAAAATTGGATTTGAGTGGTACGCAGTAGTCACTTCTACAAGGAGTAGAAATAATTTGTTAATATGATTGACTTTTAGTACGTTGACTTGTAACTCATTCTGGATTTATAAAATCTGTGTTTCACTGGGGCATTTTGGGATTCATTAACCTAATGAATCCAACTCTCACAAAACGGTAGGTGGGCAGCAGTTGTGTGCGGACTTGCAACAGGACTGGCATGGAGGCTGGGAGGGACTTACATCGAGGATGGGAACCTGCATGTATCTGTGGAAAGTCTGAAATGTACTCTGTCACGATTTTCAGAACAACTGGTCAAAAATGAGTCTAAACTGTGAAATTTGCATCTACTGACACAAACGGAAATATGTGTCGACACAATGCCAGTAGACCAGATGCAGAAAGGAAATGAGAGTGTGGTTATTGAGGCTTAGCGTGGTGTAGTGGATTTCCTACCTACCTGTTGATACACATTTGGTAGTCAGTGTCCTGACAAAAAATGACTGCACACTGGACTGAACTGGGTGTACCATTAGCATTATTAACCAGTGTCTGCTCTAATGGAACAACCTCTTCTGGAGAAGAAAACAAACCATCGAACAGCTTTATGCCCTGCTTGACCTACAGAAAGAACCTGTATTAACCTGCCTTGGAAAATGCAAATTTTCATATCCAGTATGCTTTCTCCAGAGTCAGTGTAATTCTGGTTTGAATGCAAGGTTGTTGAGTTTTAAAATAATGAATTAGAAAAACAAGTAGTGCCCTGTTCCTGGAAGTAATCCTGGAACATACTGTGTGGAAATGCTCTAGTGCATGTCCCCCAAAAACGCTTTGACTCTTGTAATATGTAAACTTTTTTCCAGTAGTTACCGTGCTGTTGTTCTAAACATAATTACACAGCTGATAAAGATAGGTAAAACACAGTAAAATGCTGTAATAAAAAGATAATGAAGCTGTAGAATGAATTCTATATGGAAAAATAAGATGGGATGTTTGAGACTAGTCTAATTTTTTTCCAGAAACAGTTCTAGAGTGGTAGCTTCCTCTAGCCACCCTTTTCACTGGGGAAGAAAAGAGTTTCCGAGCTGTTTTAAGGAACTGGAAGACAGGACAGGTTGGTAATGCTACTTCTCAGAAGTTCTGCATTCAGATATGCCGTAGCTATCTCCTGAGATTTAACAGTGGTGCTGATGTGAAGAGGTGCTCTGGGGCTTGTCTGCTCAGTCTTGTGCAGGAGGTGATATACTCCTCCTGTCCATCCTCTGAGCTCTTGCTGAGTAACTTACGTTTGGAAGCTGTAGAGCCAAGTCCCTTTAGGAACGGTGTCTGCTTCCATTCTCTTTGGGTCCTTTCCCCATCTGTAATAATAGGATATTTTCAAGATGCAAAAAGGACTTTAAAAGTTTTTAAAGTTTCCTATTTCTCAGCTGATGAGACAGGACATAAGTTTGGGAGACCTAAATACATTGCCTTGTTCTGTGATTGGGGGGAAAAAAGCTTCTGTCTGTAGCAATGTAATGTTTCTTGATGTAGAAAGTAGACGTGGCATTTTCTCCTTGAGTGTTTGGAAGCCATTTGAAACAGTCTCCAAAGAGAAATGTTGTTTTTTCTCCTCATTCCTGTGTGGCAGCCAGTTCCCCTTGGCAGCTTGAATATAGGCTTTAAATAAGACTGACTTTTGCAATGAGAAAGGCTGTGCTTTGAGAACAGTTACGGTGTTGATGCTTGCCTGGTATGCAGAAGTAACAGGTTATCTGTAAAGGTGATGAAATTTCCATTCCTGAAGGCTTTCAAGGTTTGGCTGCACAAAGCCAAGGTTAACCTCACCTGGTCTAAGCAGTAGTTTTGCTGCAGGTGCAAGCTGGACTTGAGATTTCCTGAGGCCTCTGTGTGTGCATGTGAACCTTCAGGAGATCTCAGAAGTCAGATTGGTTTGCATGCATTGCCATGCTTTTATGCTGTGCACTAGCTGTCCTGGAGTCCTTTGCTTTCTGCCTCTTCAAAACTGCCAGAGGAAGATGACCAACTGTCCTGCTTTAATACACAGACATTTCTGTCGAGACAGTGCATTTGGCAGCTCTGGATCTCATGTCTGGACCAGCTTGTCCTGCTGTTCTGGGTAGGAAACCTGTACTGTGTAAGTTGTATGCTTGTATTCAGCTTGGGGAAAGCAGGAAGAGGGGATTTGGATGTGAATACTTTAAAATGGCCACTTGCAACTCAATATTAGCAGCTTAGTATTTGGCCATTGTGTGTGCAGACAGTAAGCTGGTCCTAGTGTTGGGGCATTTGTTTGCAAGCTTGACCTGTTGTGTCTCAGGCTAGATCTGTGGGGCTGGTGATGTGATGGGGCTTGTGTGGGGTTTTGGTTTTTCTTTCCACTCCAGCTACTCCCTCGTTTATCAGACAGCAGTAGATAGCAGTGTGGTGCTGGCTCCGGTTTTTGGGCAAAGGCGGCTGGCTGAAGTTGTGAAGAAGCATTTTTGGCGTTGCCTCTTCTTCCCTTCCCCTTGCTGATCTGGTCAGTGAGTTGTGATTCAGTAGTTGTTAGCTATAGATTTTGTGCCTTATCTTGAAGCAAATAACAGTTCAGTTCTCAGGACAGTGTTGACTTGGGCAGTCCGGTACAACAGAGATGCTCTGGAGCTTGTTGAAGGGTGGGTTCTAAAAGGAGGCAGTATTTTCTTACGGACATGAATTCACCATTCTCTGAAGACCTTATGGGTACTGAGACAAATTCTTCAAGCTACTGCTTCATGTGCTCTGTGACACAGCTGCAGAGTGGAGTCCTGTGGTGTGTCCTCCAGCAACGGCTGCCATGGCCTTTGAGTCTGTGATCGTACTCAGCGATGATCACCCTGAACATGAGGCTGCTCTGAATAAAAACTCACCCAGCAGAGGTCAGTGGTGCACTGCTGTATGCATAAACCAGTCTGTTGTGGGCCTTAATGTATGGAAAGTCTCTTATGGAAGCTCTCCTCCATTGCTCACACTGCTTCTGTGCCAGTCTAGTACCCCAGGGGAATGTAAGTAGGGTTTGCATTTGGAAGGATTAGAATTCATTTGTGGAAGAAAATAACCAAACTGTCAATAAATATATTAATGAAGGGGGCAAAAAAATTCCCCTAGGGAAAGTCAAAATTGAAGTAATGCATTAATTGCATTTCATGTTCTGTTCCAAGTAAAATTTAAATTGCAAGCTTGGTGATCTTAACAGAAAGGAGTTTCTGCAGGAAGAAGAAGGGGTGAGGGAGGAATGGTCTAGCCTATAACTCTGAAGAATGAAGGCAGTAGCTTTGTAGGTTAGTTAAGAAATTGTATTTTCTGTGCACAGTATAGTGTGTAATGGCTTATGGCAGAGGCAGAATGTGTGGATGCTCATCACTGGCAGAGGGAAAAAAGGAACGGAACAGAAGACAGGTGCTGCGAACTTCTACAAGAGCTTGTGGAAGATGAATAAATGCCACCTCTCTGGTAACTGAGGGATTCAACACAGCTAGCAACAATCATGGTACAGAGTTTCAGAGGGCCAGGAGGAATGAGGAAGTGTAAAATTGCACAGAAAGTGAACAGGAGCTTCACCACCCTCGTGGAAGGGCGCGATTCTGTTGTGGTCTCTTCAAACTTTGCTTTAAAAAAAAAAAAGTATGGGCTATGGCAAGAGGATGCTGCATTCAGGCAACTGTGCCTGTGAAATGGACTTCTGACGAACGAATATTTGATGCCTTCTGAATTAATTGGTCCCCTACCGTTTCACTTCACAAGGAAGGCATCAGGAGCCAGAAGTTTGGATACTTCAGTTTAGATGCACCAGTCCCTTTACACACAACGTGCTGGCATCTTCAGTGGGTCAGAAGCCTTAGGAAGTCAATTAGAGCTGCTGCCTAGCCACCTGTGGTGTATCTTGGCAGCTTGCAAAAAGGGACCTGAAGCGTCCTGTTCCTGCAGATCGCCACGCAGATTACTGAAGAGGCAGAAGGCCGTGCTCTGCAGCTGTCCCGTTGCTGCTTGTCAAGGAGCTGAGTGGGGAACTTGCTGAGAAACTTGATGGATTTTCTACTGATTTCTGTGTCACTAACCAGAGTTTGAGTATAAACCCGTATTTGAGAAAAGAGGCAGAAAGCTGATAGAACCATGCTTCAATTTTGGACTACACAGGCTGATAGAAACATTAATTTTGGCCCCAAATCCAAGGGACTCCAGAGAAACAAACATGACAGACCTGAGCAGTGCCTGAAAAGTGCATAACTCCTGGCTTCATTTTCTAGCTAAGAACAAACCTTTCCAAAGATGTTGTCCAATGTAAACAGAATGCTGTGCCTGGCTGTTTACTGAGGCGTGCTCTGCCTAAAACAGTTTTAAAAAAGCGTTGTCAATGATCAGCTGTTACAAAAATAAGGTATCAGAACTTGCACCGCAGAAAAGATTATCTGGAGTTAAGTATTGAAGGATTTCCTTGAAGAGGAGAAAGCTAATGCTTGTAGGAGTTAGCTGTGTGTGTTTTACAGCTTGTTTTTCTTGCGTGTGTTTGAAAGTTGAAGAGTTGAAAGTTGAAGTACGTGCTTATTCTGAAATATGGGTGCCTATTCTGTTTTGGAAGGTACAATGTTAACCTTTACCAACTTCACAGAGGGTTTCAGTTGACGTCTTGCCTACTCCCAAATTATAGGAAATGCTTTGATTGAAGGTGCAAAGTCCGTGGAGATTAGAAGGTATTTGCCTCTTCTGGCTCTCGTGCTAAACCAGGAGCAGGACTGTTCTGTATGCTTGTGACTGCTGCAGAGTGCTCCGTATCCAGGTTTTAGTGGTGAGGTGTTGCAGCTCTGGGGTGGTGATGGAGAGATGTATTAGGAACCTGGATTGTCTGCTGGGAAACAAATACTCTCCTTTATACCACCTTCAGTGGGAGGGAGGGTGTCAAGGCAGGGCAGCAGGTGGTTATGACCTCTTAATAAAGCCATGATGGAACTACTAGAGTCTATGCTTGTTGTATTTTCTTGGACATACTCCAGCTACACAGCTGCTGAAGTAAAATTCTGATTCTCTGGAAGTTGTTGGTTGATTTAGTGAGCCATTCCCAGCTGAAGGTCTGAGGGCCCGTTGAACCTCTGAGGTTTGACTTCCTTCTGTATAGCTCAGTCAGAACTGGGTTGTCTTTAAATAAATCTCTGAAAACTTTTATCTTTGGTAACTTCAGAATACTGTGTTCTAAATGGCTCATTCTACCTATTTCAGCTAAAAAAGCTGCTTCTGTCATAAGATGAGAAAGATCCCATATTTGAGTGCCTAAAAAAGATCAGGCAAATGTACCCGAAACACTTTGTTCTCCCTTCTCTAAACGAGAGCTGAAGGTGATTGCCTCAGATGTACGTGCTGGCAGGGTAGGTGAGATGAATCCCCCTCAGTCTCTTGAAGAAATCTGGAGGAGGAAGCTTAATATTAGATCTGTGGGCTCAAGACTTGTTGACAGGAAAGAGCCCTAAATAAAGGGATGGCCTGACGAAGTGTGGGTGTGTTATCCCACGCTGCTCAGCCAGCAGCCTGAAAAGCATGGAGAAGATAGAGGCAGGGCAACCTGCATCCCCTTCCCTTAATTTGAAGGGCTGCTTGGAAAAATATTGATGGACTCAGGGAGCCCCATCTCTTCTGAGGTCTCTAGATGCAAAAACGAACCCAGTGGTGCTGTTTGGGGACAAGAGGGGGCAGACTTACTGAGGACTGGTTTGTGGCTGGGTACAGAGATCATCTTGGTGTATGTAAGTATCTTCTACACATTTAACATACGCTGTCCCAGACAGCCCCTTGTGAAAACTGTCATGTCTGCGCTGCAGTCACTTAGAAAAAGCATTCTGGATCCCTGGTTGTTTCAGTATTCAGCGAAGTGTATTTTTGTGTTGCACAAATCACAAACTTTTTCTTTCCAGGCTGTCCAGCTCCTCTGTTTGCTGTGGCGTTTCCACCCTCCAGTTGGGTGCCAAGTGCAATTTACTTGCTGTCTAAGGAGGCATTCAAAAAGAAGCCAGAGTTTCGGAACTTGTTTGGTAGGGAGAACAAAGGATTATTTTTTTCTCCCACTGCTAATCATTAGCTCAATTTCCTCCTCTTCAGGATGAGCACTTTTTGCTGAATAATAAGCAAAGGCTTTAGAGGAGTTCTGCCTTGAGGTAACCAACAGATTTAACTGTAATAATGGCTACATCAAATAGCTTCAGGTTAATTGTGATGAGGTGCTGTAATCCCACTTAATTTCTGTGGAAATTACACCTCTCAATTACTTACGTAATTTTGAGGCTTGCTCTTGACTTTTGAGGGTTTTAAGCTGTGGAGGCACTTTCTCAGGTGGCGTGTCCAACCCCAGCAGTAGTATACTTGAACATTCAGTTCAAACTCCGGCCACTCAGTGTCTGAAAATTCCTGTAGTTATTAAACTTGCTCTGTATTCATTATCTGTGCTGGGGAATGTGTTTTTTTAGGAATGACTCTTGGCATTATGGAATGCATTTTTTTATACAGTTAAACAGTGATCCTACAGAGGTGTCACCAAAAGCTGTTTGTAATGTTAGAGGAAATAAATTAAAGGTATCTCTATTCCTGTTAAATATAAGTAGAAAATCTTTCTGATTTTGCACTAGTGAAAACAGGCTTGAGGTGATGACAGATTTGGGGCTGGGAATAAATCTTGCAGCTGCCCATGACTGAAGAGAAGAAAAACCTTAGCAGAGAGAAATGACCAAAACTAACCTTTGTTTTCGAGTACAAATAAATGCTGCGGCATGGCAAATAGTGTTCATGTTTCTGGGTTTTTAAGAAGCCTTTATTTAAAAAACAAAAAAGTAAATGTGGCTTAAAAATGATCAGGTACTTGTGTGTGTCTTGTTTCTATCAGGAAACAAATGAAAGAGCTGGAGGAGTCAGGATTCCTGAAAGGATCTTTGAATGCAGAGAAGCAGTTGGCTCTCATCAGCATCTGCACAGACCTGAAGGCAGCAGTAGAGGGTGCTACTTTCATTCAGGTAAGCAAAGATTTAGCAACAGCTAGCAAACAGTTTAAGAAAGATGATGAAAAACTACTGCGCAGTAGGTGGGCGGTGGAGAGTTCAGCACCCTGACCCTGTGAGGATGGTTGTGCTTGTTACGATTAAAGTTCTTTCCAGCCTAGTATCCCAGCAGGGGAGATCATGCCTCTTTGCAGGTTTGCCTGCTCAAGAGTCTTTGCAAGTTTCTGGGTTATGTTGGAAGAGGCTGACAGCTGGCTAAGCTGAGAGGGAATTGCTGACCTCCACATGCAACAAAGACCGTACCTGTTAGAAGAAGGAGTCTGGGGCAGGAGATTCTTGGGGGAGAGCTTATCTATTTCAGCAACATCGCTCATGCTAGATCTGGGACTAAAAAGTATTTCTTCTCCAGGTATCTAGGTAAGGCAGGGAACATGGCTATGCCCAGGACTGACTTGTGACTGGTGAAAAGCAAGCCTCTTCTTGCTTGTGCCCTCAGGCAAAAACAGGTTAGGCTCTGTGGAGTGCACATCCTATCTCTGCCACAATCGCTTGTCACGGATGCTACAAAGAGTGCTGCATGAAGAGGGAGAACTGTAGCCAAAACCAACTATGGGCAGAGCGTTAGAGTATTAAAAATAAGGTTAGTAGGCAGGGCTGGATCTGTGCTGCTAATAAAATCTGGCTGGGGAACAAGTTAAATTATTGGACCTGATTATTCTGTGCTGCATAACTACTCATATGCTCATTGATATGGGTATAGTTAAGGGAATAGGTGCATTAGTGACCATTTCTGGAGTAAAGGCTGAATGAGTCTGAGTCTTCACAGAACTGAGTCTGCCTAAAAGAGGACAGATGTCCAGACCCCATCTTCCTCCTGTGTAGCCAGTTGAATGGGGAAGAAGGGGAGGCAGAGGGAAGCCTCAGAGCAGTCAAGATGTGAATGCACTTGCAGATTCCTACAGTCGTGTACTATTTTGTGTTCGCTTCCTTTTCACAAGGTCATGAAACTATATGGTGTTAGCTCAGTATCTTACTTCCTCATTAGTAATGAGCTTAGAGTTTGTCAGTTCATATTGTTTTCACATATGTATCACGTCTACAGCGTTTAATCTGCAGGTTTGTCTATTCACTCAGTCTTATAAAGTCCTCCTGCAGATGTTTGCGGTAATAATGAGAAGGATCAACTTAAATCTATGAGCTAACTTGCAGGTCATTTAATCTTTGTGAAACAGCACTGGTCAGCATCTTTCACTGAGTAAGAGCTGACTGTTCTTACTTGATGCTTACCATCTTTACCAGTTACTGTCCGTGAAAGGACTTTTTTTTCCCCTCACATAGCTAGTTAACTTCCTTGAAAGCCTATATATGTCAAATGTCTTGGTCTTTGTTACAAGACTTCTGGACATCCTTACTGACTGCATCAGCTGTGTGACTCCTGTGCCTGTTGCCTCATTTAGAGAATTCAGCTAGATTTGTGAGGCAATGCTTCTCTTTGAAAACGTTGCTTTGACTCTTCCACAATTATTTAAAGCTCATTCAGTGCTCCCTTTTTCTCTTAACTCTCTTAAGAGAGACATAAAGCTTACAGGCTCAGTGTTGAAATCTTCCCTTAGTTTCCTTAAAATTGGCACTGTGCTTGCTACTCTCCTGCTCTTTGCTATCAAAATGCATTCATTCAGTTGTTTCAAGTGAGTAGTTGTGTATCACTTACTGGTTTGGGGCAATGCAAACACATCAAAACTGGATACCGTGTCCCAGTACCTTGATTTTTCACCCCCCCTCCCTTTGTTCTAAGATTTCTTCCACTTCTTCCCACTTGAGACAGACCCTGGGAGCTCCTAAGAGGAGATCTTCAGTGTCTGCAGAGAGTAGAAAGGAGAAGTGGAAATATATAAAAAATAAAATAAATTATTCTGTTATCCAGATGTTCCTTATGTACTTAGGTTATTTCTTGGCTCTATACATTACTCTTAATGCATTCTGAAGGAGAAATAACTTTTTTCTGTGTATTTTTTGTCTTTGGCAAATAAACAGTCCTTTGCTGGCACGATCATTTGAGCACCTGGTTCTCACAGCTTTATGAAGTCTGCCTTCTTGGTTCTAGCAGACTCCAAGTTTTGCCTGTTTTCTCTTGCTCTTTCAAGCATTTCTTACCACCTAGTTTGTCAATATGGTATGTCTGTTCCTTCCATGCCACCTGTAAGCATCCAGTCCTCTTTTGCTGGCAAGTGTGCATCTCCTTTCAAGCATCCTCACTTGTATTTTACTATCTTCTGAAGCTGAGTGCAGCTGTAATAGAGTTACTAGCACTTGTTACTAGCACCTAGAGATTTTGAATGTTTGCTTTTGTTCCTGGTAGAGAGGCTCTTCAGCCCTAAGAGTTTTCAGTAAGGTCCTGCATGCTACTTCAGATTAATTCAGGGGCTGCATTTTTCTGTCCCCTTCATATTTTTCTGTCCCCTTCATATTCTTCTTGATCAGCTGATCAACGAAGCGGGCATTGGGAAAGTGTTGCAAAATCAGAGTAATTCTGTATTGGAAGGGACCTGTGGAAGTCACCGTGTCCAACCTGCTGCTCTAAGCAGGACCAGCTTACATCAGCTTGCCCAGAGTTTGTCCAGTTGAGTTTTGCATATTTCTAAGGATGGAGACTTCCAGCCTCCTCAGGTAACTTGTTACAGCATTAGATTACTCTCATTGTGAAACTTCTTTTCTGGTATCTAATTGGAATTTTCCTTCCTGCAACTTTTGTCCCTTGCCTCTTGTCCTACTACTGGGGACCTTTGAGAAGAATCTGGCTTGTGTGCGCTCCCTTCAGGTAGCTGAAGACAGCAGTGTTGCATTAATAGTGCCTGAATAGCAACAATCTACCTGGGGTAATGCAAGCTCTCAAGCTTTCTGGTACTATCTTATGTTCTCTTAATCCTTCTGATAACACTTAACAGCTACATGTTAAGAGTATAAATAAATGAAGGAGGTGCAGCATGCTGAAGGGTAACAAGCCTGAAGTGTGAAACGCTGTTGGTGGTGTTCATATCAGCTTATCAGTTCCAAGCCATAGTATCGAATTTTGGCTTGAAATGAAGTGTTACCAAATACACAATGTAAGCAGACAAATTATTTGAACTAGCCTTCAGTTTGTTCTTTTGGAGGTGAGAAGGGAAATAAAAAAAAAAAAAAAAAAAAAAAAGAATCCTTATTTTTAGGTTCATAGCCCTATTTCGGCATTGAACTGACTACTTTCTGCCTGGATGAACCATACTAAACTTCCGAAACTTCACAGCATACAGCTTTCCACCTGGAAGGACAAGGTGGACTATGAAGACAAGTGTATTGTTTTTTTTCTTATTTTTTATTTTTAATTATTGGTTACTTAAAAATTAAGATGTCATTTGCGTTAATATTAGTTGAATATAAAGGGCTTAATTTTCTGGCCTAGTGATAAAAACCTACTGATTAACTTGTCAGAAGACTTCCATGAGATCTCCATTTCTTTGCACTAGATTTCAGTTGGTTAAATCTTAACTTATTTTCAAATTTGGCCTTTGTAGAGTAAGTCCACCTCAAACTAAAAATTTCCTTGATGTTTGCACTGCTTGAATGAATTCTGCAGATAGCCTTCTATGCTGTTCTAGTGGGACATAACTTGAAATGAATGGGGTGAAATTATAAAAATATGAAACTTCTTGAATAGCAGTAATGAAGATACAATGGAAAAGTGAAGTGAAAGATGCAAGAAATAATTAGAAGGACTGAGAAGGACTACTATTTGGAATAGTAGTGTTGTGAACTTCTAAAAACAAGGTATGCCTTGCTGTGTTTTTGTTTATATCTTCTGTCTCATGGGCACTTCTATGAAGTAAGCTATCTTGATGATTTGGTGTGCTTCACATCATCTTCGGAAGGAAATTAATTTGCTTTTTGCTTTAAAACTGAGTATTCACCCAGGAAAATGATGGAAGTGCAGTTTCACCTCTCAGTTTTCTTGTGCTACTTAGAAGCAGTTGGCAGTGCCTCTAATTACTAAATAATAAAAATCAGTGCAGCATTTGTATAATCTCTTACCATGGTGCTATTAAAGAAAAAGCCTTTCTTTATATGCTTTGCTCTATTTTTCTGTTACTAAATTGTTCCAAAGCCTATTAGCTCTCATAGGAGGATAAAATAACTAGCTGCTGGTAAGATCTAATGCTTGATACTTGAGCTACCATGTTCTCCAGCAGCAAGCAGGGAGAGTGCCTGGGCTTTGAGGCCAGTGCTCACGGTGAGCTGCCTGCTCAGGGAGGTGCTCTCTGAGCCTGCCAGCTGGGCTGTGGCATGGGACAAAGCAGGCTGGCAAGAGGATGACGTTAAGCTTGGAATTCAGACTACTGAATTCATAAGGAATTCATAAGGAGAGGATTCATAATCCCCATGGTGTGAGGTATTTATCCTTTTACATTTTAAAGAAACTTTTCCAGAACAGCCCTTGAGCAGTTTCTTTTTTTTTTTTTTCCTTATGTTAAAATGGGAGGACTCCCTCCCACCACCCTACCTTACATGCGCAAACTCTTGAACTGATAATAATAACACTAGTAGATTTTTGGCTTGGTTTCTTTCAGACCTTCCTGGATGTATTATATCTCCCAGGTAGACATAAATAATAATTTAAAAAGTTCTACCACCTTAAAATTAACTTCCAGAAAGTCTGGATGTGTTTCAGGATGGGATAACAGCATTGACTTGGGAGTCTTGACAGCTGGTGTCTCGTGTCTCTTGTCACACAAACTTGCTTGACTGATTGGTACCAATTTCTACCATTAGTGTTCGTTCTGCTCATCTGATGGCTTCCAAGAAGGTTTGTGCTTCTGGTGGTGACCTGTCTGCAGACAGGTCAATGTGCAAAGGTGTCTTCAGCTGCCCTGAGCTCATAGGCTGGGAGACAATCCTGGTTTGGAAGCTGTGTTAATGAAGTACCTCTGTAAATGAAAAGCTGCTGCGAGGCAGTGTGCAAGCACTGCGGTAACAGCTCCTTTGGGACTGGTGTCTGGTCAGCTTGGAGCACTGGACAGGCAAACACGGATCTGTTTGCTCTCAACTGGGCAAACATAACCTTAGGCCTGGTTTTACCTTATCTACCTCAAACACTGGTCTGAGGCACCAGCAATTCCATTTCAGCTTCTGAGGGAGCTGGTTCTAGGGACATCAACTGCCTCGCCATCGCTGGGGAAGCTTGAGGAAAACTGTTCTCCATTTTTAGGGGTGAAACAGTTTGAGCTCAAAGATTTGCTGTGAAATACTTGATGAAGTCCATGCTTCAGATGAACTGGAAGTTTGAGTAGGCAGCTGTGGTGCTGCTGTTGAATGGACTTTTATTCTTCCAAAATTCCAGACGCTCACTCCCATCTAGCCTATGCATGTACCAGCTGGCACTGTCAACCATTACGGACTTTAAAATGGTTTTGGTCCCTGTTAGGGGAGGTCTTTGCTGCTATAACCATTGTCCTGCCCAGCAGTTAACCCTGCTCCTGTGTTTTTTTCACTGTTCTCTGGTCTCTTTTCAAGAACTGTATTATATTTCCATTACCTTTCCTGGATTCCTTCCCCTGGCAATTTTCCCTGTTTTTCAGGTTGGATGGGATCACAGTAGAAGGAAACAGCAGGTCTGATTCTTCGAGAAAGGATGTGGGGAGGAGGATGTTGATCAGGCATATCTTGAGATCGTTTTGCCCCTTCCCTAAAGGACCAAAAAGGATCCTAATCCCTCCTGTGGCAGCCCTGATCATCTGCTTTGTTTGTCTCTTGAAAGCTTTGTAGGATACAGGAACCTCATGGAAAAAGGTGGATGTCTTCATGGCATGATACTGACACTAAGCGAGATGAAGCTTGCCTTCATTTATATATTAAAACCAAACAAAAACCAATAACAACAATTCTCCACATAAAAAACAAACAAACAAAAAAAAAAAACACTCCTAAATCTACAAGTTTTCACTCTGATTTAGATGATATGTAATTCTGCTCTCCCAGCTCCCTTTCTGTGTTTTGTACCGACTGAAGGTTGAGCAGCCACCTGTAATTCACTTGTTTGTTCTAACAGTGTACAGTGGCTGCAACTTGATATTTTGCTGCTCCAGTTCCTTAACAGGGCATGTTTCTGAACTGTAGGAAAGTACAAAATGTTTCCATCGAAATGCTAGATTTCACCTCACCAAAGTGGGGTTTATTTGTACAGTATCATGTGGTAGGCAGTCTCTCCTGTCAGTTGAGCTGGTGATTTAGGAAGCATCAGATTTCCCTCTAGTATGAACTCATCCAGTCAAGGCACCTAACAAGTTATTCTGGTAGATTTGAGGTGAGTTAATAGGCACAAAATTTCTAATTTGTATTTCTTTTCAAAGTCAGATTAGCCTAGAAATGCTGGTGTTTTAACTGGTGCCTTTGTAACTGCTCCATGACAAATTAGGCTTGCTGGTCTGTTGCCCTGTAGCTGACGATTTTAAGTTCTTTTAAAGCCTTTCTGAATATGAACTTAACACCGTTCTGAAAGCTGGATACTTGTGGATTTGCTGTAGGACACTTGTTTAAATTTCAGTTCAAAATACAGTTATAAAAAAGTCCAAACAATATTAATTGGAGTTAAACTTGTACAGGGGTTGCCCTGGCTCTGAGCGTCTGCTCCTCAACAGAAGAGCCTGTGAGAGGATTTCACCTTTATGAGAAGGTTCACCCTTACCTTTAGCTGCCCTGCCAGCTCCTGAGTTGTCCAAAGCCTGTCTGGAAGGAACTTCAGAGGTTATGTAGTCCATCCACTGCCCTGAGGCAGGATCAGTCATACTCGGACAAGTGTCTGTCAGAAATGGTTCAACTTGTTCTTAAAATTGTTATGTGTTGGGATTCCTTTGCCTTCCCCCTGTTAAGCACTTTATTATCTACCCTTATTCTGAGTCTGTAACTGAAACCTTGGGACGTGAACGTATGTGACCATGCCTTTCCATTTTATTTACCATTTTTATAGGTACCACAAATGGTGGTAATGTGTTTTACCACCACTCATTAATTGCTCGCTGGTCTGCTCTTCAGTTAAGGTGCTGCTGTCCTTATCCTGTGAGCCACGGGTAAGAGAAGGATACCAGTCTGTGTTCAGGTTGAAAACAAAGACTTGATTGCTCAGGTTGTGTGGCTTATTTTAGGATAACTAATTTGTTTCACATCTGAATCTTTTGTCCACAGACGTATTGTGTTACTGATCCAGTATTTGAACATGTGCTTAAACCCCATTTTGGAGGAAGTCCTGCACCAGCTGTGTGGAATGCATGTCTGCAGGGGGGAGAGGGGCAGGCAGCCCGTTGAGCTGTCTTCCCTTGGCTTGTATCCCACATTGCCTGGGTTCCTGCCTCACCCCCAAGTGTTTTGGGGCCAGTCTCTTGATCTCACCTCCCTGCAGTGCTCAGCCAGGTGCTCCCCTGTGCTCCGAGCTGCCGGGGCTCCAGCTGTAGTCCTGCTCTAACACAGCCATGTCAATTATAAGAGTACGTTGTTGACTTTATTTTTTTTCTTTTCTTTTTAATCTTCCTCATTTTAACTGATCAAAATGCTGATACCACACCGAAGGATGCTGCGTAGCCTGGGGCCTCCCTCACTGACAGCTGTGCGTGCATCTGCTGTTCCTCTGCCGTGTCCCACACCCGTACGGTGGTGTGCGAATGTCTCCTGTCCAGCAGCTGTCCTTACCTTCCCCCTCAGATAAGGGTAATAGCTCTCCTTAAAAGGAGACAGAAAGAAATGTTTCTCCTCACCCACACCCCATCTTTGTAGTTCAAAATGGTGTGTTCTTGTTTGACATCGTGTCTTTGTTAAATACTTAATTACTAGACATGGTTGTTTCTTGGGATTTGAGGGGGAGCAGGGGAAAGCTTAGAGTGACAACCTTTACAACTAAAGCTGTAAAGCACTTTAACACCCCAGGCTTTGACATCCTCAAAATAACTTGAGAGACTAAGAGAAAAATATTAGTTTAGTTTGTTTTGACTTCTGTAATATGAGAACCCAGGAATAATGTGCAGTGACTTATCTTTTCAAAACAATCCACGCTTGCAACTTAGCAAGACCTGCACTTGCAGTCCTATCTCTTCCCTTCTGCTTGTGGTGTGAGTAGTGTGTTAATGCCCTGTATGTGCTGCTCCTTGCACTTGTTACTGATTTGTGAAGTCAGGACAACTTGTGGACAATCCCAGGACTTATATTTAACCACAGATTTAAGAGCAAATGTTTTGGAAAGTCACTGTTAGAACTCTGATAGGGCTGGAAAGACCTGATGTGGATTTAATTTCAACATGCTAGAGAAAGGGGAAAAAATATTTTCTTTACAGACTGTGATCGTCGTCTTTACTTCTCTGCCCTGTGCTAGAGGAAGGAATTAGCACCTGAGTGATTCACTTCAGAGTGTAAAGGAGTATACCTTAAGCCAGAGTGTGGGGAGGATGTTTCTCTCTTTTTTTTTTTTTTTTTTATCCTATTATGCTTCCTTATGTAGGTATCTTGAGGAAGCTTTTACATGTTATTGCTGGAACTGATTTTAGTTGGTATGTTCATCGTTGGCCTGAGAGTGTTGGTAAACACACCCAGTACTTGAGTTTGTAGGTGATAGTAAATTCTTTCAGTTGGCCTAATGCAATGCAAGCCTAAGAAATTCCTGACAAGCCTCCTAAATCCGATCAGAGAAAAAGTAGTAGGTGAGTAGTAACACAGATGTGAAAGAACATAAGGAAAAACTATTTAAATCATGGCTACGTGATTCTGAAGTCACAAGTATCAGTTGGAGTTTGGGAACAAAAATATAATTGTCCAACATTTCTCTAAAAAAAGTTCTCTAAAATCATCAATGCAGTGCATGTTTGCAGGAAAAAAAGAAGCTTGCAAAATGTTGAGTATCAGTTGGGAAGGGGTGAGAGGTGAGTGGGAGGTTATTGTTTTACTGCTGCATGAAACATCGGTGTGCCCTTGTCTCATAGGTGCTAGACTGCAGACAGTGCTCATCTCACCGAGGATGCATGAGAACTAGAGGAGGTGCAGGAGGAGAGCAACTGAGATGATGAGGGGGCTGGAGCCCCTTGAGAGAAAGCACCACTTCATGTTGTGGGCAGTGATTTGCTGAAGCTGCCTGCCATGGGAAACTGTGGTGGCATAAAGTATCAGCAGGTTCTTATAAGAATTAAACAAGCTGGGGGACAATATAGTGGGCTAGAGGATGCTTCTTATGTTCTTAGGGAAAACCTGGATAACTCTCATCTCTGAGTCATTGTGTCCACGTCATTTGGTTTGGGGAGGTTACGCTTGTCTATGTGTGCATTTTAAGATTAATTACATAAAAAAAGGGGGGGGGGGCTATCACCCTACAATATTTTAGACCATCCATCTTAAGCTTTTGATACAGATGAGGAAAACTATTTATAAATACATATAGTCATAAATTTACTTTGATGCAGAAAAGCTGAAAGAATACGTAAAAAAAAAACAAAACAAAACAAAACAAAAAACCAACAATGTGGTGAGATCTGTCTCAGAGTTGCACCGTACAGTCATTGTTTACATATCTTACAGTCAAACTATTTGTCACTTGGCTGAAACAACAAAATGCTTTGAATGATTGTGTCTAGTGTAAATAGTAATAAAAAATAGTTTGTGTCGAAATTGATAAATAAATAGTCTTAATTTTAAACCTGTTCATATAACAGTTACTGGTATATCTACACACTATCTTAAAACGTCTCAAAATAAACACCTAAAATTACTTCGAAAAAGGGTGATACAATAGGAAAACCTGGAATACTTGCTGTCACTTGTATTGTGTAATCATTTTGAATTTTGTGTAGCCACCCAAACCTGTTTAATACATGTGAAATACTTGATAGTTGAGCTAAATTGGTGACAATAACATCAGAAACAAACTTGATATTTTTACATAATAGCTTGTTCTGATGTTAAAAACACCATTTTATTTTTCAGCCTGCTTTTTCAGCCAAACCCCTAAGCATTGCAGTCAAACTGTCACACTTCTTAATTGCAGTGGTGTGGTTTGTGTGTAACTTGTCTGCTGAGCAGGCTGTGTGTATCGTTGTTATGACAGAACAAAAAGAAATAAGGCCCCCTTTCCTTGATAGTGCACCTTTGATCTTCCAGATGAGAATTGCAGACCTAAACCCTGCAGAAAAGATGAAACTAGCAAGTCTAACAAAAGCCTAAACAGAAGTAATAGTTAGTATTGAAATACTAATTATACTAGTGAGCGTTTTAAACACTATTTTACTTTAAGTATAATTTGATTTTGGTTGATATGGATTCTGTGAAACAGCAACAGTGAGGAGCACAGCAGTGCATATGCATACACAAGTGCAGTATTGCTTCAATAACATCAGTAATCTCAACTGTGCAAGTAATATTGTATAAGAATTGTCTGCTAAATTGCAAGGTCTAATTTACAGATAGAATGTACAAATGCTAAAATAAGCTGTTTTTTAAGTCAGCTTTTTTTTTTTTTTACAAGAGTCCTTTATTATTTAGATTTGCTAAATTATTTGGAATTATTTGGAAGACTTTTGACTGTGCAGTTGCTAAATATAGTTAATAGATCTTTGAAATCTGTTTAACTAAATTTACAGATCTTACAGATGTCTGTCCTTATAGTGATGAACTTAATACAGTTTAAAATCCACGGGTCCCTGTTTTATGCAGGTTTGTGTGAATAAGGCTTTGTTTTTAAAAATGCATCTTTCTAATGTGGTTTTGTAGGTTAAAAATAAAACAATTATGCCTGAAGTCTTTTCTGTGTTCTTTCTAGTGGATTATAACTCCAGAAGATAATGAAGGTATTTGTATAAAGGGATTAGGCACCAAGACTTTCAGAAAAGCAGCTTTGAGTTGCAGAGGTCTCTCTGCTCTTTGTTTCTTAATCCTGTGATTATCTTTGTATTCCCTCCAGAAGCTGGTAGTCTGTTGCTGTAGGAATTAATGTGGTTTGTGTCCCAGGAGTGCTGTCGGTCCAGGTCCAGCTTGTGGGACAGGTCGGTGCTCCAAAGGTGGCTGCTGTACATCCTTGTGTACGAGAGGATCGCTGTTACCTGGCTCTGGAAAGTGTTCTGTAGAAAAAGAAAAGCTGAGCCCACTTACAGTGCTGTAAATTACACGTGTACAAACACAGGAACGGAGCCAGGGTTCGTGGTATGTTTGGAGATTCTCACTTAACTGCACAAGATGAAGAGCGTGCTTGTAGCAGTTGAAGTGGTTACGGTTTCTGAACAGCTCACCTGCTGCTTGAAGCCCTGTTGAATTCAGTGGGGACTAAGAAGGCCCAGAACTCCTGCAAGGAATTTTCTACCTTTTGTTGTGGTTAGGGCAAGGCTGCAGGGCGCTCCTGCTGCAGCAGCTGCAGCATAGCAGTGAAGTACAACCGCTGGGGGTTAGGCGGTGTGCTCTGCGAGCCAGGTGAAGGTAAGGGAGGAGGAGGAGTACTGCCTAGGGGACTTCATAACATGCTATGAGCTAGGTGGCTCACCTGTGAGCAGGTGAATTTTTCAAGAATTAGTTCCTTCAAGTTCAAGATTGATCCATCTTCACTTGCAGAAATTTACATTGTTATAAATGCTCATATTAATATTCTCAGGGAACAATTTTTGTATTCATTGCTTCTTCAATACACAGCAACCAGAATCTAGTCAGGAGGTGGAAACTCATCATTGTACAGCTGTGGCGTTCAGTTTCTTTCTTTGGGGATTCCTCACACTTGGTGACCACTGTCAAGCTCCATGCTTGCTTATAGAGATGTTTCTGCTGCTCACTCTGACAGCATCATCAGGTGCTGTTATAGAAAGTTGGCTTGCTTGTTGCTGAACAATTAGTAATCTCCATGCCAGCTTAAATCTTTGGCTTTCATCTTACACTGTGATGCTTGTACTGCTATTTTAGGACTATACCGCTGTGTTGCAGTGCTTTGCTCCAGGCCATGCTTTGCTTCTTCACCTCACAGTGCTAGTAAATCCATTGCCTTGGCAGCAGCTCCAGTTGCTGGTGCAAGGAGAAGGGAGGTATTTTGCAAGATAGTGTTCTGGGGAGTGTTTGCTAGAGGGTGATGCAGGTGAATTGCTTCCTTGGCATACCCAAGAATGGATGGGAAGAATCTGGGCAGATGCCAGCATTTAATATAGGTAAATGAAGCTGTGCTCTCAGGTGAGCATGGATGTGTGTGGGAGTGCAGATGGCATGGTGGGAAAAGCCTGTACAAAAACAGAAACCCTCTTGATTTCAACAGATTAAGCTTCCTAGCTTTGTACTGACATTCAAATGGTCACATCATATGTGAGTACAGATCCTTAGCTAGGGGTGACTGGACCCTGATCACCATGTCAGGGTATTGTTGGGGAGAAGTCAGGTATGTTCTTACCTTCTCTAGGTCCTTCAGAGTTCACAGGCTGCCTGAGTAGCAGCTATGTTGTCTCTCAACCTACAGGTAACAGGCATTAAGCTGGCTGACAAGAAGTCTTTAATACAATGCAGCTATTCCAGGAGGTGGGTTTTAAAAATGAGCAGCTGTCGTGCTCTGCTCAGGCTGCTGAAGAGGACATTTAATAAATTTCTAGTCAGATTAGCAGCGGCCTTGTCCAGATGCTCAAGCCTTGGGATAAAGGCGTACTGTTTCTCACAAATGAGAAGTGCAATCTCTACAAAAAGTGCACAGAAATATACGGTGTCACTTAAAATGCACTGAGGTGTTGGCTAACCTTCTTTGCACTGATTCTTTGAGAGGGACTGTCGTAGCTTTAAAGCTGAATCTTATCTTGCTGTTTGATCTTCTTTTTCTCAGGGTAAACAGAATAGCCTCAGACCACTCCAGGCTCTGTAACTGACAGCAAGTGAGGCTCCTGTTTAATAGGTTGTTTAGAGTTTAATTTTTCCCCTCTGTTCTTAAGGGAATTGGTGTCTCTGAGAAAATAATTGCATGCCCGATGAGGACAGAAGCTTTATTGCAGTGGTCCAAGAACCTGAATACAATTGTGACGATATATGAGAAACTTCAAGCAAATGGCCCATTCAGAAACCTTACATAACTGTGGCAGGTTTGAGTTTCCAGCAGATTCGGATTTGCCTCTTTGATTCACATCTGATGTGAGAGGAGGCTTAGGGTTTCAGGTTCACAATACGTCTATTCAGTGAGACCCGTTTATTAGCCTGAACAGTATCTGCGGAGTTCTCTTCATCTTTGGCTTTACTAAAAGAAGCTATTTAAACTTAATTCCAGGCTCCAAGCTTGTTGGTTATGAGCAGAGTATCACTTTGTTTTGATAAGGATGTCTATTACTTTGAGCTCTCTCTGGAGTTCTTAAATGACCCCGTTTATCTCTTCTGCATCATGGAACTTTCAGTGCTGCCCCATGCAACGTGCTTATTTTCTTGGAAGACTTCAAATTAGCCTTAACCCATTTATATCCAGCCTGATGGAAACTCTGGCCCTGGGTGTTCCTGCTGAGTTCAGCATAACAGGAAGGACCAAATGACATGCTGATTGGTGGGAGAAGCTTAGGGCTGGAAAAAAGTAGGTATTTTCTGCGTTTTGATGGGGAAGCTGAAGTTTTGCAAGTTTAGGATTCTTTTTAGACTTTGTGAAACACTTCTGGGGAACAAAAAATAAAAACAAAGAAACAAATAAGCTGGCTGACTTTACTCCCCTGTTTTGTCCTGGACAGACTGAAGTCCTTCCTATTGATTGTGGGATCCACTGTAGTTGTTCTCCCATGTCAATGTTGCTTTCAGACTGGTGGATTTCTGCATGCTCTTCTTCAGGCAGCTCATGGGGATAACTTTAAAATTACTGGAGAGGTTCTGGCTCTTGGCTCATATAGGTAAAACTGCACACAACTCTGTAGTGCTGAACATGCTCTGTAGCTTGGGAGAAGTTTTGATAGCATGCTTTCCACTTCAGAAATCTTTCTCACAGTCAAAGTAGGTGTCTGTATTTAAGCTTTTAAAGCATGGGGATCACAGGTATTTTGGTGCAGGTTTCAGAACTGTAAGTTGTGTTATTCTCCCTTAGTTCTGGAAATAATAGGTTTGTCTTCTTTTGAGCTACATGTGATCATTTCCATCTTGTCTGAAAAAGAACAAAAGACCGCTGACTTACTTCATTTGAGGTTCTCTTTTTTTTTTTTTTTTTAAAAAAAAAAAAAAAGCAAAACAGCAACAACAAAAAAAGAACAAGTCTTATTCCTCCTTACTATGTTACCTCTTTGTATGAATAGAAGTCTATACTTTTATACAAAGCAGAATCATCTGCTTTGTGTTAAATCTCCAGTGGTGTGTGGTCATCCATCTTCTGCTACAGAAAACCTCTAGGGCTTTCACTTCCTTTGTGTGTAGAAAGGTATCTTTGTAGTATGGCTCACAGGTACATCTAGGCTGAATTAAAACTGGTGGTTTGTGTGGATCAGTGAAGTCTGAAATGCACAGATAAATGCTATTAAAATAGAAGAATTCTAATCCTATTCTTTGTTCTTATTTCAGGAATGTACTCCAGAAAACCTGGAACTGAAAAAGAAGATTTTTGCTCAGCTAGATCTAATTGTTGGTGACAATGTTGTATTGAGCAGCTCGACCTCTTGTCTCTTACCCAGCAAACTGTTCACTGGCCTTAAACATGTTAAGCAGTGTATTGTGTCGCATCCTGTAAGTATGGTGGCATGTATTGTTTTTATCGTAACATTATAGGTATTTAATGGACTGTGTCCCAATTTCTTCTCTGCAGAATGAGAGGATATGTGGAGTGCTTTCATGTCTTTGTTAGTGTGCAGGGCCTGAATTTTTGGAAATGCTTTAATTTGGTCATTCTGTGAGTGGCAGCATATACAAAATTGAGGTTTAGTGTATGGTTTGTACTATTAGTTCTAGATACCTTCCATGTAAATTCTTGTGCTCACATTGCTGTGTTATTCCAATTAATAGTTCTCAAAAAAAATATAGGGACTCTGTGTTTTGTAGACGAACCTATAAAAGTCCCTATGCTCTTCTGATGGCATCATTATTATTATTTTTCTTGATATAATTTTTCAGTATCAGTAAGGTTCCAAACAGCAAGCTGTATGCACTTGCCAGGTAATGTAGATGAAAGGTAGAAAGCTTTAGCTCTGGTTTCATCAGATTATTGATGTGGAGGTGGTATACCTGAAGAGGAGCAGCAGGCAAATGAAATGAAATGGAACAAACCGTACATAGAGCTGAATTTGCATGCTTTGTGTCTGACTGGGGTAAGGCAGCGATACATAGCTAGCATGACTAGAGGTGGCAGCAGAACCTCAGAATGCTGAAGGACACCTTTGAGCCTCTGTAGGCATTTGTGGGGCTGTTTTTCACAGCCTCTGTCCTCAGTGTGGAAGAATGTTTTGTCTTAATCACTGGGATTCTTACTGCTTCTGTTTCTGGACTCTGAGTCTGTTAACTGATCTTGCAATCAGAAGGCCAATGTTATACTAAGAGAGCTGTGGTCATAAAGGCTTTCAGTAACTGGAGATTGGTACTCTTCTGCTGTATGTGGCTCATAGAATCACTGAATAGTTTGAGTTGGAAGAGATCTTAAGGATTATTGAATTCCAACCCCCCTGCCATGGGCAGGGACGTTACCTGCTAGATCAGGTTGCTCAAAGCCCTCTCTGACCTGGCCTTCAGCACTTCCAAGGATGGGGCATCCACAGTTTCTCCAGGCAACCTGTTCCAGGGACTCGCCACCCACTGAGTGAAGAACTCCTTCCTTATATCTGATCTAAATCTACCCTCTTATCCTATCGCTCCACTCCCTAACAAAGAGTCCCTCCCCAGCTTTCCTGTATGTCCCCTTTGGGTATCAAAGGCCACTTTGAGGTCTCCCTGGAGCCTTCTCTTCTCCAGGCTGAACAACCCCAACTCCCTCAGCCTGTCTTTGCAGGAGAGCTGTTCTGGCCCCTTGATCGTATTTGTGGCCCTCCTCTGGACTCATTCTGATACTTCAACATCCTTCTTGTGCTGGGGGGCCCAGAGGTAAATGCAACACTCCATGTGGGGTCTCATGAGAGCAGAGTGGAGGGGGAGAATCACCTCCCTTGACCTGCTAGCTAAAACGTTACTACACTTTGCCTTTCCAGGGCAGAATGTACATTAAATGCCAATTCTGTTGGCATACTTAAGAGTGGCAGTGTGAACACACAAATCCAGCACTACTTTATTGTGATATCTCTACAGCTGCCTGTAGCCTAATGCTGCAAATCGTTTGGTCAGCCCCTCTGACACCCCTCCACCAGTACCATTGTGCCTTGGAGTGACTGAGGAGAAAAAGGAACAAAAGGATGGTTTCTTTCCTTAAAACTGATTTTTTTTTATCCCCTTTTAACTAAAAAGGAAAAAGAAATCAAGCTTCAAAATATGTATCTGTGCCTAGGATTAGCCTTTCTCCAGTCTAAAACTCAGGAGTTCCTTATCTCAGATTGCTAGGGTTGTAACTTTCCATAGTGCAAAAGATCATGTCTCTTTTAAGCTTCTGTATTAAGGAACTATAACTATGATTTTATTTATTTATTACTGTTTCCTAGGCTTCTTCCTGTGCTCTTCTGCTTGTCAGCCTTTCTTTTTTTTTTTCCATTACTCTTTTATTGTTATCCCAAGCTGGTTTATTCTGGTTGATCCGTTTAGTTTGAGCTGCAGCCTTCATAGGAGCTACTTCTGAAACCATCTTTGATCAGATCTGGCAAAGTAGCTAGTTTCTGCATAAACACTTTTCTAGGTTGCTGTTGTAAAGGTATGTGTGTTTTCCAAAGGAAACACTTCAGAGTGCCATAAAATGTCTAACTGCTCAGAGATGGCTTTGCAGTCTGAGACCATTTTCTTAGTAGTCTCAGCTTCACTCATAGGGGAGTGTACTATTCCATGTACTATTCTATTTTTTTTTATATACGTAAAAACATTTGCTTTGTAGTAGTAGTTGGTTTTTGATTGTTTTGTTTTAATCATGACCTTACTAGCAATTTAAACAAAAGTAGGACATGGGGAATGGTGGCTGAAGGAAGCAAGCTGTTCAGAAAGACTGAAAATAAGAAGTGTGGAATTTGATACTTTCATAGAAAAATAAAAAGCTCAAGTTGTAAAGCCTCTGGGACAGGTGAGCATGCTGAGGAGAAATTAAGAGAAATTTCTCAAGTACTATATGAGCCTGCCCAATCACGCAGCTAGAAACATGGAGCTAGAGGAGACTGCCACCGAGTGAAGTTCCTTGCTGTAAGAGGAGGCATGTCATCAAGTTGCCTTAAAATATATTAAACTCCCTCTTAGTTTTTTGTTTTTTTTTTTTACTTGACTGCTTCTATATAAAGTTTTCTTTTATTTCAATCTTACTAACAGTCCATTAAAATTTGTTTGTGTAGACTGTGGTTTTATAGCTTTTGTCTAGTTTAATTCTGTTTTCTTCATTTATCCCTTCTTAGCTATCATTCTGTTAGGCTGAGTAAGGTAAACTCTCCTGCTCCCTTAAAAATGGCTTTGCATTACCCTTCTCCTTTTTTAGAAGCCTTTTTTTTCCCCTCCCTTTCAATTTCATGTTCATTTTACCACTTTCAGTTGTTACCAACATTAGTTATCTCACTCTTAAACAATCGTCCTCCTAAGTCTCCACAGCGTGCTCAGTAACACACCCATACAGTCCTTGTGCCAAGTCCGTGAAATAAAATATTTCAATAAGGTCTCTGTCAAAACTAATCGTGGAAGAAATTCATAATAGCCTCAGTCTTGCTCAACAATTAGCTCGTCTTCTTTCTGATGAGACCCGGTGATATACTTAAGGGTTAGAAAAGCCTTCAGAGAGCTTCTTGCAGTGTTTCAGGTCTTGCTGAATTGCCTGGCACCACCATGTCTGCAGTGGCGTCCATCACACCACACAGCTTTGGTGGTGGCACTGCCAAAGAAAAAAAAGTAGATGTATTACATGGGTTAGAGCAGGCATAGCTGTACAGCCCGTTATGTGTTGGTCAGATGCTAAAGTAAAGGAAAACATGTAAGTACTGAAACAAAAAACAAACCAGAGGAAGGACTGCTGGCACACTGCTGTGGTTAAGTCCTGTATTTCCATTTACATGAGTACAGTTAAGAGCAGCTGACTGTGATGGAGCATGGTGGAAGAATCAGTATTTAATTATCATCCTTTAAATGTGAATGTTTTTTCTGGTGGTCATTTATGGTATGTTGGGTCTGACTGTTGGAATTGAGTACAAGAGCTTCATTTAAGACCTTAAGAATATGGCTTATGGACTCCTACTTTTGGAAGGAGCACACACTGGATACTGCCTGAAACACTGACCTGAAGAACCTTAGGCACTTCTAGGATGTTCGTTACAATTTTTTGTTTATAGCTTCAGAAACACATTGCGCACAAGTCAGGACTTGTGTGTAAAATAACATTTGGGAAGAGTCATGGAGAAGCAGGGTTTTGTGGCTTTTTTTAAAAATAGGTGCAGTGTTGAAGGTAGCTGTTCTGCAGCTTTTTTTTTTTTTTTTTTTTTTTGGAAGTATGTATTACGTGATATCTGTTAATGTGTTTACAATATATTCCCAGCCTTGGGCCAGTAGCCATTTATCTGTTGAGTTTTGCATCGTACAGGTGGTGCATAGCAATAATTCTGTTACAAACTTCCTGATTATTTAAAAGGAAATACCTTGTTTAATTTGGGAAGGCAAGTGGTGGTCATTTTTTACAACAAAAACCAACCTGCGTATTGGGAAAACATCAGTTATTCAAGTCAGCATAAAGCCTTCTAATACTGAACTGTTCTCCTCCTTAGGCTACGTGGACTTTGGGATTAAACAGAGTTAGATTTAATTATAGATTATTTTTTTAATTTGAATTAATATACTTTTTTTTACTGGTGAATTGCCTCAGGAACTAAAGATCAGACCTACTGTATTCACTGGAAAATATCCACACTAGTAGAAAATTATAAATATGCTTTATATTAACTTGATCTGTTAGACTCTGACGTAGCTGACATTCTTCTTTTGTGTTTCTTCTTGAGGTAAATCCACCTTACTTTGTGCCACTGGTTGAAATTGTTCCGCATCCAGAAACAGATCCTTCTACTATAGAGAGAACATACGCTCTTATGAAGAAGATTGGACAATCTCCTGTCAAATTAAACAGAGAAATTGAGGGATTTGTTCTGAATCGGCTCCAGTATGCAGTGATAAGTGAAGCCTGGAGACTTGTGGGTGTACGTATATATTTTTCCAATTTTTACACACTGTCAGTTTTGTAGAGACAAGCAAGATTGTATATTTAAATTTCTTATAAAATTGACTTTTTAATTAAACTATCGCTTATGTACATGAAAATTAAAATTAGCGTGTAAGTTAAAAACAGTAAGAAGTGATGTCAGTAATAAATAGCAAAGTTTATGAAAAACTTTGTGATATGATCTTAACAATTATCCTTTATCCTGCTTTCATTTCAGAATACTGTAATTTTTCAGGACAATCAAAGGAACAATGTTGAAAGTGTAGAAATCAAGATACTGATTTTTATTTTTTCTAGGTTGTCTCACTATTTCCTGTTATTTTTATGAATGTTGCTGGCTTACTTTTCAGTTGTTATGAAATGTTTTAAATAGTTCTCTGTTTGGCCTTTTAGGAATTGAACTCTTAGGTTCATTTGATACTTGCAGGTAAAGACAGATTTCGCCTCCTCCCATTCTGACTTCTAGCTGAGAATCATCTGTTTGTTTTGCTTCAGCTTTTCCCACAATTGCATGTTCTGTGCTACAAAATCCATTCTTTCACCAGGAAGAGCTGAATTATAAGGCTGTTGGAATTCTGTTGAGAAGAGATTTAATTGGTGTGAGTGGGGCTGACTTTTTTGTCATGGACACTACTTTGATTTCTTTTATTTTTTCTCAAGCTGTCTTAAAAAAAAAAAAAAAAATGCACAGATACAGGTAAAGATCTTGAAACTAAGGTAATATTAACATGCTGTAAACAAAACAACTCTTTCCAAAGCAGTATCTAAACATATTTGCTCAACTGATTTTACTTTCAGTTAGCTTCCACTAGCAACACAATGCAACAATGTAAAGGAGATGAGTAACAATACCCAGTGATGTTGGGAAGGAACTGAGCTTCTACTGGAGATGTTTCTTTAAATTAAAAAGGTATCTGTTATTAAAAAAGTTACAGCAAAATCTGAAGGATGTGATTTAAAAAAAAAAAAAACCTTCAGAAAGCTGTACTCGTGTTGTACAGATGTAAGATAGAAAGGATATTAACCTCTAAATTATTTTTCAACCCATAATAAGGCTTATCAAGAGGAGAAAAAAAAAAAGAAAAAAGAAAATAAAAACTACTACCAAAAATGTGAACAAGGAAGACAAACCCCGAGGGGAAAATGGCCGATGTTATTGCTAGGCCACTCTCCATCATCTTTGAAAGGTCGTGGAGAACAGGAGAGGTGCCTGAGGACTAGAACAAAGCCAACGTCATGCAAATCTTCAAAAAAGGCAAGAAGGGAAGACCCAGGCAACTACAGGCCAGTCGGCCTCACCTCCATCCCTGGAAAGGTGATGGAAAAGCTCATCCTGGAGGTCATCTCCAAGCAGTAGAGGATAAGATGGTGAATCCATGCTGACTATTCCTGATCACGGGGGGAAATCATGCTTAACCAATGTGATATCCTTCTATGACAAGATGGCTAGCAGGGTAGATGAGGGGAGAGTGGTGGATGTGGTCTACCTTGACCTCAGCAAGGCTTTTGACACTGTCTCTCGTAACATCCTCATAGACAAGCTCAGGAAGTGCAGCCTGGATGAGTGGATGGTGGATTGGCAGTTGGCTGGATGGCAGAGCTCAGAGGGTTGTGCTTACTGGTGCAGTCTAGTTGGAGGCCTGTAGCTAGTGATGTCCCCCAAGGGTCACCAGAAGACTGAGGGGAGACCTCATCAAAGGGTATAAATATATGAGGGGGAGGGTGTCAAGAGGATGAAGCCTGTCTCTTTTCAGTTGTACCCAGCAACAGGATGAGAGGCAATGGGCACAAACTGAAGCACAGGAGGTTCCAACTGAATATGAGGGGGCACTTCTGTGCTGTGAGGTGACAGAGCACTGGGACAGGCTGCCCAGAGAGGCTGTGGGGTCTCCTTCTCTGGAGATACTCAAAACCCACCTGGGTGCCATCCTGTACAGCGTGCTCTAGGTGATCCTGCTTGACGGGGGGGTTGACTAAATGGTCTTCAGATGTTCCTTCCAACCTCAACCATTCTGTGATTTTGTTTACTGAACAGTGGTGCTCACTGTTAAGGAGGCTCCCCAACTCTAAACTTTCTTTAAAGGAAAGGGGTCTAAAAGTTGTTTCAGTCATGTGAAGAACAAGATTTTTAGAAGTGGAAAGACGAAATGAATAGCAGCAGATAATGACAGGGTAATTGAACTTACCAAAGACTCCCAGAACTCAAATATTAAGTTGATGAAATACTGGTGTAAACATCTTGTTACACACCTGCTAGCATAGTACTGCAGAAATGGAAGTTAGCACTTTCACCTGAGTAGTTTGTTTTTGATTTTGTTTAAAAAAAAAAACAAAAACAAAAAAACACTTTCAAGTGTAGTTAGCAAACTGTGGACCAGTAAGTTTGGTAATGCGTAGGCATATATATCAGGGAAAGTAATGCCTCAAAAATGTAGGTTTTCTCATGACTCAAAGAGGCTTAAGCTGAATTGTGAAACTTGCTGTCACAAACCTTGGATGACAAAACTATGAATTGGTTCAGTGAACATGTAGACACAAATTTATGTTAAATGAAAACAATGTAGAAACAACCTCCAGCTCTCAAAATCTGAAAGACTGGACTACTCGGAGCTGAGATTCTGCTTGTGATTGAAGTATGAAAGTATCGCTCTGTATGTGCTCTTTGATTATGGAAAGATAAGAACACTTTGTAGGCTATTATCAGCCGTGGAAAAAAGCTACTGACTTGAGGTGAACTTCCAGTATGAACCTGTACCTTTAGTATAAACCTGTGGGTGGTATGTTAATAGTAACACAACACAGTGCTTTAAGCACTGACAAAGTTGCTTTCATTGCGCTTCATCTAAGTTTCCAAGTTGTTCTGGTTTTGTTTAATTTTATTGCATTTCAGGCAAATACACATTTAAGCTGCAACAACTTTGATACCTGGTATTTGTCTAGACTTCTGAAATGGAAATACAATCAAAGGTGTATAGTTTCAGCTGTATGACTTGGGGCTAAACAGCCCTTTTGGGGGAGAATCACTATGGATAGGTGAAAAATACAAGCCTTGAGCAGTTTTTCTTCCTACTGTTGTGCTGCCAACTTAGTCATTTTCATTGTAAGTCATGTTCTTTTGGTGTTTTCCACTTTCAAAGTGGGGAAAAATGTATTTCTTGGTTCTGACTTTTAAAATCAGTTTTTAGTCCTTATTGTTGAGGGTTAAAATATTGTGAAAAACATCATCCTCCCCAGCTCACAAGTTTTGAGAAGCTCCTAAAAATTAAATTTTATTCAGTGTTCTTATTTTGTTGCTGCAGAAGTCCACATTGATACTTCCTAGTAACAAAACTTTTTGCTACCCTAGGAAGTACTTAAGGTGGAAGCTACACTACAAATATTAGCAATAGAGACATTGTAATAAAATCTGCTTGTCCAAAATGACCCTATTATTAATCCTTTTGTGGTTAGATAGGTAAATTGCATGTATTAGATTTGGCAGTCTAAGACATTTTGGATGCAGAACACAGGCATTCTTATGAAATTACTTATGATTGCTTTGGTATTTTAATGCTAACAATTGTGTACTGTTTTTGACGTTGTAAAAGAACAATGAAATGGAACCATAAAACATAATTTCAAGCATACTTGTTTTATTGCTGGTTGTAAAATGCCAGAGCAAGTGTCTTTTTATGCCAGCAGTTACTTGTCATAGATTGATCAGTGCTCATACTTCTGTTACAAGTTTTCTTTGAATTTGCTTTTAACATGGTGAGTACTTAGGGGCAAATCTATATTGTCAACAGAGGACTACTGTATTTGCACTGCTCAATATCAGTTCTCTGACATATGCAAAAACATTTGTCCTTGTTAAAAATGCCATGTGTGAACCGGGAGACGAACGCAGCAGTGGCCTTAAGTGTTTTGAAGCCACTTGAAACTATCTTAAATCAGCCCCTTTATGTAAACAATCCTCTGTGAGGACTTTGAAATGTGAACTTGACAATTTCCATGTGGGTCTTCACCTGAAAAATATTTATAGTAATAGCAGGGGGAGCAGTCTTGCACCTGCACACGTGTGCAGATGTACTTTCATGACAGTCACCTTTTCTTTTCCTTTTGTTTTTTTAATCAACTGATCTTAATTCATCCAAGAAACTAGTTGAAACTTCACTGGTAGTGTTTATGTAGCCTTAAAAAGGGCATTGGTGGTAGCGCAGCTGTACCTGCATGTCTAACATTTATCTGGAAAACATCATCAAGAAAGGACTGAACAGTTTGCAGGGTATGTTTTAGTTCCCAAATGTAGCTTGGTAACTGACAGCTTGCAAGTCCCTCTTTTCTTTAGCAGTGTTGTGATGAGATGTGTGAGGCATGGGGCAGGAATCACACTACAGGAGAAGGGCTCTGATACAAAGCTATGATTGTGTCACCTGATGAGGAGCATTTGAACCTGGGGCTGTACAGAAAGCAAGCACTGCAGTCCCAAAGCCTTCATTGCTTGCTCTGAATTCCTATGGTAAGTGTAATTGCCTGCTGGATCCTGCACTGGACTTGCCAACTTCTGCCATGTGGGGTCTAAGAGTAGGGAAGTCTGCAACAGCCAGAGATCTGATGGGGGGGCCTGCCAGCAGGTTGAGATCAGCCTCTGACTCCACATGGTGACCTAACTGCATGTGGGCATAGGTGCTTAAGCAGAGCACAGCAAATTTCAGGGCAAGGTGATTAAAGTAGCAATGACAAACCCTCATATTCGGATGCTGTGTCTTTGATTACGGAAATAATCAAACCCTTTTGATTAAGGGTCCTCAAGAGCACCCTTGAGCTGGTATATTGAACCCGGGCACAAACTGAGTGAATGCAGGACTGGGACAAATGTGGAATGGGAGGTTAATGTGACAAAAAATTAGAACTGGAGGTTGAGAACCCAATCTTTAGGGAAGTAGAAGAGCGAAGACTGGTTTGGAGATGTACAGAGAGAACACCTGGGTGCTGAGAACTTCGGTAAGGTAGATAACATGAAATGTTTTAAGGATACAGGAGTTCAACTTTACAAGAAGTTAGGAGCAAAGACTGTAGATTCACTTATGGAATGAAAAGAAAGAATTAAAGCAAATGCTCTCCTTCAAGACAAGAGTGCTGCAATTAGATGCTTTATTTTAGATCTGAGTTAGTCTTTTCATGTGACACGATGTCTTATTGAATGTTGTTTTGATATGCAAGTTGCAAACACTTGGGCAGTGTAGGTGTTCGTGGCAGGAACTTCTTGTATCAGTTTTCTCTCTCCTCAAGCTCTGCATTTATTTCTTGAAAATGCAGATATTGGGAAGACTCCAGTTGTCTGCTTCCATGTCTGCCTCTTTGAGGTCAAGTACCTGAGAACTTTCTGGGGGAAACTAACATAGGACCATCCAGTGCATATAAGACTGAAGTTCTTGTAGCCTTCATATTTTTAATTCTTTGGTTGCAAAGCTGTTTATAATGAGAGGAAGAGACATACTGTGAGATGTTGAGTTTGAAGACCCTTACTGCTCTGACCTTTTTAGTCATCTTAACCTTAAATTTTGATATTTTAAGTGTGGAACTATTAAAATAATCTGCAACCAATAGTAGGGAAAAATATCTGACAGGTTTTTCTGTTATTCCCTGTTATTTACTTTCTCATACTTCTATTGACAGTAACCACTAGTGTACATGTATCTGATTTTGTTCGTAGCTCCTGGGAGCAGAGACCTCTTTATTTGCCCTTATTTAGGAGTTTCAGCTGCCTTTAAGAACCTGCTGAAACTACTTTGTGAGATGGATCATACAATGCATGTCTCAAAGATTATATGTTGTCCTCTATGTATGCCTTTAGTACTGCTTTAATACAGATTTCGTTAAAAATGGGTTTATTCTTTTTAAGTTATAGTCATGGAGACTGTAGACGATAAGAATGGGTGGTCTTGCTATTTATTTTTTTTGGTTAATCTATTGGAAAATAAGCAGTTGTGGTTTGGCTGTGTCCATTTCGGTTTGTTTTCACAGCAAGAATGTGCATTGGCTTCAGTCCCTAATTCATGTACCTCCTGTCTCAGGTGGCTAGCTTGGCTGTTCTTAAATACTGGTAAGACTTCAAAATTCCAAATTTGTTATTATTAATTGTATTACAATGTTGTTCTAGGTCCTTAACAAAAAACAAAGGTAACAACTGTAGAGGATTAAGCATGTAGTTATAGTGTTCTGTAAAAAGGGGATATTGTAAAAGGAAGTTCAAGAGCCCTGGGAGAAGGTGTTGATACTCAGTGGTTCCTACAGGGTGAGGTGCGTGAGGGTGTCATGGGGGAAGATGAGGACCAGCAAAGTAACAAGGTGTAAACTGTAGGATAAGTTTCTCAAACATGATGAAATGGGAAGAAATGGAGCTGGTAGGGGAATCTAGGAGAAAAGTCGTGTGCTCAAAATGATAGGACTGGAAAAAGATTTCATCAGGGTGTGGATCGAAGGGACTTGATTGAAATGATAGTGAAGAAGTAAAAGGTGTAACGAGTGCTTTTGACAGAGAATGAATATATTAGTAGCAATTGGAGAGAAAAAAGACCGGATCTTGGAGATTCAGAGGATACAGTGGCAAATCTGGAGACCTATTATGTGGTCAGGGAGGGAGTAGAGTCCAGAATAACTCCAGAAAGGCTGAAATTACTAGGAGAACATGGTGAATTGGCAGCAGCAGAAGAAATAAGATTGTTTTTTGTCCGTGACATGTTTAATATGATGATAAGCCAAGTCGGTGACAGAAGTTGAGATGCAGGTGTGACTCACAGATGTAAAACCTGGCAGGCTGGTCAGGGCCCAAAGGTGGAGATGGCAGAACTGCCACAGGCTTTTGGAAAGGAGAACAGGGTCCCCACATAGCAAGGATCACTAAGAAATTACCAGAGGATAATACTCCGGCATCACAGAAGATTAAAACACGTGGGAAGATCTGATTGTGGTATGTAAGCGGTGTCACAAGCAGTGTGGAGGTTTCTGATCCAGTGTAAATCTTGAAGTTTAGCTGCCCATTGGGGTCACTGAGGGTTTTGGTGGAATTTGTTTTAAATTACCTCCTTAATTCTGCATCTGTGAAAGTCAGTCAGCTTCTGGTAAACAAAGCTTTAACTTTTACGTACTTCCTCTTCCCTTTGACAAGTGCTTAAGGGGAAGACTTGCAAGAAGGGTTATGCAGATTGAAGAGGAGGAAAAATCCTCCTTGGGAGGGTTGTTTCACACCTAGACTTAATGAAACCGGGTTGTGGAAGACTTTCTTGTTTACTTCTTAGCATAAACACCAGTCCTTGTGGAAGACACCTCGCTGACCTTGCACCCACCCTGCTGAATCATTCCACCAACTTATGATCTCCTTAACATAAGTGGGAGTAGTTATCCCCTAGAGGAAGGCAGTTTAACATATTTCTTACTTGTCTTCTCGTTTCTGAACAGAACAAGGTAAAAGACTTTTCTTTAAGAGGATCTGTGTGACAAAGAAAACTGAGCTTATATGTACAGAATAATAAGAGACCTCTGCTGGAAGAACCTTTTATTTTCCTTCTGTTAACTGCAATTTTTGCTTTTTAGCAGCCATAGCCATAAAATTATAGGTTTAGGCAGGAGGCCAAGAGCAAAGCACTCACCCTGTGATCCCAAGGGCCCCGGGTCTTCAAACATTGGTACTGAAGCCGAAGACTACAGTATCGGAAGGAAGAGATCACTTTTTTGTTTGAAAACTAATCTGTATTGATTCTGAATTGTTTCAAAAGTCTTATGTAAGCCTGTCAACTCTCTAATATTATAGTTTAAATGCTGCTGCCATTCAGATGCTTGTCTGGAACTTGTGGTTAATTGTTTGTCTGCAAATCTTTGTCAGCCTGAAAGGGGAAGAAAAAAAATCACTCATCAAGCGCAGCTTTACCAGCGTAACTCATTGTTAGTTGTGGTGTTATTTCAGGAGAAAAAAACTTTCACAGCCCATGTAGTGCCTGTTTCTTTCACTGACACCAGTTCTGTAACCTGAATGCTGAGGTTTACACTTGGACCTGTCTTTACACAGACCTTCTGGTCTTCCTCTAGACATGTTAACCATACCAGTGACTTACCTTTGGGTTGAAGAAAATAATGCTTCCTTATTCCTGCCATTGTGCCCCTAACTGGGGGGTTGGAACTAGATGATCTTTCAGGTCCCTTACAACCCTAGCTTTTCTATGATATAATTAAATTGTTACCAGAGCTGGATGTTGCAAATATGGTGGGTTGGTGGTAATAATTATGTCATTATTTCCTTTTTCAAGATAGATTTCAAAAGTCTCCTGAGACAGTGATTCAGACAGGGTTATTTCTGATAGGAGCAATGCCTACTAACAGATTGAGACTTGAGACTGAATATTATAAAAGGCTCTATTTAAACCTGAGATGGTTAAAAACTCAGTTTCTTTGGTTATGGAAGTTATGTTGGTCCTTGGCTTATTTTCTTCTAAAGTAACAGCAGATGTGTTTGACAAACACAGAAGGACACTGTGGATGGGATTCAGCTCACTTAAGCTGAGACTTGTACAGTGTAGATATTAACAAAACATCTTAAAATGTTAACAAAAAAGTTAACAAAAAAAACAATCCTGTCTTGGCCAAGCAGACAAGTATATCTACTTGCCTGCTGCAGCTAAAGAAGGCTCGTGGAGCAAGAGGTCCTGTGTCGGGGGATCACCTCCAGGTAGGCTACAGGTAGACAGACAATTCAGCATCTCTCTCACCTTAACAACCAGAAGGAAATGATTTTTCTTTTGTCCCTTGGAATTAAGACGACAAGTTCTTGAAATGAAGCTTTGTCTGATGGAAGTAGTTAGAACAGGTCTTAGTTTGTCCAGGCCTTTCCAGTAGGTGGAAAATCAACCTCATATGATAAATATTATTTTTCTTAAGTAAAGCTGTAAGTTACTGTTCATTAACTCATTTTTATAAGCCTTCATGTACTTGCCCTAACCTGACGGGGACGTTGGCTTTCCTGTAGGTGACACCATCTGGGTGGAACAGCAGCACTCATTTTTTAACAGGAGAAATTCTTCATTTTGTATACTTCCTATCCTGCCAACTCTGAGGTTTAAGACTGACTGGCAATGAACTCAAGAACCTGGGCAGGTTGAGGCTGTGTAGGTTGAATATTCAGTGAGTTTTTTGGAAGGGAGTGGCAGCTGCATTGCCTGCGTGTTTGGTCCTAGCCTTTTTTTTTTCAAGTGGCCTCAGGGTAGTACAAATGCTGCACCCCCATTCTGCCAGTTGCAAGTCTGCACAAAAGTCCTGAACTAGGAGAAAATGAAGGGAGGTGTTAAGATTTAGCTAAAATTTCTGTATTTAAAAGCACTGGTATGATACTTGGACTTTACTATAAACTCTTTTTGGTCATGTGCTATTAAGAGTGTCACCCTTGCTATGTGCTCTCTGATTCTCTTTTTCTAAGAAAAGTGTTTATGGGTTGACATAAACAGGTCAATTTAATTTTAATACATGGATTACTGTAAGTAGTAAGTATCAGGCAAACTAGTGTGTACAGGTAGTTTGTATTACATAGTGTATTAATCTACTATCAATTTAAAAAATAAGGTACTGTCAAAATGTATTTAGATTATGAAGTACGGTGATCTTACCAATGTGTTTAAAAAAAAAAGTTAGGCGAATTAATGTTTATACTGAATTACAAGAAGACTTGTATAGTAGGTGCACGATTCTGATGAACATTTACTAACTCTATTTCTAGTCTCTCTTTGTATTACTTCTTAAATTTTATTTATTTTTTAATTATATGCAAAAAACAATCAGTTTTGCATTAAAACTTAACACTCACAAGTTTCCCTCTTCTACTTCTGCCATATAGGAAGGAGTAATATCTCCTACTGATCTAGACCTTGTGATGTCTGATGGATTGGGAATGAGATATGCGTTCATTGGACCTCTGGAAACCATGCATCTTAATGCAGAAGGTAGGTACCTTAACATGAGATAAATATGGAGAAAGTCTTACATTGCATAATGTCAAAAATGACATCTATTTGAAACACCAGCTGTGCACCTCATTTTTCCAAGACCTGTTCCAGTGCTTTGAAACCACTGCAGTACACGTAGTTCAGGACTGTATGAGCGTCAGAAAAAAGTGTATCTGATAATTCCATGTCAACAGAAACTCACTTTCTATTGGTGAGTGCCTTTTTTTTTTCTTTGGGGAACTGGTAGCAAAAGGTTCACTGTAAGCATGGCTGGTGCTGGTTTGGTTTAAACTGGTTTAGTTCCTGAAGTGAAATTGTTTCTGTCTGCAAAACACCATTCTTACAAAGTTGACTTAGTTGAAGCAGTGAGGTAACAGTTCAACACGTCTTGCATAATCAAGATAGATCTTAGGTGTTTCTGGAATTATATACATAAATCCAAGCTAAATAAAAGTTAATGCCATGGAATGAAATCAAAATTATGAGACTGGAGCTACAAAGGTTTAAGCAATAAATGTAACAAAATGTAAAAAAACATGAATGATCTTTACTTCCTAAAGACTAACTAAACACATTTTTAATTTTTTTTATGTGGTGGGCTGTCTTTATTCTGCTTTTGTATTGTCCTTGACATGGCAGTCCCCTTCTCCACTGATGGATCTTTCAGGAACTGCTGCAATGCATAAGAATACAATAATGAAATGAAAATAAGAAATGAAGATTGTAAAATATCAGTGGAAAATAGGAGTGTTTTATGACTACTTATTGATCAGTCACTTTGCAAAAATTTGTGTTTTTTAAGGGCAAATTGTCAATTTCCATATGAATGTGGAACTGTGTCTTCCACCAGAGGCTTTCTGCTTGTCAGTTTGGTGGCATACCAGTAAATTAAATGTCACAAAGCGTTTGCTTTTGTGCAATTGTTAAGGGAAACAACATCCATCCATCTAAGTAGAGGCATCTTCCTAAAAGCTTCACCCAGAAATTTTCCAGTAATTTCCCTACCGAATGTAGATGTACTCGATATAAAGTATATGCATTCAGAAGATATATCAGAACTGATGCACACTGCACATCCCTAAACACAGCAATCTACGTGGAGTCTTGCAGGCCAGGGTTCTCCAGTCCTTGCCCCCTGATTCCACTAACCTGCCATGCCATCCTCTGCATGCACTGTCTATGTGCAGGTGATTCTGTCAGAGCAACTTGCTGAACAGCCCCAGCTAAAACATAAAAGCAGAACAACATGCGTATTAGTACCAGGGAAAAAAAAAATGGTTTCAGAGACTGTATCATTCTTGGGTATTCTTTATCTTATTTTATATATAATCTTAGAATTTAGGATCATGGACTTAAATATATATATTCACTTGAGATGAATGGAATTTATAATCATTTAGGTTGGTTTTGATATTCTTCCTGGAGTGTCCTTTGACATTTAATGCTCCATCGTGATTCAGCTTAGTTTCCTTCTTCCCAACAGGAAGTAGTTACTGTTATAAAACACTTCTGAAATTTCCCATCTCAAACCAGTTTTAAGTAGCATTTGCAACTGGTCGGTAGGTTGCTTATTCATGGCAGAGATTATTCAGATTCTAGATTAATGCTACCTTTTGTTAGGAATATTAGTATTCAAGATCAGAGGAGGAAAATTATAAAATACAATCCAGGAGGCTGATAAACTGAAAGAGTAGCCTTGTGGTGGGTTTGCAAAATATAAAGCCAAAATATACCTGTATAGTTACTTTATTTCGAAGTTACTTTTAATTGAAAGTGCTATATAATGATAATGTACCTAGTACAATTGTGAACTCGGCCACATGCTGACAAGGTGCTTTTGTTCAGTAACTTTGACCAGGAGAAGTATTCCTTTGCTCCTGATCTAGCAGATGCCTTTTCTTCAACTCCAGAGCTGCTTCTGTTTGTGCTGGCAGACTTATTCAAGATGCTGCTCTCATCAGAGACAGTTCTACATCAAAATTGCTGATGTCAGGACACATGATGGCTTATGGGCACACTTATACCACTGCCAACTTCTTTGTTTGCCCAGAATTGCTTCCCATAGTAAGGAATATCATGGATCTCACCTGCTTGCCCAGGACAGCACTCTTCTGATGCAGTGCATTAAGTGTCTATTTTTGAGCAGCAGAAGGAAATGGAGGTAGAGATGCCTCCATTCTCCTTTTTTGCCTGTCCAGCAGCTTTACTAGCTTCACAGCAGCTACCTTTCTAGACTTAAAATGTTAATTTTCCACAATCTTAACCTCACTGCTAATCAAGGAGGAAACATAGTAGGGATGCAGGAAGCATGAGAGGAAAATAGTGTTTGTGGGAGATCCTGGAAGGTGGGGAAGACCGTTTTTCTTTGTAAGGGCGGTGTGATATTTTTGTTTGGTTTTGAATAAAGAATATTATTCCAGAGATTTCTTTTGAAGTCAGCGTTAATGTGATGCAATACATCAAGATCCTCCCATGACCCTCCTATGTGCTAATGCCAGGGTTCCCATGTATTAGTTCTTTAGTCCTTTCCTGCATACTCATAAGTAGCCTTATCAAAAGCTATTATCTAGGCCACCTCAGACTACTGGTTAATCCATGCATGAGTAATGGCAATTCTGAATATTTGGCTGTGAGCCAACAGCTTTGAACATCAAAGTGATAATGTCAAGCCACTACAAGGAGCAGAAGCAGCAACAGCAAGTTGAAAACTGAATGGCAACAGGCAAAGGTAACCTCCTTTAAAAAAAAAAAAAAAAAAAAAAAACACATTCAATTTACATATCATAATGTTGATTGTTGGTTTCACTTTCAGTAAGCTGTTTTTTTGAATTTCATCTTATGATTTCTCATGGCAGTAGCACAAGAAATGCCGTTACGTTCCTTTTATAAGGGACATGAATAGACTTCAGTAGAGTCATTTTACCTGTTTCCTTACTGAGGGATAATGTTAGCCGACAGTGTCCCTCCTGTATATGTGCCTGTATCATTAAAATATACGTTCATCCCACAATCTTTACTAATTTCCCTTACAGCAATAAAAAGAATTCTCCATACCAAAAGCAGTTCCATGCTTGTTACTTGTGAAGATATTAAATATGATTTAAAAGATTGGACTAGATGATCATAGAGGTCACTTCCAAACTAAGTGATTCTTTTATGTAGCCTCAGTAAGACTGTATCTCCTATTTCTTGAACTGGCAATTTCTTTTAAGACCTTAGAAAAAATCATCTGTAAAACCAGAGGTCAGACCATCATATACGGTATTTTACATGTTTGCAGCAAAAGTTCTTCATGCATATTTCATAATGGCTGTCTTAGGTCAGTTACTTTTAGTAGTGGGGTATTTAGTGAGCTATAATTGTAATTTAATCTTGATCTAAAACTGCTACTACTAGTACAGGAGTTGGATATGGGGAGGTTGAAGGATCTTTTGTGGCTATTTTTCAGTATTGTATTTATAAAAAAAAAAAACAAAACAAAACAAAAAAAAAAACACCACTCCAGGTTCATACTCTGCCTATTACTCACTGTGGTATTTGTGAGGTGTCCATAGCATGGACTGGATGGAAAATGGATTTGATATATGGTCCTTAAAAGCACAGATAGCCAGTAAGCACAGTATGACTCTTCTTGTTCAAAAAAATTTTGCTTCTCTTACTGGAAGAAGGAACGCTAACTCATCTCAGAAGCACCTGTCAGATGAATAGGTTTAGGATGATACAAGTGGAATGATTGTGTGGTATGGAAAGCACAAAGGATCAAAGGGAAAGAAGGAGAATCATAACCTGTAATTCAAAGCAAGGGTTGTTTTTTTTTACATATAAAAAGTATGTATTTTAACAATTACTGTAGACATACATGCTGGCTAGTTCTAAAGCATAGGTTATTTTCATTGTTACATCCTCTGGATTAATTCTTCCATGAAGGGAGCAAGGATTCAACCCAGTTCAGGAGCTTTGTGACACAAGCAAGTAAGCAGAAGGTGTCTGAATCTCTTTAAATTAGGTAGTCAAATCAAAGAAAAGGAAGATTGCCCCTCTTTCTGTCTAGCTCATGTGTTGTGTTTTATGGTACTGAAATATCTCTATTTGTTTCAGGAATACTTGTAGAGCTGAGATGATCACAGTGATACATAATCCTACAATCTCTTCTTTCATACCTGTTTACTCACATTCAGTTTGCTTTCCAATAGGGTGATTAAAGCAGTTTATAGTCTCCTAGAACTGCTGTTTGCATCTGCAGCTGCGGGCTTTTTCTATGAGAATGCTTGTGTACAGTAAGCAAAGGTTATTTATTTTTATTTTGATTTTTCAGTTCAGAGGTTGGTTTTCCAGTTTCCTACTATGGACTGTTAGGTGCAAAGTGGGTCTCTCCATCTTCTGAAGGGAGCAACTTACTTTGCACGGGAATTCATGTTTTTTCTCAAGTGATCACGATAAAGCTCTGATTCTCAAGAACCTATCTCAGTGCCGCCTTCTCCCTTGTGCTAACAGAGGAATTTGCATGCTCATCAAGTGACCTGTCTATGGAACTCATCCATATATGAAGCTAATCTAACAAAAGGAATATTTGTACACTGCTACTGAGATGGTAACACAGCACCAGCGAGAAGAAAACTTTTTTGTTGCTACGACTGTCTTAGTGTAGGTGAAAGTATTCATGCAGCTTAAGTAACCTCACATGGAATTAATGTCGAGTGGCAAGTGTCCTGTGAATTCACACCCTAACTGAGAGCATGCATTTGTGTCCGAACACACCCTTGATGAAGATAGAATTACACGTAGAAAGGTTTCTTGAGACTTGTAATGTCAGCAAAACAAAGAGGTTGGGACTTTTTTCACTGAACATATCCTAACCATGACAAATTCCTCCATGGTGTTCCTGAAATACACCCCTTTTTTTCTGATCTTATCTATACTCACCTTCATTCTTACCAAGTGCAACCTCTTATTAGATTTTACCTCCTAAAATGACCCCACCCCAGTCTTCTCAAATATTTGATGTTATATCAGTGGCTTGACCATCTTGCCTACTGTTTTTGAGTCATTACACTATCTTCTTATTACATTGCTCATCAAGTTCAAAGTAGTCAAGTTAATGCCACTGTCTCTTTTTCTGTCTCACAAATATCTCAGTGCCTTCCTCATTTTGCCCCACGTGTAATGTCCTTGCCAAACTCGTTTACCGAGTTTGTTTGCTTGCATCCTTTGTGCCTGTTGTCCTTCTTATGAAAAAGGCAGGAGTCTTAGCAGACAAGAAGCTAAGTTACTTGAGGCTGTTCACATGCATGAAAATGCATGAAAAACCTTTTATGTTGCAATGTTTTCTCTTCTTTTTCCCCATTCTTCCCATCGCCTTTATAGGACCTCTGCTTGCAAAGAGGTCTTTTAAAGGCCAAAAAGCGTTTTATGCATACTTCTAAGCTAAAAGCCTGTCCAGAGTTCCTTTTCTTTTCCATCCTCAACACCCCATTCATCTTGATGCAGCTAGAGACATTTCACCAATACCCATGTTTGTGTCACACCAGTGCAAGTCCTTCAGGTGAGGACCTGCAAACCAGAAGTGTAGCTTATTCTTCCTTTGGTGGTGGTAAAAAAAAAAAAAAAAAAAAAAAAAAAAAAAGTATGGGCAGCTAAAGAGCCTTGAATGAATGCCCTCATCTCGCTTACGGTAACTCATTCTTTTAACTGCACTTTACCAGGCAGAAATGCTGAGTGGGATAGAGACTTTCATGGAAGTTAGGTTGTACCCCTTTTCATCTCTGTAATCCGTATCTGCTACTCCCTTAAAACCCTTTGTTATTCCTTCCTCTTCTTTCCCTCTCCATCACAGTTGGAAGTGTAGTGGAAGGGAGATTCAGGGAACTCCTGCCTTCTCTGGAGGTATTTCTGTGCTGTGGTTGTAGTTCTCAGATGTCTGCTGCAACATCTGCCTTCTCTCCTAGCTGCCTCTCTCCAACATGGATGAGGTCAGTGCAGGGAAGACAGAGGTTGGACAGGGAGACAACAAACCACACGGGGAAAAAGGAAACTGTTGTCATTCCTGTACTGCAAGTTGCTTCCCCTCTTTGTCCCAGATGCATCTTGTCATTCTTTTCTTTCCAGTTGGAAATAATGAGGCACAGTAACTGGATGCAAGGAAAGATGGTGAGTGTCTTTAATAGCCCTATTTGCCACCATTTTCCTGTTTCTCCAGCTCCCAGGTACTGCCCTGTCTTATCTCACACTGTTTACAGATACTAATTCATCCAGCTTAAGATGCTGCCTGGGTAGTATCAACAAGGATTAAAGTTAAAGGGACTCTGTCATACTTGTTTTCCATCTTCTTGTCACTATGCTCCAGTCAAGTGCTCTTCTCATCCACCTTTGCAGTAGCCCTGACCTTTGAGTCAAGGAACTCTTAAGTCTGAAGATCTGGAGTCAAATATTTATCATTTTGAGTTTGCATTTGAAAAGCAAAGTAATTTTTCCAGCAGTGTTCCCCATTGCTCAAGCAGTTTCTTAAAGCTGGCAGCATAGGGTTGATCTTGACTACTTACATCAAGTCAAACAGTGGGTGTCTCTTGAGATTTCATGCTGGGAGTGCTATCTCAAGTTAACCTATTTTGAAATTAATTACTATTATTATTAAGTCTTTGAGTAGTACCATATATACATATACATATATTCAACTTTCAGTGTGTTCCCTTCTCTTGAGACTGGAAAGTGTTAGCATAGAGCATCCACACCATTTGGCAAGCAGCATACATGCCTGCATGTTGCTATTTCAGCTACAATGTTGAGGTAAGCTGTAGTGCTGCTCTTCTCTACAGCCATAATATTTTGTTTTTATCTTTTCTTGTTTTGATGACTTTGCCTAAGGCTTCTTTTCATTCATACATTGCATGCAGTGAGTGAATTATATTACCCAACTTGCGTTTGCCATGTCTTTGTTACCTTGGTAAGAAACACCCACCCAGAAATTACTCTGATTCATTCAAGCTGTAGGTGAGCTCCAGTAGGAGCTCAATTTCCAGGCCTAGCTGGCTGAGTGAGCTTTGAAGGCCATCTCCAACCCAGGAGTTCACATCCACTAGGTAAATGGATAAGCCAAGCATTTTGCTTCCCAAAATACTAATGTTCTCTCTTTAGGCTGAGACTCCCAAAGGGGAGGAAAAAAAAAACAAAAAACAAAAAAACTGACACAGACTTCTGTTTTACCTTCTCGTGACTGTACTAGAATCAGAACTACTCAGATCTGTGGTATTATTACACAGGCTGACCAGGTGGTTGAGAGGTTCACCTTGGCTATTGGAAAATTACCAATCCCAAACTATTCAGCACTGGTGTAGGTGTCATAGACCTTTGTCAGCCATTGAAGCACCGGAATAACTGGTCACTGACACTGCTTTGTTTACCATTCATTCGATTACTAATTGCTTGTGTGGATTTGCTTGAATTGCCATGTTTGGCTGAATAACCATTTCTGCTTTTGTGATTGTCCAGCTGGCAACAGCTGCTGCTAGCAGCTGTGAGTTAGCAAGGTGTCCATGTAGTTCTGCACTCCTCAGCATCAGTTATTTCTGCTTCTATATGTGGGAACTTTCTATGACATTGCATGATGTGGGGGCAAACCTCTTGCTCAGACTCTTCGCTGTTATAAGAAGCTCACGTGAGTAAGGTGAAATGTAAGCATCGTCATCTTGTGGTTGGTGCATAAGTATCATCCAGAATATCTGCTGCAGGTTGATTTAGGTTGGCTTTAGGTGCCAGAGTCTGTGAACCTAGCTGTTAAGAGGTAGCACACAGGCCCTTTATGCTAATAACAAGGTATGGTCAGTGTTCCAGTAACCAGTGATCCTTTGCAGAGACTTTATGGAGGAGGATGGTCCCTGCTTATGCCCTCAATGAAGAGATAAAATCATATCACAGCCTGTTCAACATCCCATGGTAATGCTTCTCTTCCTCAATCATATTTCCTGTCAGTGATGTTTTGGTGGCCACTAGGCAATTTGAATGTTTCTGGCTTTGTTCAGTTTTCCTGACTGACACAGACAAAAAGTTCTGTACAACTGATAAGGTATATCAGTTCTCTAGTTATATGGAAACTTTGTATTTTGTTCAATTAGTATGACCAGTTGTCCTCCTCTTTCTGTGCTGGAGAAGGCCAGAACATGCCAGAGAGTGTTCGAGGAGCAGATGTGTTCCATGGGTAGATAACACAAGGAGGTAGGTTGACTAAATGCTGATTGGTATGCTCTTGGCGCTACATGTAGCTTCAAGCTACTACAAAGTTGTCCTTTTTCTGAGAGTTTCCTTCCTTCCCTCTGACATGAGAATGTTTCTTCATTTTTGAAGAGGGTTCAATACACTCAAATCTTCCCAGGTCGCTCTCTTGCAATGGATATGTTCTCCCATTCTGTCCCTTTAGTTGCTTGTGATGATCATTCTAACTTCAGAGTGCTAATTTCTTAATGGAAGTTTTTCCTTTGAAAGTTGTTCTGTCTTAAGTCCAGGAACAACAACGTTCTCCATACTCTTATTGACCTCAGAAGCCTTTTGGAATGCACGTACTTCAGCGAATTCAGGCTGTGAGGTGTGCTGTGCCGTGTAAGTATTGTAGTTTATGATTCATGGCTGCCAGTAGTCTGAGGTTTCCGTTCCTTCATCCACCTTTAACCTCAACCATTTAGGGTTAGACAGGTGTGACTTCTGTGGTATTGATACCACACAGTACTGCATTCCAGGGAACTGTTTGTAAGCTGTTCAGGAAAGAGACTGCTTGATGACCTGACCTAGGATTCTTTGGTGCGGTAGTCAGGCCACCCCACTTACGTTTCTCGCATTTTGTGGCTGGGTAAGACCGTGATGAGTTCAGACTGGTGCTTCTCAGCCTGCACAATTTCCTGAGCCTTCGCGAAAGAGTTGGTGGCTGTCCCCACCTGCCTTAGTCTTCTGGAGCTTTCTCTTTCTCTTTGCATGGGTAATTAGCTCATTAAAATGAGAATGAAAGGTGAAAGTTCTTCAGTTCTAAGGTTGTCAGAAAAGGGAATTTGTCACAGGCTTTTAGTGGATATTCAGAACTTCCTGTCTCAGATTTGCATTATTCATTGGGATAATTGCATTCTTACCTGTGTTGACTTGCTTACTGACAGAATAGCATTACTTGTGTGCTGTTGTGGTGCAGCTCATGACTTCTAGATTGATGTTCACTGGGAAAGGCTGACTTGTCCCTTCTTGACTGTGGTAGTTAACAGCACTAAGGAGTCTGCTAGATGACTGAGTTCTCTTTTAGGTGCATGTATCACTAGAGCTACTCTTTAACGCCTCAGCACTAATTATTTTGGGATTCCTCCTAAAGCTGTACCTTTGGCCAAGGTCTACCTGACTGCCATTTTACCCATCATTACCAGCTAGCTGGTTCTGTGGTTCTCTGACTACCTGCTTTCTGGGGTGCTGGTCAGAGGTCGTCAGTCAGGGGCTTTATTTGTCAGCAGGACTTCAGCCTTTGGGTACAGATCCTAATGGGTTTAGACTTCCAGCTTCCGTGCTCCCTTTCTTATTCTTATCTATCCATTGAACATAGCTTTCCTGATAGCCATTTTTCCATGCTAGGATGAAGAAAATTCACATTGTTACTGGTCCTTTTAATGCTCTCTTCTGTAAGACTGGTATGTCATTGTCAATTTTAATTGGAAAAGTCATTCTTCTCTTTTCCCCAAGCCTCTTGCTACTGGTGCTGAATCTATATTTTGCACATCTGATGTCAGGAGCATTTTGACTGACCTTGTAGATCCTGACCCTTTCAGTAGTGTCTGAGGATATTTGTTTCCACTGCTGGAAAATGCAGCTGCTCCATGCAATGGCTATCAAAGAGTAAAGTGGGTTATACTCAGAGGTGCTACATTCAGTTTGTTGCCTACAGGGATTGGGAATTCTTGGGGTGCATGGGTCTGTGTTGTTGCAAGTTGAGTTGACTGAACAATGGAACAGGTTGCCCAGAAAGGCAGAGTCTCTCTTTTTGGAGATCTTCAAAAGCCACCTGGATATGGTGCTGGATAAGCTGCTCTAGGTGTTCCTGCTTGAGCGGGAGTGTTGAACCAGATGAGATCCAGTGGTGCCTTCCAACCTCAACCATTCCATGACTGAGTTCTTTCTTCTGAGGTGCAGGACCTTCCATTTGTCCTTGTTAATTATTTTTTTAAGGTCTATGTCAACCTATTCTTCCAGCCTAAGTTGTTCTGGATACTTGCCCTCCAGTGTATCCGCTGGTCCTCCTCCTCCATCCCCCAACCACCTTAGTATCATTCAAAGATTTAATTGCTATTATGCAGTACAGTTCTCGGGATAGATTCCTGTGGTACTCCACTTTTATTGGCCTCTGAGTAGAGTATAACCCATTAACTGCTACCTTCTGAGCCTGAGCATTCACTGCATCTTTATACATCACAGAATCATCCAAGTTGGAAGAGACCTCAAGATCACCTAGTCCAACCTCTGACCTAACACTAACAAGTCCTCCACTAAACCATATCACTAAGTTCTACATCTAAACACCTTTTAAAGACCTCCAGAGATGGTGACTCAACCACTTCCCTGGGCAGCCTATTCCAATGCCTAACAACCCTGTCAGTAAAGAAGTTCTTCCTAACGTCTAATTATCCAAACATCTAGACCCTAATGTCCTATGTTTGATACAAGAATATCATGGGATCAGTGCCAAATGCCCTTCTGAAGTTGAAGTAAATGATATCCACGACTTTCCCATTACTCATATATACAGTGATTTTATAACAGAAGTCAGTGAGGCTGGTCAGATACGATTTACCATTGGCAAGTACTTGACTGTTAACAATCACTTTCCTCTTATTCCTGTGCCCAAGCATTTGTTTCCAGTCAAGGACTTGTTCCTTGATTTTCTCAGGGACAGAAGTGAGATCAAGTGGCCTGTAGTACCCTGGATTGTTCTTCTGACATTTTCTGAGGATGAGGGCAATATTTGCAATATTTGCTGTCATTTGGGAATCTCAAATGATTTGATCAGTGTATTAATTGTCATGATTTAAAAAAAAACAACATGTGGCCTTGCAAGGACATTGGCCTTTTCTCTTGTATCCTTGAATGCAGTCTGTGTGGTTTGATGGACTTAGGTAGGGCTCACCTCCCTCTGGTTGCTCTCTTTTTCCTTGAACCCTGCCTCTTAAGCATGGAGGGATGGGAGACCTTGCTGAAGAAAGGAATGAGTTACTCAGCATTACCTGTTTCTCCAGTCACTAATTCAGCAACAGGCCCAGACTTCCCTTGTTCAACCTTTTATTACTAATATAACAGTAGAAGCCCTTCGTGTTGTCCTTGATATCTCTGCAAGTCTCAACTGGAGTTGAGCTTTGGCTTTTCTGTAAGCATTGCATTGGACATGCATGGACAGTGCTTTTAAATTTCTCCTTACCTACCTGTCTTCCTGAGAATCGAGGTCTTGCCCTTGGAGGATGCTGTCCTTAAAGAGCAGCTGGCTTTCCTGAGCTGCCTCGCCCCTCAGAGCAGCATCTCATTGGGATCTCACCAATTTTCTGAATCAACTCAAGTCTGCTGCCTACTAATACTCTTCCTTACTCCTTTCAGGATCTTCAACTCCAATATTTCATGGTTGCTACAGTCAAGGCTGCCACTGATTCTCATACCCCAACCAGAAGTTCCTTGTTACTGAAAAGCAGAGCCAGCTTTGCATCACCCCTGGTTGGCCCATCCAGTACCTTTATCATGAGCTTGTCCCTGACACTCTCCAGAAATATGCTTACCTGCTTGCGTTCTGATGTGTTGCCTTCCAGCTTTTTAATTCATCCACCTACTTACCCTGATTGTGTGGATGGCCTGTAACACACTCCCGCTATGAGATCTTCTTTACTGGCCTCTCTGCTGGTGCTCTCATCAAGCCTGTTATCCATCCCATAAAAGAGTTCCACACCTCTGAACTGCTTCTTTACAAAGATAGTAACACCTCCTCCTTGTCTTTTCTGCCTGTCTTTCCTGAAGAGTTTGTATTTGGTATTTGTCCACTGCAACGCTCTGGCAATGTGGGCAATCCCATCATATCTGAGTTACTCTAACAGTCCTGTAGCTGTGTGACCACACATGGAGCTCTTGTCCTGCTTGTTTTCCAGGCTGCATGTGCACTGCAGGTGGACTCCTCCTGCCTTATTTTGTTTTTGTGAGGTTTGTCTTGTACCTGTTACCATCCACTCCTGTCTTTTCACCCCAGTACATCCCTTCGTCATATGACTACATGTTGTAATCTTGCTTTTCCAGTGTTCCTAATATAAAGCTTTCCTCACCAGATTGGCCAGTTTTATGGCAAAAATGCATTTCCCTCAATTTGTTGGGTGAATCCCATTTTCTTCTAGCACTGCTCATCCCTCAGAGGGGGCTCTGTGATCATAAAAACCAAATCCCTGTTGTCACCCCTAGTTGCACAACAAGGTGTTAATCTGCAAGTATCCATCTGTTCCTTCTCAAGTCTTTCTCCTTCAGTGAAGACCATCTGGGTCTCCATGTCTTTGACTCTTCCCCAGAGCTTCGCCCCATTCAAGGTCAATAAATAAAATCAAAACCACCTGGTAAGACACATACTGAACAAGAGGAAAGAAGGTGAGAGTGTTCTCCCTGTGGACACTGTTTGGGGAGGTTTTCTTGTCTCAAGTAACAAAGCACAAGTATGCCCATGGTTGCCTACTGCTTCCCTCACATAGCATTGCCTGCTGGTATGGAACATTAACTGGTTTTGCAATGAAGGCATGTCCTATATGATTTTTTTCTTGAACTTTAATGGAAGTGCAGTGGATAGAATCCATTTTTCCTTGGTGATAAAGGTGTCTTAGGCATAGTAGCACACCTTTTTTGGACTCTGATTTAAGACAAGGCTTAAGCACAGGTAATGTTATTGAACTTAAAGTAGGAATTTCTGTTCAAATGTACTTTTTTACTCTTATTTTTAGGTATTTCAAATTACTGTGAAAGATACCGTGAAGGTATGAAACTTGTTCTGAACACCTTTGGACCAGTTCCAGAATTTTCAGGCGAAACTGAGCAGAAAATCAGTCAGGTAAATATAGAGAGAGTCAATAGATGCAGTGACTTTCAGAACCAAGAATGTTAGCTTTTGTTTTAATGTATGTATAATTTCAATTTACTGTTAGAGACAACTGTAATCTATTTCTTGTGTGAACGTGTACCTTGAGCAAAAACATTAGTACAGAACATACATGATTATGTAAGTCCCTTTTCCAAAGTACTTTGAAGTACATCAAGGGAATACATCTAGCAGGTGAATAACATTACTAGGAGTCAACTGATAACAACTGTGGGTTATTTACATTAAATCCCCCATGCTATTTCTTACTGTCTGTCGTGTTCTCAATTGTTACATGCACAGCTCCAAATTTCCTTTCCTACACAACAACTTTTCTCCGTGTGTCTTCCTCCTACTCAGTCTTCCTGCGTAAGTCCTATGGCTTTTTTCCTCCAGCTGTTCTATTGATTTAGTATATTTACAAGCTAGATCTCCAGTCTGTAATGAATACAAAGGTGTGTTGACGTTAAGCATGTGAGCAGTCTGCTGAGGCTATTTGCATGCTTACAGAAAAGATGTGTTTTTTAAGTGCTATGCTCTATCAGGACCTAGTATGTCTATTATGTTTCAAAGCCAACAATTTGTTTATATTTACCATATAGGATATTATGTGTGTTCATAGCAGTTAACTCCAAAGTATTGCCATTTCCTAATTCTACCTTTCATCATTGCCTTTTTTAATGCTTTGCTGAAGAACGTGTGTATAATAAATTGTTTGTGTTTAGCTGTCACACGTTAATTCCGTATATGCAGGCACTCTGTCTGGAAAATAGCTTTTTGTTCCTCTTTATGTTAATGCAATTTCAACATCAGCTATGTTAAAAAGGAAGATTCTTCTATGCTTAAACAATATAGTCTGCTTGTAATAACAATCTGTGACAACTGTGGAGTTATTCACAATTAGAAGCTTTTAATTAAAATGAAACAGGTTGGTTTTCTTCAAGGAATGCCAGATTCCAGTTCAGCATTTGTTTCTGTGCCTATTATCTGCAGTTTTCAATGCCAAAGATGAGCTTGCAAGAATCCTCTCTTAAGAGTAAACCATTAAACATCTCTTATCTTACACATCTATCCTTCCCCCTGATTTTTGCTTTCTGGAGTGACTGCAACTTGCCAATTATTAGTAGCAGAACGAGGTTTTATCCGGTTTCTCAACAATTGCCTTTTAAACTGAAGACCTCAGGTGCTGCTTTGGCAAAGATGGCCTTGTAATCTGTACCTCCACTCTCAAACCCAGCTGTTTTTCCTTAAATGAAAATCTGTTTCCATTGTGCTAGCTTGCTTGAGTTTTCTATCTGTTCTTCTACCTTCAGTGATACATTTAGCAGATACATTTGGCAAACTTTGTTTATGCACTCAGTAGCACTTTTTTCCCCTCCATTTACTTGCAAATAATATTTTTGCCTTCTGATTTGTTCAGGCTTCTACCTTCGGAATATAGTGCTATGTTCTTTCCCACATTTTCCATTAAAAAACAAAAATAAAATTATAGGTTTGTTACATCTCTTTCCCTGTCATTTAGACTGTAACTGGCATTCCTAAAACAGATGTTTTCAAAAAAAATGTTATCTATTATTAGATTTATTAGGAGCCAGAAGAGAGACTACAGTGTTACATATACACCCACAAATTTGTTTTAGAGCATATGTTTAGCAGCATGCAAGTCCAGGTGTCCTCCTTCCTACTTAATAAAAGATTATTGTCAAGTAGGCGAGACAGTGGCTGTGTGGGGTAAACTGAGAAAAGAAACTGATGCACTAATGTTTCTGTAGGCACCTTCATTGCAACATTCAAGCCAACCTTCTCCAAGTGGGAGCACTTCTCTCATACAGGTTAGCTAATTTCCAGTCAGCCATGTGAAGATTTAGCGGCCTATTGCCTGTGATAGACTATATGACAGTTTGTATTGAAGGATACTTGTTCTGATGCAGCGAAAGCAAGAAAATAATCCTTCTTACTACTCAGGAAAATGAGATTTAATCGTCTCCTAAATTTTCTGTTTCAGGCAATGTCTGAAAAAATTCCAGTTGTTCCGAAACACCTCAATGCCAGGAGGGAATGGAGAGATGAATGTCTTACTGGTCTTGCCAAGCTGAAAAAACAAATGTCATCCAACTGAGGTGCACCTCATCTAACAGGAGAGACCAAGTGAAGAGCAGTTCTTCATAAAAAGTGGAAAATTTTGGTCATGCAGAAGAGGAGACTGAATGTGCAAGCACTGATATGCACTTGTATAGAGACCAATGAAACTTTTGGTCCAATTTTTGTCACGACATAATTCATGAGTAACTGGAAACAGTTATTAAAAGTTCAGTTAAAACTTCATCAAATTATATATATGCATTGGATGTGCAAGTATTAAGTAGCTTTAGCAGTATGAATATTGTGCAATGCTGGGCTGGAACACAATCATCTTTTAACGCATTTTTCTAGCTTGCTTAGAAATTCAGCACTTGAACAATATTTGCTTATGCAGGGATCTGAAATTGGCAAACATCAGCTGTTTGTCACTGGAGAAAACAAGCCCTCACCCGCCAATCAAAGTGGCAGTGAGGTTAATTTGTAAAGCACTGACTGTAGGTAGGGGGAGGTTGTCTTAAGCAAAGAGAAGATTTGCTGGCCAGTGAGCTGAGACCTCAGCAGCAGTAAGGGTCACTTCAGCTTAGCTCTGTAGCTGTTCCACAATGTAAGGGAAAGAATTATTCGTTCTTTCCCTCCTTTTGGCACTTCTGTACTAGTGTGATGATCTAAATGTGAGTAAATAAATCCCTCCCTCATCCCCCCCCCCGGTTCTGAAGATTTACCAGAGACCTCTGCTCAGTTCTTCAGACCACACACTTTGATACCCCATGGCTTTGCCCAAACTTCAGTCAGGTATGACAACCTGTCCGTAGGCATTGCTGCGTAGACATATGATCTATTCTAAAATTTGCCTGTCAGAAATAATGTGATTAAAAGTTGTTTTGGGAGATGACGTGGTATAGTGGATTGGTCTGGACTCTTTCAGGCTACTCCACAACCTTCTGAGTGATCCTGGGAAGCCAGCTCCCCGCTTTGTTTCCTTGTCTATTTTGTACAGAAACAATCAGCGTTTCTTTAGGGCTCAGCTGTAGACCTCAGGTATCTGATACTTTGCTCCCAGATGCAGTGGCTTAGGTGTGAGGCACAACGTTTGTGTAAAGGTGGAGGGTGCAGCTGGAGGTAGAAGTGTCTCCTGGTGCTGCAGTGGCGTGCTTCAGTCCGCACCATGTAATATAGCTGGATGTTGATTTTAGCTGGAACCTTGGGGCAGCATTGTTTTGCAGATAATAACTTGGAACAGTGCATTGCACCCACATTACTCGAGTTAAGCATTTCTGAATCTTGTGCCAGCTGGTCATGTAACTTCAGCTACAGCACAGATCCCAAAGCGTTAAGCTCTTGCTTTGCTAATGCTCTGCTCAGGGGCATTTCAAATCTTGTTCGTTACAGAAGATGCAGGTATACAACCAGGTTACTGCAGCTTAATTAGTTCTGGTGCTGAACAGCAGCAATGTCTGCATGTGCACGCTAACACCACTTACTTCTGCATGGGTTGCAATGAACGAGACCTGAGATAAGTTGCGTCGCTTCATGCACGTGGTGGGCCAAGAGCACGTCTCTGGACGTGGAGCATGGGATGGGAGGCATGATGCAGAGATTGCCCTGTGCTCTTTTATAATCAGCAGAGAGAAAGGAGAATTCGTAAACTCAATTTATTTTATCCCAATATAGACCTAATATTGTCAAATTTCTTCTAATGCTTTTTATTCCCACAGTGACAGGCACAACCTTCATTTAGCCATCTGAAGTTGGGGAGGTCAGCCCTCGCTCTTGGTGCCTTATTAAGCAATAATAAATTAATTGAGGCTGATTTCCTCACTTGATGTATGTTTTTGTATTTTAGACAAGGCCTCAGAAGGCTCCAGTTACTTTCAAGATCAGACCTGTTCCGCTATGAGCATGTGACACTGTCAGAACTAATTAGCTCTCATTGCTTTTTTTCTGAGATATTTTAAAACTCGATCGTGTCATCAAATATTTGCCTCCATTTTTATTATTTGCTTATGAATAAAAGATTTTAATGAGAAAGGTGTTCTCCTGTGGTCTTGTGTGATACTCTAGTGGTAGCACTACATCTTTCTCTTGAGAAACCAGTGCCTTGATAAAACAATTTATTGAAGTCGATGGGAATAAATAGGCAAAAAATAATGTGCAGTCTCCAGCAGCTCTTGTGTGGGTGACCACTTGCTGCAGACGCTGCGCCCTGCTGCAAGGGAGCGGTTTTCTCTCTGGGCAAAAGCCTTGGGAGGGAATGGGAGGGTGCCAGAAATGCTCCTGTGCGGTGACCCAGCTCCTCGCCAGGTCAGGACATGGCACAGCTCACCTCAGAGCACTGCTCCCCACCCAGGCCCACAGCTTCTGGTGGGGGAGAGGCTCAGCAAAAAATGTATTCTGGCTGCATTTGCTTAGGATTTGAAGCACACAAAATTACTGCTTAATAAATACAACAACAACTGGAAAACATCAGGAAAAGTTAGCTAAAAGGGTGAGACGGGCTCTCTTCTTCCCAAGGTTTTGTAGCCTATTCACAACTGATCCCTTTTGATCAGCAGGAGCTTGGACCAGAGACCTCCTAAGCTCCCTTCCAGCCTTAGCTATGATAACTCCAAGTTTCCTTTGAATTTTGGCCTAGTTTGTATCAAAAGTTGATGTGGCTTAAACAAATCAGCCTCAAAGAAATTATATATAAAATATATAATAAATAAATAAAGAATAATAAATAAATAAAATTTATATGTATAAAATATATATATAATGTTAATTCAAATTATGGGATGCAAACTCCTGGTTTCTAGACCTGCTATAAAGCTTTTTTCTTTTTTCTTGATTTTTATCTCTCCCTGATTTTCCTCTCCAGTCTTGCCTTCTCTCTCTCTCCTTATCCTCTCTCCCTTTTCACTTTTTTCCATTTACTTTCCCCTCTTGGCTTTCTCCTAACAGTCCATCAATAACTACTTCTAGGGTATTTAGCTGGTAATTTGCAAGGAGCTGCTTATAGGCCTGTGCAATTGGTCTGCTAATTGGGTGTTGAAAAATCCCTTCTGGGGAGCAACTTGTTGGAGCTGAACTGCTTGTCAGATACAAATCCTGATTCTGTTAAATTAATTGGTTTAATTACTTTCAGTTTTGTGTCACTCCTTTTGTCCTATTTTTTTTTTTCTCAAATGCAATAGACTTGCAGTAATAGCACCTCGAGTGTGTTACGAGGACTTTTAGCACCAACAGTCCTAGCAAGTTGCAGAACCTACCCAGCTAAGGTCAAATATTTATTTTGTTTGAGTATTAGCAGAAGAAGCAAGGTTCAAGCAATTGTTCTGTGGTAAACTAAGAGATATTCTGAAAGAATTTCTCATGTGGTTTGTTTTTTACATAACTGCGTATTTTAAAATCCTCTATTGTTTTTAATGATTACACCTATAGGTCATATCTTTTTAAACCATATCTTTGTCATACTGTATTCTGTTATACCAATTTATTATTGATCGTTTTCCTTGTTAGGTATATTTTACTATTAGTTACTAATAGTAAATTAGTATATTTGAATTAGTTATTCTTATTGGAAGCAGACTAACTGTGTTCATATCAAAGCCAATAATTTAATGCTGGTAGGAAATTCAAACCAGTGATTTTGTGTCATCTGAGGAAGAAAGGGCAGATACAAGGAAATGCTCAGCTGCTTCATTGAAGAAGGCTCAGTCCCTCCTTTCCTACATCTCTGAATGTCATGGAAGTAGTTTGCTTCTGGCAAAGCAGGAGCATGAATTTACTGTCTGTAGTCATTCTGTTGGGTTAAAATGAGTATTTTGTGATTGACATTATTTAGTTGGAAAGGTACTAAGATATAGTGTTGTCCTATCTACATCATATATTTAGGCAAAAATCAGCTGTGCTTCGTTTGGAAAGCAGGATAGTGCTGAATTAAAAGAAGGATAAAACTAAACAGGAAAAAAAATGGTTTTCAAGACAAAATTACGTGACTAAGTCTTGGTTCTCAAAACCAAGGTGTGATACACTGCAAGTGCCTGTGTAGTTACAGGTCAGGATTGCATTGCCACAGTGTGGAGTTACAAAAAGGCCTTGGGGAACGTGCAGCTGTGGTAATCTGGCAGAGATGGAGATACGGAAAACAGGAGTCCTCCACGAGGATGGGAGCCTGGAAGACTTCAACAGAGCAACTAGTGTGACAGTAGGAAAATGTAATGCTCTTTTGCTTCCTAGTCTTATGGAGAAATTTTGCAATTTAATTTGGGTCTAGTTACCCAAGTGTAAATGGCTGTGTTTGTGCTGGCTGCCTGCTCCCCTTCCCCAGGATCCTGTGCACAGTTGTGCTGCCAGGGTCCTCAGCTGCTCTACGCCATCGACTTCTCAGGTGTGTGCACGTGGGGGTGTGCTATCACAAATCAAAGCGAATGGAGAGGCAAAAACTGACCTCTGGGGAAGGTCACATTTGCTTTGACACAGCTTTGTAGCAAGCCGGTGTCAAAGGGCTTCTATCAGTTATATTCAGTGATCTCAGAAAGAAGAAGGAACTCCTGCCTTTGTTTCCACAAAATTCAGAGGACAGTTTTGCAATGCGCCAGGCTGCTTAGGGTTGCTGGTTTGCTGGGAAACTGCATGAGCTATCTCTTTAAAGTACATTCAGAGAAATTCTCCACAGGGTCGCACATTCCTCAGCATTTTCCCTTCCCAAAATACTACGGGCATGTATGAGACAACGTTCTGATGACAGAAGTCCCAGAAATGTCTTTGCACTTTGAGGACTGACAGGTCCAGCTCTGGGTCCAAGCCACAGCACTCGTGTGTGGGGTTTCTTCTTCAGTCTCGGTGACCTTGGCTTTGTAGAGTTCTTTCTCCTGCTTGGATTTTGGACCTGCACTCACAAGAAGTGGAGATGTGCAAGGGACAGAAGCATCCAGGATCTTGTTTATCTGAGTGAAGTGTAGTCCAACATGGAAAGGTCAAGAGCCCATACTTACATGTGAACATAGGAAACCTTTGTGCTGAAGTTAAATTTTTGCTTTTTATTTTTTAAGATTCCATTTTATAGAATATAGGGCTGCAAATTTGCCCTAGATGGGATGTTTGTAAAGTTTAGTTTAAGCCCAGGTGGCAATTACTGTCACAGAACTGAGCACTGCCCAGGGGACCCTGAACTCCAAACGGGTCCAACACCTCTGGGCTGCCACGACAAAACGTGATGTTTTCCAGCAGAAGGCATTAAAAAGCTCCTGTAATTTCATCTATTGTGAAAACCTTCCTCTGTACTTCTTACAGGTTTTAACATTGGATCTTGCACTTAGTTTTACAGTATCATAACAATACATACTTTCCAGATGAAGCCACAGTTGCTTGTTTTGGGCTGCTTCAAACCGGTAAGACGCCGCAGAAACACAATGGGAGCATTTTGTGCAGTGCAAGGAGGCAGGGATGAGGCTGGAAAATCCTTGCTGTTGATCTGATATGACCGGAGAAAGGCTGTCATTTAGCTAGGAGGTGCTGGGAACAGCATTGATGGAACTGGTTCTTCTGAAAGAGAAATTATTTGGATTTTTGTTGTTTGTTTGGCTTGCCCAGTAACTGCTTAAACATGAATTAAAACTGGCACTGCCAGTGGGAACCATCTACCCTAGTGCTTCCCCAGAGCAGCCACCTCAGCGAAAACCTTGGCAATGTTCATGTCCCAATGTCCTCCTCTTCCTCTTTCTTTACTCCAGATGTAATAACAGATGTTATTGCTGAGCATGATGCCACATGGCATGGGATGTCCCTTTGGCCAGGCTGGGCCAGCTCCTGGCTGTGTCCCCCCCCCAGCTCCCCGTGCACCCCCAGGGACGTCGCTGGCAGGGCAGCACCAGGAGCTGCAAGGCCTTGGCTCTGTGCGAGCACTGCTCTGCAACAACTAAAACGTCAGCACTATTTAGTGTTATCAGCATGATTTTCATCAGAAATCCAGAACACAGCATCATACAAGCCTCTGCGGAGAAAATTATCCCAGCCAAAACCATGACATCCAGAAAGTGTTTATGTGCAAAGACAAGCTGTTGGAGTCACTGGTGTGACACAAAGAAGGCAGACAAAGAAGTGCAGAGCTTTCTACGTCCCAGAGCACCCTAAGACCACAATTTTCCGATATTACTCAGCAGGGTCATTTCAAACCCATGGAGTAATGGAAACAGCTGCTTGTGCCATTTCAAACATGTGGGATAGTGGAATTAGAGAATTGCATAACCAAGCAATTTGACTGAATGGGCAGTGCCTGGATGTGATGCACATCATGCCAGAGTGTAAGGAGTAGCATCAAGTATCACCGTGTAATTCTGCAATCCAAAACCATGTCTTGCATTGGCTTTTGGTGTGCTTTTTTAGGAGGAAACATTAATTCCAGACATCGACTCCCTGCTATCAAAATTAGTATCAGTGCCTACTAAAGGGTGACCACAGAAGTTTGATCCATTTTTACAGTCTGAATACAGCTACAATTGCTCAGAGAGGAGCATCATACTTCTCTAGCCTGTCATCTACAAAACAAGAGCCATTAAAGATCAGGTTATGGCAAGAGAAAAATACAAAATTTCTAATAAGATGCAGGTATTATTTATATTACTATAAATAAAAGAGGGTTTTTTTGTTTGTTTTGTTTTTAGTAGCCTGAGCTTTACCTTCTTATTTATTAATCCGACCCTAGTATCTGAATGCTTTAGTGTAAACAAAACCATTAGATAGGGATTAATGCAATCATATTTAATCATCAGTAAAAGTGAGGTACGTGTTAGTGTTGTCCTTGTACGCTGTATGAACAGTGCTTACTGTGTCTCCATATAGCTTCTGTTCTTTAGCCTTTTCTTTTAAAAAATCCTGTTCAGACTTCTCTGTGGTCCTACCTTGGGATAATGCTGCCCTAACAACTCATCACACTGCTGTCATACAGCTGGCAGAGACAAACTACTCAGAGTGGGTGCTGACTGGATGCCCAGGTAAGTATTGCCGTGCCCACCATGTTAGCAGTTCTGTCTCTATGCAACATTTATTCTTCTGTATATTCAGAGCAAAGGAAAGTGCAATTTCCCACTCCCACCTCTCCTGTAACATACCCGTGTGTTTCTGGAAGGGCAGCAAAGGGACCTTCCTCTCATGCCCAGCCTCTGGTTGTGCTGGTGCAGCTGCAGTTCAGTAGATACACAGCATGGGTGCCTTGTCCACAACCCTGATTTTTGTTCAATTTCCGAGGCCTTGTGGATCCTGTTCGACATGCTGCCCTGTAACAAGAGAGTTCTGCCTGCATAGCCCAGCCTGCTCACACCAGCTCATGGTCTGAAATAGTGTAGATTTTGGTGAGACATTAGGAGGAAATTCTTCACTCTGAGGGTGGTGAGGCCCTGGCACAGGCTGCCCAGAGAAGCTGTGAATGCCCCATCCCTGGAGGTGCTCAAGGTCAGGCTGGATGGGGCTTTGGGCAACCTGGTCTGTGGGAGGTGTCCCTGCCCATGGCAGAGGGTTGGAATGAGATGATTTTTAAAGTCCCTTCCATCCCAAAGCATTCTGTGATTCTATGGGAATCCCAGCCATAGCATGTTGCATAGCTAGAAGTGGATATTAGTAGTTAGTATTAAGGCCACAAGCAATCACTACTGGATGTTAGAGCCTACAAGAAGGGCTAGATGTGACCATAATCATGGTTTTGGGGGGCATAAAAAGCACTGATATTTTGGAAGCTACCTAATTAAGGCATTGCTGAGAGACTTCCAGAACAATACCTGACCACCTTGTTTACAAGTTTAATAGTGTAACATGAAAGCACAAAGACCAGAACCAAACAAAGCGCAGTTACCATGTGTAGCCTTGTTAATTTATCAATAAGACCACAGTGCTCTCTTACTTTTGCAACATGCACCAAACTAATTTTCAAGTGTAGGAATGGGACCTGCATTACTCTGGTTGCATTTCATAAATCCTCCTATGTGTGTGCATTTCCTCAAGAAGTTTATTTAAGGAAAGGAAGACTTTGTGTTTTCCAGCCCCTTTTTAGTATATGGTCCTTCGTGTGATCACAGAGTCACAGAATGGCTGAAGTTGGAAGAGGCCTCTGAAGATCTTTAAGTCCAAGCCCCTGCCAAGCAGGATCACCTGGAGCACATTCTCCAAGCTCATGTAGCCATATGGTTACATAAAGTACACTTCTTTATATTTATTCTTGTTCCTTTTTTATGTTTTAAATCTTCCTCTGAATTGTCCAATCACCCTTTATCATACATCCCTGCTTCCACTCTCTTCCAATGACCCTTTTCTTTATTGTTAATGTTTCTTATCTGCTTAAGGGATCATCTTTAGTTTCAAAGCTACACACGGGAATTAATTGCTGCCCAGAGGTTTTACAGGTCTCCCACTCCAGCCTCTGTAAACAAACTGAGTTTGTGGTCATTACTGATTTATCTTTTTTTCACTCAATAGATGTGATCCAGATGCAGACCTCTGGCTATCTGGACCCCCCATAACCTTGGGTGATGTCTCCAGAGCCTTTTTTGATCCTTCCCCAGCACCACGCTGCTGTTCCCCAGGAGCAGCTCAGGTGCCCATTGGCAGCAACTTCTCTGGTTCAGATTCCTCCTGCTAAACGCTGTGTGCTGCCATTGGTGAACAGCCAGAGTCCTTTCCTAATCCTCTCTGTTGACAGCGATGTTTGGCTGCTCCAATTTAATCTTGTGATATGTTCCAAGATTAAGCTGCTCCCTTTTTTTTGGCTGACTCAGTACTTACCTATTGACTCAGTGGCTGCTGAGATCATTGGTGACCAACTCAAAGTTATTAGCATGAGGCGTTTTTATACCAAGGGGGTTTATATTTGGAGCTGCAGAGTGGTAGAAGCAGGACCCTGGTAGCTAGCACGGCCTCAGTAACTGGGAATGTTATTCTAAACACTCATCATTTCACTGATATCTTCTCTTGCTCCATCAGGCTTTGGTAAAACCCTTCTTGGTCATCACTTCTGGGCTTTCATCTGCCCTTCCACATGTTTTATGACCACGCTCTGCCTCACGGTCCTGCTTCAGCTGTGTGTAATGACCGCGTTGCGTTCCCATGCCACTTTCATTTCCTTATCCTCCTTTTGGAGGACAACTCAACAGGCAGGAGTCCAGAGTCCTGCTTTCTGCTCCTTGATTCATACTGCTGGCACGTGAGTGTGAGAAATGCCCTCACAGATCACGCTGGAAGTCCTTTACTGCCAGGAGCCTGCACCATTTAAGGGAGAAGATGTGAACCCAACTGCTTCTTGCAATTCACCCCACGATGCCTCCACACTTGTTGGATGGGGGATGTCAGCCATACTGGTCATACATCCCTGCCTATGACCTTCACGAATCCTTCATCCCTATCTGGATTTTAACCTCTTGCTCCAGAGTTGGTCTTGTCCCTGTTTGAACCCACCAGTGCTCCACCTCAGCTTCCTGCGGCATTGAAATTCTGGAATTTCACTGGCCTCTGTGAAATGTTTTTAAATGTTACTTTCATTGCCTGCCCCCCTCATTTTAATATTGTGGGATTAAAGAAGAACAACTCTGCATTCCCTATTTTTGGCTAAACTTGATGGTGCCCCCCTTCAGCCCTCTCCCCTCCCAGCTGAAGTCACGGCCTTTCGGGCTCCCAGGGCTGATCTCCCACCCCCTGCTCATGTTGGCCACCTTTGGACTCCACGTGTGGTGGGCATGCCAGGCTCCACGCCGCAGCTGGTGCTCTGTCTTCTGCCACACGTACTGCTGCAACTCATCTGAGCCCCAGCTCCTTCCAGATCTCATTTTCTGTTCTTTTCCCTCCAGCCTTGAGATATATTTTCCTGATTTTCTGTTCTGCAGACTCAGCCTTTCCTTTCTCAGGTAGTCTTTATTCTTTTTGTTACTTTAACTATTATTTACACTTTTCTTTTCTTTTTTTTTTTTTTTTTTTTTAAATTTTGGTTTTGTGTGTGGTGTATCCTGTAGTATCCAGAGAAAACCAGTTTTATCAATCCATGTCACCTGCTCCTCTTTTTCTTTCCTTTTGTGGTATTATGAAGTGTTTAATATACGCTTCTCCTTTTGTAGGTCTTTTCCTCATTCTGGGCACGGGACCAGCTACAGTTGCACAAACTTATCAGGATCCTCCATCCTTGGTCAAAATCCCCTGTTCACGTTCCTGGGAAAACCACAGTAGCTGGGTGGAGAAATTATCGTCTCCACAACTAAATTGCAAACTTAATTAAGACAGATTTATTGGGGAGGATTTTATGACAGCACGTTTTCACCTCTGGCAGCAAGCTCACAGGAAGCCCAGCAGATAGTGCAGGGCTGCACACCAGCCAGGAGCATGGCCATGAAACCAGGAGGCTACTCATGGTCATCCTCAGATGTGTGCCAGCATCTCCCTTTACTGGCCAGGAACGGGCAATGGTCCTGGGCCACTCTCGTTGCTTCTGCCATTTATTCTTATTCATCGTGCTTTCTCATAGCTATTTTTTATCTGTAGCCTTATACAGTTCCTGCCTTTCTACACCTTTTTCTTATATATTTTTTTGCCCCAAATCTGTGCCTATTTGGGGGTCCTTTAGAGTTTCCTCTTCCTTTCTGCTGCCCACTCACTGCTCAGCTGCATTTTTTTGCTTTTCCATTCTCCCCACCCAGGTGGAGGCAGGTGGACACCCAGGACCTCTGCACTTCCTAGGGGCTCTGGGCTGGGTACAGAGGCTGATCCAAGCCCGATAACCTTGTCAGAGGTTGTTTTCTCAAGCCACAGTCTCAGCCCTAAGCCTGGCAAGTCAGAAAAGCCTGACGGGGGGCAAACCTCCATCACCCTAAGACAGCGGTAAACCAAGCAGGTTTCTCACCTGCTGCACATAGTTCCTCATATCCCCCTTCTGATGCCCATAATTTTGGCTGCTCATCCATTTCCCACTAATTTATAACTGCTCTTCTGGTCATGAATGTTGTTACTACACTCTTGTACTCACTGCTTATAAAATAAGTTAGGGAACATTATTGCAGGTTTTACAAGATTGTACCAAGTTTATCTTAGGTCAAAACAAAAGCATTAAGAGGGTTTGATTCACAGCTTACAATTAAGAAAGAAAAAAAATCTTCCTAAGAGTAAGTTAAGCAACTAAGCAAGCTGCTTAGAGCAGTTGCAAAGGTCTTTGAGGTCTTTGAGGGAAGATTAGATACACATCTTTTAGAGATGAAGAAGATATAGTTAGCACAAATCAGAAACCTTTCATCCCTATAAGCATACAAATTAAAACCAGTTAAAATATACAACATTGCCTAATGCTTAATATAAGCATACACCCAATGCTCATGCAGCTGGCAATTAGTTCGTCTAACAAAGAGACAAGAGGAAGACCAAGAAAAAGGTGGGGTGACACCTGATCACACAATAAGTTAGGGCTGGATCACAGCAAGTAAGTGTTCACTCGAAGAAGGTGGTTTCCAAAGAGCAACTCTGGGAGCACTTCGGGTGGTTCTAAGGAGAAAGGCTTGCTGTAAACCAGAGGAGAAATATTTGAGGAAACCACCCAAGATAGAGTGGATGTCACAGAAAGGTGTAAGCAAACGTAGTGAATCTGCACAAGCCATAAAATAAAATCATTACAGAAAAGGTATGAATAAGTCATGGCTGCTGAGACATCACCATTGCACAAAGCAATGAAGAAATCACCAAGAGCGGATACTCATACCTGTTAGAAAGGGGAAGCCATGAAGGAAATGGGAAATAAGGTCAAGATACATGAATGTAGGCCAGTGACAGTAGTCATAAGGGAACACAGATGGTGGACGTGAAGGGAGTGTGAAGAGAACTCAGGTGAAGGACCAGACTGTGCCATCCATCATGATGTGAGCACTGGTGAGTTGAATTAATTGGGAAGCCAGTCGGGAGGGATCAGTGCTAACACTGAGGCAGTGACAGAAGTAGGAACAAAAGGGAAGCAGCTCTAGAGGGAGGTGCCGGTCTCTGCTCCCTGGGAACCAATGACAGGACATGCAGGAATGGCACAAAGCTGCACCATGGAGGGTCACACTAGACATGAGGGGAAATTTCTGTACCGTGAGGGTGGTCAGACACTGGTACGGGCTTCTGAGTGAGGTGGTTGATGCCCCATGTCCATCCATGTTCAAGAAGCGTTTGGATAATGTCCTTAATAACATGCTTTAACTTTTGGTTAGCCTTGAAGCAGTCAGGTAGTTGGACTTGATGATCTTTGTAGATCCTTTCCAACTGAACTGTTCTAATCCAGCTACAAAAGAGCTGCCGTGTGCCATGTGGGAAGGCAGTGAAGCAGACCTCCCTGGTTTTTCAGCATGTAGCTGGCTCTAGGGGCAGGTAACTGCTATGAAAGTTGCATCTGGTATCCAGTCACCTCAGCTCTTCATCATGTACAGTCCAGCCCCACGCCAACAGGGTGATGGAGTTGTTTGCCTCACCTCTCAATGGGGCCCACACCACAGTATCCATCTGCCCTTGGCTCTTAGAGGTCTATGGCACATATCAGCAACTCTAGGATGTATGAAATAAATGGGGAGGTTGAGGGTTTTGCCATTTCTGGCATGATGATTGACAGGAGAATCAAATAGAGCAGGGCACGGCTGTACAACTATCAGGAAAAGCCACTGAAACATCAGAAAAGATCTCCAGAAGCAGACAGAGTGAGGGTGATCTCAAGACTTCTTTAGAGACACAATGGGAGTTGGTACTGAAAGCCATGGTGAAAGTAGCTGTCAGTGGGTTCACGTCAGTTCAAAGTGACCAAAGACAAGCTGGTCACCTGCAACTGCCGGGGTGGGAGCTGGAGGACAACACAAGCTGGTCATGCTCATTCCTTGCTGGAGGCGTTTTCTCCAGGATGCACTTTGCAGGGCAAGCAGTAAATCATACAGGCACTCAAGTGACAACATTGTCATAAAAAAAAATGCACAGAGGTGATTGCAGCTCTCTAGGAATTGGCAAAACCCAACTAGGCCACTGACTGAAGTCAAGATAAAGACAGCCAAGGAGGTGTGAAGCTCCCATGATTTTAATAATTTTTCTGAACAAAGCTTTTGCAGGCTGGGAGAGGTATTCCATGGAAGATCTGAATGCTCAGCAATGAGCATTGATTGCTGTAGGTAACCATTGTGTTCAAATTAGTGACAACACTTTCCATCACCCTGCAAACATCAGTTTTGCCATCTTGGTTTTGCATCTGCCTCATCAACTAGGTCTTCATCACGGGAAGAGGGAAAAATGTTGCTGTGCAGCAGCAGGAATTTGCAGAGACCAGGTAAATGCCCTGCATGCAGGAGCTGCTCCATGGGTGATGGCAAATGGAGACATGGCTCAGCTGCAGGTGTTGAATGAGTCCTGGTACTGAAACCATTCTTTGGAACCTTTATGTGGTGTCAAAGTGCAAATGTGTCCGAATCTGTGCACAGCAGGTCCCTGGGCATTATTCTGCTGACAGAGGATGGCTGCAGCATGCAGAAGTCTGGGTGCATTAGATTTGTAAGTTTGGAGAAAAAAAACCCTGCAGATTCAAAGAATTGGTGGTAAGGCAAATAGAGTAAGTTGTGAGATAAAGGTACATAATGGGCTACGGCTGAGAAGATTATAGAGGTGATATGTAAAGAATGTCCTGAATTAATCACTTCCTTTGTGTAAGTATTTGGGCTTTGCAAATGGTTATCACTTAGCAACCTACATTGTGCTTTTTTTTTTTCCTTTTTTTTTTTTTTTCTCAAACTTGAACTGCTTCCTAGGGATATTATCTCTGTCTGGCTCAGCAAAATGAAGGCAGTATCTCATTTAACATTGCCCATAAGTAGATGAAAAATAGTTGGCTCCAGATGCGTTATGAATGACGCTTACAAAATTAAAGTGCTTTAGATGACAGAAAGTGGGGCATACTTGGTGTTCAACACTTTCTTATAGAGTAGCAATCCTTGTTTAGCTTCACGGATCTTATCAAGTGCTTGTTCAAGCCAAGTTACAGCTCCTGCCAAGAATACTTAGTGCTGTGTTTCTGGCCACAACGCGTGCACCTGGCAGGGACCTGGAAGACCTGTGGCCGCAGGCTCTGCACTGTGGTGTCCCATCAGCAGCAGGCAGTGGAGGGACCGTGGACCCGAGGGTGGAGGGAGACATCATGGTGATGTTGTGTGAGGAGTTGGGAAGATGGAAAAGGAGTCTCCAGCCTCTCCCCATGCTCCACACCTTGTGCATTTTGGAGACGTTCCCTAGTAGCCAGTCAAAACACTCCTTGTTGCAGAAGGACAACTGATTTCTTCACGTCTATGTCTCAGCAGATAATATAAAATGGTCACCTCCTTACGAAAGTTTTATGTGATAGAGGGCTGTTACCATCTTTGTTCCCAGTATTCATCTCTAAATGAGCCAAATTCTCCCACTTGTTCCTTTTGCTTCCATGAGTTTCCTCTGATTCCTGTGCTCTCTGAATGCTCCTTGCTTTGTCAAGCCATATCCAGACCAGGACCCCCCCACTCCCATTAATTCATTCAGAGATCTCAGTGTGTGTTAAAGTGCATCAAGTCATTGCTCACTCCTGCATTAGAAGAATGATGACAACATTTGTCCTCTCCCAGTCCTTCCCAGATGATTTCCCTGGTGTCCATGATGATCCGGGCTGGACATGGGGGTGTCCCCAGCCAGACCCCAAAAGGCCTGCCTGCACCTTTTGCCCTTGCTCGTGACTTCCATTTCCAGCCCTGTCTAGATGAGCAGAGAGGGAATGGGTGGAGGGCAGGGAGTGGATGATGAGTGGCTTGATCCTTCTCCTCCTCCCTGAAATCTCCTGCCCAGCTCTTGTGGCCGGCACGGAGGGAAGCCTGGGCTGGGCCCTGAGTCACCCCTGCTCCTGCCTCCTCCTCAGCCACACACTTTGCAGGAAAAAGCCCTTCCCTCTCCGCTCACGGCCACCTCCAGTGCACAAACACAGCCCCGCTTGGAGCCACCACCTCTCCCAATTCTTCTGGTCGATGAGACCAGAGATCCTCCGCGGTGCCCCACTGCATGGCCAAAGCATTTGCCTCACTATGAGGGATTTATTGCAGCACTAAAACTTGGGCCAAGAGTCTGAAGAAACACAGCAACCACTTCATGACGTTGTAATGGCTGGTGGAGAGCTGAGATAGCACAGGTCTGCTGTGTGGGCATCTGCAAACCTGCAGAAAGTCGCTTTATTTGTCCTGCCTTGATTAATAACGAGGAAAGCTTAAACACGCCGTGTCACTTTACTAACAGCTGCCCTAATGCCAGAGGTAGAGGTGAACAGAGGCATTAAACGCTGGATAATTGTTAAGTGTTAAAAGCGACACGTCTGTGGCCATAGCACTCCTCTGGGAGTTCCCTTTAAGGCCTGAGCCTCCTAAAGCACCACCTAAAAACCCTCTGGTGCACGCAACCCAGCACCACCCCGGGACTGGCGTTCAGGGCCTTCATAAAACCAGGATTCTGGCATGGAGATCGCACAAGTTCTTAGTGTAGAGTACACTTCTTATTAGCTATTTATATTAGAGCACTTGGTACTTTAAGACAATTTTTCTTTCTTTTTTGAAAGAAAGAAAAAAAAAAAAAAAAGAAAGAAAAATTGTCTTAAAGTACCAAGTGCTCTAATATAAATAGAATACAATACAAAACCAGCTTCGCACAACCTGCAGGGCTGTGCGAAGCTGGTTTTGGTTTGGCATCCACCGTTTGGCTGTGTTGTGTGCCAAGGTTTTCGCCTAGCCCAGGTAACCAGCAAGGCTGGGTTTTCACAAAGGAAATCCATCACCAGCCATCCTTCACCACCATTTCCAAAATCCCCCAAACTGCCCTCTGATATTCTAAAACAGGAGGCAAATCTCCCATTCACAGGCTCCTGAGCTGGAGAAGAGACCCTGCTTGGCCTCCAGGAGAGCGAGGAGGCTTTTTTCGCCCTGCCCTCGGCTCTGTCAAGAAGTGTCCCCTCTCACCCGTGCACCAGCGAGTCACGAAGCCGCCCTGGTGCTGCCCAGGCCAGTCTGGGGCCATTACTCATCTTCTCGTCCTGATCAGACGTGTTCGACCGCTTTCTGCAACCCCCCCGAAGGACTGGCGGGTGCCTGCCACCGCACGCTGCCGTGAGCGCGCTGTGATCAGTTTTGAAGGCAAGGAAAGGCAGAGGCAACCTCAATTTGGGTGCCCGAGGAGCCCCAGCATCACTGCTCCCTCCTGGTGAAAAACCCCACTGATGGCTCATAGGGCCAACCTTCTCCTCCCGTTAAACAGGCTGGGGCCTCACCATCAGGGTGGAGGTTGACCAGAAGTTTGTGTGTTGGGGAAGGTGTTGGTGGGCTCAGCACCCTCAGCCCCATCTCAAGCCAACTCTCCTCACTTTTTTTTTTAGCCACCACGAGGGATTTGGGTTTGGTCTAACCCCCTGTGCAGCCAGCAAGCAGGTTCCTATCTTGACTTAACCTACAGGTAGAGCGACTCTGGTCACACAGCCGGCATAGTTCAGGGTTTATGTCCACACCCCTGTGGTGTGTGAGTCCACTGTCCCTCGGGTCGTCTTTCATCATCGGTTACGCTTCAAGTCTCTGCAATCAGATACGGTTATCACAGCAACAGGGAGGAATATTTACCAACATGAAATTCAGGGAAGTAAAAATGGGGAAGAAAGGAAGGTGGAATGAGAAAAGAAATAGAAATGGAAAGTCAACTTTATGGGAAATATGCATTAGTCTTTTTCAGAAAATGATTTAGTTGTGCTTTTAGACATGGGTAGTTCTATATATGAAGACATCTCATGAAGCATGTTCTTTGCCTTCTGGTCTGCTTGTAATTTGGTTGATAAGGTACTTGTTTCTTTCTTCTGACATGTGTTTATCTTGAGGAAGACCCCAAGACCTGGGATGCTAGAAGATCAGATCTGGACAATATTTATACATTTTTATTGTTTTTCAGTAAACATCCACTAATTCTTTCCCAGAGTTTCCTCTTATGGGATGTTGTTTTGGCTCTGATCCACAGCAGGTGGCTGAGATCTCGGTACGGATTGCTGAGCAGAGGTTTTACCACACACTGAGGTTCCCCTGTGTGCAGGTGACCAACCCCAAATGCCATTCACCTACAGAAGTCAAAGAACTCCCTTTCCTCAGGACCCTTTAGCCCTTGTATGAGAAAATAAGACCTTGGCAACTCCTGCAGCCATGACTTTTGGCAGAGCATCTCAGTGGCCTTGTTGCCTTCCGCCAAACTCTTTGGGGACAGCTGTCCTGTGCTGATAAATGTTTGATGTTATGGCACTCTGGTTACCTTCTCCCTGCTTAAGTGTTCCTCAGCTCTAAAATGGAAATTGCTGCTTCCCCTAGGGTGAACTTGGATGGTTAATCCCCATGGGTTTCTCTGAGCCCTGGAAATGGAAAGTTTCACCAAAACCCAGTGCTGTCCACAGATCTGTGGGATTCAAATGGGATTTCTGGTCTCATTTCTCTGCAAAAGTTGCTCATCTGGCTCTTCTGGACACACCCTGGTTTGTGACTGACATCTCAGTGCTTAATGAAGGGGTTAATGGGCATCTTCTCCTCCTCAGTGAGGTTGCAATTGTAGCCTGGACCCTTCAGTGTGGGAGAGCAAGGACGGGTCTCACCAGGGAAGCAAGGATAGGTCTCATCAGGGATCTCCTTCACAACACTAAAACGTATTCCTGAAATCATGACTTGTGAAGATCTGATGTGGCCTGGGTTACACAGACAGCTTTGTGGATGCAGAAAGTGTTAAAAAGTACCTACTTATTGCATTGCAAAGGGCATGCATTGCAAACTTGGGAAAGTATGCTAGGCAGCATGAATTCTGCCCTTAAGCAATACGTAATACGTGAATTACTTCTTAAAATTAGTATCCCGTGCTTGTTAGGATTTGTGGTTGTTTTGTTTTTCTTTCCATTAAGTCCCTTTGCTACCTCCTCAGAACCAGCCTGTGCACTTCTGCCATTCTTTCAACTACTGCACACTTTCTACCGGGCCCTCAGGGATCTGGGTCCCCAGGTTTTACCCTGGGACGTTGCGATCTGCAGGACCTGAGCGGTCAATGAGCACTGCACGTGCTCTGCAGCAGCCTGAAAGCAGGTAAGTACATGCTCAGCAGTGCCAGCAGCCCCCAGCTAGCTACTGCCATGCTGAAAGCATTTCCCTGGCTTTGCAAAGAAGGAAGAGGTTAACTCAAGGTGAGCCGTGGGTAGCTCATGTAATGCTTTCCTTCTTAAGACACCAGCCACATGCCACAGGGCCCCTGGAATGAAAAGCCTTGGGGAACTCTTGTTCTCTGGGGTTAGGCTAGGAAACTGGGTGGGAAAGCAAGTGGATGTCTGATTTCCCAAGAGGGTCTGGGAGACCTTGTACACGTTCATTACAAGGTCAATAGGTAAGAGGACATAAGCGTCATGACAAAACCATGGAAGCATGAAAAATGCAAGGGTCTGATTCCTTCTCCTCCATCAGCATTACTCTATCCTGATGAGATGGCCTCGAAGGCACAGAAAGGGCCTGAGAGCCCTCAGTGATGGGGAAATGGATTGTATCCCCTTCCGAAAGGTGGTTTTCACAGCAAACATTTACAAAAATTAGAAGAAAATAAAAATAAAATAGGCTCCTTTAGGAGCCAGCAGAAATGGGAAGGGAGGTTTTGTTCACTGCTTGGAAAAGTGAGACTCCAGGTAGCAAAGCAGCAAGATGAGAAAACTTTTTCCACCCCTACTCAGCTGGTGGCATGGTCCACAGACCACACAGGCTTTGGAGACCTCAGTTTTGGTCCAGAATAAAACCCTCTGGACATCCTTGCAACTCTTCTTCCTGCTTACATTTGGGATGGGGGTTTAATGAATCAGACTCATTTCTCATAAAGGCAGGGGAAGAGAGTTACTTACCTCTGGTTTATTATCTGCTTTTGCTAATTTACCGTATAATTTAGTTTTACAAGTAGGCACTGACTTTTATTTTCTTGTTGGTGTGGTTATTTTATGGTTGAAGAAAGGGCAGAGATGTGTATGATGTACCAGAAAAGGAAGGAGTCCCCGATTCTGACGGTCCTGGTAAAGGACAACATGCTGGAATAGAAAGAACTCCTCTGCTCTCATAAAACACAGGATGCGGATGCTTCAATTAAAAAAAAAAGACTCAGGTTTTCCCTTGAAATTTGGAGTTTACTAGAGTCTCTTGAACCTAGAAAAATGCATCCATGGGAAAGGAGTGCCATTAATAACAGGTTTACACTCACATTGGGTGGTAGAAGAGAAAGAAGCAGCAATTTCCCCCAAGGGAAGTGGGATTCTGAAAGTTAAACAGAAACATTTATAATTGAGAAGAGTTAAAAGGCTTCCTAGCCACCCTGGCTTCCCTTTCATATCCTGAACATGCTGGGGTAATGCATTAGCCCTGTGGCACAGTGGGAGCAGCCCATCAAAGGGCTTGCTTTCTGTGGTTTCATCTTCTGCAGGGAAACTGAGGAAACACAGGAATAGGGAGGTGGGTAAGCGTGGACAGATCCTGCCCACAGAAACTCCCCATGGGGATTATTCCCTTTTTTTTTTTTTTTTTCCCTCTGTGCAGGAGACCTCTGTTTTTTCAAGATCTGAATCCACCTTCCCTCGCTGAAAACAACTGCTGTTATGGGATTTGCTTTGTTAAATTTAAGGCAACACATACAAAAAGCAAGCAGTTTGAGTGAGGTTTGGGTCAACCTTTACACACTGGCTAAATTTCCCTTTCTATTTGGACTGTTCTGTCAAACTTGCATTTTAGACCTTTGCGCAATGTGAATTTTGGCTTGGCACCAAACATAAACAATTATCCTGCTCTAACGCCACCTATGTTCTCCTACCATTCCTCCCACCAATGTGCCATGCAATCTATGCAGGCATTGATCCCAAATTAAAAGACAGCATCAAAATCTGAGTCACTTCCAAACATTATTAAGTGCCCATTTTGGTTAAGCTGACGATGGTTGCCAATCCCATTTCATACCTGCCCTTCCTTTTTTTCTAGTCTTTCTCTCCTCCTGGCAGAGGACTGTATACATGACCAGAACACAGTCTAATATGTCTTTGGGTCTGCTTTTCACTTGTCTTTCATATGGATTTCATATGGATTTTGGATTATGGATTTCATATGGATTTTGCTATGTTAATGATTTGACTCAATGATCTTAGAGGTATTTTCCAACTTAAATGATTCTATGGTTCTATTTTACACCATATCTTACATCAGGGATGTTCCTTTAGCTATATTCAGTCAATCATCTCCCCTCTTGCCCATCTCACCAGCCCTGGCTGAGATGAGTGGCTGACAATCTTGTATGGAGTTGAACTCAGTAGTCCAAAACAAATGTCAGCTCCTTGCTGTTTTCACTGGGTGGAGAAAAATCTACAACCAAAGCAAATCTGGTTTCATGGCTACAAGGCAAATTTTTCCTCCTCCACAGCCATGGGAGATCCTGAAAATGTTGGACAAAAAAGATTTGCTGCATGGGATGCGGGAAGGCAGAGAAGGAAGCAGTTTGCAAAGGGTCAATCTGGTGGCTTTACTCAGCTGGACAGCTAAGCTCTACCACAACTGCTCTCTCATTCCCTCTTCTCAAAGGGAAAGGGGAGAAAATATGATGGAAAGAGTTCAAGGGTTGAGATAAGGACAGGAAGATCACTCAACAATTACCATCGTGGGCAGAACAGGCTCAGTGTAGGGAGATAAGAGAAATTTATTACCTATTACTAACAAGCTAGAGCAGTGAGAAACTAAAAACAAAACTAACACCACCTTCCTCCTATCCACTCTCTTCCACCTCCTCCCTCTGAGTGGCACAGGGCAATGGGGGCTGTGGTCAGCCCCTGGTGCTTCATCTCCGCCACTCCCTCAGGGTCCCTCTCTGCCCCTGCTCCCCGTGGGGTCCCTCCCATGGATGCCGTCCTTCCCGAACTGAGCCTGCAGGGGCTGCCCACAGGCTGCAGCTCTTCAGGAACTGCTCCCCCACGGCTCCGTCCCACGGGGTCCATCCCCCAGGAGCAAACTGCTCCAGCACGGGTCCCCCACGGGTGGGCGGCAGCTCCCCCCAGACCCCCTGCTCCTGCGTGGGCTCCTCTCCACGGGCTGCAGCTCCGGCCCGGGGCCTGCTCCTGTGGGGGCTCTCCATGGGCCGCAGCCTCCTCCAGGCCACATCCACCTGCTCCACCGGGGGCTCCTCCACCCATGGGGGGGCTGCAGCGTGGAGATCTGCTCCATGTGGGACCCATGGGCTGCAGGGGGACAGCCTGCTCCACCAGGGGCCTCTCCAGGGGCCGCAGGGGATCTTGTGCTGCCTGCCTGGAGCACCTCCTGCCCTCCTTCTGGTTTTCACTCCTCATTGTCCTGTAGTCCTACAGACAACACTCCCAGCTGCTATTGTGCAGCAGTATTTTTTTTCCCTTTCCTCAATCTGATTTCACAGAGGCACAAACAACATCATTTATTGGCTCAGCTCTGGCCAGCAGCAGGTCACTTTGGAGCCATCTGAAACTGACCCTTATCTAACATGGGGGAGCTGATGGGCTCTGCATGCCCCCACTACCAAAACCTTGCCACATAAACCCAATGCATGAGGTTATATATGCAGTGACACAGGAAGACCTCATGCTGTGAGGACACCCAGGAGGCTGGAGGTTTGCAGCCACAGGAGTTGGTGGCCAGGGCCTGTTATCCCCAGCCATACAAACCGCTGAGTGCTAGAGTCCCAGCGAGGTTAGCTGGCGTGTACTGCTGAGGGGACGAGGTCCCATAGGTGTGATGGGCAGGACAAAATATGCAGGAGCCCATCCATCACTGGGCTGGATGGGATAAGTGGGAAGAGTCCTTCCTGGGGAGCCAAACTGGTTGCAGCATGACAAGGAAAGAGGTTCCCCTGTGACCTAAACATGTCTAGCATGGATTCAATGGGGGCCTTTAAGTGCCAGGAGACAACAAGTCTTCCCACAGCCTGAGTCAGCTCTGTAATCCCCACACTGCAGATTACCACACAGACATGCACACAAAGCAGCAGAAAAAAAAAAAAAAAAGAGATTGCATCCCTCAGGAGCCACAGGTGCTCCACAGGCCTTTCTGCTGCTTTAGAAAATAACATCATTATGCCAGATCACGAAAAGCAGAGGGTGTGACTGCCCTGCATTGCCCAACCCCTGCCCACTCAGCTTGGCAGGGCTGGTGGAGGAGAGAGACAAGGAGAAGGCTGAGCACCGGGGCAGGGGGAGTGTGTCTGTATGTTAGCCCAAGGTTCACTAAGAGCAGCTGTGGCCCAGGATGGTTTTTGTTGGTGTGGGCTGACCCAGGTAGAAAGGGAGTCCATCCCTTTCTGCTGAGCAGGTATTAGATAAATGGCACTCACTGGCCACTGAAAACCAATAGTGCTGGTTGAATGAAAACTCCTTGATCACAGAGTCACATAATCCTCTAGGTTGGAAGAGACCTCCAAAATCACCTACTCTAGCCTCTGACCTAACACTAACCAGTCCTCCACTAAACCATATCCCTAAGCTCTACATCTAAACATCTTTTAAAGACCTCCAGGGATGGTGACTCAACTACTTCCCTGGGCAGCCTATTCCAATGCCTAAAATAGTATTAACAGGCCTGACAGAAATGCCAGAAAGATGCTAGTAGTCACTGGCTGATTGCAGCACTCTCTCTCCAAGGCCCACATGCAGTAGGGGATGGAAGACATCCCACAGGATTTCTGTGATGACATCCTGCGGGGTGGGGGTTATGTTCCTTACCTCTTCAGGTAGGACCTCATACAGCTCATGAAGCATGAGGTGTACCTGACCAAGTCAAAGCCAAGCTATGATTTTAACCAGGACGACTCTGATGAGACTGGCTTGACTACCCTGGGTCATCCCGCTTGGGGATCCTTGTGAAGGAAAGATTACCTCCGTGGCTTTGATTCACGCAGACTGAGGATCATTGTGGAGGGATGAAAGCTGGGAAGTCCCCTTCCTTCTTTCTCTTCCTGCAGAGCCTGGCAGCCCAGTTTAGTCATTCTCAGATGAGAGGTAGAGGGGACAAGACTTTCAATTAGTCACTGCATCTGCACACCTTAGGTCTTTTTAAAGTTAGGCAAGTGTCGTAGCCGGGGACAATAGTGCTTGAGCTGGAAGATGATGCTGGCTTTCTGCTCAGCCCGTAGATGTGTTTCAGAGTTCAGGTTACTCAACTTGCATAAGGAGTGTTTCCTTAGAGTGTTTTGCTTTTGAGATGCATCTGTGAGCACACGTTGGGAATGGCTCCTCTTCAAATCCAGTGGCTGATATCACACAATCTTGCACTTGACATAAATTTTTTACTAATCATGCCTTTGAAGTCAAGATCTGTTTGGAATACCTCACGGAAATCCATTATTATTTGCCACTGTTTTTAAGCTGTTTAGGCAATCAAAATGCTTGCGAGAACAGGCCTTTACTAAGATTGTAAAAGTCATCAAATGCAGTGACATGTCCCAGGTGACAAGCAGCAGGATGTGTGGGAGGAAAGAGGACGTGGGAGGATAAGAGTCATAAGAACCCTGGAACCTCCGTCACACAGACCTCATCGTGGTTCACGGTGACAGATCAGCCTGGTCCAGCTGTGCAGGGAGAGCTGGGCAGCTCCAGGAGAGCCTGCTCCTTCTGATTCTTGGAAGTCTGGAAACAGGCAATAAATTGACGGGTAAAGTTCACTTTAAGTCATGAAGAAAAATGCGAATTACTGGTGGAGTTTCAGCTCTGCGCCAGTAGGGAGCCTTGCTTTTACTCCTTGGCCAAAGATGTTAAGGAACATTTGGCATTTGAGGACAGTGGCAACTTTCTGCATTTCTATCACATGGGGTTGGGACAGATGCCATTACCTGTTTAGAGCTTGATTATGCAAACATACACATAGGTGAATACCTGTTTATGCAAACCATCCCTTTGAATGATTTTGTGGATGGATAAAAATATCCTTGTCAGATGCTCAGATCTCCAGAGACAGCAGAAAAAACACCCAACTGAAGCTCTAAAGATTGACATCAGCTGTTAGGAACCTCAGTAGTGATATTTCTCAGATATGATCATTTACAAAGTGAAAACGACAATGTTGCATGGCATTTGAAGTTATTTTCTTATATTACTATCCATTTAGTGAATATGCAGCTGCAGTTACCGACTGATGGGGCAAAGTCAAAGGCCCATAAATATACTTACATAATAATTCTTTTTGCCAAAACAAAGCATTGTCTTTCATGGCTGAAACATACATAGAAGCACAAAACATACATGAAAACAGTGAGACTGTTACTGTGCAGTTTCTGTAAGTAGCCATGGAAGCAGACATGGAAGAAGAGAGAAAAATTCTTGAGGGAGCTTAGTCACTCGGGAACTTTGTGGCTAATTTATTATGGCTTTCTTCGTACTTCATAAGCTCCTGCACTTCATACAGACCCTGCATTGGGTCACTAAGGCTAAATTCTGCAGGCCTGTATCAGCTCACATTTAAGGTTTAATACATGGAGCCTCTGTCCTGCAGGATACTTTGCAGAGCTGCATAAAACAGTTGTAAACATAATAGCAAATAATAATAGAGCAGGAAAAAAGGCAAATCTTCAGAGAGAGACCATTTTTTTGCAGTACACCTGGATGCTGTGAAACAGAAGCAGCCAAACGAGAGGGGTGTATCTACATATTTACTCTTCCTGACTGAACCAGTAAGGAAGATGGACAGTTTGCGTATTTATATGGCTCTGTATTATTTCCTAAATCTGTGTCTCTTACTGACTGTCAAATAGGACCAGACACAAGTGGCTAAACTCCTTTGGCCATCTTCTGTTGTTATCTACATCCAGCGTGTGGCTTCTTGGCTTCTGGGCTTTTGAAATCTCACGTGCATGTGTGTGTAAGGAATGTGAGATCAAACTAATTTATCTTTCTGTGACCTACACAGAAACCTGGCCTACCCCCAGAAATGTTGCCTCTAAGAGACCTTCCCAGAGAGTCCCCTCTCGTCCCTTGAAATCTGGCCCTATTTCAGGTCAGGCCTAACAATACTTTCCAAATCAGGGGTATTACCACCCCAATCAGTTAAAAAAGATAATTACCAGCATGATTTAACTGGAAAATTTTCAGCTCTTGAATATACTGTGGTGACCTTTGCAGGTGGTATTGTTCATATGCGTTGGGGGAATGGGGCTTTTTGTTAATATGCATACCTAAGGTAAAGGGTATAGGATTTGGCCCTTTTAAGTGGCTGTACTGATGTTAACTAAGGGTTGTCATGTTAGTAGCTGTCCTGTGTTCATTAAGATCTTCTACCATGGACAAGGAAAGATGAAATGATGCTGTGGTGGAAAGGGAAGTTGTGGAAACTGCTGCTGCTGCTGCTAAGGTGCTCCACAGCCCTGGAGACCTGAAGGTGCTGTGCCTGCATGTTTTGGAACATGGCACAAACTTTTCGGGTAACAGGGTGACCTGTTTGAGCTACATAAAACCCAAAGGGAAGAACCATGTCACAAAATGATAGAATCACAGAATATCCTGAGTTGGAGGGGATCCACAAAGATCATCAAGTCCAACTCCTGGACCATCCAAAAATCCAGATATCTGAGAGCGTTGTCCAAATGCCTCTTGAACTCCAGCAGGCTCGGTGCTGTGACCACATCCCTGGGCAGCCTGTCCCAGTGCCCAACCACCCTCTGGGTGCAGACCCTTTCCCTAACCCCCAGCCTCACCCTCCCCTGTCCCAGCTCCATGCCGTTCCCTCGGGTCCTGTCGCTGTCCCCAGAGAGCAGAGCTCAGCGCCTGCCCCTCCGCTCCCCTCGTGAGGGAGCTGCAGGCCGCCATGAGGCCTCCCCTCAGCCTGCTCTGCTCGGGGCTGAGCAAACCCAGGGACCTCAGCTGCTCCTCATACATCTTTCCCTCTGGACCCTTCACCATCTTTGTAGCCCTATGAATGTCACCAAGCAGCAGGTAACAATTCTTGGATGCAAGTCCTTTGAAATGGTTACATCTGAAATTTATTTTTTTTTTCAGTTTGAGTTAAAACCACTTATACAAATAATCTTGTAGAAGTGTTGTTCTTTGTTGTTGTTGCTGTTGTTTTTTCTCTCTCTCCCCTTCTCTTTATTTAAGCGTATTAACAACAGGGTAATTACATCAATACAGTGATACCAGTGAAAGCCTATAACACTGCAGTGAAACAGCTTGCATGGGTTAACTTCATTTGCAATTTCTGAAGAAAGTGTGTAGTGCTTCATATCAGTGTTTTCCCAAACTGCAGATGTCTTTGAAGGGCAGGGTGGGGCTGAAAAAGGGAACAATTTTAGGCTGTCATTAACATTTTGGAGGACAAAATACCTCACACCAAATAAAGGTAAAAGGCCGTAAATACTTTCTTTATGTTACTATCTATGCAGCTGTTGTTCTTGCCACAGGGGTGCTTTGCAAATACAGGTGGAAAAGCTGGCTGTACATTAAAGGGTAGTTGTCCCTGTTTCTGTCTTTCTTAATCTGTGTGCCACTTGAGCAACCATATTTTTAATGTATCAGCTCAGTGATGCGACGACTTTTTAATGGAACCACTATCAGAAAGATGCCTTACCAAATTGCAAGATGTCAAGAAGAGTCTCACATCTACTAATTTTAAAAAGTCTAACTTTAGATCTAATTTTAATGTTATTTTAATTACCATAATGGAGAATGAAATTAAGTGTCTGTGGACCAATCCTATTCTCATAACATTTTTGAGAGGTTTGGCAGCAACTTTCATGAGAACAGGGCTGGGTGTCATACCTATGTATACTTGTAATGGGAGAGGGATTGCCAGTATCTGCATCTTCTGGAAAGTCAGGCAACCTTTGTAAATCTTGCAAACTGTCTGAAGCTCATAACAGGAGGACATGTAAAGATGAATTCAAAGGGGGTCACTTATGCGGGGGAGAGAATGGGTGACAGAGCAGCAAGGATATGACCAGGTTGCATTAACAGGAATATACAGAAGTTGTGCATCCTGCCCTGCCTACCTTGCTGAGGTCTTCCCTAGAGAGTTGTTATTGTGTGTGTGAACCTGCAAGAAAAAGAGACAAACTGAAGTGAATTTGTAGCTGAAGGAAACAAAGAGATGAACATTTCTGGTGAAAATAACACTTGTGTGGCTGTTTTTCAAAAAGCCGAAGTGACAGCTTTCCCAAGCAGTCATCCAATGTTCTTGGGTATTCAACATCAGTGTAATCTGGTATCTAATAACCAGAGGCAGAACAAAAATGTGATAGGAATACAATGGCTTTGGCATCCAGCAAAGCAATGCAGAGACAGGCTAATTCACTGCAAGTGAAATTGAAGAGCAGTAGCCACACAGTGTAGGGTGAGTAAAGATCTCCTGAAGGCCGGAGGGAAGCTTTAGAAGTACGGGCTGGAGAGATGTTTTGGTAGTTTCACCCTGCTGGGCAGCTGAACCTCCAACATTGCTGCTCTCTCACTCTCCCTCCTCAAAGAAAAAAAAAAAAAAAAAAAAAAAAAAAGGAGAAAATATGATGGAAAGGATTCAAGGATTGAGATAAGGACAGGGAAATCATTCAACAGTTATCATGACAGGCAGAACAGACTCACCATATGGAGATTAATAAAATTTATTACCTATCACTAGCAGACTACAGCAGTGAGAACTGAAAGCAAACCAAAACCACCTACCTCCTCCCCCCAAGCAGCACAGGGGAATGGGAAATGGGGGCTGATTAGATTAGAGAAATTTATTACCTATTACTAACAAGCTAGAGTAGTGAGAAACTAAAAACAAAACTAACACCACCTTCCCCCTATCCACCCTCTTCCACCTCCCCCCGAGCGGTGCAGGGCAATGGGGGCTGTGGTCAGCCCCTGGTGCTTCTTCTCCGCTGCTCCTTCATGGTCCCTCTCTGCCCCTGCTCCATGTGGGGTCCCTCCCAGACAGTGAGATTCTCTCTGGAAGAAAAAAATGGCACATTAGTGAAAAAGAGATAGCCAGAGGAAGGATGAGCAACATACCTCAAATCTGTTCCTGTTGATACAGAAGCCACATCTCTGTTTTGCCACTGAGTGATGGGGATTACTCTGTACAGACAAGGAAGCCTTCCTGGACTCTCTTCCAAGACATTTAACAGAGGAAAAAAGAGAAAACAGGTAAATACAAAGAGTAGGCATGGGCCAGAAAGAGTGATGTGGCCAACAGGGCCTGGGCAATGCAAAGCCAGGAGGGCTGTATGATCACTCAAGATGTTGTGCGTACTAGACTGACAGTTCAGGCAGAGCTGACTTTACCTGTATGCATTGAACTGAGGTGGCCAAGGGAAGCCTGGGCTCACCCCAATCATTAACATAAATACAGACTTACAACCAGACACACCTGCCTTGAAAAACGTAACTCTGCCTGCAAATTGCATGTCTACTCCTAGCATCAGATGGGGAGTAGAGCAGGACAGAAGACAAGAAATGCCTACACCTCATTCTTCTGCTGAATGAAGACAGAAGGACATTGCAGAGGAATAAGCCAAGGAGATCTGGGGAGACTGGGGAGACAAACTGGGGCCCAAGAGTGGAGGGTCAGTCAGAAACCTGTGTCATCATCAGAAAAGTATTTTGGGTGAAAATTTTAGAGGTAAGGAGCAACTACAGTGGAAATGGAAATCTCAAAGGAATTGAATGGATCCAAAGCAGAGAAGGAAGAAAGAAGAGCAAAGAGCCTGTGTGATGCTAGGTAATGGGCACCAAGGGAGAGCCTTCTGGATAATACCTCAACAGAAGAGAAAGCTGGGTACCAGCAACAAGTGGAAGTGAAGGAAAAAGGAAAAAGGCAAGTGCTGCTGCCTGTGTAGGATTGTTAGGCAGAAGAGGATAAAAAATAAACCTACTATAGGAAGTGCAATTTAGGACGCATGAAGCAAGTGAAATGCAAAACCTTTGGGGAAGCTCAGGAGCAGCTTTAGAGGAACCGCAGCAGGGATGGTTACTTTGGGACGCAGTGGGAAGAGCTCTGGGAGGAAGGCTGGAGGCAGGCCCAGGGCAAAAGCCAGGGAAAAGCAGAGGAAAAGGATGAGAAGGATTAGAGGATGAGGGAGAAAAGCTCCTTGGGTTGAGGAAGAGCTACAGGAACAAAAAGGAGAAGCAGAAAGGAGCCAAGGGCTGCAGCTAGAGATCGGAGAGCAGGTCCCAAGAGAGGACAGGGTTGTTGGAGGGGAGGGGGCTGAGGTTGGCAGCCCAGGCTAGGAGCTGTGAGCCGTGCTGGCAGCCAGAAGCAGGAGCTTGCATATTCAGCAAGTCAGGCAGCAATTAATCAAATCTAGCCAGGCAGCAATCGGTCAGTTAAATCGGGTAACAATGACTCAATTAAGTTGAACTGGGGAACAATGAACTTATTACATCAAACCAGAGAACAACGAACTGATTAAATCAGCTGGAAGCCTCCGTGGTACATCCGGAGCCCGGGCTAGCAGCCACAGGAGCAGGGGGATTCTCGCTGCAGCTGCCTGCTTCAGGAGAAACATCACAGCAGCGACCGTGCATCGCTGCTGACAGCCCTCCTAGTCCCCCTTCGCCTAGAGCAGGTTAAGAAAGGCACAGCAGACTACAGCTGGTCTGATGAAATATCTGTAATAAACCAAAGGGGTGGGGAGGTGGAAACTGCCAGCTTCCAAATTAGCAATAGCGTTGTGAAAATTACGGGGCTGCCTGAGGATGGGGAAGGCCCTCCCTTCCAAATCTGGGTGATGCTGGATATCCGGAGCTGTCAGTTTAAGAAATAACCTGAGAGACGAGTGCCTGCCCTACCTTCGATGCGTGAGAGGTGCACTTTCCAGTGGTGTCCCAGATGAGCATGGCTATTAGGGCACTTGTACTGAAATGTCTGTGTGTGTCTTTTTTGAAGTAAACACTACAAATCACATGGATTGGCATGAGTCAGGCTGCTCATGTCCTAGCGGTACAAGGAACCATTTTCATTCCCTTTCACTGATCTCCCTTATCATTTGAGTTTGTGGCATTGGTCTTTTTCTGTTCCTTCTATCTCCACAAGCAGAGAACATCACCAAGCTCGCTGAGTTACCCTACAAGAAAGCGCTCTGTCCAGGGTGTGTTTGTCTTGGGCTATGCCATGAATATCAGTTAACTGAAAATAAAAGGAAAAGTTTCATTGATGAGGACAACCTGGGCTCAAAAACATATGGGTAGGAGCCATCTGCCCCATTGTTCAAACAAACTGCAATCCCAATTGTTCTGTGAAAGTACCTGTAAGGTCGCTGCTGGTGGGGAAAAGTAGTCAGGCATTAGTAGCAGTACAAATGCTTCAGGGGCTGCAATGGTTAATGAGCAGCTAAATTACATGGACAACCTTTATAACACCACACGTTTTCATTAAAGTAATTACACTGCAGAGGAAGTGACTCTTTGGGTGTCATTTCTGGATAGATGAGGTCTTGGGATTTCCAAAGAGTATGTAAACCAGGGCTAATACAATCCCTGTAAGAGTGTCTGCCAATAAATTAAACTGAAAATAAATGTCAAAAAGAGCAGATTCCTAGGCAGCGTACAAGAGGGATGGTGCTGCATTCAAGGTTTTGTATATAGTATCAGCACCATATGAATGCCTGTTGCATCCAAACAAAAATGTGCCACGAGAGAGCATGGACTTTGAGGCGCACCTACACAATACTTTCACACTGAGGCACTGGAGTTAATTTTCTTTTTCCTCCTCTGAATGGCTAAAATAGTCAGAAGGCTACAAGAGTATAAATAGAGATATGAAGGCTTGGAAAGGAACCAGAAATCTGCAATAAGGAAAAAACTCCCACTTCTAGTCCTCAGTGCAATTCTTGACCTGAGGTCTGCCATGGGAAAATGGAAAGGAACTTCCTGGTGATTTTTTAATCCTTTTTTCATTTCTTCTGAATTATAAAAATACTGAGGAGTTGGAAAAGTTTTGTGCAAATCTTCAGTCTGATGAACTATATGAAAACGATGTTAAAATTTCAGTTGGAAGTTCCAGCTGTTTCAAGCTCTGGTTTGCTTAGGGTGGTCACAACAAAGACTTGAACTACACAAGCTTTTTTTAAAAGCTGCTAACGATGCGCATGTTCTTGTAGGATAGCCAGCTTTACTTGTGACTATGACCTTCTAGACAATGTTACGCACTGGCAAAGAGACTGGCTTCCCTTTCTTCCCCCTTTTAACTTAAAAATTATGTCAACAAAAAGACTCATTCACATTATAATGCACAGCTGCAGCTCTTACAGGAGGAGGAGTTGTCATAGCTCAAAAGTAATGAATTTACATGCATTTATTTCACAGGTTTATCAAGCAGTACTTCTTCTATGCTGACTAAATTACACATAAGCCATTCCTCATCTGTAAAAAAATAAGTACAATTTAATTCCAATATGTAGACAATTACTAATTATATTTCAGCCTTTCTTCCATAATTAAAGAGAAAATCATAGGATTACAAAACCCTTTTCATGTTCCTTAAATTCCCAGCACTTATACATTTTGTGTTCTCGTATCCCTGGCATCATTACTTATAATTGGAGTCAAAGAGCAGGCTGACACTACCAGGTGGGAGAAGTAGCATCTGACACCGTGTGTAAGTATGTAGAAAGGTGAAAAAAAAATGACCTGGCAGAGAAGAGCCTGGCCCCTTGCTCCCCAGTCACACCAAGTCCACTTGCTGCTTCCCACCGTGGTTCCAGCTACAGAACTGCTTTGGAAATTGCCTCCTTTTGGGAACACAGAACATCATGGAAGAGTGTTTTGCTGCCAGAACTATGGGGTTTTGCTCTAGGAGAAAGGCCAGATGTTGGCATCTGACTGCAACACCCTCCCGAAGGCAATGCAGGAAAGACCTGCCTGCAAGGCAGATAGGAGAGGTCTGTGCCATGTCCTGCCCGTGGCTCATCTCCTTCAGGTAATTTCACTGTCTTGGCTTCATGCGTTTCTCATAATACTTTTCCTATTGTAAAAAACCTTTTTTTTGGCAGTAAATGTGGACTTACAAAACAGCACAAACTCAAAATACTCTGCTGCAGATGAATATACACAATCTTTAAAAAAATTTGACCTGGTAATGACAGAGGGGACACATTCTACTTTTTAGAGGTCACTGAATCAAGCTGGAACGTGACTGGAGAAGGAAAGACACATGAGTCCCAGATGTCTCCTCCAAAGTTTTTCTTACACGGAGAGGTGGGCTTCCCTTTCACAAAGTACAGCCACATGGCCAGGTCCTGAGGCACCTCCCTTCCTTGTACGCGCTGTACGCGTGAACCTTGAACATTGTCTGAATGCACAATTTCCACAGAAGGCAGTGAGCGACAGAAGACTCAGGCCTGAGGTATTTATGCTGTCTAGCTCAGCGCAGCATCATGTATCTTGGGCCTGGTCCTGCAGATGCGGCAGTGACCCGACTCCAGCTGGTGCAAGCACCGAGCCCCTGCAGATACTGAGTAATGGCTGAGTGGTCCGAAGGAATTGCTGATCCTGCTCGGACCAGGAGGTCAGACTAAAGACCTGAGATCCCCTCCAACATGAATTTCCCTGTGGTCCTACCATGCAGGTTGGGTGGTGTGAGGGTGGGGATGAAGGATGAGTGCCACAGAGACAGGGGTGACGTTTGAAACACAGCTGATGGCACTTTTCCTTCAAATATCGGAATTGAGTTACTTGTGCCAGACACTTCTACCTCTTAAACCTGAGCATGTGATCAAATAAACTATTGACTTTTGCAAAAGATTTTCGATTTATTTATTTACTTTATTATTCTAGGAAGTGGAGGTAAAGGACAGAAGGATTCAGCTGGAAGTGGTTTGCCATCTGAACCCTTATACCAGTACCCTAACCAAGTGCAAACACATATCCAAACCCTGAGGAAACGTACTGCTGTGCTGTTTGTTTTCTGCAGAAATTTAGGTGGAGGACTAGAAACCATTCATCTAGTTTGATGTGCATGTGTGCAAGATGGAGAACTCCGAGTTTCAGGCAGGGATTTTTGAACCCAAAGGTTAAGAAACTGAAGTGTTTCCTCAGCAACTGTATTCCTTGGAAACAGAAAACTCTGCAAAGTAGGTCTTGGAGTGACACAGATCTGCAGCCCGCTGGAAGCCTGCAAGCCTGTGGGGTGCTGCTGTAGCATTTCAATCACCTTTTAGGACAAACTTCGGAAAGCCAGCGGCTCTGGGCTTTTCCGCCTGCCGTTTGCCAGTCATTTTGTAATGATTTTCATAAGTAAAGGCCTGGGTTTGACGAGGCAGAGCACGGGGGGGGACGGAGCGGGGCAGGGGCAGGGGCACGGGAGAGCCCCCTCAGAGCCGGGCCCCGCCGCGGGGCCGGGCGCCCCCATGCCCAGGCCCCGGCCCCGGCCCCGCTCCCCGGCCCGGCCCCAGCGGGCGGAGGCGGGCTCGGGGCGGGTTAAAAGCGGCGGCAGGTGAGCGGGGAGGGACCTCAGAGCCGCGGGGCGGCGAGCCGGGCACCGGCCGCTCCGCTGACACCGCCGGACCCGCAGCCGAGCCCAGTAACGGGGTAGGGGGCTCCCGGGGCGCTCCTCTCCCTCTGCGGGCACCCCCGGGGCAGGTGAGGGGCGAGGGGGGGAGCTGGGGCCGGCCGCCGGGGGGGCGGCTCCGCGGTGCCCTCCGTGAGGCGAGGGCCGGGGCCGCCCGGTGAGGGGCCGGGAGCCGCCTCAGCGCGGCCCCGAGCCCTGAGGCGCTGCCCGGGCTCCCCTCAGCTTCTTCCCCTCCTCAGTTTCAGCGTGCTCCTGAGTGCCTCAAACCTCTTTTTTTCTCTCTTTTTCCCCCCAATTCGCAGTCAGCAGCTCTCGGCGAGCACGTTATGTGAAGCACCCGGCCGGCTCCAACCCCGAGCGAGCTAAAGGCTTCCGCAATTACAGGTAATTCGCGACACACCTATACCTGCCGAGAGCCGCACCGAGACAAACAGCTTGCATCAGGGCAGCCGGCAGAGCACCTGGGCACACACGGCAAGCATTCCTCAGAATCACAGCGGGGTGGGAAATGAGAGGCGTGAGTCAGAAATAAACCCATCTCTGGGTGTCGGGGTGGACGGGATCGCGCGAGGACTGAGTGCTCAAGTGCTGTTTCCATAAAACTCAAGAGACGTGTTGGAGTAAGAGCAGGAGTGCTTACTCTTCACGCTGAAGCGGATGGCGCTTGGCTGCTTTTGGGTGGTATTCAGAGTACGTCTGTTTTTCCTGTCAATGGGCTTTCCTAGGTGTTACTCCTCCCATCTCTTGTGTTGAAGAATCCCTTTCTTCATTTATTTACTTCTTATTCCCCCCCACACACACCACAAATGGATGTATTTTTGCCTTGCGCTCTATTACATTTTACCAGACAACACGGAAATATTTTAAGAGAGCAGGCAGAGGGTTGAAAGAGGGAAGTTGCCTTTTGTCTTCAGTGTACGCTTTTTAAACCCTGTCTCTCTGACTTCGATCACTAACGAGCTTGCTGCTGAGTGTGGCTTGTTTGCAGTGGTATATGGGTTTTGGTCTGGTTTGTATGTGTGTTTACCACAACATATGTATGTGTGCTGAGCTAACAGTAGAACAAAATACAGTATCATTCCTGTTTGTCTTAGTGAAGTTAACGTAGTTTCTAGTTTCCCTTGGTCTCTGGTGATCAGCCTGGAAACCCTGCTTGCTGAGAGGCTTGACCTGAAGTAAGGTAGGAAAAGCAGCAGGCAGGAAGGTGTGCAGACATATGTAAAGACAGACAGCTGAGTAGTGGTGGCTCAAGCCTCAACTTTCTGCAGTAAGGTTGGAGGAGACACCTCTGTATGCCAGCTGGGGTTTACAGTGTATCTTTCTAGGTGAGATTTACAGTATGCTTACAAAGCCATGGGATTGTTCCTTTTAGAGCACATCCATCACAACTTCAGTCCCCAGAACTGTCAGTCTCTTCATTGGTAGGACTACATATCAGAGATTAAAACTGAACTATAAAAAGTTATGAATTGAGATACATCTCAGGAAATATTAATTTCTTTCCTGATGGGGCTAGTTCTCTCAGATTTCTGAAGCTTGGGCCTCTGCCCATATTGTTGTTTTGCATCACTTGAAGTCTAACCCGGACAGATTATTTGGGAGGCCTCATTTAATTTTTACGAAAAGTAAGTATACAGTGAAAAAATACAGTTGGTAAACTAGCAGCAGTTTGAGGTTTAAGTTATTCTAAAAAGCATTTCATTCATTCAGTTGACTTTGTCAGTATAAAGGACACTTTATAAGTTGGGTTTTTCTTCTTGGTGTTCCTGTGAACAGTTTCAGTGAAAGAAGTGGTTTGAGAAGCTTCAGCAAACAGGAGCATGGATTGATTTTTTGTTTTTCTTCTGCTGTTTTTCCTTCTGTTTGTCACTGCTTTTAATTGCTGTGATGACTGATAGCTTATCTAAAAGGAGAACTGAGTCTTGCCTGACTAAACAGTCTTTTGCGTAAAGAAAAGTCTGAAGTGATGATACATGAGGAAAGATAAAGTGCTGTCAAAACAAAAGGAGTGGGGAGAAAAAAAAAACACAAACATATCTATTAATAGCTAAAAGAAAGTTGAAAACTGATTCTATTCCTGATCTCATGCATGGTTCTTCCTGTAATAGATATTTTTAAAGGAAAAGCTTGGTTTCTATCTCTGCTTTTGTTAAAGGAGATGCTAACAAAATACCCGTTCAAAGAAAAACTAGTCTGCCATATAAAATCATCACGTATATAAACTTATTCTGTATTTCTGAAAGGGTGCAAGCTTCGTGTGTGACAGACAGTAACTTGCCAATGCATGGTGAATTTGTAGAGGGGAATATTGGATGTTTGCCTCGGGTTGGGGAGAAGGAATAAGAAATAACTAGTTTAAAAAAAATCTCTGCAAATAATGCTGCTATTTTCATGACTGGGAGCAAGGCATAGTGCACCTAAGATGTTCTTTAAAAATGGGGAAATAGGATGCCAACATCAGTAAAGAAATGGTTCTCAGGAATTTGAGCTCTTCTTGAAGCAAGAAGTTTTAAGCTGTCTTTCCCTGCCAACCTTTCCTTCAGAAATGGCTGACGGGCCAAATTCCAGTTGGAATTCTTCTGCCGTGCTATGCCTTCAGGCACGACTGGTTTTTCTGATGCTCATTTTTCCACAAGCGGAGTGAATCTTGTGCAGAGATGCTTTGGAGGATGCTAATTCTCAATTTAATTTACAGTAGTGGGCTGGAGGAGGAGCTACACATGTTTCTGAACGTGCTTGGGAAATGGCTTAAAGTCTGTAAGGGCATGAACATGGGACAGGCTTAATGTGGCAATCGGTGTGGAGCGGAACCCTTCAATGTTGATAATTACTTAGCAATGTTTTTAACACTTAACTGCATGTGTGTGGGGTCATAATCTGTCATGTTAAAGGCTATTTCTGGGTTTTACACAAGGCTTAGAGCAAAAAATGCATCCTGTTGCCATAAACTTGAGTAGAAGAAATATACAATGCTTGCTGTGTTCAGACCTGCAGCTGTCAGAGGTTTCCTGTTCCTGATTAGTCCTTGCCTGCTCCTGTGTCAAATCAGATAAACTGTAACTCCTATCTGTCCTGGCTCTTCTGTTGCTCTCCAGTTTCCACTGTGATCTGCAGATAGGTATTCAGAAGAAAGTTTAGGAGATACTAGAGAAAACTTCACAGGCTTTTGTGACTGTTAGGCTGTTCTTTTGATACTTACTCAACTTCTTAGTGTCAACAGCTCTACTTTTTTACTTAAGGAGCATGCAGCTGGAACATTCTGAATACCCTGCAGTAAAATTAAAATAGCTGGAAGTTTAATAGTGAAACGAAAGGATTTTGGTTTGACAGTCTCTAGATTGGAGCTGCATCTTAGTGTGTACTCCACATTGAAGCTATAGCAATGTGGGGAGCTGTGTTCTTCAGCAGTGGGAACATGCTGAATGGATTTAAGCTCTGTGCTTCAACTTGAAGCTGGTTACTTATCTGTTACTTGTTTATCTCAGTGCACTGATAATGAAGTATGAATCTGTGCAGCCCAAATTGTAGTGGGGCACGGCAGACCAACCCTGTGAGATAGTGAGGCTGTTATCCCACTTAGTGTCTGGGAAACTGAGGCATGGCACAGGCTTAAAGGTAAGTAGGTGGTCTGGGAGTTGGCAGCTAAGGGCTGTGGCCTCTGTGCCAGCCTTTCGTGGTGAGATAAAAGGCTGCTGCCTCTGGAAGAAGATAAATATCTTCTTATTAAGAGCTTCCTGGGATCTGTCCTGGTAATACTTTGTGTTTTATTTGTTTTCAGTACAGCACCAGAACTAACTCAACAACATAATAATCTTCACACTTGCACTCTTGCTTACAAATAACTTCACTCTGCCAATACAGAGCCTAGTTTATGCTGATAACAAGCTGCTGAAATCCAGATTTGGCTGTTCTCAGATTTGGATAGGAGACAGCTCTAAGGCACCTTGGTGCTGGTGGCAGCCCCTCTGTTGGCTGGTGCTTCCAACCTAACTGTCTAGATCAAGACCTGAAGGGAAGATTGTATCAGCAGAGCTGTTAAACAGGTGCTGTACCTCAACAAACAGTCATATTTCTTGTGTGAACATGGGCCATAAAATAGCTTTTACCTTGTGTCTGTGGGCCATAAAATAGCTTTTACCTTTTATCTAAAGCAGATCAGATGTTCCAAAGCTTTCTTCTTGGATGAAATTATGTGCTGGAACTGCCACTCTCAGGCATCTGAGTTACCTCTCTGTCCACAGCTCTGGCCAGGATCAGTGAGTGTTTTTTTGCTTAAAGTTTATCTCAGCTAATGCATTCCTATGTTGAATAAAGTGATATTTCTTTGTAGACTACTGATCTTATATCTGTATCTGGAGGCACTATGGAAAGTGGCAATGTCACACCAAACTGGTGACTCTTGGTACTCTTAATAATGTATTTTACGTTGTTTTCACCTTTGCTGCACTTTTAACTCTGTGCTGAAGCCGTGGCTTTAACCATTGACTAATGATTTCTCAGCGTAACAGTTCTTAAGAGAGTGGGGGAAAAAAAAAGAAAGCATCTGCTAACTAGCTGTATTCCTAAATGCTGGTGCTCAAAGGCATCTGTCCTTGGTCTTGTGAATTGTAGGGATTTCAGTGGGTGTATGCAGAATGCTGTGATTGCAGTTTCCTGTAGACTTACAGGAACTATTTTAAGTAGTAACCTGTCTAGTCCTGGCAGCACGGAGCTCAAGACCTGCCCAGAAGTTGGGGAAATAGTTAAAGCTTTTTTTCCTCCTAACAAGCTTGGGTCCAGTTATAGGCTAGACAGCAGCAAGATGAGAGCTACAGTTCACGTGCCTCTCCATGGGTTGTGTGATCATCTAGAACTACTTCCTTCGTTGCTAGCTCTTTGGTGGAGCATGGTGATCTTAAGAGTGATCATTAGAGATACCACTAAACTCCTACTGAAACAGCCAGCTGTACTACCCTGCTCCTCTGATTTCTCAGATGGAGGAACAGAAGGTTCAGCTGACAACAGGGGAGCGATTTATGCTGAAAGCTGGAAAGGCTTATCTTTGACTTTTTTTTTTCTTTTTAAGAAAATGTAACAATTTTGTCTCGTGTAAAGGTGCATTCTAAATGCTTAGCTCCTCAGCTTCACTGGCTTATCTTCTGTTCTTCCCATCTTCCTCTCATTTTTATTCCCAATCCATACTCCCACTCTACTCTATTTTTGCCCCAATTTCACCCAAGTTTGTGTGTTTAATTCTTATACCATGCTTTACTTCTGGGATGAGCAAAGCAGGTAAGTCACTGACTGCAACCTGTAATTTCTGTATATGTTTAGGTGGATTGGCTTATATGTAAATAATATCTGGAGTGACTCTGAAAATAAGAGTTAGCCTCCGTTAAGGGGAAATACCTTTCCTGCTTTCTTCTCCTTTGGTCAGCCAGACAGTTAATATTTTACTTCCTAGTAACATGTTCTTGAAAGCAAGTATTTGGAAGAAAGATAACCTCTGATCGTGAGTCAACACCCTAGCTTTTGAGTAAGTTAGGAGTAAATGAGCCTTCGCATCACTACAGATAGCCCAAGCTGGAGCCATCTGCATCGATGGGTTAATAGTGTGAAGGGCCATTCTGAGTTACCTTAAATTCTTCTTTCGTCACTGTTTCTTTATTGGAGAAAATGGTGGGCACTGAGAGCAGTTTCTGAATTGCCTCTATTACATTCTCTAAACTACATTGTTGAGAGGTGTTTGAAGTAGGAAGCACTGATTCCAGAGTACTTCATTGGAATTCAGGCTGCCTGACTATGGCCCTACAATCTCAACTGTGTTGCTCTTCAGGAGTTTTACTGGTTGCAGTATCTGATGATCAGTGCTTCCATCGATCTCTCGAATGTCTCAGAAGTCACATGCCTCCCCACTGGCATAAAATTGAGTCAAAGGCAAGGAGGGGCAAAGGTTGGTGACTAGCTCTGCAAGCAGCAGGAAGAACGGGACGGTGGCAGGAGGAGCAGGGGAGATAGTTGGAGGACTTGGAAAGGGGTGGGAATGGTGAAGGGGAAGGTTTGGGCAGATATGAAAGGCAAAGACTTCTTTTTTGGGGGGGGGGGGAAGGAGAGGAAGTGGCTCAATGAGCCTGAGGCTTGTTTAACTTGCCGATCAGGTCAGATGAAGAAAGACTGCCTCTAAGTGTAGTGGCTTTTTCTGCCTACATCCAGGTACAAACATCCTTTTACTAGGATTGAAGCACAACATACTCCCAAAGGAGATGGAACAAGTCCAGTGGATGATGTAGTTTCATAATATATTGTCCTCAGCAGTGATGCTTCCTCAACCACTCTTCTCCACTGACTGCTCAATCTACCCCATGCATTGCAATGTGCAGCTTCTGTCAGCAAGGCAGCAGTTTTGGTGCATGTCGATAAAGGAAAGCACACGAAATATGAGGAGGGAGTACACATGTTCTGCTTCTCAGCCTTTCATGTTGTAAGGAGGTGGTCATTGTGCACTATTCTGACAGCTGAGACAAATGCAAGGAGTCTGGTAGACTTAAATGGTGGGGTTTTGATGTGTGTGATGCCACAGTTGACATGGTGCCCATTTTGTGCAGGACTTATATTCCAGTGTGCATAAGCATGTAAAAACACCCTTGTACTCATGTCATGGTTAAATTTCCTCAATTTGCCTGAGTTATCATATTCTTTGCTTTGTATTGCATGTGATTTACAGGGTGTATGTAATTCAGCTGGAAGGCAGTAAGGCTTTTGCCATTGTTCAGAATTGGAGTGCAATGCAGAAGATAGTTCCAGAGAGATATCTTCTTTTTATTCCTTGTGCAATACCTAGCTCAGAGTTAGTAAAAATCTTAACTACATCACATGATAACTGCAGTGGCCTTTGCACCAGTGGCTACTGACCTTTCTCCAAAAACCTGGAAAATGTGTTGCTTTTTTTTTTTATTGGTGCCTTGTGCTGTAAATTCCAAAGGAAGATGACCTCTGGAAGGTGATGGAATTCATAAAGTTGAGAAATGTCTTGATAAGGTAGCTCAGAACAGAGGTCAATGAGTCCTTTAAAGTGCCTGCCTGATGGGCACAAGAAATGTTGGTTTCTTAATTTCAGAGTAACGTGCAAACTACCTCTCTGTAAATCTGTCTGGAGGGGGGTGGAGGTGTGGAATGCCTCTTAACGCTTTCTGTGAATGGTTGGCTGGATTTGCTTGGCTTCCACAAACAATTGCAGTGTTCCTGGGGAGGCATGGGGGAGGCAAAGGTGAAAGGTGCTCTAGGTGATCCTGCTTGGCAGGGGGGTTGGACTAGATGATCTTCAGAAGTCCCTTCCAACCTCAACCATTCTGTGATCCTGTGATTCTCTAACTCATCACATTGCTCAGAAATGCTGTTTGTGTTGAAGAGTCTCTGAGCTACTGCTGGCTTGTTTGAACTTCTCAAATGTTGACTTCAGCTTTCTCCCAGCCTCTTAGATGTCTCCCCTGTTCCAGTCAGTGTTATAAGGGAAAGTGACCTGCACAGGCATGGAGAATGAAGTTCTGCTTCTGACTGGTTACCCAAGGCTATGTTTTGTAGTTAGTGGAGAGAAACGTGATTTGGGGATAAATCTCATAATATTGATTTTTAACACCCACCTCAAGATAAGATGGATCATGACCAAGATTTCCCTCAAGATATTGTGGAATTTACTTCAACTAACAGTGCAGAGTGCTCCACAGCCACATCCTTAAAAATTTGGCATGCAGGTTATCGAGACCTTCTCATGCAAGGTAGAAGCAGCTCCTCAAGGTCCTTCTCTTATGATAATGGATCATACAAGTTTTGTTTTCCAGTTTCTTCAGTTTTCTGTAACTTTAATAGAGCTTCCCCACCACACCCTGAAAATTCCAGAGACTCTAGTAGTTTCTCATGCTGCTTACACTTCAGCATAACACCTAACTTACTTTTGACTGATGTTGTCTTTTATTCTTTATTACTGCTATCAAAACTCACTGTTGTAGCTTTTAAGGCCATTTTCATCAATTTTCCCTGCCTGATTTTTCCTCATTGATGTAACTAATGGATATTTTCAGTTGCCGAATACATGTTGAAATAAGATGAAGTTGATTCCATCTGTGTAATCAAGTAATGAATTACAGCCAGCTGAAATGTGGTTATGGTGTCACTTTGCTTATAGGTAAGACCACTCTATCAACAAGATGTTACCACAGCCCGTTAATGCACTGCAATTGTACAACACTGCTTTTATTTTATATATGTAATGTATGCTTGATAGTGTTTGTTTCCCATCCTGATTAATCTTTATTTTGTTTGTTTTTTTTGTCTTGTCTTAGGTTATACGATTAAAACAAGAAGATGGATTGGGGATCACTGCACACCATTTTGGGAGGCGTAAACAAACACTCCACCAGCATCGGGAAGATATGGCTCACAGTCCTGTTCATCTTCCGCATCATGATTCTGGTTGTGGCTGCAGAGAGAGTCTGGGGAGATGAGCAAGATGACTTTGTCTGCAACACTCTGCAACCTGGTTGCAAAAATGTTTGCTATGACCACTTTTTCCCTATCTCTCACATCAGACTCTGGGCCCTGCAGCTGATCTTTGTCTCCACGCCTGCGCTGCTGGTGGCCATGCACGTAGCTTACAGGAGGCACGAGAAGAAACGGCAGTTCAGAAAGGGGGACAAGAAATGCGAGTACAAGGACATTGAAGAAATCAGGAGCCAGAGGTTTCGTATTGAGGGTTCCCTGTGGTGGACATACACTAGCAGCATCTTCTTCAGACTGATCTTTGAAGCTGTCTTCATGTATGCATTTTATTTCATGTATGATGGGTTCCGAATGCCTCGCTTAATGAAATGTAATGCTTGGCCCTGCCCCAACACGGTAGACTGCTTTGTTTCTCGACCTACTGAAAAGACAGTGTTTACTATTTTCATGATTGCAGTGTCCAGCATTTGCATTCTTTTAAATGTGGCTGAATTATGTTACTTACTGACAAAATTTTTTCTCAGGAGATCTAAAAAAGCTGTAAATGTAAAACGTCACCCCAACCATGAGAATAAAGAAGAAACCAAGCAAAATGAAATGAACGAGCTAATATCTGATAGCTGTCAGAACACAGTTATAGGATTTACAAGTAGCTAAGGTAGTGTCAGTGCTGGTACTTACTCTTTTTGGAGTAAATATTCTTTGTCTAAAGGCTGCAAATGAAATTCATTACACTAAACAACTTACATCGGGTGTGATTTTTTGCTATGTAGTAGCATGTGTCAATTATGCACTTCTTTGGAGAGGAAAGAAAAGCCAGGGCAGCCTAAACATGTGAAATTTATGAGGGTTAAATAGAGAAGTGTATCTTCCTATGAACATCCTTACAAGCTAGCTGACAACCAGGAAACTGCCTAATACCTTCACGCTGATACAGTTTCTGTAAAGTATCCGCAACAGCAATAAGAACAAAATTCTTTCCAAGATAGACATTCTAATGTTACAAGATATTTTGTTATAGTGATAGTTTTTACTTGCAAACTGACAATTAAAATATTTTTGTAAAGATTCCATGTTACTTAAGGTGTTACAGTAAGTAATTGACTCTGTTTTGACTAGCAGGCTTATGCAAGTAAACCCTGCAATACCATATTCACAGAGAGGAGATGGTGCTAGGCCACATCCTTACAGCTTTGCAAGCACTGCTTGAGTCTGGACAGGTAACTTGAGGCACCTGCATAGCCTCTGCTATGGGGGAAGCTGTGTGAAAACCCACCACAGGTAGTGGATAATTAGGGTAGCTAGGTTCTGAGTGCAAAGTCATGCAGAAAAACAGCATGGCAATACTAGATGCAGTCTGAGTAGACCCACTTCAAGCATCTAGCAGACAAGATACACGTATTCTTATTAATCCCTTCATTGCATACTGCCAGTTTTATAGGAACATACATAATTTTATGTAAATATTCCACTTACACATGTTTTTCTGTAATGTTTTAGCTGTATTTAATTCTTTATGCTATATCACATCATGGAACTTTTTTGTGTTTTTTTTTTTTTGTGTGTGTGTGTTAGACTGGTGCTGTTATTAAATGAGGGCCTCTTTGGTTGGAAAGACATGGAAAAATATCTTAAACACTGGAAATGGAGAAAGTCTTAATAAAAAGCAAACACTTTAAACTTTGTCAATGAAGTGAGAGTCGATATGTGACTGATAGTGCTACATGTGACTGCTAGTGAAATCTTGAGCAGTTCATGAAAGGTTCTGTTTTTAAGCAAGGACTTTACATACAAAGTGCACATGGGCATGCACTGCTCCTTCCAAGCCTGAGCTGATATCCAGATTCTGTTGTACCTCCACTACAGGGGGGAAATGTATAACTCCTGTCTGCACGGTTGTAGGTGGTTTTGAGAGGGATGTGCTGTTGAAAGTAAAGGATACTGGAAGGTCAAAGAGGTGACTGTAGTAATACTCTAGCTATGGTGCTTTCTCTCCTATTTTTGGTTGCCTCTCTTCATAGTAAGTCATGAATCAACAGTCCTTGTAGTTGCCCTGTTTCATACTAGAGCAAAGGGGTTAGCATTGTGCTTCTTGTACCATGAAGCAACTTCTTCAAAGGGCCAGTGCAGGTATCCCTAGGAGCAGCAATTGCACCAGGTGCATAAATCACCTTCAGTTTTAAATTTCCGTTCTGTTTTTCTGCTGCATCTCACTTTCTTACTTTGTGTCTGTGTTCTAAGAGCTTTGGGTTTGTTTTTCTTCATGTAGGATCCTAATAGGGTGCAGGCACAAGCAGCAGTGAGAGAAGATACCTAACATCAGCTCTGTCCCCAGATGAGACCCTAAATTCATGGCTATCTATTCTCTTCTACTGGCAAACTCCTGATCTTCCCTGCATTTTCACTTTCTTTCATTAATCACTGTACTGAAAAGAAATTATTGATAGCTTTCTGAACGCATCTCCACACAAGCTTGAGGGGGAAAAATGAGTAAGTACAAAACTGTAGATCTGTATGCTTGGATCGTTCTCTCTGCTGACTGAAAATCCAAGCATAAAGGAAGCAATACAAGAGTTTGCCCTTGTAGGCATTGTTGCTGATGGCCTTGCAGCTGCTCCCAGTAGTACAGGCTACATGGACTGCTCTGACAATGATATAAACCTAATTACTGTTCTGGAGCTGCTCCTTTACAATGGGTAAGGTCAGTGCTTGGGCAGCACCTCACCGTCCCTGCCCAGCAAATTGCTTCCCCCCCATTTTGTCAAAGAACAAACACAGATTTCAGGCTTCATGCAGTGCTGAGCTGGAGGTGTGAAGAGACAGCTATTTTCAATCCAGAGCTCTATTTCAGATCTGTGGACTTTCATCTGGGCATGCTGTGAATTGTGCACTGCACAGGGAGGTTGGTTAATTATTATGCCTGATCATGCCTCATCACTTGAGGTGATCAAACTGAAATAGCCTCATGCTGAACGTCAATAAATCCTGAAAACACCTTAAGGTAAATTACATCATTCTCAGATGGGGCATAAGTATTTTTGCTTGGTTTATCACAAAGGCTGGCATGCCAGCTAAACCCCAAATGGGAACGTAGCAGTAGCTCTTTATACGGTATTTTCATTTCCCACACATATTTTCAAACAATTGCTTTATTCTAGGATTTTTATTATTATTATTATTATTTTTTCTCCAGAATATCATGTCTGTTAGTTTAAGCCTGGATAAGTGGGCAAAGCTTAAGTGAAGAAATCGGGTGTATGTGAACCTTTGTGCGTCAGCACAGCTGTACATATGGTGGTGCTGTAAGTGGGTTTGGGTTGGCTGGTTCATGTGTGATGAGTAGGATCTGATAAAGTGCCAACAGAAACAATCCTTCTCCACTGCTGGAGTGTCCCGGCAGCCAGTTGGACCAGAAACAAATGTGCCAGTCCCTGTCTAATCTACACCACGAACAGGAGCTAGAGCTTGTCCAAGGCTACGCTAGCGTGAATTTATTGACTCAACAGGGAGGACCAGTTGTGACTGCGATGTGTTTAGCTGTGATGTTTCCTGTTGCACTACTGTGCAACCCTAACCACAGGCACTCCATCTGAAACATCATCTGGCTTTTGTTACGGCCAAGGAAAAGTCCCTTAAATTTTCAGTGCCCTCTGAGCTATATTTCCAATTTCTCATTGCATTAAGGTAAAGTACATAGGATCATGAGGAAATTGCAGCTTGCAGTATTTGGCACAGTTGGCAAAAGCAGGCGCTTGTTCTGGTTTCTCCAAGTCACTTTCCTACTGCCTGCCACATCCCACGGCCTCATGAGGTGTTAAGGGGTCTCTGACCCACTGGTGACTGGCAATTTGTGTAGTGCTGACACCACCACCTCATGGCAGTTCAGTGAGTTTCTTTGCTGGAGATGTCTTAATTCTCCCTGCCCGTCCCTGGCATTGTACCCCACCCTGTGACTTTCCCCTTTGTTATGCCTGGGGCAGAGATTGCTTAAATTGGTTGTGGTGCCAAATGATTAATCAGAGCCGCTGGAAAAGCTCTCCTACAAATCCCCCCTCCCCTGCTTTCCTATCAAATAGGCAGGAGCTCTGAGTGGCTCTTAGAATCACAGACTGTCCTGAGCTGGAAGGGACACACAAGGATCACTGAGTCCAACTCCTGGCTCCACAATGACCAGCCAAAAAACAAACCATGTGTCTGAGAGCACTGTCCAAATGCTTCTTGAATTCCAGCAGGCTTGGCGCCATGTTCACTGCCCTGGGCAGCCTGTCCCAGTGCCCAACCACCCTCTGGGTGCAGACCCTTTCCCTAACCCCCAGCCTCACCCTCCCCTGTCCCAGCTCCATGCCGTTCCCTCGGGTCCTGTCGCTGTCCCCAGAGAGCAGAGCTCAGCGCCTGCCCCTCCGCTCCCCTCGTGAGGGAGCTGCAGGCCGCCATGAGGCCTCCCCTCAGCCTCCTCTGCTCGGGGCTGAGCAAACCCAGGGACCTCAGCTTCTCCTCATATATCTTCCCCTCTGGACCCTTCATCATCTTCGTAGCCCTTTTTATGGACACTCTCTATTAGTTTTATGTCCTGATATTGTGGCACCCCAAACTTCACACAGTACTGGAGGTGAGGCCACACTGGCACAGAGCAGTGCCAGAGCCTTGTGCCTGCTGGGCTCTGCTCCTGTTACACAGAGCAGCCATTGAATCCAGCCCCACTGCGTGCTCTCCTCTGTCCCTCTTTCTTCTCAGCCCAACCCTCTGCAACCCTGGTTTTGTTCATCTCTTGACCTAACCCCTTCCCAGCAACCCCAGATGACAAAACCACAAACCAGACCAGTGGCGGGACACTCTGAAACCCCTCTCAACCTCCTGTGTCGCTAACCTTCCTACCCCAGCCCAGTGCCACTGCTGTGAGCACCTTGCTGTGTGGATCCACACCAGATCAGAGTGTAGGTGCTCCAAGCAGCGGCCTGGGGTTGCGTACCACAGTGCCCCACCATGTCACCTACCATCACGCTGCCCCAGCATGCCAGAAAGCATTGCCACCACCAACCTGAGGCAGACCTCTGCTCCCAATTGCTTGGTGTGCTTTCCTAAATACCACTCTTACCTTTATACCCCTCACTAAACCAAAGCTTTATTGCTGTGCTTCTGAAATAAACCTATTTCTATCCTTCATAAAGTAGCACTCCCTGCCTTGCTGCCTCTTCCCTTTGCCACTTGCGATGACCATGGCACGGCAAGCCTGGAAAGGCTGTGCCCAACAGCCTGCTCACGAGGAGTCCCTTCTGTGTGGATCTTGGTAATGCTCACTCATAACTCAGATTAAGATTTGTAAAATTTTATTGATTTGCAAAGGGAGCAGCTGTGGACCTTGGCTAAGAGCAATTGCCCTGTTTCTTTTCTTCGTTACCTGATGCTGTTCTTACCACGGAGGGCAGGCAGAGGGGCATGCATTTAAGAGTTCCCCATGCCCTTTCTGACGTAACCTGTGTCTGAAGTTGCTTGGTGTGCAATCACCACAGAAAAAACTCTGCTCTGCTCTCAGAGAGCACAGCCTCTGCAGCCACTGCTGGATCTGAGATCCTACACCTGCTGTCCCACAGGGAGGCCCGTGGGCAGAGGCCATCCCCACCCCAGCAAACACCCTGATGGGGAATCCGCACCCCTGTTGTGAGCTTATGGAGCATGGCTGCCTCCTCAGCGTGCAGGGCTCAGGTGGGTTTCTCCCAACACCTCGTCTGACACGGAGCAATGGGCAGGTGGGTCTGTGGGAGGAACAGACAGGGAGAGGCTCTGGCAGGGGCTTGACTCAGCCTTCAAGCCCTAGCAAGGGCCACGGCCAGCACCCTGCCTCATCCGTGCCAAGAGGCACAGGGACAGCAGCACCGCTCCCTGTGCCTCCTCCCCACCCGGGTACCTCCATGCCACCCGCCCACGCCAGAGCTTCTGCTCCAGCCTCCTCCTGCAAAAGCCACATCAGCACTTTCTGAGTGTTTGCAGAAGTTTCAGGGCTTGATCGATGGTTCCTCGCTGCCACTCAGAAAATCCCTGTTGATCTCCCCGGGCTTGGGCCTGGCCTGTGGGAAGGGTGTGACTCCTTAAAAACTCAGTGATGCCACCCAGCCTCTTTCTGCACAGCCCTTTTTGCAACACCAGAGCCCACGGCACACCGCAGCCGTGACCTCCTCGCAGCACTTGTGCCACCTGGGTGAGCGGTCCTCCTGGCCACCAAGGCCACCCACTGCAAGCAGCACTGGCTGAGCACAACATGGGCCAGCATGCCCATGCTGACGTGTAGTCAAGCTCACAAAGCCACAAAAACACAACAACAACATCACGTAAAACATGACGACAACCTCCAGGAAGAACCAGACCGTGTCCTTTGGTGCCACCGATGAGCCGTGGGAAGGCTGGAAAGGAAAGCAGCTGGTGAAACCCTTGTTCCAGGTAAAGCACCGTCCCCAGCACTAAAGTCCGCAACGGGAACACCTGGAATGACTCTCACAGTGTTTTGCTAGACCTGGGTGACACCAGAGGGAAAGTTTACTGCTGTTAATAGGGTGCGTGATTGGGGTTTAATCAAACTATCTCCCAGGTAGGCGTGCAGGACAAGTTCAGTCAGTGATAATAAAAAGCAGTTTAAAAGCATCCTCCAGAGCTTTAATAGACAGTCTGAAAAAACAGTCACGGTTACTCAGTATCCGGTTTCTTATCTAGTCAAAATTTAACTAGTTCCAGTAAAGTTTCATAGCACAGATAAGGTTGGAGCAGGGAGCAGGAGCGCTCACACCTCACACACTGCAGCCGTCTGGGAGGCTTTGAGCTCCCCAGGAACCCCTGGCCCAGGGGGGCCATGCAGCCAGGTACTCAGCCCCACCAAGGACACCAGACCACCAGTGGGGTGCTGGTACTGGACATCACTTCGCCACTCCTCAATGAAACATAAACCTGCACATCCCTCTTCTCACTCAAACTGCAAGGAAGCAGGGCTGTCCTGTGTCCTCACATGCATTTTTGTTGAAGTTTTTTCTATATGAAGTGATTTATATATATATATAGGCATTTATGCAGGTGCACAAATATGACACATGGTTAATATTTTGTACTAAAACAGAATAAATTAGCACTCCCTGCAAACACTTAAAACACTGGGTTGAAGGTTCAATTCTATTTTGGCATCCCTGGTTATTAATCTTGTGAAAGCAGTATTTAAAGAGGATGAGAGAAGACAAAATCATCAAGCTACAAGAGTGAATTAGTCAAGATCAGAGAAGAACTGAGGATCCTTGGTGAAAGATCATTTTAGCAGCTACATACGGGTAGGAGATCAATGGAAGTTAAAATGCACTTCTAGGAAAAATCTGAACTCCCCATCCAAGGCCCTGATTTCCCATGAACTGAACTGAGTCAGGGGTGAGACCTGGCCTGCCTGCCTCTGCTCTGTGCCTAGTGATGACAGAGAGAAATCAAATTATTCAGAGGTATAAATGAGAAAATTAATAATGCAATTGATAATTATGTCATCCAATCATGCTGGCATGGAGGGGGGCAGATGATGATACCCACAGAGGGTCAGATGCTGGAACTGCACTGACTATATCGAATTTCATGGGGCCTCAGGAGTTATGGATCAAAGGGGAATACCATACTACTCAGGTTTCCTTCCTTGAAGCCTGATCACATGATAATTTTTGTGTTTATTCACTGCTTATTGCAAAATTCAGTGTCACGGCTGAGGCTGCTTGCAGCTTGCAGCATGCGAAGGGAGAGCCCGACCTGCCCACACTTTCTCCCACTGGCTCGTGGCATCTCCCCTCTTCTCCTGCCAGCACTGCTCTCCATCCCAGGGAAAGCAGGTACTTCCATCTGAAATCCCTTGTGCTAATTAGGAGCTAAAAAGATTTCTCACTTGTGGGCAGGTGTTCAGTCACAGCGTGATGGGTGATTCACACCCCAAAATCCACGGCTGCCCTTGCCCTGTGAAGGGGCAGCCAGGCTCTGGCACCACCAGGAGATGCGGGGAAGCGGAGCTGTGGGTGCCCGGGGACTCGCAGCTCATGCTTGAAGGGTGAATTTAATACCTGGAGGGTTGGGTGGCAGCTGAATGGGGGTTTTCTTCATTGCAGCTCTAAACATAGGTGTCTGATATTTATTTAAATCCCGAGTACCTGAAGAGTCTCTTGGATCTCATCCCAAACCTGTCTAATGCCTTTATCACCGTGCAGGAAAGCCTGGAGCAGCAGTGGAAGGTTTGGGCAGTGGAAGGCATCCCACCAGCTGCTCACAAACCTCCGAAGACCCCTGAAGAGCCATGCTCTGCCCTGAGGCCTCCTCTCTGCAGGACTCAGCCAAAGGAGGACACAGCCTGGCCTCCCCTGGGCCCGGGGACGTGCAGCATTGCCTGGTGCACGCATGATTCACCAGCTTAACTCACTGCTCAGCAAGCTAGTGCTCGCTGCTGGCTTTTTTAACAGTCCTGGTTTTACACAGCCTCGTTCACCGAAGAGCTGGAAGGCATTATCCAGTTAACCATTGAAAAATTAATCACTGGAGAACAACTGTGTATTAAATGTCATTACAAAACCAGCAGCAAATGCATCTTTTCCTAACGGAACTGTTGGGAAAATACGCTACTTTTTTTTTTTTTTTCCACACACAAGCAAAAATAAAAGCAAATACCAGAAATGAGAGGGCCGAGAGACTTCAAGAAGTCGCATGGCCAGTCTGCAAGTCTGAAGCAGGATTTGGCTGACATGGCAGGCACTGAGAGATAAGGTCTATCTGTTTTTTCTTGAGCTATGTCTAAAGCAGAAAAGCTGATCAGATTAACTAAACATTATATTTATCTCAATAAATTTCTGTGAAACTGTGATAGATATGCTTCAATTTGTCTAAAGCTTATATATGTTACTTTAGCTTCATTTGTTGATACTAAACCAGTTTGAACATTGAGTAAATTCGGTGCTTTTTCCCCTTTCCCAGATGAGTCCCCAGTCCTTAAGGAATCATCTCCCACAAGTTGTCTCACTCCCTCCCCTGTCCTTTTGTCCTTCTGACTTGTTCCCCTCTGCCCAGCTGAATAAATCCTGCAGGAAGGGTGGAGAGCAACACCAGCATGGGCTACCTGCAGGCTGGTGGCTATGGCATTTTGCTGGGAGTATGAGGTAAAGGTTTGAGTCCTCTCAGGTCAAGCAAATCAAACTCTCTGAATCCTGAGAAAAGCTAAGGGTGTCTCTACACCCTTTTCACCAGGGGTGGGAACACAGTGCTGAAGTGAATATCCTGATTATCTTCACCCCATTATTTTGGATTGCTCTGTCTAGTCAGAATCACAGAACCAGCCAGGTTGGAAAAGACCTTCAAGATCATCAAGTCCAACCATCAACCTGACCTACCAAATCCCATCACTACACCAGCTCCCTTAATATCACGTCCACACATATTTTTTTAAAAGCTTCCAGGGATGCTGATGCCACCACGTCCCTGGGCAGCCCATTGCAATGCTTGACCACCCTCTCCATGAGGAAATTCTTTCAAATATCCAATCTAAATCTCCCCTGGTGCATATTGAGACTGTTTCCTTGCATCCTATCGCTTGTGACCTGAGAAAAGAGACCAACACCCTTTCACTCCAACCTCCTTTCGGGTAGTTGTAGACAGTCATGTAGTGCAGTAGCCAAAATCTGTTCTATAAATGAGACAGGTGTCTCTTTTCTCAAAAGAGAAGATCCGTGGTTTGGGATTCTGCTGCGGAGACAGTTTATGCATTTAGCATGAAATCATCAGCACCAGCAGCTGCTCTTAGGAGAAAGCAAGGTGCTAAGCCTTTGGTGGGAATGGGTGTGGCAGTCACTTTCATGCCAGAGGAGGTCTTCTCTGTATCTAAAGGGACATTGGTGCTGTTGAACCTCAGAGAGGTGAGAGCACAGCTCCCAGAGCCATGGCTCACAAGCCTTAGCTATCTTAGGAAATGGTATAGAAATGTCACGTTCACCAAAAAGTGCTGGATATCAAAAATCTTGCCTGTAGCATACTGGAGAAAGTTTAGGCAACTCTCCCCAAATCTTGCTTTGCCTTCCTGAATTTCAATGGGAGCACATGTTGTTGTATTCTTGAAGCCAGACTGTGGTCCCAGCTCTGTCATATCATAATTCAAATGAGCTAAAGGAAAAAAGACAAACCTATGTGGCTGTTTTTATCGATCTTGCTGTGATTTTCACATCAGCAGGCAGTATGACTATGCTAGTGGGTAGTGCTGGAAGTGTGCTGAGTGCCATAGAAAAGAAAAAGAGATGCAAATCCAATTAAGTATGCAAACCGGAGCTATGCATAGCTAAAAGGGCAAGAACAATCTTGTTCTATGCCAACATTTCATGTCCCTGGAGCTATAGGCATGCATGTGTATTTTGCTGATTTATAGGCAAAATTCCTGTTCCCAGCATGTACAATAAGCTTCACTACAATGCAACGTGTCTTGACACAAGGAAGAATGTACTCACCTGTGATTGCGGGCTGCAGTTTGGAAATAAAATGTTTCTACAGCAGTCCCTGGTGGGAATGGGAAACTGCACATACTAATCCCACCTCAAATTTCCTTGTAGCTTCACGGAAATGTTGTCTGTCGGGCACTTTCCAGTAGATTCTATCTCCTTAGAAATTATAGAAACTGCTGTGATTGATTTACGAGCACCCTTACACTGACACTCTACACATAACAATTAAACACCTAGCAGTAACACCTCTTCATCAGTTTAGTCCTGATTCATTTCACATTTTTTTCCATGAGCTGAGCGTGCAAGGAGCTGCTGTAAAGTTGGTGGCTGGGGGCTGAGACAAGAGGAGCTCTGGCAAGGAAGGTCCAGCTCACACAAGGCTGCAATCGTTTAATGCGTGTGGCTTTGGCATTTCCCCTTCAGGGTTCCCAAAATTCAGCCCTTCTTTCAAACTGTTTTACGTGGTCAGATACCAAAGGAATAGATCTGTTTTTCCATAGTCAATTTATTCTGCCAGCATTTACTCGTAAGAAAGTAAGGTTGTACGGGAACATTTAGGCATTGTGAAAGAATTTTGAGTAAGAGTGAGGAGTAACCTGTCAGAAACATATTTCTTAACAAAAGAAATGATCTACTGGCCCGTAAAAATACCCCAGCAAGTCATCAAGTACCTGCTTAGCTGGAGCCTTCAAGTGCTCAGAGTACCTGGGTAATGCAAACATTGCAAAAGACAATGGCTTTCTTGGACGTCCACCTTTCCCTGCCCTTCATGCTGTATTTAAATAAAGTGAAGGACAGACACAGAAACATTCCTGGCCCGAGGAGTTTATTATTTCATTTTCTTGGGGTATTAGTTGAAAGGGATATGTCCTGTGTCCGTCTGGCTATTTTGTGAGCCTGAATGCATACATAGCTCGGGAACAATCTCGGTAGCACATCTGAAGAGATGCTGTGTGGCTCTTTGGCACTGCTTGGCATGGTGGCTCTGTTGCTGCTGTGTCTCCACGATCCCTGCCCACGGATCTCTGCAATGGGCTCTGCTGGGACTTCTGCAATCAACAGAAGAGACCTTGGTGCCTGCAACATTGACCTTCCCTGGGGCTCCATCATCCCCAGGGGAGGGAGGCTCCTGCCCTAAATGAATTTAGCAGTAATTACTGCTCCATTCCTTAATGATCTGGTCCCTTCGGCTTGGTCCAAGTCCAGCTGCTTTAGTCTATGAGTAGGGAACCTCCTGAGCTCTTTCCCCCGGCTCTGTGCAGCTCCAACACACCTGCATTTCCACAGAAATCCTGGAGAGACCGTCCAGGGAAGATCCTAGCAGTTTGCAGCTTATCTTTTTGAATACAACTGTTTCCCTAAATAGCTTGGGAGTCCCTTCCCACAGCCTGAGCCAGGCCCAGGGAACAGCCATTCTTCTCCCTGGTGCATTCTGCACACTGGGGACTCCTTGGTCCTCCCCAAAAGGAAATGCAGAACTGAGACAAGTTCTTAGTTTTTGCATCCTGTGGCAGCTGCTGACCAAAAGATCGGGGAGAGTGACAGGGCTGAGAAGGCACTGCCCTTCTGGCAAGGAAATAGGACCCTTAGGAAAGCCAGAATTGGAAGTGCTATTGTGAAGTGTATAAAGATGTCAAGGAGAGGCTGAAACAGCAGCCAGACAGTTCATGCTACAGAGGAGGGGTCCAGGGACTTCTTCACCAGCAGCTCTTGTACCGCAGGGATACTGCCATCCTCAGTCTTCTCCACCTCTTGTTGCCCAAAGCCAGGGAAGAGCCAACACCCTTACTCCTTTTCAACCTGTTACAGCCAAGGACTATAAAAATTATATGAATACAAAGCAACAACCACTTTACACTTCCCGAGGCTGTTCACAATGATTTAAGCTGCCATTAATTACTGACTGTTTCTACAACAGCTCATGTAGTCTGGTTATTGTCTTCTATTGTAGACCAAAGTTATCAGAGTGTGGGTCTTAAATCATAAGCATTGGTCGTTATCAACCAGTCCCTCAAATATTGAAAGTCCACCTGCTTATACTTAGCATCCATTTATCACCTGAAGAAATGTAGCAAAGAAATGTACCCCAAACAAAAATATGGGCACAGAAAGGGTCGCACTTACTGGCCTCAGGACATTTTAGTCAACTGCAGAAAAATTATTTCATTAAAATATATTTATTTATTAATTTAACTTGTGTTACCCGAATATCTAATACTTCCTCTGGATTTATTCTTGTGTTTACATATCAGCTTTTACATCTCAAATGCACTGTCTGCGACTCGTGTTACCAGTCTGGGGTTTGTATGTGCCATGAACCCAGAGGAGTCCTTCCGAGCAGCAACACCACGCCATAGTCCAGCCCCACCTGCCCCAAGAGAAGCAGACCCTGCCTCCCTCTGACAAAGAGAGCTGCCCTCAGCTCAGCAGCATTTTCATGTCCTTTGCTGTTGGATTTTGTCTCTGGTTGTTCCAGCTCAGCAGAATCATTCCTGCAAGCTGCCTTCGCTCCCCACTCTGCAGCTATGAGGTGGTGTACAGATCATCGCTGCTATCTTTTCAAGTCTGCGGAACATCAATGAGCACACACTGTTTGAACCCTTCCTGAATGCTGTCTGGTGTCCAGCGTAGACACTGATGAACCACAGCGTTCACTCAAAACAGCCTACTCCCAAAGAGGAGGGGCAGATTTGGGCAGACACTACTGCCTCACCTACTTTGTGTTCTTTAAGGTGCTCATGGCTTTTACTTCCCCACTGCAGCCTCTGTTATTTCATGGGGTAAGCTTCCAATTGCCTTCTCAGCATATGCATAATCTGGTAATATACCCTTTTTTCATCATATACTCAATGGCTTTTGGTCAAACAGCTCTTCCTGAAGCCTACTGCTTCAGTTTCCTTTATAACTTCCTGTACAAACCGGAGTCTCACAGTCTTGCATAATTTCAGTTGACTTTCCAGCTCCAAATTGTTGCCCATTGACTAACAGCAGTCAAGCTTCAGCATGCAGCTGCCTGCTTGGTTTTGACATCACGGGCGCCCTCCTGGTGTTGTTTCTGCATAGGAGGACCAGTGCCAGCTTTGCACGTAGCTTTGCATGCTTCGGTGCCCAAATGCTCTCCAGGCACTGAAGATTTTCTCCCACCACCATCAGTATGTGACCCGGTCATGCTATGCTCTCCTTGAATCTGCTCCACTGAGTACAGATGGCCACCAAAAATCAGCAGGTTTTAAACATTCTCCAACTTATGCACATGACCACCTTGCAGAGTCCTAAATTATTTTCACCCCTCAGTGGCGATGGAGACCTTCTTCTTGAATAAAGAAAGAACTTTTGGCCTTGAGTTGTGAAGGAGCCATCTGATGGGATGAGTGACAAGTAGCAGAAATGCAAGTGAAAAAAAGTCTAAAATCGGGGAATGCAGAAAAAAATGAGGAATCGAAAAATAAATAGTGTGTCTGAGAAGATGACCTGTCCTTATTTCATCTCCTATGCCCATATGCATCTCCTATGGCTTCACATGTCCCATTGCTCCAGGGAGAAGCACTGTGCTTGGAGATGACACCCAAAGGGTCCTGAGGTTGCAGCTGACCCTGAGAGCCACACAAACAGATGTGATCTCAGACCACAGCAGTCACTCAGCATAGATCTGTGGGTGGCACATTTTGGCGTGTAGCTTCTGCCTGGAAACCTCTTTGTAAAAGTAACTTTTTTTTTTTTTTTTTTTTTTTTTGCTATTTTTTAAGAGCCCGAGGTTTTATCTGTATGCCTTTAGTTCCTCATGACTCTTCCTTCCCAAACCCAGTTCAATTACTTTGTCCTCGAATAGGTGAGCAAGAGGAAGTGTTTCCCACCATATATTTGCGCTCAATAAATGACTGGGCTAATATGATGCATACATAGGTGCAACCAAGTCGTTACTGAATCATGCTGTCCTTGTTTTTAATCTGATTCAGGACTTGCACTTGAGACCTCAGCAAACTGCTGGATTAGTCACGTAAGTCAGTGATTTGAATATTGACAAAAGGAACCAGAGAAGGCACTTTTCTCAGATTGAATTGAAACAATGCAAAACATGAATCCAGCCCACTTTCCGCGGTGGAATCATCCATCGTTTCTGGATGCTGCCTGCTCTCCCCACCCTTTCGCTTGAGCTCCTGTCACTGAGTCCACTGATTAACAGCAGAAGCTTTATTTTGAAAGCTCTCCTCCCACATCCCCCTCTTCCCTCTGTAGGGGTGTACAGAATGGGCCCTTCTCCCACTGCTGGCATCCAGCCTGTCCTTCAGAGCCACTGCCCACCCTCTGTCCTTTACAGCTTTCATTTTGCTCAATCACCCTTGCCCTTAGCAATTTCTCTCCCCAGTCTTCAGTGCTTGCCACCGATTTCTTTCACTGGCTTCTTCTTATTCTTATCTCTGAATAAGCAAATTAATGTGGGCTTCTTCTAAGCTCTGTGTGCTCCAGGAGACATGGAAGAACAAAAGGTCCTCAGATAAGCATCAAAGATTGACGCGTTCTTGGCAAACCTGTTAAAACTCTAATAGCCTAAACTCTAATAGTTCATTTGCAGGTATGCAATTTGCATAACAAATGACAGGAATTGGCCAAAAGTTAGGTCTGCCACTAGTTCTGGCCTGTACCCTGCGCCCGCTCTCCCCTGAGGGGAGATGATTTCTGAGGGACAGATGAAAGCACAGCCCTAGAAGCAAAGAACATCACGGTCATCCCTCACAAACCTTCCTCTGTTTGGGCCTGCAGAACACTGCATGATGGAGCTGGGAGTGAAACGGGACCCCTTTGTGGAAAGGGACCATCCCACCTCTCTGACAAGAGACCTGCAACCCTCTCCCAAAACATTTTTAGAGCAAAAGAGAGGAAATATAGGTTCTATCCACCAACTCTGTTTTAATTGTGAAAGTGTTTGAGCTTTTGTGCTCAAGCAGGGCCAGCAGCTCATGTGAGATGTGGCCAGGGGAAGGTGGGCCTGTGGACACCCCACAAGCTGCGAGGTCTGGCCAGGAAAGTGTCCTCCAGAGCCACATGGCTTGGGTGAAGGACCTGGGATCATAGAATCATAGAATATCCTGAGTTGGAAGGGACCCTTAAGGATCATCAAGTCCAACTCTTGACACCGCACAGGTCTACCCAAAAGTTCAGACCATGTGACTAAGTGCACAGTCCAATCTCTTCTTAAATTCAGCCAGGCTCGGTGCAGTGACCACTTCCCTGGGGAGCCTGTTCCAGTGTGCAACCACCCTCTCTGTGAAGAACCCCCTCCTGACGTCCAGCCTAAATTTCCCCTGCCTCAGCTTAACCCCGTTCCCGCGGGTCCTGTCACTAGTGTTAATGGAGAAAAGGTCTCCTGCCTCTCGACACCCCCTTACGAGGAAGTTGTAGACTGTGATGAGGTCTCCCCTCAGCCTCCTCTTCTCCAGGCTGAACAGGCCCAGTGACCTCAGCCGTTCCTCGTACGTCTTCCCCTCCAGGCCTTTCACCATCTTCGTAGCCCTCCTCTGGACACTTTCCAACAGTTTCATGTCCTTTTTATACTGTGGTGCCCAGAACTGCACACAGTACTCGAGGTGAGGCCGCACCAGCGCAGAGTAGAGCGGGACAATCACCTCCCTTGACCTACTAGCGATGCCGTGCTTGATGCACCCCAGGACACGGTTGGCCCTCCTGGCTGCCAGGGCACACTGCTGGCTCATATTCAACTTGCTGTCTACCACGACCCCCAGATCCCTCTCTTCCAGGCTGCTCTCCAGCGTCTCATCGCCCAGTCTGTACATGCAGCCAGGGTTTCCCCGTCCCAGGTGCAGGACCCGGCACTTGCTCTTATTGAACTTCATGCGGTTGGTGATCGCCCAGCTCTCCAACCTGTCCAGATCCCTCTGTAAGGCCTTTACGCCCTCATTTGAGTCCACAACTCCTCCAAGTTTGGTGTCATCAGCAAACTTGCTCAAAATACCCTCTATTCCTACATCCAGAATGTAGGATGTGGGATGGTGAGGCAGCCATACAAACCCATCTGAATTAAGGAGAAAAGGCAAACAGATACTACAAAACTGAGTCCTTCTGGATGCCAGAAGGAGGTGAAACAAGGGCACAGGCTGCCACTGACACTTCAGAAGTATCACTGTAAAGTGTCACATTGTTGTTTTGTTTTGTTTTACAGCTGAATTAAATTGGTCTAAATTCTCTGTTATTCTACACATCCAACAGATCAGAAGGTGCCCAAGCTGTTTCATGTAACAACTTTGCAGAGTAATTTTAAGGAGTGATCTGATAAAGATGGGTCTAACTCATGGAGGAAAGTTAGGCACTGTGACCCTCTCCAAGAACCTACTGAGCTTGAGCTGGTCAGTGAGCATAAGGAAGGGTTGATGTCTACTGCACTGGCTTCTTTTTTTCAGTGGTCTATGTGGTGCATTTTAAGAATCCAGTGCCATACATCAGACTTGGAGAGCAGGGCTTTACAGACTCCAGCACCTATGACCGGGTATTTGCGTTAGCCTGACTTTGTCAACAATACTTCAGGCACTGTTGCATAAAATGCGAAGGCTCATTTGTGTAAATGCTGGGATGGCAATTTATGTGAACATGAAAATAATGTTTGGACGCGTGTTTCAGACACTAATGTGTGTGCAAAGATATCGAAGTAGACCAAACAGACAGCTCAAAGACTATCAAACTGTGGTGGTTTTGGTCTTAGCATGACTAAAACGAGTGTTTGAAGAATTAATGTGGAGACAAACCGGTTACACATGCTGAGTTGAACTGGGAAGGTGCTTTTATTGCTGATGTTGTTGAAAAATGTCAGGTGTAACATATTTAGCTCAGCCTTGAAGAAATGAAAACTATTTCCAAAATACAATCTGACTCTATAGCTATATTTCCAGTTGGTCAAAAATAATTCTGCGTGACAAGTAGCAAGGAAGCTGCTAGGTGTTGAAAGAGCCTTGCTTTAACAGGAGTGATGAGTAAGGAGGTTGCTACAGATATGACTTAGGAAAAATCAAAATACTTGTGAACAGCACATTAAAAACCTGATGCTTCATCATAATCAAAACCAAACCTGGCCATGAGGGATGGCAGAAGATTTTTTCCATAGTGGATAGTTCTCTTATCCATAGTGGATAATAAAATGGCAAATGAACCTCAGTGTCAGCTAGTGTAAACTAATACACAATGAGGAAAATCAATCTGAACTATACCTGCTCAAGTAGATGTATGTACCACAGTAGGTACCAGCTCTAGCTGCTAGAAGTCTTAGGAAAAAAATTTGGAGTGACCATGGGAAAGTCAACTCCTTGCTCTGAGATGCCTGAAAAGTGGAAACAAGTAAATAAGGATTATGAGAAAATGATGGAGAATGCAGCAGAAAACATTGTTTTGTACATACATAAACTGTGCATACTGCAGGTACTTGGACCATCCTCATTAAAAGGCATAAAAATTTGTAATGATGATGATAAAAGTACATAGCAGCTCCTGAATGACATGGATGCCAGAAATAAGGCTTTCCAGTGCAAAATACAAAGGATGGAGAGAGGATATGACAAAAATTTCTGCATTCATGAATGCAGAGAGGAGTTGAACAGGGAAAGACAACTGGCTAGCTATTACTCCTAGTGGTGAGGAATCAGGAGTGTCCCATGAAATTATATAAAAACAGGTCTTAAATATTTTTCTTGTTGTTTCACAATACATAGTTAAGTTTTTGAGATAATTCCTCCATGATTTTGTAGATTTTGTGATACATATGGGATAAATGTGAAATATTTTTATAATCCAGATGCAGGCAGCATCAAAACATTATACAAAGCAATGCCAGAAAGTGAACCAAATATTATAAGTATTTACCCAGACAGAGCCTCTGGAGGTGACTATGGGCCGTGAAATGAAGAGATGGAGACACAACCTTTGGAAATCTCTAAGGCAGATTACTGGAAGATGATGACAAGAATTCTGCAATCTGGAAATAAGCTAATAACTGTTTATGCATTGAGAAAACTACAACAGTATTTTCCAGTTTTTATGAAATGCTTTCATTTCTGCATTATCTTACAACCCGCAACATGAGCAGAGGATTACTTTCGAGCATTACAGTTACTGTCCTCAGATTTTTCAAACTTTGGTATTATTTTATAAAATATAGCTGGTTCTTTCTGACATTTATTCTTTTTCCTCTTCTTCCTCTTCTTCTTCTTCAAGACCTTACATATCTGACTTTATTTTCTACACCTCCCAGTGCAGAAGCAATGTCACTTGGCCATTTTTGCAGACACACACACAAGTGCTAGTTTTCTGTAATTGTTATCTATACAAATTACCAGATCAAGCTTAAATTACATTTGAATCACTGCTGATGAAAGCGTTCCTACTTCCAGGCACGCCTCATAAACCCCAGCTCCGTGTTTAGCACAATACGCGGGACAGATAACGCGCACAAATAAAATAAAATAAACACAACCATTCCCAGCGGCGCTTTAATGTTCTCGGAGAAGTTTTTATTATCTCACAGGCGATGGGCACGGCACTTCCCCATCTCCCAGCCTTTTCACACCCCCTCTGCAGCAGAAACAGAGCGCTCTTTACTGACAGGATTTTGGGACATAGAAAAACAAAATCAGGAAACCAAAACTGGGCTGTGAACGATGGTGTGGAGAAGACTGCGAAGGGGCAGCAGTGGGGGTGAAAGAAGAGTGAGAAGGGGCTGGTGCCTCGGGTTTTGGGTGTGTGTGTGGGGGGGAGGCCTTGCCTATCCCCGGCCTGGCTGAGGCCCAGCCCCGGCCCCGGGCCCCGGCCCGGCCCCGGCGGGCGGAGGCGGGCTCGGGGCGGGTTAAAAGCGGCGGCAGGTGAGCGGGGAGGGACCTCAGAGCCGCGGGGCGGCGAGCCGGGCACCGGCCGCTCCGCTGACACCGCCGGACCCGGACCTGAAGCCGAGCCGAGCCGTGCCAGGTGAGGCTCCGCAGCGGCTCCTGCCCGCCCGCGGGGTCGGGTTTGGGGTTAGGGGGTGCCTGCCGGGGACCCGGGTCGAAGGGAAGGGGCGCTTTGGGAAGGGGCAGCTGAGCAGGGGGGTGTCTTGTAGCTGTCCTGTAGTGTTATTTTTATCGTTTTTTTCCCTAAAATTTCCAGCTCTGGTTCAAAACTGTGGTGTGAGCCTGCTCTTAGAGCCTGGGTTGTCCATCCCGATGGGGTGTGCACTCAGATAACCTTCCTTCGGTCCCGGTTAGCCCCCCTTAAATACTTCACTAATATACATGTGTGTGTATATATATATATATATATATATATGTATTTTTTTCCTTATTTATTTGTTTTTTTTTTTTCATATTTATTTTAATGATTACACACAAATAAGAGGAAATCTTAACCCAAAGATGCCGGTATCTGATCGCGGCCATGGGTTCAGGTGATCATCAAAAGCTGCATAAAACCCTGCCGGTCTCAGCAGTGTGAGATCGCCAACAGTGGGAGGAATCGCAGGCACCTTCTCGAGGCTTTTTTATTTCCTTTTACCCAATTTAACCTTTCTTCGTGTGACCTGCTCCTCATGCCTCGAGGCCTGTCTGTACAAGCGAGGCCCTCTTACCAAGGGTATGTGTTGGGGCACGCTGGGCCCTCGGTCATACCCTAACGGCAGCAGCGTGAAGAAGTTGTATTTATTTATTTTTATTTTTCCTGTTATATGAGAACTAGAGGATTTGGAGACTTCACCAGCCGGGTGTTGCAAGGTACCGTGCTCACCCTAAAGCATGTGCACTGCCCCGGGGCAGAAGGGGCTCTGTGGCTCCCATGCAAGGCTGGAGCCCAAACCTCACGGAGCAGCTGTGTGAGCTCCCAGCTAAGGATTTCGTGTGTTGCCCAGTTCAGGGAGAGTTTCCAAATGGCTGCTGACCAGTGAAAGATGAGGCCTGACTCTGATTTCTGCAGAACTTAAGCTTCTTTTTTCACAAGGTATAGATTTTCTTCAGGAGTATGAGGAAGGGAGGAAAGCTGAAGTAGGGCTTAGCTGACATTCAGTCTCCTGTGTATTTTACTGGTGTGTGATAGCATCTAGAAAATCAACATAAACTCTTTAGCTAAGGGCTTTGTCTCTCAACTCTTTGGCTCTGCGTGTCTCCTTTTCTGATGAGATAGGGATGAATGTGGCAGGGCAGGCTCTGCAGTGCCTTCCTGTGCCTGCCGGTTAGCACTATCTATGCACATGGCCCCAACAGAGCTGGCTTGAGGTTTCTCGGCACCACTGACATAATCAAACGCTGTACTTACAGTGATGAAGGCCCTGCCGAGGAAAGGATGCGTCTGAGCTGCAGCAGACAGCCTTGGGGGCCTGCTGGAGGTGTCTGGGAGGAGTGAGGGCTTCTGACAGAGACGGCCAAGTGTTACTTACTTGGGAGGCAAAGCAAGTACAGCCCAGCCTTCTAGGGCTGTGGCGTTGGCAAAGAAATTCTATAAAAATCACCTGTTTTGTCCAGATGTGGCATTAACTTATGCAGTGGTATAACTTTCTATTGCTTTGGGAAACACAGTGGCAAGGCAAAGCAACAAGAGCCAACCACAGGGAGAAATATCTCAAAGGGAAGGACGGCACAAGAGGATGCAGGGAGGAAATATATTCGAAGGTGTGACTTATTGCCTACCAAAAGCCTTGTTAGGAAATCGGGACAAGCACACCTTAATATTTGTAAATATATGGAAGGAGAGAGTCTAATAGGCTGTTTGAATCCATGAACGTACAGATGGTATTAATGAAGGTGGCTTGCATTTCACTACGATTCTCAAGTGAGTGCTAGGAAGTCCTCTTGTTGATAGGAGATCTGGAAATGATTCTTTGCCCCTTGAAAAGTGACTATTTGGTGTTTTATGTCATCTTACAGGTAGAAGGACACAGAAGAGAAGATGGATTGGGGATCTCTGCAGGCCATTTTGGGAGGTGTAAACAAACACTCCACCAGCATCGGGAAGATATGGCTCACGGTCCTGTTCATCTTCCGCATCATGATCCTGGTCGTGGCTGCAGAGAGAGTCTGGGGAGATGAACAGCAAGATTTTGTCTGCAACACCCTTCAACCTGGGTGTAGAAATGTTTGCTATGATCACTTTTTCCCCATCTCTCACATCAGACTCTGGGCCCTGCAGCTGATCTTTGTCTCCACGCCTGCGCTGCTGGTGGCCATGCACGTAGCTTACACCAGGCATGAGAAGAAACGGCGCTTCAGAAACGGTGAGAAAATTGATATAGAAGAGCTGAAGAACGAAAAGATTCACATTCGAGGTCCCCTGTGGTGGACGTACACCAGCAGCATCTTCTTCAGGATCATCTTTGAAGCGGTCTTCATGTACGTGTTCTACTACATGTACGATGGGTACCAGATGCCTCGCCTGGTGAAGTGTGATGCGTGGCCCTGCCCCAATGTAGTGGACTGCTTCGTGTCTCGGCCCACCGAGAAAACCACCTTTACTATTTTCATGCTTGCTGTGTCCGGGATCTGCATGACGTTGAATCTGGCTGAGTTGTGTTACCTAGTGGCAAAAATCTGCATGAAACACTCCAGGAAAACAGCAGCTTTAAAATAATCTCCCAGTTCCAGGATGTCCTAGCTCCCCATTTTCCTCAAATTTTCTTAGGTGTCAGAAAACAATCTGCAATATTTTCACACTCAAAAGGACAAAAATAAAAGGGCATATTTTTATAATGATAGCCTGCTTGGGAAGCTGACACTGAGGCAAGTTTCAAGGTTATGGGCTAATTCAGTATTCTTGCATCCACAAATAGAGAGAAAAGTCTTTTGGCAGCAGCTTTTCCAAGTTTGCCTCCTGCTGTAATGGTCACTTCTCAAAAAGGGGGAGTGGAAAAGCCCAGAGAAGGCTCTAGTGCCCACAAAAGAGCAGGGAATCACAAACACAGTGTCAGCTTCAGAGGCAGGCCAAAAACAAAGGGTTTTGGTCAAAAGTGGGAGGAAGGGTTTTTTTGGGAGGAACTTCCAGATCCTGTAGAAGACAGACGGGGTCATTATAGCATGTGTCCTATTCTCTCTAAGTATTCTGGAGAGACATGAATTCCTTAGCAAATGCTATCAGCTTTGCTGGGGACCAGCATTTTTTATTATTTTGTTTTTTTCCTGCACTGTGGAGCCACTCATATGTGGCTGGGGGTGGCCAGACTCAACTGCTTGTGGTCAGTGCTCCTCCCTCCACTCCCAGGGGCTGCAGCAGTCAGAGGAATTAAGTTTATTTTTCCTTCTTTTGGTCAGGTGAAAGAAAAGGGCTGTTGCCTCCCCAACATTTTGTGGAGAATCTCAGTATGGTAGATTTTATTTGATAACACTTTATCACCTGACCGGGCCTCCTTCAGCTGTGTCCTTGAACATTTTTTTCAGTAAAGATCAAGAAAAATTGCCTCATTGTTTCATTCTGTTTGTTTTCCAGAAGTGCTTCAACACTTATAGCATGATACCCAGTAGATTGCACCTATTGGTGCTCCTTCCATCAGTTTTTTTTGTTGTTTTTTTTTTTTTTTCTTCCCTTTATTACTCATCCATCCTGTGTAACTTTTCTTCATGAAACCTTCTCCCACTCTGAGGTACCTTTGGAGTGAGTGCACCAAACCACTCCCAGTCTCTGACATTCCACATTGTGAGACTGAAACACCCTTCCTCTTCTTGCCATATGTTCAGCAAGAATTACAGACAATTTGCAGAGCTGAAATAGCAAAGTGCCCTAATCAGAAATGAGGAGGATCTTGAGAATTTGGTGTTTTTCTTAAAGTTCACATTGCTGAGCTGTGAATTGTACCATACTGACTTGATCTATGTGAGTCAGTCTTTTCTCCAGAGAAGTCTTGAAACGTGTTCTGCTTTTATGCCTGTCCTAGGCAGCTACACCAGCACATGGAGCAGTGCAGCGAACCTCCCAAGTGCCTGCCCGTTGAACTCACTTCTAGAAAGCTGCCTGTTTCTCCTTGGCTTTAATAATTAGCTTTCCTCCCAAAAGAATGAGCGTTATCTTAGGTTCTCTTTTTTGCATCTGTCTCCTCAAATACTTTTAAGTTTATCACTGTTGGATAAACAAAGCTGCCTTAATTAAGACTCGTGACCCCTCACTGTGCCCTGGAAGTGGAGCACAAGCAGGCTCCCCTTGCTGGTGTGCTGCATCCAGTGTTGCAGCTTGACTGCAGATGGAAATCTTTCCTCTAACAGGGGAGCAGGGAAAAAAAATAGGAACAACATCCTTGGAAGCATGAACAAAATGATGGAAAGTCAATAATGAGAAACTGGAAACCTGGTCTCTGAAAACATCCTTAATTCAACTCTAAAGAACAAAGTTTGGCACATACAAGGTTTGTGCTTGGTAAAGTTCCTGCATTGTTCTGTGTATGAGCACAAAGAACAAGCTATCTACATTCCCGGTGCTCTAGTATTACATTTCTTTTGTAACAACAAGATTTTTATTTTCTGCCGAAAGCATGATTAAAGCACTTTTGTGGTGTCTGTTTTCTGTATTACTTCTATGTGCCATGTATTGCCTAATGTGTCTAAGGAAAATCTGTTTACTGCAATAGAAAACGTATGCACCAATAATACATTTAATAGCCACGAGCTACTGTAAGCATTTTATCCTTCTGCCACAGCTTGTTTTCAACCACTTACACTGCCTTTGCTACCAACTACATCCTGCTGACTTCATGAGCCCTTAGTGGAAGGCCACATGTGTGATCAGTGCTGGAAATCAAATATGTTGTGTAAATCCTTCCTGTACTAGCAGTATGCAGCTGGAAAAGGCTCATATCAACCTAACCACTCCACTGGGGGGAGAATTTCTTTTCCCAGTGTGCCTTTAACTGGAACTTCAAATAAGCTGCACCACAACTGATAACACCAGCAAGATGAGGTTAAGTATCTTCAGCTAGCAGTTTAGCAACCAGGTTTTATATAAGGGAAAAAAAAGATAGAAATTGGGAAAGTGGCTGGAAGTGGCCAAGAGAGGAGTTCAATTTGGAACTGCAATATCAGAGAGTAATAGCTCTAGCAGGAGGTGTTTATTGTCTCTGAGATTTCTGTTTATGTTTTTATTTTTCTAAAAAGCTGCTTTGTAGGAAAAAAAAAATGTTCAGATAATAGAAACTAAACACTTTGCACCTATTTCTGTGTGCTACATTGCATGGTTGACCTACAAATAGATTTGATACCGATTAAAATACAATGCTGTTTTGGAATTGTGTGTGTTCTTTCCTGAAATACACAGTGTCTACACCTTTGGCATGTGGCTCCTAGACTTTGCAGAATGAAGGTCACGAGTGCTGAAGACTTCAGGCAGCAAATCTGAAGTCCTGACTGTAAAGAAGGCTGACTCCTTACTGCCTGGAGTACAGCACAGCAAGGATGTAAAGTGTCAAATAATGTGGTGTCCAAACTGGGAAGTGTAGGAGTGGGACAGGCTAGAATTATACCTTGACTGAAATCACCAGAGGTTTTCCATTGGCTATGACAAGGCTAAACTTTCACCCCAAAACCTTAAAACCAAGCCTACAACTATGCTTGTCAGAAGGGCAGCAAAGCAAACTTCACTATTAGCTCATTGACCCATCTAGAGAAAACAAAATAAAACAAAGAAATATTCCCCTGGGTGAAAGACTCCATTAAAAGGAAGCCAGAAGTCCGCATTCTGACTCCTGGGTATAAAAATACCTAATACAGTGTTGTGATAATACCGTATTATTTCCTATCCAACAGCAAGAACATAAAAGACAAATGGCAGGGTCCATACAGAGATGAGCACTGCTGTACCATGGAGGTTCAGTTCAAAACAGCAGCATTGTTGGAAGTTGCTTTTTTTTGGTAAAAAGTAAATATACAACAACAAATATACAACACCAGGAGCACATTACTAAAAACAGCCCTATGGAGGTTAATTTCTCATTTTCCCTAGTTACAATTCCTTCCCCTACAACCTAGGCTAACGTGGCTTACGGGCAACAAAATCATAACGAATTTCACTGTATTTTGTGGTTACCTGTCCTGATAACCAGGGCAGTCACTAATCTGGGTGTTAATTCCAGTTTTCCATAGATTTTCACCATCATAGGATGTACACAGTCATTTAAACCTGTTTGTAGCTAAGGCAACAGCAAAAGTAATGGTAACTATCCAAGACTTAATTAGCTAAGACGAATGGTAATGATCTTCAAAGTACTTCAGGAGCTACATGTACTTTCTTCCCCGTAAAATCACCAGCGGTAACTCAGTGATTATTTTTACACCCACCTGCTCTATGCCCACAGCAATCCATCTAATAAAATAAAGTCCTCTCCAAGCATCCTGCCAGGCAGCCAGATGCTTGCATCAGCCTTTCTGGTAAAGGAGTGCTACCACACCAACACGACTTAGCATTTAAGGGAATGTGTTTAGAGTGAACAGGCAGGGAACTTACACAGCCGAGCTATGAATCACTGCAGGTTTTGGATGGATTACTGTGCTTAAATGATGTTTTCTATTTGCTTTTTCATTGTGTCTTTGAAGCTGTTCACATAAAGCCTTGCTCTCAGGCTTTCCAACAGCAGTGTGCATTCTGTGCACTCCTAAAACCAAACAGCATTTCAACATGTCACTCATAGTGCCCCGCCTGATAAATGCTGCAGCCACGCCGGTCCGAAGCAGGCAGCATTTTTCAGTGGGCAAGCTGTGCTGGGCACACTTACTGGCTTAGGCAGCGTATATCTTTGCTGTCCTCCTGGCAATTACGGTAATACAGGCTTGTCAGATGTGAAAGAAAATAGCAGTTTTAAAACTGTTTAAGGCAGAATTGTGAAATTTTATTAAAAACACTTTGCAGATAATTTTCGACTGAGGTTCAATCCCTAAGAGAATACAAAAATTACTCCTCCAAGAGATCCGCCCATTAGCAAGACTGCAGCACCTTCTTTTGATAGGGAGACTGTAAAATTTTCTGTCTGGTATCCAACATTGCTCTTGTCCTAAGACTCCTCTCACTTGATCTGAAAGTATTATAGCAGTCCTAGTACAGGCTTAGCCCCTATGCCCCTTGTTCCTGAGTTTTCCCAACTAAGAGATAAAGACGATAACTATGTCGTGTTCATGGGGAGCAGGGATGGTTAATCAGGCATTATTTGTTAAGATCATTGCAATGACAGGTGCCAGAAAAAGTATTTTATAATCACTGTGTGGTAAAGATTTCAAACCTATTGTGTGTTGCATCATTCTCGTAATACCTGCTTATGGTTAGTCATGTCCCTGCCCTGGATGCTGCGTCCTGTCCAAGGACTGAGCATTTAATATCCGGTGTAAGGAGCTGCCACAACCTCTCCAGCACAAATTAACAAAACCAAACAGATCCATGCACATGTGCACCCAGACACCGAGGAACAACCTGACTGAATCATTATCTAACTGTTATCTGATAGAAGACATTGCAACATGGATTTGTCAGGAATGATTTCTGCCTAGGCCATGATAAAAGCTTTTGTATATAGCAGTAAAATAGTTGTTAATGATTCATTGTCAAAGTGTGAGTTTATCCCAAGTGCGATAAACTATGCAGCTGGGAGGAACTGCAGGTGCTTGGGAAGACAGGCCTGGAATTCGATGAGATCCTTATCACCAGGAGAAATGGTATAACCAACGCAGTTTGAGAAGTTGGGAAGGACTAAAGGCTATCGTTGTGAAACACTAAGCACTTGCAAAATTGTAGGATGGAGAACTGTTCTGAAGCAATGAACAATTTTTGAAGGGAAGAGCTGGAGTTTGTAGTAGACCATCAATGGAACATGAGTCAATAATATTATTGACTCGGAAAAATATCATACCAGTATGTATGAAAGGTTTGCCAAAAATATGATGTCTGAAATGCTTTCAGTATTCTTAGCACCTTCAAGTCCTTATCTGGATCCTATTCTGGGGCACCTTCTGTTACAAAAGCCCGTGTATCAACTGGAGTTGGGAATAATAGACAACCAAATATCTAAAACACAGAATTTGTGAGGAAAGCTTGAAAGAAATGGGCCAGCCTGGAAACATCTGAAGGAAGGTCCACAGAACTCCCCAAATATGCAAAAGATTGTGGCAAGGAAGATGAGGATGCTGTTCTTTATATCCGCTGGCAACTGGGCAAGAAGTAAAAGGCTGATGTTGGAATGAGAGGTGGGTCACTCACTGCAGAAAGCATGCTGTGAAGAGGGCTGAGCACTGAGTTAGAGGACAGACTTATCGTCACTGAAGATTGTTAAATGACAACCTAGTCCAACATCTGCTGAGGGTGGTCTAGATATAGGATTCTGCTATGGGACAGAGGGAACTTCTAAAATCTGTGGGTAAGGGGGTCCCAACTGAAGAGTCAAGTTGTACAGGCTCTTTTTGCTGAGCCAAAGCTCAGCTACTAAATAAAGATCTTTTTCATATGAATTCAAATCTACGTGTCAGTGTACAGGTCTGTCCAGTGTGATCTCTATCAGCAGGGTTTCTTTCTGGTTTTAGTCATTCCAATAACACATTCTTGCACCGTAATAAATTCCACTTGACAAAAGCATACAAGGTGGCATACATGTACAACTTTATCCAAGTAAAATTGCAATTCATATAAGTGAAGTTGGTGATAGTTGTTGTTTTTTTTTTTTTTTTTCTCTCCTCAGCAGAGTGGGTAAAAAGCTCTTTCTGCCTCAGTTTTATATCTCACAAAGCAGGCATTCCTCGCGACAGGAGGAAGACCAAAACCCAGACCAATTTTCAGCTCTGCTGCCCCATTGGCTATCCATAGGTGGAGTTCCCTGCAGCCTGGTCTGCATCCAGCAGTTTCAGAGTGCTAGCAAGCCGTTTTGTGTTACCAGTTTCTTTCAGTTCAAACCAGACCATCGCATTGTGCAGCAGCTTGAACTCTGCAGAGACAGTTTCCCATACATGAGCTCTGCTTGTTTTTCCGCTCCTTTTGCTGTTCCTTTCTTTGGAAGGTATCTGGCGTTTGAGACCTTGACAAAGTCGTGATGTATGTCAATAAGGTATTCCTGGTAAATACATTTTATTTGTTCTTACCCTGAGTACAATGCAAAAGAACATCAGGCGAGCAGTTTCCTTGTGCAGAAGCTTTGGTTGTGGTTTGGCATTACAAAGCATCCACTGGTAGCACTTGTTTAGGATATTAACGTTGATGTCATTGTTTCCTACTCACCCCTAACCCCATCCATGTCTCTCCCTCCCCATCCAACACAGCACCTCTGCTCCAGGACCTTTACCGTGCCAGCACGGTTGTTTGCACAGCTGCACTTGGCACCGCATTTGGTGACTCTTTTAGCCGATACAAAAACAAGTGTTTCGCTTTGGTGCATTGATTTTTAGCTGGACCAATTCCTTGATATGGCTTACAGGGAGGGCACATGAACTAACGCTTCTGCTGACGTGACTGTGGGGCAGTAGGCCATGGTGTTGGGCAAGAAGAGCTGCAGGGAGTGAGCGGAAGGGGTGGAGGGAATGGCAATATGTTAAGTTGTATTTGCTGCTATGCACAATGCAATTCCAAATCACAGCCTCTGGCTGTATTTTCATAGCTGGCTGCTACTAGAAAGGCAAAAGTCTTCCTGCCTTTTACCTCTTTTGCTGCTGTACCTTCCCTGCTCTCTACTGGCCCTGCTTCTCACCTACTGCCCTCTTGTCCCTTGCTTCAGCACAATCCCCCCTCAGCCCTTGTAGGAGTTGTTTTAACTCACTAGCTCAACAGAGAACTGCCTGAACTCTGCCTTTTGTTCTGTTTTCAGCTCAATTTGCTTCCTGACGGGCTCGTGGCAGGCATTAATATATTTCAAATATCAATATTTGTCTCTTATTTCCTCACTTTTCTGTCAGTAGTTTGGAAAACAAACAGAAACTTCTTGCCATGACCAAGTGACAAAAAGTGACATTTATTTTAAGATTATGCACATCCTGTATCTCTTTTTGATTCTTCCTCTGTACAAATACCTGGCTTGAACAGTTGTAATTTTTCCTCTTCTTCATCACATGGAGCTTTTGCTCTCAGAAGAATGACCAGAAAGCATCTGTTCCTACTAGAAATCACAATAACTCCTATTACAAATATAAACTAATTTTTATAATACAAAATAATCACAATAACTTTTCCTGTCATCAGCTCTTATTTGTTAATATGTTCTCTAACGTGCTTCTCAGTAGTGTCTAACAGAACACTAATTACTCATTGGTACAATAATAATAGTAACTATCATATGAGATTAAGCCAGAACTCCAATCTTTTTATTACCAATTTATTTAATAGCTAATAGGTTCCAAAGTGTTTTGGTTCATCCGTGTAGAAAACAACTAGAGAAGAAGACTTCACTTCTTGCTTGAAACTGTGCCTCCTGAGGGGACAGCAGTCTTTCTCAGCATTTAAGTATCTTTGGTGCCATCTTCTGTAGCACAGTGGCATGTCAAGCAAAGTTCTTTTTATTGGCATATCATGCAGGGTGCCACAACGAGCAGAAATGAAGGCATTCATAGCTCTTTTTAAGGCTGTGTGGATACAAGTAGTATCAGCACTGCTGATAGCCAAGTACCACCTTGAATCCCACTTTTTCTGCTAAAGGAACCAGGGTTGTCACCTGTGTGGAGGGCTGGATGGAAGAGGAAAATTATGTAAATATGCATTTTAATGTAAAAAAATAAATATGGACTTAAGTTTTATGCTGCTATCTAGTGTTAATGCAGAGAGGCCTTTGAACATAAAAAGGACTTAGGGATTTGGCACACACTGAAGCCTCTGGCAGTGCTCTAAACCTTTAAAGACAAGTGCTGATGAGGAAGTTGGCAGGACAGCCCCTTCATGGCAATCCTACTGTCAGAGTGTCCAGGGGAAGAGACACTTCTTAACACCTACTTTTAAACCCAAGCATATCTTTCTTCTGAACAAATTCCTCATGGAGACAAATCCTATTTTTTCTCTTTCCCTCCTAATTTGGCTTCAGATCCTCACATTCTGGTACATGACTAAAAAATAACCCCTCATGCCTCCTCAACATGCCTTCATGCTTGTGTACTCATCACTACATAATTAGTCCTTTATTTTTAAAGCTGCTCCTTTCAGGTTTCCCCTGGGGATTTGGCCTTCTTGCCTGTGAATTTTCTACAGCTGTCCCAGAGAGGTTTGTTGACAGCCCAAAACTCTTCTTGTAAGAACCCAGAAGGGAATTCCTGGAAAGGAAATTGTTCATGGATAGGTAGTCCCATGGTGGGCAGCCACAGCATCAAATTATCCCCATTTGAAGATGTACTGAATTCTATCTTAAAAATCCTTGGTGTTGGTACTGAAAAGCTCCTCTGAAACCTCACTGCTCTCCTGATCAAGAATATTTTTCTAACGAAAGAGTGTTAAGGCCAGTTTATAGAGCTGGTGGGAAATACCACTTAGCACCTGCAAGATACTGAAAAAGCAATCATGGAAACATGAAGCACTTGTATTAAACCTTTCAGACAGATGGTTGGAAGTGAGATCTTTCTCTTCTTCTTCCTAAAATCAAACCTTTCAGCTCAGGGGCTTCACTGCATGAAGGAAGCTGTAATGTCAGGAGCTACAGGGGCTGCTGGGCTTCCCCCCCTTGCCACCATGCCCCACTGCTTCAGGATCCACACTGTGATACTACAACACTGACAATCATGGCAGCACCATGTTTTGGATGTATCACCCATCTCTGGTGATAATCATTTGCCCAAGTGCCACCACTAGTGCTTAGGTCAACATATATCACCCTCCTTAGTATTTTCAGCTGAAAGATTTAAGAGGTAGCAACCAGGCGTTGTAAGGATAGAAGCACATGTGGATCCTCTGGTTCAGTTTGTCACTGGTTCTGTGCTACACTCAGCTCTTCAAAGTGTCTCAAAATTTTTCATGAATGTTATTTTTACTGAATAGAGCAACAGAGAGTCTCGAAAACAATCTGCTGTGGTCAAGTTTACAGCTCTCTGTAAACATCTGTAGAGTACAACTGCACAGAGCTGTAGAGTTACAACTGTAGAGTAGCTACGAACAGAAACTTATATGCTATTGCTGAAGAGTCATTGTGCTAGAATAAATCATTTTGTCCAATGTTTTCTTTTCTCAGGGTAACAGTCAAGAACACACAAAAGACTGATCAAAATGTAGGGGATAGCAAAATATTTGAGTACTGATGCTGAAAAAAATTAAGAGCTGCCTTTAAATCATCATCTGGACAGAGCTGCAATAAATTAGGTACTTTAAATGGGCTGCACACAATGGCATGACAGCTGTCCTTGACTGAGGGAAGTATTTGAAAAAAATGCATTTAAAAAAATATTGCCCATAATGCCTTCTTTTCCTAGCATAGGCTCAATCACAGGTACAGGTGCTCAAACCCTGAAGAGCCAGCCTTGCCATTTGTAAAACTTGAGGAGCATCTAGTAATCCTGCAAGGGGCTGATGCAATGTCACTTCCATTGTGTCAATGAAAGGATCCAGCCTGACACAGGGGCCATAACTGCTGCCTGTGAAGCACCCCAGCTTGTGGGGCTGGAAGCTCTTTGTACAGGGCACACAAGCAGTGGGAAGGCTTACTCCATCATAAAATCATAGAATGGCTTGGGTTGGAAGGGACTTCAAACATCATCTAACTCCAATCCCCCTGTCATAGGCAGAGAAGCCACCCACTAGATCAGGTTGCTCAAGGCCTCATCTAACCTGGTCTTGAACACCTCCAGGGATGGGGCATCCACAGCCTCTCTGGGCAACCTGTTCCAGTGCCTCACCACCCTCTGACTGAAGAATTTCCTCTTAACCTCTAATCTAAATCTCCCCTCTTTTAGTTTGTGTCTCGTTCTGTCATTATCTGATTGAGCAAAGAGTCACTCTCCATCTTTTTAATAGTCCTCTTCAAGTTTGAAAGGGTACAATGATGTCACCCCGGACCCTTCTCTTCTCCAGGCTGAACAGCCCCAGCTCTCTCAGCCTTTTTTCACAAGAGAGGTGCTCCAGCCTCTTGATCATCTTCATGGCTCTCCTCTGGGCTGGCTCTAAGAGCTCCACATCCTTCTGGTGCTGGGGGCCTCAGCCCTGGACGCAGCACTCCAGGTGGGGCCTCACCAGGGCAGAGCAGAGGGGCACAATCCCCTCCCTCCACCTGCTGCCCACCCCTCTGTTAGTGCAGCCCAGGACGCAGTTGGCCTTCTGGGCTGCAGGCACACACTGCTGGCTCGTGTTGATCTTTTTACACAGCAGAACCCCCAAGTCCTTCCCTGCAGGGCTGCTCTCAGTGAGTTCTTCTCCCAGTCTGTGCTCTTGTCTGGGATTGTCCCAGCCCAGGTGCAGCACCTTGCACTTGGACTTGCTGAACCTCATTAGGTTCACGTGGGCCCAACTCCCAAGCTTACCCAGGTCCCCTTGGATGGCATCCCTTCCTTCTTTGGTATCAACTGCACCACTCAGCTTGGTGTCATCTGCAAACTTGTTGAGGATGCACTCAATCCCAGTGTCTATGTCATAGACAAAGGTATTAAACAGTGCCAGTCCCAGGACAGACCCCTGAGGGACACCACTCATCATCAGCCTCCACTTGGACATAGAGCTATTGACCACCACTCTCTTTGTGTACAACCTTCAGTCCAACTCCTTATCCACAGAATGGTCCACCCATCAAATCCATATGTCTCCAATTTGGAGATCAGGATATCATGTGGGACCATGTCAGAGGCCTTAGAGAAGTCCAGGTAGATGACATTGGTTGGTCTTCCCTTGCCAACTGATGCAGTCACTCCATTGTAGAAGGCCGCCAGGTTGGTCAGGCGTGATTTGCCCTTGGTGAAGCCATGCTGGCTGTCCCAGATCACCTCCTTGTCCTGCATGTGCCTCGACATTGCTTCCAGGAGGATCTTCTCCATGACCTTCCCAGGCACAGAGGCAAGGCTCAACTGTCTGTAGTTCCCCAGGTCCTCTTTTCTACCCTTTTCAAAAATGGAAGTGCTGTTTTCCTTTTTCCAGTCACCATGGACTTTGCCTGACTGCCAGGACATTTCAGACACGATGGAGAGAGGCTTGGCAGCTCCATCAGCCAGTTCCCTCAGGACCGTGGGATGCACGGCATTAGGTCCCATAGACTTGTGTGTGTTTGGTTCCATCAGGTGGTCTCAAACGTGCTCTTCGCTTACAGCGGGAGGCACTTTGCTCCCTGAGCCTCCATCTATGGGTTCGGACTTGGTCTGAGGGAAACAAAACAAACTCCTTTTGTGTGAATAACTTTTATTTCGGATACACCTAACGCAGCATTGCGGGCGGGCTGGGGTACACCACCGTGAGGCGCTGCTGCGCCCCGCGACATGGCGGCGGTCGGTCCACCTCACGCCCCGGCGCCCTGCCCGCTTCCACCTCTGCCCGGGAGCCGTGGCCGCCGGCGGCATCGCTGTACCGGCCACAGCCACGGAGCGGCCCTGGGACAAGGACGGAGTCTCCAGGGCCAGGCTGGGGAGGGAGGCGGGCAAGGGGAGGGGGAAGAGGGAGGGACGGGGACCCGCTGCTGCCGCGGGGGCTCTGCCGCGGGCGGGCGGCTGAGGGCACGGCCAGGCAGCAGGTAGGGAGCGGCGCCCCCCCTGCTTTCTTCCACAGCCCGAGCTAAAATTTGGGGGCTTACTGTTCGCCCCGGTTAAACGAGCAAAGAACGGACGCTGTCCGGGCTCCCCCGAAGGAGTTGGGCTTTGGCTGATTAAAACAGCCTCGCGTAAGTAGGGGGGGGGGGGGGGGGGTGTCCCGGGCTGAGGCGCCGAGGGAGCCGGCTGGGGACTGGTAACGGGGAGAAGTGTCCAGAGCTCACAAAACACCTCGGGAAACGCAGGGGAGAGGGGGGAGACGGATTTCTGTGTGTGTCAGGGATTGTCACGGCTGTTGCCGGGCAAGGGTGTGTGTGTAGGGGATGTTGTTTCTTCCCTAAGGGTTCCCGCTAACTTTTGAGCATCACTGTGCGTTGCAAGCCAGTTTTACACGAGGAGAGCAATGAAATCCAAGATGTACCACGGAGACAGACTTACTTCGACCCTTGTACCACACAGAATGATAAAGTTAACAAACATAACCCAAGATGCTTCTGGCATTTCATGTGCTCAGCTCTGATTTACCTGACCGATCAAGGGTTTCACCCGTATTGGCCACACAGAGACCAGGCTTTTGCCTCACTCTGGTCACATCTGTGGCCTGAGAATTAACCAAAAACATGCCAGTTGCTCACTTGTTCACTTGGGACTCTAAAGGGATGCAAAGTATTTTAAATGCGTAAATGCTCTTTAAAACTTTTTGGAAGATATTTATAGCTCGATTAGGCAAAAATTGGCCAGTGTTAGCAGGAAGGAAGTTGTGTCTTTTTTTTTTACCCCATAGGCAAAAAGAGTATCAGAGGTATTTTGGGTTCATCCCTGACTTGCTGAAGAAATCACATAAGCCTGGGGTGTTATTAGGAATCCTGAGTGTGTGTTAGTTGTGTAAGAGCCCGACGTAGATGTGAAGAAGGAATTGAACTGAACAGCCAGAGCAACTAGAGTTTCCCTTTAAGGGAACTTGGGAAAAGGGAAAATCCCACCAGAGCACTTCAGAATTAAACTAGAAGAAAAAGTAATTAGTTTCCATAAGACAAAAATGCACTTGAAGAAGTTTGAACAAGCTATCTGGCACTGTCTGCCTTGCAGTTCCTGTAACGTGCCTGAAGTCCCATCATACCTCAACCTGTCCTTTGGGTGCCTGCTTCTCTGCGGTGAAAAAGGGTCTTGAATCTTTGAACCACCAGAAAAGCTCATCTTTCCTCTGTACATCTGGGGCAGGGGGTGGGACGCTCCTTACTGTGCAGTTTTTAGATCCGTGTGGCTGCTCGTATGTGGACACCTGACAGATCTGTCTCATTCATGCTTCACTCACTCGGGATGTAGGGACTGTCCCCCTCACGCTCGACGGCTATTCCGTAGTGCCCACTCTTCCGTAGCTTCACACTCTTCTCACCTTTCAGAGTGTTTTATTGGTAAGTCACTGTCTTTTAATTCCAAAGTAGAGCTCTTAGATGGCATTTCAGTATGCTGGGGAAGAAAAGGGGTTACTTTCTGTTCCAGTCTTTTTTCCTTTGAGCAGTGAATCTGAGCAAAGGTTTGCTATGCTGGGGAACAGAGGAGTGTAGCAGGTGGAGTGTAGCTCTCCTCCTGGGCACCTTGCACTTTTGCTTTACTCAGGACAAACTTTCACTGAAGTCAAGAGGTTTTGCCTACAATTTAAGGAAGGGGCTCCACAGTAGCAGTGAGTTTAAGACAGGCGATTCTTTTCTCACAAGTGTTTAAAATGTAATGAAAGTGATAAAAGAAGCCTCTGAAACTGTTACACTGAGCATAAGAAAGATATCTTTCATGCCCTCATTCAAAATAAGTTTATAAAACAAATTATGAAACTTCAGCTGTTGTTTATCATATATGTACGTGACCAGATACCATTAGATTTTCACTGGGAATTATAGTAGCTCATTCTGTCCCTCCAGATCTTCCAGTTTGTCTGGAATGACACAGCCCACTGCAAACTTTGTGCAAAGTGACTACTACTTTTGTTGGATATGAATTGCCAGAGATAAAAAAATGATACATAGTGACTTGATCTTTTAGTGTAAAAACAAGGAAGTATGGCAAGTTGTGTTCTCTTTTAACAGCATTTTTTTTTCTCATACTGGTTTGTAAAGCCTAGATAATTTTGAAGATGAAAACCCAAATTCCAAGATATTACCGACTACCACAAGAAATGAAAGAAAATGTGGGCTGAATTCATATTCTGACAGAGACTTGTTAGGTCTCAAATAATTACTAAAGGACTTTTTTTAGATATATCAGTATTACAAAATCATAAACATACCAGCTGTCATAATCTGGTAGTATATGCAGCCTAGCTGTGTAATTATTTGTGTGTATGTCTGTATATATATATGCCTATATAAACATACATGTATGAGTAGAATTATAAATAAAATATCATATTTCATACACTTGACAGTGATAAACATCTTCTGTGACAGGGTCAGAAACACAACGAGAAGTAGTAACTGGCAAGTTATAAATGCCAGATGAGAATTATTTCTCTCCTGTAGAGGGGTATATTTGACATAATGGCTTTTAAAATTTATTCTCTGTCTTGCTCATTCTCTTTGTCACACACACAAACAAATGCAACATCCACAAAGCCTGTTTGTACTTGTATTAAACTTGGTAACCAATGGCAGAACATTGATTTTTAAAGATAATTCCATGCCATTTTTTATGAACAGACTATTTTTCAGTTTCTGTCCCAGCAGAATGATTTTTTTAAGTGACACAAACAATATACAGCTCCCAGTTCTTATGACACAAACCCAAGGTGCATGAAATCCTAGCTTTTCATACTATTGAATTAAGTTGCTTTCTGGGACAGATTCTCTGTCATTCTTTTGCAAGTATTTCCCCAATAATTTCATGAAATACAGATAAAGATGTTTCATTTTTTAAACTGTATTTTTTTCCAATCGCAGAAAGAAAGAATGTCTCCCTTCACAAACCATATATGAGACTAGGGCTAAGCAATTTCCTGTCTTTGTATTTGAAATCGTGATCAACAGTGCTGGAAGCAGCACTGTACAGCTAAACTTTAATACTACAAAAGCAAGCTTGGAAATGTTCTCAGCTAAAATACTGAGTAGTGTCTGTTTAAATTTAAATGTAGGTGTTTTGTTGTTGAACTCAGTGGTGACTACTCAAATATTCTGTGAGGTCTGTGAGCTCTTGGATTTAGTCTGATGTCATTTAATCATTATTTATATCAAAGCACCCCTTTAAAATGGTTGGTGTTATTTTTGGATGCATTACATTGGCTTTAGGAATTACTCACTGGAGTATTTGTTAATGATGAAGGGAGATAACGGACCTGGATTTCTTCAAACCCTCTAGCCATTGGAACTAAGTATTTTCGCATTGTCTTTGGAAATTGTGTCCTTCCCATATTTTGGTATAGGCGATACAGATCTGTGGTGAAGGCAATGATTGCTGCAGTTGGTACCAAGATGAACACTGAGGTTTTCACCTCCGTGCAGTTTAGATGCTATGAAGTATCCGCTCCCTTCTAAAGGACTTTTTCTCTGTGTACTGCATGGATTTTCAGACTTTGATATAAATCTTTTATTAATGTAAGCAATTAGAATCCCTTTTAAGCGTATCCTTTGAGAAGTGCATCATTGTGTCATACCTTTGGTGTCCTGAATTATCTCAGACTGGGCATTGCTGGCCTGCAGCAAAAAGGGAAAAAAACATCTTCAATAGTATTAGTGGATGGAGAAAGACTGAGAATAAATTTGATTCCTTTGCTTTTTACAAGCTATTATTTTTGTTCTTCCACTAGTCAGTAGATAATTCTTCCAAAAAAAATCACAAAAAATCCTACTTTAATTGTAGTGAACATTACTTATTGATGTGTCTATATTAAAAAAAAAGACAATTGTTGTCTGTTCACCTTACACTGCAGGGGTTATATTTTTTTAGGATGGCAGCTTGACTTCATTTTGGGGAAAGTAGTATCTGTTTTTGTCAAGAACAGTTTGCAGCGCCTAGCCCAATGGAAGCAAGGGTGACCATGCTGAAAATGGACCAAATTTTTGAAGATAAAGAAAATTTGGTGTGCTAACTTTTGCCAAACCAGAAGCTTTCTATTACAAATATTACTAACAAAAGAACAAAACTTAATTTTGACTACTTTTTACTTGAGCCATCCACTTTGCTTATCTGGACAGAAAACAAAGAGCGAGACAAATTGAAATGATAGACACAGAATAATGCAAAGGATAGGAGACAAATGAAGTGCTGAATTTGGTATTATGCTAAGTTTCCTTAATCTATCCAATATCACATTATTCCTTTTGTTGTTGCTACACAACAACTTTTGCAGTCAAAATAAGAAAATTGCTGAACAACACTAAGATAGAACTAAAATGATAAACTTTAGATTGAGGATAAAACATAAAAATCATATAAGGATACTAAATTAGTGTTAAAGAAATAGAATATCCTAACAAAGTTTATGCAGCCTTGGGTTAATATTTTGAGGGAGAAAAATACATTCTTTAGAAACACTTTGAATATACTTCCAAAAAAAAAAGAAAGATTAAAAATTGTTTGGGGACCAGAAGCATTCCTGCACAAAATCAGTGTTTCAGAATCAGTATATTAATACCATAATTTACAATTTATCATGCTGTGGTGGAAAAGGAATTCTATAACATTAAAAGCGATGAGTTTTTGTAGGATATCAAATATCTATTGTTAGGGAAGTTTATGCTGAATTAACTTTCTGAAGATAAAAAGTGTATTAGCATTCCAGGTTTTCCAAAAATGTTGCTTTTTGCGTGGAAGAATACTGCTCTGCAATTACAGGTACCTCAGTTCCTCGTTGTAAAATCAAGTTATACAAAAAGAACAGTATAGAAAATTAACAAAATGACTACCTTAACTGAGAGCTTCAAAGGAGTTCAGTACTGACTTTGGAAATGCTTCCTCTTGAAATTCAGCAACACTGTTGCTGGAAATCACAATAAATTAAATACCAAAAATGATCAGTTTTCTCACTGGTAATTTCCTACATGTAATGATGAACTCTTTTTGGGAATTGTAACACATGCAGGTACCTGGACAAAAAAAAAAGATAAGTATAAAGCTAAAAAGAGCAAAGTGCAATTCAGTTATACCAATAAAAGTAAGCTAAAATTTTTAAAGGAGGGATAGCAGGATAAGTTTTTTATAGTGATTTTTCTTGCATGTTGATTGTTGCATCTGATTTGTAATTACAATTAATTATTCCTGAAAATATTGAAGACAGATGAAAGTAAAGTTTTGTGGTTTGTTTTCATTTGAAGGTTGACATCTAAAAGGTAGAAGTGTGTTTGTTAGGAGAATGAAATGTACTTTTTATGTATATTCCAGCATGTTCCAACTGAAAACAAGCCAGGGATAACAGAAGTGATGCTAGCAAATTATAGCTTGTTTCTCAGTTGAAGACAGCTGACAAGGAATCTAATTAAATTAAAATAAAATAAAATAAAATCTTTAAGCCTTTCCAAATCAGAATTGTGTCACTGCCTAGAACTGAACATGGGAAGCCCATCATATATGAATTATTGGAAGCCACTGATAATATATGCCAGTTTCTCACACAAGTAAGAAAATGTCATTTTATTTCTCTGTGCACAATTGCCGAAGTGCCCTGAGCTGTGGTGGTTTTTTTTTAGAAATAATTTTATTGACTTTGCAGTACATTAACCACAAGTGGCAGGACATTAGGGAAAACATTATAGAAACCTTTCCACTGTTCCTCTCAGAATTTGTCATTTTCCTCAATATTTTTAGATACTCCAATAATTCTCTTTCCAGAAATAAACAGACTCAAACATGAGTAAGCTTGGAGGACATCAGTGTTGATGGTGTGCTCATAGAATTAAACTGTACTTTGATAGTTTTTGAATAATTGTCTGTTTGTATAGGGTTAAAATAGCAGAGACCTGAGACATTACTTGTCCCCTGAATGCTATAACAAATAAATCCTGATAACAAAAAGATATTGTTAGCCAAACTTTGTATCACACTGTGATACAAGTGCAGTCACTTTACGAGTAAGAATATTCTAATTAATTGAACTAATTTCCATCTGTTCCTTTCTAAAAATAGGCAAGAACAGCTAGAGACATCTCAGGTGGAAGAAACAAAGAAATGGCATTGTTCAAAGATTTAAATGTAGCAGAAATTCTAGTTCTGAGTGTGCCTTGCCTGCCATTGTGTGTAGACACACCTGCAGAGGCTAGTGAGAGCATCCTGTGCTCTCCCAGACCCCTGGCTGCCTGGGACGCAGGGTTTGTAAAGACGAGATCCTTTAACATTGCTCTGCTTGCTCTTATTGTAGGTTAGAAATCTGGAACGATGGGTGACTGGAGCTTTCTGGGGAGGCTGTTGGAGAACGCGCAGGAGCACTCCACGGTTATCGGCAAGGTTTGGCTGACGGTGCTGTTTATCTTCAGGATACTGGTGCTGGGGGCCGCCGCTGAGGAGGTCTGGGGAGACGAGCAGTCAGACTTTACGTGCAACACTCAGCAACCTGGTTGCGAAAACGTGTGCTATGACAAAGCCTTCCCCATCTCTCACATCCGCTTCTGGGTGCTGCAGATCATTTTTGTCTCCACTCCAACCCTCATCTACCTGGGCCATGTGCTGCACATTGTACGCATGGAGGAGAAGAGGAAAGAGAAAGAAGAGGAACTGAAAAAGAAGGGAAGCGTCAAGGACAGCAACTACCCAGGAGCAGCGATGCCTGGCAGTGGTGGTGGAGGCAGCAATAACTCCAAGGATCCTCCTGCCAAAAGGGGGAAGGAGAAGCTCCCAATCCGTGATGAGCGCGGTAGAATCCGTATGGGGGGCGCCCTGCTCCGTACCTATGTCTTCAACATCATTTTCAAGACACTCTTTGAGGTGGGCTTCATTGTGGGCCAGTACTTCCTATATGGCTTCGAACTAAAGCCAGTCTACCAGTGCAGCCGCCCGCCTTGCCCACACACCGTGGACTGCTTCATCTCGCGGCCCACCGAGAAGACCATCTTCATCATCTTCATGTTGGTGGTGGCCTCTGTCTCCCTGCTGCTCAACATGCTTGAGATATATCACCTGGGGTGGAAGAAGCTCAAGCAGGGCATGACGAGCCAGTACAGCCTGGAGATGCCGATCACAACGCTGACGCCGGTCATGGTCACAGGGGAGACCAAACCCGTGTCCCTGCCACCGCCGGCACCACCCGTGGTGGTGACGACCGCCGCACCCCCTCCCGTTCTGCCGGACACCCGCGCTGTCACGCCGCTGCTGGCCCCGGTGACCATGGCACCGTACTACGCCGCGGCTGCTCCCAGAGCGCGGCCCCCCTCCAACACGGCCTCGGTGGCAAGCTACCCCGTGGCTCCACCAGTTCCCGAGGAGAGGCACCGTGCCGTCACCCCCACGCCCGTCTCCACTCCCGTCACCATCCCGACGCCCATCCCCACGCCTACGCCGGCCGTCGTCAACTACTTCAACAGCAAAAACCACGCGCTGGCGGCCGAGCAGAACTGGGTCAACATGGCAGCCGAGCAGCAGGGGAAGGCTCCCTCCAGCTCACCGGGCTCCTCCACCCCCAGCAGCATCCGGCGTCCCCTCCCCGAGCAAGAAGAGCCCCTGGAGCAGCTTCTCCCACCCTCCACCGGGCCCCCCATGGCGGCGGCCAGCAGCGGCAGCAGCACCAGCCTGAGCGGGGCGAGCGGCACCAAGTGGGACGTGGAGGGCGAGGAGGAGCTGGCGGAGGAGCGGCCCGTCTCGGCCGCCTGCACCACGGTGGAGATGCACGAGCCGCCGCTGCTGGTCGACACGCGGCGCTTGAGCAGGGCCAGTAAGTCGAGCAGCAGCAGAGCCAGGTCAGACGACCTGGCCGTGTAGCGCGGTGGCCTCAGCGCAGCGGGGCCGGTGGCTGGAGGCAGAGCGGGCAGGGGAGCTGCCCCCATGGGGGCCAGGCCCGGCGCGGGCGGGGTAAAGGCTTGGGTTTCACACTTTGACGCTTGCTGGTTTTTTTGCACTCTGTTGAGTTGTAGTGGGGAAAAATAGCAACATTTTCTGATAGGTCAGGGGTGGCCGAAGCGCCAGGGGACCAACCCCGCTCTCTTTAATGCCCGTGGCGGATCTCCCAAGGGCAGCCGTAGTGGAGGCCCGCACAGGTAGCAGGCGGCGATGGGAGCTGGTCTTGTGCCCCGAGGCTGACTTTGATTTGAGAACATTGATACCCTTAGCGCCCATGTGCCCGCCCATCATCTCCTTCACGCCCTTGCCTTCCAGCCTTTTCACACAAGCTGTTCGTGAGCAGACACCATGACTTATTTTCTTCCTCTTAAATCCTAATAGAGCCCGATGGCAAACCCCAGGATGGCATATTGCCTGTTGGCACCCGTCACCTCTATGGAACAACTTGCCATGTTAAAGACCAAGGCGACGGCAGTCTCTTCCGTATAACACAGCTTAATGAAGCCTTTGTGCTCATGGCAAGTTGCCAGTGTGATCCTCTTGGCTGGGCAAAGTTTAGGTAACCCCTGTAATAGATTTTATCATTTTGAAGTTCATCTTTCTCCTTTTTTTTTTTTTTTTTTTAATTTATTTTTTTTTCACTCTTGACCTGTTAGGAAGTGTTCGGTTTGACCTTCTATCCAGTGTTTGCCGACCATGATCACACCTTTTTTTTTTAAGCCCACAAACACGTTTCAGCATGTTTGATTACAATTTTAGATGGCTTCTGACATTGCTTAGAAGAGGACAGGAATGTAAACCACACACCTCAGAAATGATTACACAGAACAATTTCTCTTCAGAAAGCAAGGATTATGATTTCAAGACATTGTGGCCCCATACGTTGCCCGTGGACAAACATTAGGATAAAGTACAGCTCTGCATTTTAGACTATTAGATACCAGCTTAAGTTTGTTGGAAAAAAAAGCTTTTTAGAAGTAAACTTGAGTGCATATTTTTAAGTATTTAAACATTTTTAGAGTAATTTTGATCTGTAGGTTTAAACTTACTTGGATGTGTACTTACTCATTTTAGTTTGATTTTTGATCTTACAAGAAAATGTAAGGGGAAAGAAACTTAACTAATGGTGAAAGTCCCAAAGCAACATTATTTCCTGTTACGATCTGCCCTGTCCTTTAACAGCAATCTGTAGTGTCTGACAAGTCCCTAAAAACAGATTTAGACAACATTGTATTGCAGAAAAGGTGGCTAAAATATCTGGGCAACATGCTAGTGGCTAAAGGGTCTGTTTTGATCCGACTGAAGTCACTTGCAGAATATCCATTCATTTTACCAAGGAGCAAGATTTGGGGATGGATCTTGCAGGCCTTATTCAATCGAAATTAAAATTCACACGGAGTTTTGGGAGCCAGAAGGAGCATAGATTTGGGGCCTTAGATAAAGACATTAAAATCCTGCTTTTGAAAATTGTGCATTTCCCTTAAAAACGGATGGAGGAAACTGCTGGGTACTTTTTTCTAAGGTGCAGCTTTCCTTTTCACTGACTTAGTCCTCCTTTCCTTTGTAACAAGCACTCTCGCAGAAATCAGTCGGAATTTTGCGTGTCTGATGAGGCTGGTGAGAGTTTGGGTACAAAGCAACACGGGATTAGGCCCAACTTCTGTTCTAAGCAAAATCCAAAGGAATTGAAGCTCAGAGTCGGTCCTATGGCTGCTGTCCACTGGAAGCGCTGTAACTGGAGCAGAGCAGTCAAACACACTGGGAGAGCCCCTCGCATGGTCAGAGTATTTGGCCTGGCACTGCAGCCCTTCCTCAGGCAAGCAGGGTCGCCCTGTAGCAAACACTTACAGTTGCCAGTTACTCTGCTGTTAAATGTTTTCCTCGATGTGTTGATTTTATTCAACAATTAAAATATGTTCCCACCACTCAAGATGAAAGATTTTTTTTTACTCCTTTCGAATAGACAGAAAGAGTTTCTCGTGGTCAGAGGCACTGTTCTGCAACCCTTGGGTGTGCTGTCCCGTGACTTCTTGACCTGCTTCTAGTCAAGTAGACGAGAAGCCTTTCTGCTGCCACTCATCTTGGGGCAGACACTGCATTAAAAGTCAATGTACAGCAGTACAATAAAGATTCCTACTATTAGGTGTTCAGCTTCGGGCATGCTCTTGTGAATTTTCTGTGTTATAAGCCATAAAACCCCTTTCTGCAAGAAAGCTAAAAGCTAAATCCTGCTCTGCGTTGGATCCCTGCAACTGTGCTGAACGTAGAGGTGATGCAGTTGCCTAGGCGTAAACAAAGGCAGAATTTAGCTCTCACAAATTTTAGCCTTATTAGCAGCTGTAGTAGCAGTTTTTAAGTTTTGGTAAATGCCAAATAATTCAATTGCTGCAAGAATGCAATATGCATCTCCGTGTTGTAGTACACCAGAACCCATGGGCTGTATTTTCCTTTCCTTTATGCTTCTGAAGAATGAAGCCAAAGTCTCTCTGGAGTGTGTTTCTATAAACCAAACCACCTGGAATATGTGCTTTTTTATATGGAGGCCTGAGAGCAAACCTGACTTTTTGTTTGATGGAGCCCTGCATCTTGCAGTCTGTAACTTACTACAGCCCGTAGCGAGTGTCCCTTGCAGGACTGCATCCATATTGTATATAAAGAATTAAGAGAGAGAGTTTTAACTTAGGATCCACTGATACCTAGTCTGCCTGTTTGAATTAATGTGTGTGGTTAGGCCTGCAGAGAGTTTGGGTGCTTTTGTGGAATATATGGTATTTTCAGGCAGAGTAACTACTGCCAGAAGGCTGTAAAAGTTTTTTTTTTTCCTTTTTTTTCTTTTCTTTCTTTTTTTTTTCTTTCTGTTCTGTAAGGTTCAGGGGGAGAAATGCAAGTCTTTTGCAGTCCCTAAGAGAAATCTGACAGGGCAGCCCCCACATCAAAGCGATACTAGTCTGAGAAAGCAAAGCTACAACTCACAGGTTGTGCTTTTAGGATCACCTTGTTTAAGTTCCACCAAATAACTCTACAGTGTCAAGCTTCTTGGTTGCCTACAATTTCATTTGGAGTCCAGTAACTGTTTCTTCGTTTAAGCCCAGGTAACTGTTTTGGCTGAAATCCCCTTTCGTGCTTACCACTCCTTTTAGTTCCCGTGTCACATTTGGGATCTGTTGGAAAAAAATCTCATTGATGTGGTAGATTTTGAATAATTAATCTTTATTCATGAATTATCGCTGAATTCAACATATGTGAGTAAAGCATAAAGACCAAACTCTGGATTTGTCCTAATGCACAGTGTTATAATAAGACTAGAGATCTTAATTGGAACTAATGGAAAAATTATGATAGGGTCCAACCCTTTTCACTTTTTTCCTGACTCAGAATTACAGATATAAATTATTTAGTGTCTAATAAGATATTTTCAGTACATAGGTGTTAGTTAATTTATCAAAAGGTGAGTGTTTCAGTGATCAAAGGTATTTGCCCTGTTTTGGTATTAAAAAAGATTAGTTTGCTATCTTCTGTAATTCTGGAAAAACTGTACAAACACCAACTAACTTGCAGAACAGAGTCTGTTGGCAAAAACAGCTGTTAATTTTCAAGTTGTTTACTCTTATACATTAGTTAATTCCGAAGAGGGGGCTGGTAGCAAATAGCACTTTGATTTAGTCTGCTCACGTGGCCATTCAAGCCACAGTCCTGAAAGATTGTATTCACACCCCTAACCTGAAGCCAGTTATTGCAGAAGAGGCACAGAATCATGCCTGATCAATCAACTAAACAAAACAACTCTTTTTTTTTTTTTTTGCTCTTTTAATAGAATGTGGGAAGATTGTCTTAACTAAAGTTAAAAAAAAATAATAATCTAAGGTAAACTATGAAGAAGAGAAAAAGAAACAAAACAAAACAAAAAAAAGAGATATTCTTTGAACAGGCTACCAGGTGTATGATGTGCTACTCTTTTCGCAGTAAGTTATCTCCCTGTTATTAGTTGACCTTGCTTTGAGCAAGGGGGTTGGACTAGATGACTTCCAGAGGTCCCTTCCAATCACAGGGATTCTATGAAACACATTTTCCAAATCACTGATGGCAACATTACATTCTTCATAATAGTTTTACACAGGTGTAGTAAAAATATATCTATATTGCACATAAATACATAGTTTCTTGGCCATGGGCACGTTGATCTGTTTTCTGTCACTGAGCTTTTTTAATTAGCGCTGCTGTCAGTTAATAGAAAAGAAAACCAAGTACAGATGATTTAAAACCACACATTTCTTCCCTTTCTATTTTGATTAAATGAAAACAGCCTGCTAGAACCTTCCCTTTATAAAAGTGGTATATTTTGCCTATGAAAATCAATCTCTTGGTTTTTCATAGATCAAATAAGTGCTCCTTGAATCTGTTGGTCCATGCTGGCACTGAAAAATCCTAAATTCTTGACAATAGGTAGTATCCACTGATGAAGCAGATGAGCTGTGTTCTTCTCTGGTGTAATTTGGAAGCCAGTTGTGTGCAAAGTGGTACCAGGGATTGATTTGGCTCAGTGTATTTGTCACTTACAAAGGCACATGGAGCTAATTAAATGTCTGACATTTTGCAGCTCTTGAGATTATTTTCTGGTATGAATACATAAGTGTAGGATCAGTAAAATAATTAAGGCAAGCTTTAAAACTCAGATGAATACTTGGGTCCTTTTTCGGTGATTCATGGGACCACCCCCTCTGCCGATGCGAATTGTTGCATTCCACTGAGCTCATGTGAGTGATAACAGTCTGCGAAAGGTTGTCTGCAAAAGCAGAGCATTGAGCCCCCAGCTCGTTTTATTTATTTATTTTTGATACATACACTAACACCATGGATTAGAACAGGCTGGCTTTTTTTTTTTTTTTTTTTCCCAGTTGTTTTTGTTTCATTTACTTTGATTTTTCTTGTGAAAAGTGTGCTCTTGTAATTTTTGATTTTCTGAAGTTTACATTCAGTTTTTGATTTCAGATTGCACATTTGGATGAAATTGTTTTCCAAGTTTACATTTGTATGAGAAGTAAAAGAACGACTCTGCCAAAATCTTAAACCTAAAAGCGAAATGTCAGAAATGTCTTACTCTAACACAGGAACTCTTCAGACATAAGGCAGTACCATTAAAGAAAAGGAAACCTGATCACTGATCTATAGCATCAGTTTCTCTGTATATTTAAACAATGGGAGCTGGATATATAGGGAGCACACTATGCAAAAAGATGCTTTTCACCATAAACTTAATTATTACCCAGTAAATTCATTATTATTGAATTAAGTTCATTATTATTGATACGCCTTCTTGTGTGTGTAGAGGTTTAATGACAAAAACTAGCTGTGGCATATGTCTTTTAAGAGCTAAATTTACAGCCTGCTTTAAAATCCCAAACAAACTACTCGTGGAGAAACACTGCACTGTTACCCGTAGAAGATTTTCGAAAAAGGTAAATGTTTTGTTTTCCAGCCAACAATATGGTTCTGAGCCTGCAAATGCAATTTCATCCAAGTTATTTTTACTCTTGCAAATAAGATCATTAAAGGTAATGGGACTATTTGCATAAGCAAAAAACACTGATGTGGAAAAGAAATTGTAGATTTGCATTTTAAGTTCATTGTGAGATGCCAATCAAATTCCAGAAGTTTTAGTCCTTGAAGAGTTATGCAAGAAATGTGACCGTACTTTAAGATGGAGAATATATTCCTGTTCCCATTGACACTGTTTCTCACAATTAAAGGGTTGTAAAGCATTAGAAAGCTTACTCAGAGCTTTCTTGTTGCTTACTGGGTGTTTGTCTTTTACATGACAGAACCTGACAACAAACATAACAAGTTTTCTGGGCCATCAGGGACTTGTAATAACCATAAAAGCAGTAAACGGTTAAAAAGTGCTGTCTTCAAAGAAGTGCCTTGTGTATTAAACTCTGTAAGAAACAAGTTGATGTAAATGTTAATTTACCTCAAATGTTTACAAAATCTTGACTAAATAAACTTTTTGTACCACGGTATTGTCTCTTCTAGATTAAATTTTCACGGCTGTGTAGATGGTCTTAAAATACCGGGATGACTGAACAGTTAAGCTAGGTCAGTTAGCTTTCTCCCTTTATTTACTTACCTTGCTGCTTCCCTTCTTCATGTGGCGTGCTTGCTGACTTGCAGCTGTCGGAGAACTGGATGTTTGAAACCCACCTCCATGCAGAGCTCCCCGTGCCTTCAAAGGAAGCTCACGGTCCAGAAGACACGGCTGGTCAGGACCCGCACTGGCAAGTGCAAGGGGTGAAAAGCTGGCTGCCTTGAAATCAGCAGGAGGTCTTCCTCTGCCTTCTGCCAGATGCATGTTTACACTTGGCTCTTGTTTTGACACACACATTTATCCCATGTTGTTATGGTGTTAGTAGTGACTCCCATCTTTTCCCCAATGACTTTCACTTTTATTATGCATCTAGCTGGTTTGTCTAGCAAGACTCTTACTATAAATGCACAGTGGATTTTAGTGTCCTTACTAGGGATATGCCAGCTACCCACTGTGTTTGAGATTTGCCCCTTGTAGGCAAAGTTCACAGTTTATCACACAGGAGTGTAACCCAGTTTGGTACTGAAAACATATGTACTTGAGTCCAGGCCCAAGTTTCCAAAAAACTTGGTTTGTGAAGAGCAGCAATGTGGGCTAGATTAAGTGACTCTTGTAGAAATGTTATTGCCATGGCAGGAGTGTCTCTGTCCTGTGGTATTGGGTGTTTCTCTTGTGTTAGTCCAGTCTAGTGAATTTTTGATGCCTCCTGTGCTCAGGCGCTGTGTCTGCTCTACCTGATGTATCCATATGGTAAAGCAGATTTATCCGCCGTCTTTGAAGATTGGGCAAAGGTGAAACAAACGGACAAGGCTGTAATATGGATAGTTCTAAGATAACGCGCAGCAGTGGGAAGAAGCCAAGGAAGAATGTGAATGAAGTGATAATAGTGATACCAGCTGCATGGGTAAAGAGGACTCCCTTGTCCCTGACGAAGAGCACTTTTTACTACAAATTTATGTGGCCAGAATATGTTGCATTCTTTTTATTTAGATGCAGATTTCACTGCAAAGTTCCACGACCATGCAGTTTGAAGAACGGGCAGAGTACACCCAAACGAGCCGAGAGTACCAGCTGGTACAGAGCGTGGCTGTGCACTGGGCTCTCCCTCCCTTGGGAGGCAGCCACGCCACCTTCACGGGGCAGCCAGGCTCCTAAAGAACTGCTGACAGAAGCACGAAACATGGATGTTGCTGCTTTTAACCTCCCGAGGCCTGTGTGATGGTGGGGATAATGTTTGCTCCTGGGGCTGCCTTGCCACATTGAGCAAGGCGGCTTGATGAGAACTTGTGGAGGGATAACCAAAAACGCCTTTGTTTGTAGGAACAAAAATCTCTATTTGGAAATGGCAAAAAAACAACCAACCAACCAACCAACCAACCAACCAACTCCCCCCCCAAAAAAACAAAACACAGAAATAACCACGGAAATTTAATGTTCCCACTGAGCCTCACAGAGTTTAAAAATGAAGTAACACCATGCAATTCTCTACCTCCATGCAAGGTTTTATAACAAAGATGTTAAAATCTCTTCAGAAGTATCTCTCCTTATTGTCCCTCAGCGACATCTGTGTGAAATGATGTAGATTCAGTCTGCTGCCAAAGCTCTGAATTTGACCTGAGTCCAATTTGGGCTGTGTTCTCACCTCTGGGGCATCAGTCCTGATGCTAACTACAAGCTTCAATGAAGGTGAAAGCCGCACAACAGTACAGTTTCTCCCCAAAACTGTGGCTGGGCAAAGCAAAGCTTGTGGCAATGAGTGGAGGAGGTTTGTTGGGGGCAGCTCTCCAAACTTCTCCTGTGACCCTGCACCGTACAGCTGTGCTGGAAGCCAAACGAGGAGCGGCATTTTTGGCAACTGAATGTGTCTCAGGTCTAACCATCTTTGTGTCTATTTTCAGTTGACGATGAAATAAGCAGATGTTTATCCAAAATCATGAAACTGAAGAGAAGCCCTTCTCATAGAAGTGGTCTAGGAAGAATTCACTATTCCTGAAGAGTCCTAGTCCAGGAAAACAGAGTGTTTGAGGAAGTGCACATTTTAGAGCTTACAGGTATGTGCAAGAATTTACTGTGCCAGAATTACTGGTGACTTAAAGTACTGCTACTGCGTTAGTAGAGCAGTTGGTTTGCACCACCTGCACTTCATTGTGTAACTGTGGTGGTTGGTTGTTGTTTTTTTCCTTCGTATAAAGGAATTAGTGACAGATAGCAACAAAATGCTGCCTGTCATAGTAGTTACCTCCCTTTTTCTCGAAGTAGCTGATCTGCATACCTCTGTGTCACTACTGGTAGTATAAGGTCTGTCAGAACTTTTTTCAGGATCAAGAAGAGGGTCTTCAATGAGAGGAACTTTTGCCATACCCCATTTTCAAGGGTGACACTCGGCACTTATGACAGTAGCTACAGGTGTTAAGGTGGCTGGTGCTGCAGAGAGCAGGGACAAGTACATTAACACCAAAATCATGAGATCATGCACAGCTGCAGAGGGAAAAAATAAAATAAAATACCTGCAATTCTTCGTCCTCAGTCCTATTTATTTGTCCTGTGAAAGCATGATAAAACATATAAAAATGTCCAGGCTTTGGCTGTTCTGAGTAATGTGAAGCATGGCTTTTTAAAGAGTTCCTGTACTATTTAGAGACTATTTCTAAAAATACGAAGTGCTTAACAAATTCCTGCTCTCTATTCTGTGGTACAGATTTCTCCTGTGTTTACACAAGATCCACCATAGACAGTGAGTAGCTGGTGGGAAAGTGAAATAAAAACCTTATTTTCCACACTAAAATATGTCTTGTATTTCTGTACTCCTAAATTGAGAACTGAACAGGAGGAGAAAGCAGTTAGCAGCCAGTGTATGTTCTCACTTCCAATTTGGCAAGATGAAACTTTCTAAAGACTTTGGCTGTAAGGAATGTTGTGGTCTTCTGAGCAGATATTAAGGGATAAATATGGTTGGGTTATCCAGCCCCACAGGGGAACCTACTGTTTGCTTTGCATGGCTTATCCAGTGCGGTCTGTTATGAAAATTCAGCACAAAATGCAGATGTAAGCAGCTGAGAATGGTTTGCCTAAGCAAACTTGTTCTTGTTTGAATTAGTCACAGATAATCTGAGAAAGCAGCTTCTTCATTATGAGCGGTGGAAGATGAGGAAAGGCAGAATCACAGAGTAGAGTAGTCACATTTCTTCCTAGTTCTTTGTTAAGGGGAGTTTCATGCTGAATATAAATACATTGTACCAGGTCTCTAAAACAGAGGTAGTTTTCATACCCCTGTTCACCATCCCTCCTTTATGTCTCTCTGCTCTCTAGGAGGGATTTAGTTTTTTGTCTTTTTTTCTTCAATCATGAAGTTCTCTGTCTTTCAGATTGCCTGTACCCGCTGTAGGGCCTGGTATGTATCTTTAAACAGTCCTGTGACTGAGATTGGAATACAGTAAAAGCAACAAAATCAGACAACGGAATGAGCAGTAAGGACTGACAGCATCAGTTAAAGTTATTTAAATTAACCACGGTTTAATGTGGCTGAAGTTTTATCACAAATAGCTATCACAATGCTGAGCCTGATTTGTCCTAATGTACATATAACCGTGAAGCAATACTCAGCACTGTCACAGTTAGCAGAAGTGCTTGTGTGTGGTTTGTTCCAACAGCACAGTGATTTTTTTGTAAACCAAACCATCTATTTTCTTGACAAGACAGGCAACGCTGGCATGACCTGGACAGGACGGAGAAAATCCTGCAGCAAACCCAGCCTGGCTGGGATACCAGAAACACGCACCACTAACTGTCCTGCTTTGCAGCATCCCGGAGTCTTACTAACTCTCTGCTCCACGTAGTAAAGCCCAATGCTTTGAGAGAGAGATTCTTGGCCAAGAGTCTACCAAATGATCCCCATATTACATTTGCCTGCTCACACGGACTGGCCCTGCCAGCAGTGCCAGGCAAACATCAGGGATCTGCCCTAAGGCCACGGGCTGCCTGTCACTTCCCTGCTATGGAAACCCAAATGTCCAGAGGTCCCACTTAGCACAGGGTCCTCTGCAGTGTGCTGCAACCACAGCTTCTGGCCACAGCATAACCAACATTTCTTCAAAGAAAAAATACCTGAGCAGTCCTCAGAATGACAGCGATTTCCTAGAGTTTTGGACTTCTGGGGCTGAAGAGTAACAAACAAGATTGCTGCCCACTGATCACACTGCTTTTATCAAGTAGGTTCAAAAACACTTCCTGTTTGTCATTTATATGTTTATAGGACAACGAAAATACCCAGCAAATCTTTCCAAGTCTGTAAAACTTCATGTACCAATATGGCTATTGCTGTAGTGTGCTTGAACAATTTCATTTTGAACCCAGAAAAACCTCTGCACAGTGCACTCAGCTCACTAGATGAGTTCTCTTTCATTTGGAGCTTGCATGTCAGGATGATGTGAGAGGAGGCAAAACCAGTTGTGAGAAGGCAGTAGAGGCAAGCTCCAGGCATATTTTAGGGCTAAAGATCTAGTGCTGAAACCACTCAATGGCTCTTTGGGATTTTTTCAGCTTCCAGCACAGACTGCTGTTCCCTGCCTGGCTTTGTACTGACACACATTACTTTTTAAAAGCTTCTTTCTCTTACAGAAAGTTTCTAGTCACCAGAAAAAAAAATGCTTTCAGGAGAGGACTGTGCCAGCTTCTGTTGGCTTAGTCTGTGAAAGAGGAGCTCATCACTGCAAGATTTAAGTTGTAACTACAGCCAGTTAACATTCAGAATTTCTATTTCATAAGAAAGCCTGAGATTTCAAATCAAGAAGCAATATGTTTTCATATATGTTTGTGAATGAAACTTTAAGAAATTCTCTCTAGAGAAGAAGAAACTAGAGAAGAAGAAATTCTCTCTTTTTGTATTAGGGAAAAATTCAGATTATCATTTTGGAAGCAAAGTATGATTCCAGAATTCATATCTCTCTCTCTTTTTTTTTTTTTTTTTTTTTTTTTTTTTTATTTATTTTTTCCCTGTTTTGTATTATTTTAAGGTTATTTTGCAACATGTGAAGGGTAACTGCACCTCATGTAGTGTCAAGCCAAACAAAGCAGAGGTGGTGATGACAGGGTGATTTCTGAGCTCTTCCCTGAAGGCACCTCAATTCCATCTATAGTTATTTTAGACACCTAGTTGTTTTGAATCTTATATCTTCATCCTTGAGTTCAAAGCTTTCATATCCAGAGTGCTGAAGAGCCATCTCCATAGAGGATACAGATGGGATAATAATCCCATTGCTGCTGAATAAACTGGAGAGAAGATGGACTGCTCGTCATCCATGTGTAATGGGAAAGCCTAAATGTATTTGCTTAGGTGTGAAAATCTGTTACAAATAAAGCCATGACCCAACTTTCTAACACAGTTTTGTGTACCCCTCTGAATTCCTTTTCCCTACGGCTGCTATAGCAAGTCATGCATGACACTGAAATGTGCATTACAAGTTTTTTGGTGTATAGGAGAAGTGCAGTGATCTGCATGTAATGTGGGTAGCTGTCTTTATTTTCAGATGAAAGAATTCTCTCAGTTGCAACAACGTAAATCCAGTATAACTCCATCACATTGGTGAAACACAGATAAGACTTCCTTTGTGTTTAAATGACTGCCGTGGACAAGATCAATTGCAGAAAGAACAGTTCTTTTTTAAAGAAAGATCTGCAAGTTTAGTACATAATGGGCCAAATTAATCTCCGCTGTAAGTACACCCATTGGTGTTGCAGCAGGAATGAATTAAGCCCAAAGCAACTTTACAATAACTCATATATAGCCATGCACAACTAGAAGTGTAATCACTTTGAACAAACTCAGCATTGTCTGGAGCATAGTTGGTCTGCTGAACCTCTGAGGCTAGGAACTGGCCATTGTGTGTTGAGTTTGTTTAGACAGTACCATTTTTGTTCAATTGGCTACGTCTGTGGTATTTTAGTGACAGCAGAAATGTTCACCCTCACTACAGAGTGACATTATAGCTGCTGGACAGGATTTTTTTTTTTTTCTAGAACATGTATGCTGTAACTCATTTGTACACTTTGAAAGAAAATTATAACCAAATATAGAGAAACAGTGTGTTTGTTTCACCAGTTCTAAAATGTATGACTCTTTGAGTTACATCCTTAATTCAAAAGGGGTTGACATACTCTTATAGAATAGCCTTCAGAAGTGATAAAAGCAGCTGAAGAGAGTGAAGACTGAAACAGATCAGATCCAGAATGTATTAATTCAGCTTTAGAGAAGATAATGTAACAATTTTTCTCTGGTTTCAGGCTTGATTTCTGTGTAGTTTTCAGTTCCAAATGCTGTGTTATAAGTGATACAGCCACTGCTATACCCACGGAGTTCCTCAGCCTTCAGCAATGTGGCTCTTTTAGAGATCACCAGCTGTACAGACCCCATCAGAGGAACACATGGGCTGTGCATATTAGGCCATCAGTATCAGTGTCAGAAATCTCCAAGGATGGCAATCCCACAAGCTATATCCTCTGTTTTTCTAAATGTCCACCATGAGCATCCCAAACTGCAGCCTCTGGCTGTTGCCACTTTTTTACACCATCTGCCACGAGCAAGAAACATCAGACTCTACTGTGTTTTTAACTTCTTTCCAAGTGTGTTAGGCTCCTGTTACATTCTCATTTAGCCTTCTATTTGCCAGATAAGCCCATCTCCCACAACATCCCCTTGGGGCTCCAGGCCCCTGGCCATCCTGACTGACCCTTGCTGGATCCTCTCCAGCTTCTCCACATCCCTCTTGAACTGAAACCGGACACACTACCCCAGGTGAGGCCTCACAGGCACTGAGTAAAATCAAGCAAGTTGCCCTCATTTTCCTCCTTGAGAGGATGACTCCCAGGACTTCCACAGTGTGACAGTGAGCAGTCAGAGAGGTACGCAGCTAGCTGGGCAGGAGTGAGGTTTCTGATCTGCAGGTAAGTTTGCAATAGCTCTTTTAAAAACTTCAGCAACAAGAAGAGATCAAACAGAGTTGAACAAAGAAGGGAGTAAACTGAAAGCATTGTGAAATGTATTTTGGAAGAACTAGGCAAGAAATTCTCCTGTGCAAGGTGAAGTTAGGATTTTGTTGTGTATTTTGTTTGTTTGTTCATTTAATCTTTGGTATGACCAGATCTGAAGATATTTGACATATTCCTAGCAAGAATCTTTGCAGTTAGAAGAATATCTTCTACATTGTATAACATCTATTTTCTTGCTTTGTCTACCAAATGTCCCGTGTCTCCTGTTGGGTTTATTAGCTGTGTGGTGGTCAAACGCCCAGCTGTCACCTCATCAGATACAGAGATCCAGATCTGGCTGGTGATGTGAGGTCAGGTCCAGCCCTGACAATTTTGTTGTTGTATTGATGGGGTGGGGTGGGAACAGAGGAGGTGGATGAGGAAGTTTCAGCAAGACAAAAGTGATTTCCCTTTTTTCTTAGTTGGCCACTGTTGGAGGAATAAGGGCACACTTATCACTCAGGATATTTATAGAGTTTCCTACAAGAAGATGGTTTATAAATAACTACAGATCTCAGGACAACTTTCAATTTCTTTATGGAATAGAGGCCTTAGCAGAGAGTAGGAAAGTTTAGTTTTACTCAGAGTTTAAAAAGCTGCTGCTTGTGATACTTACAATTAGAGCTCCAGCCAGTGTCTGTGGTTCAGAAGAGCTGTCGAGGCAACTCACTTATGCTCTCCCCCCTGCATTTTTTTTTTTTTGTTGTTATTATGGACTTTCCAGCATCCTAAGGCAATCTTATAGTATCATAGAATCACAGAATCACTTAGGTCTGAGTAGACCTCTAAGATCATCAAGTCCAACCATTAACCTAGCACTACCACGTCTATCACTAAACCATGCCTCTAAGCACCACATCTACACGTCTTCTGAATCCCTCCAGGGATGGTGACTCAACCACTTCCCTGGGCAGCCTGTTCCAATGCCTCACAACTCTTTCAGTGAATAAATGCTTCCTAATACCCAACCTGAACCTCCCCTGGCACAGCTTGAGGCCATTCCCTCTGGTCCTATCACTGGTTATCTGTGAGCAGAGGCTGACCCCCAGCTCCCCACAGCTCCTTTCAGGCAGTTGCAGAGAGCAATGAGGTCTCCCCTGAGCCTCCTCTTCCCCAGCCCAAACCCCCCCAGCTCCCTCAGCCACTCCTCACAGGCCTTGTGCCCCAGGCCCTTCACCAGCTCCGTAGCCCTGCTCTGGACACGCTCCAGCACCTCCATGTCCTTCTTGTGCTGAGGGGCCCAAAGCTGAACCCAGCACTCGAGGTGCGGCCTCGCCAGAGCCAAGTACAAGGGGACGATCACCTCCCTGCTCCTGCTGGCCGCACCATTCCTGACACAGGCCAGGATGCCGTTGGCCTTCTTGGCCACCTGAGCACACAGCTGGCACACACTCAGCTGGCCAGCAACCAATACCCCAAGATCCCTTTCTGCCGGGCAGCTTTCCAGCCACTCTTCCCCCACCCTACAGTGCAGCACTGGGATTTTCATGCCCCAAGTGCCCCCGGCACTTAGCCCTGTTCATCATCATACAGTTGGCCTTGGCTCATCAGTCCAGCCTGTCCAGATCCCTTTGTAAGCCTTCCTGCACCCAAGCAGATCAACATTCCTGCCCAACCTGATGTTGTCTGTGACAATCTTGCTCATCCTTGCTACATCAGGCAGTATTGCCTTGCAATTTTCAGCCCCTGCTTGCAGCGAGGCTCATGGCCCCACTGACCTGACCTGTTTCAGCTGAACTGCCTCCAGCCTGTGGCACATCTGCAGCTTGACAGACTTCCTCCCATACGGCTGCTGTGACAGCCTGGAGTTCAGGCAGGAATTAAAGTGCTGATGATTCTTGGGAGCTTGGCTGGGTGATGGGGTTTGCTAAAGAGCGCTGGTATTTTGGGGACGGTCTCTTCAGTGGAAAGGACCCTGCTGGCAGGGACGGAAGCAACATGCCATTAGAGCTTGGGGCACTGGTCTTAGTGACTGTGATCCTGGCAGCCATGGAAGACAGGGTTAGTTGGTCTTTCACCTATGGAAGTGGTAGAGCCTTCTGGAGACTGAGTGTGTCGACTCTTTTGTCTTGGTCTTATCTCTGGGTGCTAGCATTAGCAGTCTAGGCAGTGAGGTCGTTGGGAAAGCACGAAGGCCTCACTGCCAGTATCAGAGCTCCTCAGGATCTCTGGACAGCAAGAAATCTCTTGATTGGATTCCTCAGTGGATTTCTTTCTACCTAACTTGAAATCACAGGGACAGATGTGACAATTTGGGTGACAAAGCACTGGAACAGGCTGCCCAGAGAATATATGGAGTCTCCTTCTTTGGACATATTCAGAACCTGCCTGGATGTCATCCTGTGTAACATGCTCTTGAGCAGGGTGGTTGGACTAGATGATCTCTGGAGGCCCCTTCCAACCTCAACAATTCTGTGAGTCTGTGATTTGGGGATAACTTCTTATGAGTTTACCTGTCATCTTGAGGCACACATTTCCAGAAGAATTTCCAAGCTACAATTTTTCTTCGTCTGACACTTCATCTCTAAGGTGTTTATCAGTTCCAGCCCAGCACAGACAAGTGACAGTCCACATCCTTCACTTCCAAACATGTTTTACTTACTAAATGCTGCCATCCTGTTGGTCACTCATGGGCATCACCTTGATGCCATTTCCTATGGATGTCTCTCCACACATTCTTACAGCTAGGCTCTGTCTATACCATGGGATATTCAATAACTGCTTAGAGTCTTTCTGTGTAAATATTTCTAATGCATGAGCTGTGTGGAGTGGTAGTGCATTAGTGCTGATTCTCAGGTCTTTCTGTGCCACCATGTAGGATACTGTTAATGGTACTTCCCCTTTCCTCAGAGTCTGCTTGAATGTTGTGCCTGGCTTCCTGCAGCTGACACTGTTGAGCCATGTCAGCTCCTGGCACCAGCCAGCCCATGTCCCCTGCAGGCCTGGGCACCTCCCCAGGCACTGTCAGATGGTGTGTAGAACAGATTAACCAGCTGGAGAAGACAGAACCAAATCCCAAGAGTATCTCACCAGGGATGGTCTTCTCAGGACCTTGGGGCCCAGCAGCAGGATGTACCTAAGCTTCAGAAAGGACTCTGGAAATCACTACCTGTGCCAGATGCTGGTGCCTGTATGTCATGAACATTATACCTACCTGACAGGCAGGAGAACTGTGCCAGTTCCTAGGGCTTGCTCACATAGGCAGGTTGGCAGCATTAACCCTGTAAAAAAAAAGGTTAAGCAGCCTCTTCCACAGACTTTTTTTTTTTTTTTTTTTTTTTTTAAGGAGTTTATAGGATAATAAGGAATTACAGGCTCTGGTGAAAGTCAGTGTTAATTTGTGCTTATGAATCATCTACAGTTGAAATCCCTGCTTTTAAATCTGATCATCAACACCTAAAAACTGTTTACATACAAAATTCAGAGACCGGTTTCACTTAGGATCAGGTGCTACTCAATATTTTTCTGAAAATAACCCTCATGTGAATGTGTCTATATATTGATTTAGCTTAACTCTATTATGAACCTTCCCTTAGCTTAATTCTAAGCAGATTCATAAGTGACTTCTTGAGGCAGACTTAAAAGATAGCTTAAAAGATAACAGTCTTTAAAGAAACAAAGTTGGAAGATACATGGGTTGTGCTGTAAAGTTGGTCATGAAAAATTAAACAGGCTCATGCAAATTAAATATCTCACAGATAAATACACACGAAGAGAGCCAGACATAGAAATCTGCCTAGTTCTGGGAAAACTTCCAAGGACAAACAGAGAGTCCTGCCCATTATTTATCTTCTTTTAAAAATTATTATTATTTTTTTTTTTTTCTGATAGGTTGGCTAGTGTCACCTAGAAATGACAGGCTGAAAGTGTATTTTCCCTTCTTCACAGTTCAGAAACATATATACTTTTTTCCTTTTATGAACAGTTCTATCAACCCCTTGGTCCTTGGTTTGACTCTTATTGTGGTTCTGGACCCCAGATTATTCATTTTAATGCTCTCAGGCATCTCTGCACTGTGCTGCAGTCAACAGCATTGACATATCTGCACACATTGGAATCTGCTCACTTCAGGATGCTTATCTGCCTGTGGCAGGAGCCCAGTTGCATGGAGACCCTGTACGACAGTCTCTGGTTTTGTTTTCTGCTGACTGTATAATGGGTCTTTCTGCATCTTCCCCCCAGAGTAGCTAACTGTGGAGTGGGTCAGCTGAGATCTTCCTGCCTCCCTGGAGCAAAAAGGGGCTGCTTGCAGAATATATACAAGCTTGACTTATAAACATTTTGTCCTAGAAAAATAACAAATTAATATCTGTGATATGCAAAGGGAACTTGGTTGTGCTTACAGCTGCTAGCCAAGAAAGATAACTTTTGGCTACAGGGAGTCCCAGCTGGGCTCCTCACAAGGAACTTTCCTCCTCAGCATTGCAGAGACCTTTGTTGTGCATTGTCACCAGCACCTTCACTGTCTGGCTACTCTTTTGTCCAACAGTGGTCAAACAAAATTTTAGGGCTCTGCTTTTCAGGCAACTAGCATAAAATTCTGTCTACTGGTGTAAAAGCTGGATGGTCCTTAAGTAGACACCAGACATGGGTAACCCTGATGAGTAAAGAGTTAAGTCCAAAATGTAGAGTAGTTACCAAGCAACTATTTTCCCTTCTGTATACAACACGGTGTTATCATTACAGTGCTCAGAGATAGGCATGACTGACACAGTGAAGTGGGCTCAGGAGGCGTAATCAGCTTCATGTCCTGTACTCCTGCAAGCTCGGCTGGTTTGTTTCGAAGAATAATTGCAAAGGGCAGGTCACCAAGCCTGAAAAGCACATACTGAGTTTTCAAAACACAACTGATCTGTCAGCTTGACTGAACATTTTTCAGTATCTCTGAATTTATGTCAGAAAGGTGAGGAATTGCAAACCACGTATGTCAGCCCAGCATCTCTGAGGTGGGCTAGCTGGCTGGACTAACCTTTTATAAAAGTGACCTCCTGCCAAGACAGATTTACAGAGCAGGCAAGCTTTGGCACTCACTGCCCTTCTTGTGTAGTGGCTTACTTTTGTACTGACTCTTCTCCAAAATGTTCCCCCAGCATTTTAGAGCATACTCTTTTTGCTCACTGTTGGTCCAACAGCCAGGAAACCTCAAGTCTCTTAGCGGTGCCTTCGCATTAACCTTGAGAAAGTCCTGCAAGCTCCCAGTACCTCCCTTTCTCCACCTCCAAAAGGGGCACACGACTTTCACCTGCTTTAAGAAGTGCTTTCACTTCTGCAGGTGAGAAGCTTTAAGTTGTACAGATATACTGTCAGCCACTGAAAGGGAGGTACATTTTCAAGAACAGGCTATAGTAATTTGTACAAGCAATACACAATAATAGTTAAAATTCAGCAACCATGATTTAGAAGTTTGTGCATAATAGCCAAACTATGAGTGTTCCAGAAAACAACCTATTTATAATTATTTATTTATAATTATAACACTGTTTATTCTGCATATCATTTTGTTCTTTACTACAGCTCTAAAAATCCCTGCCCTTTCTTAATAGCATCACTAACTAGCTAAGGACGTTTCAAGCCATCCCATATAGTTCCATGACATTTACCATAGTCTTCTTTCATCTGAATTCTATGCCACCAAAGCCCTAAAACACAAACAAGCGTAATTTTAGAGGGAAGCCCCAAAATGAGGAGGAATTTGAAGATCTGCCATTAGTGATGGGGCTTCAGTGTTACATGGCAAGCTCTGATGCATGACTGATGGAAATGTAAATAGTGTCACATGGGGAAACGATCTGAGAGAGGCAAACCATGTACATCTCCAGGCTCTTTTTTGTCTGTCATGAGAAGGCAACTGCACTGTGTTCACTGGTTTTCCATGCACTGGACAACAACAAGAAACTTCCCAAATTTTGAGACGTTACATTTTGTGGGATCCTTCAAGCAGCGATTTTATTTTTGAGGAAGCACATTGTTAGTGGCTAAACCCAAATGCAACGTCTTCACAACACTAGGACAGCTAACAGAGGCTGGAGGAGCTTACAGTCTTGTCTCGGGAGGCAGCAACTGGAAGTATATTGTGGGATTTCTGCTGCACTAATTAGACAACCATTTTTATAATGCCAAGTAGATCTTAGGAAGTGAAGAGCATGTTTCGGAGTAGGCCTAGATGTGAACTAGACCTTGGCCTGGTGGTGAGGAGGAGCCTCTGTGCTGTGGACGTGACTCCCTCCAGCTTGCAGGACGGAAATGGTGCCTGGCTCTTCGTCTTCCCGACCTGCGCCGATGTTTACACACTCAAAGCCACTGTCACAAGAGGCAACTTGCTGACAGGGCTAGTGATGGGGTCAAGCACAGACAGTGCACCAGCACTCAGTCCTTCGCCCTTTCTCCTCTGGTACACCAGCACTTGAGATCCCAGCTGGAAGTGCTCAGGACTAGTGTGGAGGCAGCAGGGTGTCTCTGATCTGTTGAAGAAGAGGATTTCAGCATTATCAAACTGATGTTTTCCAAAGACAGTAACTTTCGTCTGTTACACAAAACTTGAAGTAAAATGGTTAATACAAAGAGAGAAATGCTTTTCAGTGTATTGTTAGGGAACTAATTTGGCATTGGATTTGGGTGACAAAAAATCACATTTCCCTTGATGCTGTGCCACACAGAGGGAATTGGAGATGATTTCTGCTAGAATAGTCTTGCTGTAGATATGCAACAGGTATGACATTTGTGTGCTTCAGCTACACGTCAATGTTAAAAATAAAATATGATAATACAAAGAGATAGTGGGAGATGCAAGGACTGATGATGCAAAGACTGAGAGATGCAAAGATTATCGCAGGTGCAATAATGACAGATGCAAAGACAGAGCCAACGACAAATGGGATGTCAGCACATGATGTTGGGAAGTTATGCTGTGGTTACTGCTCAGAAGAGAATATGCTGCTTTCAGTTTTATTTTGAGAGAAAGGGAAAAAACAATCTCAGTGAGGTAAATATAGGATGGATGCTGTAGCATTTTGTCATTTCCTTACCTGAATCTCATTTAAAATTACTGTTTTACTGACATCGCCATCATGCAGGCTGTGAAATATATGTTTAAATCTGATAGAGGCAGTGCAGGCAATGTAATTAGAGAATTTAGCTCAGGCTGCCTGTGGTATTTTGAACTGATTTACTTATGCATCAACACCACCATCTTTTTGTGACTTACCTAACACAGGATATTTACTTCCAGGAAGATACTAAGATGCTCTAAGATGGAACAAGTTACAGCTGCCTTACATACAGTTAGTGGCAAACAAAAGAAAACTGCAATCCATGAGTTTCTGGGTGTAGTGGGTTTACATGGAGAGGTTTTGGTGGCGAAGGGCTGCAGGGGCGGTTTCTGTGAGAAGAGTCCAGGAGCTGCCCCATGGTTACACAAGGGCCAGTTTCAGCTGGCTCCAAAGGGACCTGCTGCTGGCCAGAGCTGAGCCAGTAAGTGATGTTGTTTGCACCTCTGTGAAATCAGATTGAGGAAAGGGGGAAAACAAATGCTGTGCTACAGCAGCTGGGAGAGCGAGGAGTGAGAAGCAGCCCTGCAGCCCTCAAGGGGAGTGCAGCAGGAGAGCAGGAGGTGCTCCAGGCACAAGGCAGCACAAGTTCCCCTGCGGCCCCTGGAGAGGCCCCTGGTGGAGCAGGCTGTCCCCCTGCAGCCCATGGGTCCCACATGGAGCAGATCTCCACGCTGCAGCCCCCCCATGGGTGGAGGAGCCCCCGGTGGAGCAGGTGGATGTGGCCTGGAGGAGGCTGCGGCCCATGGAGAGCCCCCGCAGGAGCAGGCCCCGGGCCGGAGCTGCAGCCCATGGAGAGGAGCCCATGCAGGAGCAGGGGGTCTGGGGGGAGCTGCCGCCCACCCGTGGGGGACCCGTGCTGGAGCAGTTTGGGACTGGGGGATGGACCCCGTGGGACGGAGCCGTGTGGGAGCAGTTCCTGAAGAGCTGCAGCCTGTGGGCAGCCCCCGCAGGCTCAGTTCGGGAAGGACGGCATCCATGGGAGGGACCCCATGGGGAGCAGGGGCAGAGAGGGACCCTGAGCGAGCGGCGGAGGGAAAGCGCTAGGGACTGACCGCAGCCCCCATTCCCCCAAATTTAATTCTGAAAGGGCTTTGGCTTTCCTAACTTGATCCCTCTGGCTTTCCTAACTTGATCCCTGGCCGTTCGGACAATGTTTCTGTATCCCTCCCAGTCTATCTGCACTTGCTTCCACTCTCTGTAGGCTACAGAAAATGGGCCTATTTAAATAGGAAATAACTTACAGCTTAATGGTTTGATATAGAAGTCTCAAAACCTTTTCTCCCATTTCTACAAGCCTGGGCTCAAACCTAATAGTGACATCCTAAAAGAACGAAACTCCTTTTAATATACAGCCAGAAGATGCTATTCCACACTCTGATTTCAACTTCTATAGACACTGTTCTGATGCTATGTATTTATTCATATCACTAGTAAAAAAAAATGATTCTTAATTTCAGAAGTGCCTACCTGCTGGAGAACTGAACAAGCCTTCCTCTGGTGGGAAAATAAGACAGTTCTGTCTGGTTTGATCCTACCTGACTATTTTGTATGCACATACCAGAAGTGTGTGTTGTTCATATTTTCAGACCTCAGAAATAGAGTTATGAATTTTCTGATATTTCAGTTTCTGTATGCCTGTATTCCCACGTGGACTGTTTATGCTGCTGCTTTTCTCAGAAAATGGCAAGGAAAAACAATAGTCTTTTTCCTGGAAGTTTTTGTGCGCTCTGCTCCTCCCTTCCCCACATTGCTGATAACCCCTGCTGTGACTTCTGAAGGGCTCACTCAGCAGTCCAAGGGTACTTAATGGTAAAGCCTGGAGCAGCTCACCAAATGCAAAGGCTGCCTGGATCAGGGAATGGAAATTCCCTTTCTAAATGGCCCAGCTATGACAGACAAAACAAGTGCTGCACAGCTGGTCCATCCCATCAATGCAAACTCAACCAGTAGGCAATGAGGTGACAGTGGTGTCTCCGGGCAGTGATTTACCCCCTAGTCCTCAGGTGTGTTTCTTCTAGGAGTATTTTCCATGGGGAAAGGCTTGTCTCTCTGCAGAGACAGCCAAGGCAGCTACCTTAGATACATCATCCTACATCATCCTACACATGATTACTTAGCTGGATCAGAGAATAAATGAAGATATTTAGCTGTGTCCCATGGAGACACAGTACTCCTCCATGTCCCAGTGGGATCGCCACACTCATGTCTAGTGTTGGACTTTGCCATTAAACACCATGACCCTGGGAGGGATAGACTCAACCCAGCCAACTCGGGTTGAGTCCTGTTGTCCATCCTGTGGTTTCTGGGACCTGGAACAAATTAAGGCACATGAAAAATCAAGGAAAGACTGTCTGCGATGAGGAAGACAGGTGCAGAAACAAGAACAGTTGTCTCTGCTGACATAAATTATCACAGTGTCATACAATCATAGAATGGTTTGGATAGGAAGGGACCTTTTAAGATTATCTAGTCCAAACCCCCTGCCGCAGGCAGGGACTTCTTTCATGAGACCAGGTTGCTCAAAGCCACATCCAACCTGGCCTTAAACACTTTCACGGATGGGGCATCCACAACTTCAGGAGGAGGGGGCTCAGACCAGGGGCTGAGTAGGTTGCTTCAAGTCTGTGGCTGTGCATCTTTCCATGGGGAAAGACCTCTGACTTCTCAGTGCTTGACAAACTCTGTTTCTCCCATGTTTTATTCTGGTGAGTGCTTTTGTAAAGGCAGGGCAGAGGTGGGCAGGGAAGTCCTGGGGTTGGTGAGCCACAGGCAGGAACTTACCTGGCTCCCAGCACAAGGGTGTGGGATCTCAGCATCCTACAGGAGAATTGAAATGCTTTTCTAAGGACAAATTTGTGCAACTAAAAAAATCACTTTTCTGGTGTGCTTGTTTACTTACAGTGACCCCTGTTTTAGTGCTTTGTTTTTTCACAAGTTTTTATGAAAAGGTGTTCTTCCTGCCATTTAAGCTGTTGATAAAGATTTTGTTAATTGCTGTTCTACAAATGTCAAGGTTGAAAAGACACTGAGGTCATGTAATGTCCACACCCAACATAAGCAAAACAGAGCTAGCAGGAGAGATCTAGCTGGATGTGGAAACCATGGCCACCTTACAGACATACTTGTGAAGTTACCTATGGAAAAATTAGAGGTTTTTCTCTAAGAACAGCCAAGAAAATGCCAGTGTTAAATAACCAGGCCAGGCTCTACTGGTTTCCTAGGGAGGATCTGGGTATGTGAACTTCTGAATCCTGTGATTCTACTCACATGAAAAACATAACCCTGGAGAAGGTAGCAAGGATAAATAGCCAGGTGTCCTCTGACATTTCTCTTCCTGCAGCTTCAGAGGGCAACATCCTGCCTTGAACATTAATTCTCCTGGGAATGCTGGAGAAAGACAATACACTGTGCTCATTACCTGGTGCAAACTGTTGCTGTGATCTGAATGAATTTTGAGTTGATTAGGGATGTTTTTCTGTTGCTGACAACTGGTCCTTCTAATGTTGTGCTGCAGTCCCAGCCTAAATCTTTTCCAGCATGCTTTTCCTTGACTGATCTTCTCTTTAGCAGACAGTCCTTTTTAACTTTGTATATTAAAATATAAAAAAATCCATGCTGATCATTTAGATGACGCACTGTATTGCAATGTTCTAGCATTATTGTGTTAGTTCAGCAGTAAATCATGCAGCTCCAGGACATGGGAAATTTTGGACATGATTTCTGATAACACCCAGTGGCATTTCTTTCTTGTTGACCTTAATTTCCCTTTCCTTCCAGCAAAGCTGTGTGAAAGGGTTTCTGATCCAATGGCCACTTTTTGAACTCCTGTTACTTTCGTCAGTAAAGGAAGACAGAAACCGACCGAGCAGAGAAAGTACTGTGGCCACGGCAGTCAGCAGCTGCCTTCGTCATTTCACCTGTGCTTTTTGCAGTGCCTTGTCCTGTTCCTTAAGCACAGAGCAGTTCGTTGGGCTCTTGCCAGATATTCAGGGACTGAAATAATGGTAGAAAAGGGTTCAAATCAAGAAAAAGTCTGTCTGACAAAGCAAATGATGCATAGCTGATGTGTGAATCTTACTTCCTGGCTGCAGTCACCCCACTGGTGTCAGGACTACAGAAAAAATGGCTTTCTGACATACAGCCAAGTCTACGTCCATCTTCTCCAGTATTTAATTTATTATAAATTAAATTTAATAGATATATTTATATATAAATAATTTATATATTTATATATATATAATATATATTTAATATAAATTTCTGTTTCCCCATGGACATTAGCAACTCCCTGTCTCCATGGAAGATAGTTTTTGCCTTGGGCTACAGAGATTTCATATGCTAACCAAAGAGGTGATATAGTGATTTCTCTGTGAATTTTGGCACACGTGAATTCTAATGAGATGCAAACTTTGTAACATATAGAGATAATTTGATTCTAATCAAATAATTTGATTCTAATCAACATCAGAGACATCCTTTACCAAGAAATTAAGGGAGATCTTCCACATATATTAAAAAAAAAATAAGAATGATTTTATGGTTGAGGAACCAGAAAAAAAACTAAGACACAGCTTTATATTCCAACTCTGCTGCAGATTTCCTATCCAACCTGGGCTGAGCCATTCACTCTCTGCTTGTGGTTTGGAAATATGCAGTTCCTTCCTTCCTTCCTTCCTTCCTTCCTTCCTTCCTTCCTTTCTTCCTTCCTTCCTTCCTTCCTTCCTTCCTTCCTTCCTTCCTTCCTTCCTTCCTTCCTTCCTTCCTTCCTTCCTTCCTTCCTTCCTTCCTTCCTTCCTTCCTTCCTTCCTTCTCTTCTTTCTTTCTTTCTTTCTTTCTTTCTTTCTTTCTTTCTTTCTTTCTTTCTTTCTTTCTTTCTTTCTTTCTTTCTTTCTTTCTTTCTTTCTTTCTTTCTTTCTTTCTTTCTTTCTTTCTTTCTTTCTTCTTTCTTATCCTTTTGTAAGCCTTGAACATGACTGGACATGGGTGCAGCTGTGTTACTCGTAGTTACTTTGTCACCCTTACGCTTCATTTGAAGAGGGAGTTAGTGTTTCAGAATGCCCAATTATACACTTCTTTAATTTGTTTTATTTATAACTCTTCACCAGGCCTGGAACAGAGTGATTCAGCAGCAGCATGCAGGCAATCTCTTTTTCTGAAGTTGTCTATCCATGCACCACGTCCGAAGGAGCGTGCCTGCTGCACTAAAAAGTTCTTAGTTTCAAGGGGAAGTCATGCTTCACCAACTTAATCTGCGATGACATGACTGGCCTGGTAGGTGAGAGGAGAACAGTGGATATTGTCTGGGCTGCCACAACTTTTAATACATGATGAGCAGTGGCTTAGCAACTACATCCGCCAGTTCTCTCAGGACCTGTGGGTGTATCTCATCAGGTCCCATGCATTTGTGCACATTGAGGTTCCTCAGCTGGTCATCCAGTTCAAGAAAGTTGAAGAATCAGAGTTGCCATGCAGCCTGGAGGGCAGCATGACAGCCTGTTTTGGGTTGGCAGAAGGCACCAGAAAGCCCAGCAGTACCTTCATGCTTCTGACAGGGACTTACAAGCAATTTAAAAGGCCACTCAGAGATTGTGTCTCCAGTTTTAGGATCAAACAAGCTTACCTGGCTGCTGGCAGCTTAAGTGGCTGCTTCCCCCTGATAGTCTCAGTACACCCTGCCTGGATTTACTGCCCTGTCCTGGCTCTGTGAATTAAACTAGATAAAGAATTAACTCAATTACTCATATATAGCAGAATATATTCAACAGGTCAACTCTAGGATCTGGAGCGAGCAGGGATGTCTGCACAGGCTGGCTCCTAGGTCATAGAGGTCCCTGTTGTCCCTTCAGGTGCAACACCTCTTGATTGTCTTGAGCACTAGAAATATTTTGTGATATTTTTACCTAGAAGATTGGATGGAGAGTTGTTGATGTGTCAAAATGGATGGTATTAATTTCAGAGTTTTTCTACATCTTGGCATGAACCAAAGTCTTAAGAAATGATAATAAAGCAAGAAATAAAAGTAATTTTAGAACAGAATTGCACTTGAACTTCTCGTATTTACATTTTTAATAACACATCATGAATTCATTAAATATTTAATTAATATTTTTTCTTAATGACAAATTTTAATTTCCACTTGAGTTGAGAGAAGGAGGTGGATACTGGCTGCACATGAGAGTCATAAAGAGTACTGAATCCTCATCCCCTGAAAAGATACTTGTTCTAACTGAAACAGGCTGGAAATGCAATTACTTTAACTTCAGTTTTTCCTAGTTGCCTAAAAAGATCACATTGTACTTGCTTAAACAAAGCATTTAAAAATGCAGTTGTCATCCATTCTATTCCTCCTGTAGCTGGACACTTTGTTGTTTTATAATAAACGGTGACATTTGTTCATATCATGTGATTAAAAAGGATTCATCACACATTAGAGCCCATAATCGCAGCCTATAGTCTCATTTTAACATTTCTCACCGGCATATCCTACTTGACCCCGCTTACTGCAGCACTTCTATTATGCTGTCTAAAAGGACAAGAGGATTGAACAGAAACAAAAATGCAGGGGTGAAAATTGCTTTCACACTCACAGCTATGTGTTCAGTACTGTTATAGCTCTAGATGAATAGAAGAAATCTGGAGTCTGGCCAACATCGCTTGATAGAAATCTCCATCTTCCAAAAAAAATGTCCTGATGCATTTAAAATAAATTGGAACAGCTAGAACAGTGAGCAAGAACCTTCTTTCACAGAAATACAGGACATCACTCAAGACAACCTGATTTAACATGATATCAGCTTCATACTTCATGCACTAACACTACTTTGTGGTGTTTTTTTTTTTGTTTTGTTTTGTTTTGTTTTTTCTTGGCATGCTGGCAATATATGATGAGTATTCATATCAAAAGGTTGAAGGATAGTGATTAGATAGGTTTATGATAGGTAATGCAGTGTTGGCATATTCCTTATGAAATAAATCAAGCTATAACAGAGCAAAAGTATTTTATTCCAAAAAATTTGCGGTTGAAATTTGTTGCAGACTGCTTACTGATAACACCATGTAAATAGCTTTCATGTTTAGAATGAGTGACAAAGCCAGCCCAAAATCTTGCTTTTCTGTTTCTTTCCCTTTCTCTTACTTTAAAGAGCTCTGCGTATAAAAATGATGTGAAATTAAAAGGTAGCGAGGCACTGCCTGAAGCTGAGCCAAAGAAGAGCACGCTGTGCTTGAGCTGGGCAGCGGGTGGGAGGGAGGACATCCCTTCCAGCCCATAGGGGTTGGGCACTTGGTGGTGCAGTGCCGGGGTAAGCTTGTCTTGTGTTTTGCCCCTGGGCCAGGATTTGGTCTGGACCTTATTTTATTTATCAGTTTAAGTAGCGTTGTGGAGAGCAGCAGGGCCAAATGAAAGCTCTTGGGCTGGTGCTTGGTGTCGTTGGGGTGAGGCTGGAAACATCCCTGTGCTTGTAACCCTGCTCCTGGGCCCCACACACATCCACCTGCACACTTCTAAGGTACACCCATAGCTAAGCCATTTTACCTCATCTCCTAAACCAAATTTTCTCCAGCTTTGCTGAAACCCAGGTGTGGAATGAGGAGAGGTTTCCACCCAGTAGCAGCCCTTTCCTTCTGGGGGAAACAAGCAGACAAACAAACACACACACACACACACACACACGAATATATGACAATATGACTAAAGCAACCTGTTTCTCCATTTTAAAGCCCTCTTCCACAGTGCGTATAGCTCTTCTTTTGGTTTCTCATGTTGTCTTCTCAGACACAATCTGTTCCAGTAGACTCTTCTGTTCACAAAATAGCCTTAAGAAATATCTTCCCATGTCTCAGCTGTTCTATCTCCCCAGTACTCAAAGGGCTATTGTGCATGTCATTAAATGAAGCTGATAAAACACTCTGAAGAGCTGCAGTGGTATATGTATATTCTAAGAGAAATTATTATGGTAGTGTTAGTACTATATGAAATCTGAAACAAATCTGTGAACTACAGCATCAGTTACAATTCTTTAGAATAAACAATAAAGATACTGTGTTACAAATAGTTGACTACTTTAGAACATAGTTCTGTAAAAACTTTATTCAGGAACAATGCACTCCAACAAAGATGAAGTTGGGCCTGCATGGATGAACAAGGAGCTCCTGGCCAAACTCAGAAAAAGGAGGCTGACAGAGGGTAGAAGCAAGGACAGATAGCCTGGGAGGGATACAGAGAAATTGTCCAAGCAGACAGGGATCAGGTTAGGAAAGCCAAAGCCCATTTAGAATTAAATTTGGTCAGGCCAGATTGTGCCTGACAGAGCTGGGGGCCTGCTATGACAAGGTTACAGCATTGGTGGATAGGGGAAGATCAACTGATATCATCTACTTGGACGTGTGCGAAGCATTTGAATTTGTCATGCATGACATCCTTGTATCTAAATTGGAGAGACAAGGATTTGATGAATGAACCACTCAGTGGGTAAGGAATTGGCTGGATGTTCACACTGAAAGAGTTGCAGTCAGTGGCTCAGTGTCCAGGTGGAGATCAGTGACAGGTGGTGTTCCTCAGGGACCAGCCCTGTTTAACACCTTTGTTGGTGACATGGACAGTGGGATCGGGTGCACCCTCAGAAAGTTTGCTGATGACACCAAGCTGAATGGTGTGGTCAATACGCTGGACGGAAGGGCTGCCATCCAGAGAGAACTCAACAGGGAACCACATGAACCTCACAAAGCTGATGATCTTTTATGTCCCTTCCAGCCCAAAGCATTCTGTATGTGATTCTGTGTGATCTTTCTTCCAGTGTGATGTCCTGATCTTCTTCAAGATCTTCTTGATGATGTCCTGTCTTTTCAGAGCTGTCCTCCTAGCTGGGTTCAGCCCTGTGGACACCAGTCTGCTGCTGTCCCTTCCTGTTTGCAGTCTTGCTGTACATCTCTAACATGTGAACGGGGTCCAGTATGGGAACTGGTATGACCGTTCCTGCAGCTGTCTGAGGCTATCTTCCCACAGGATGGGAGTATCCAGACCAGACCCTTTTTCTGGCTCCCACAGTCTTCCATTTCTTCCAGAATCCACTGCATGATGGTGTTACTTTGCCATTAAATCTGGATTTACTCAGCAAAAATAGTAGTTAAATAGCCAAATGACTATTTCAAGCAGTTTCTAAGCACATATGTGGTGGTAGTTATGGTAGCGTCCTACCTCCTCATACTCTGTAGCAGCTGGGTGAGGAAGGGAAATTCCATCACTTGCTTTCCAGCTGTGGGTTTGCCCACAGACAGCTCAGGGCTCCCGAGTGCGTGCAGGCTATGAAAATACCCAGATGTAATATGGCTATTAACATGGAAATATTCCTCTAACAGCTCTCTGCCATAGCTTCTTGATTTTTGACGGGTCAGGATATTACACTTTTACATCTAGAAAATTAAATAGAGAATGTAAAAGACCCTGAGAGTTATTTGGGTTACTAATAGTATGTGGGATGTGATTCACCTCGTGCAAGTTTAGATGAGATTAAATTTGTGTTGCCTTGGAGGCGATGGAGGGAAACAGTCACTTGTGCAATGTGATTCTCCAGTTTTGCTTTATGTCACACTGGGACTTCCATGAGGAGTTGTGCCCTAAAGCTGCCTGTACTCGTACTGAATGTGGAGGTACCAAGGGGAGTTCTAACAGGAAAAGCTGCAATGATGTTTTTGGGTATCTTCAGGTCAAGGACAATGTCTGTAATCCCTGTATCTGACCACAGGACGCATGGAGCACATGAGGCAGAAAACAGTCTGGAGTTAGAGACGCTTTATAACCTCCTCCCATATAATTTTTTTTTTTTTTTCTGGAAAGACCCAGTTATGCTGGCTGTGGGGCTCAGAGCAGAAATGACCGAAGACACCGAACACCACACAGCTCCAGGAGGGATCCCAGCAGCAGGCATGTCATTTTTATTGTGATAAAGCTTATTTTTCTTGATGAAAAGCATTCCCCAACAAGGTTTGCTCTCCATAAAACATAGAAGGAAACACGGATAAGGCCTCTGTTGGCCTGCAAATGTTACCTGCTGTCAGCCCCAGGGCTTTGGGCATCCGTGGCATGGCTGTCTTAGGCCGGTGCTTTCTCTCAGAAATAATCCAATAGCTTTCTATGTGAAGGAGGATGTGGTGACCTTGTGCACAGCTCATCCTGACTCACCTCCAAACATTTCCCAAAACTGCCACAAAAACTGCAGCTGCCATCTAAACCCAAGGAGTGTGATCTTCACTTATATGTGGCACGTGGCCCTCCTGTGTACATAGTGCATGGTCTTCACTGCATTGCTCTGCTGTACACGCTGCATGGTCCTCAGCGTGGTGCTCCTGCATACGTGGTGCATGGTCTTCAGTGCTGAGCTCCTGTGTGCATGGTGCGAGGTCTTCAGCACGGTGCTGCTCACAAAGCAGGTGTCAGGAGAAGCGCAGGTACTTTCACTGGAGGTGGGACAGGAGGACCCTGTGAGGCTGCAGCCTCTCTCCTCTCAGACCCAGCCACCTCTCCCAGGCTGCCCGGTCACAGTGCTGTCTCCTAACACCTCTCCTTCCATTCTGAGAGAATCAGATGTTAGATCATTGCTGTCTGGGGCAGCTCTCCTCCAGGCCTTGTACCTACACACCCAGGGTTACATCTCCTCTCTGTCAGCCAAAGGGCCACAGGACCCCTCTATTGTCCTGGGAGAGTAAATCCCATCTGTCATTGTACCTTCAGGGAGGACCCATCACTGATGGTGTCTCTTGCACTGCCCTGAGCATCCAGGAGCCCAGAGGACTATTCTTGTTGCATGCTTGATGGTTGTGACTGGGCTGGATTTAAATCAGCACATCCCAAAGATGCCAGGAAGGCTGTGACTGATTTGACAGCCCTTCACTTCAAGAAAGACATCAAGGCCCTGGAACGTGTCCAGAGAATGGCTATGAAGCTGGTGAAGGGCCTGGAGCACAAGTCCTGTGAGGAGCAGCCAAGCGAACTGGGGTTGTTGTGTCTGGGGAAGAGGAGGCTCAGGGGAGACCTCATTGCTCTCTGCAACAACCTGAAAGGAAAATGTAGGGAGCTGGGGGTCAGCCTCTTCTCACAGGTAACTAATGATAGGACTAGAGGGAAAGGCCTCAAGTTGCACCAGGGGAGTTTTAGGTTAGAAATGAGGAGACATTTCTTCTCAGAAAGAGCAGTCAGGCACTGGGACGGGTTGCCCAGGGAGGTGGTGGAGTGACCGTCCCTGGGGGTGTTCAAGGAGAGGTTGGACGTGGTGCTTGGGGACATGGCTTAGTGGGTGACAGTGGTGGTAGGGGATGGTTGGAGCAGATGACCCTGGAGGGCTTTTCCAACCTTAATGATTCTATGATTGTATGCTTCTGTGACATCTATATCTTGCTTCCTCTTCCAAGAGCAGAAGATACCCTGAGGCAGCATTTGATCTGTTTTGCTGGCCAAGATGTCACAACCACAGCAGTGGCATTTTGCAGCAGGCAGCCCCCCAATGATGAATTAGAGCCAGTAAGAAAATGAGACTGCACAGAAGTCTGCTTTTCTCTATCTTTTCAGTCTTCAAATGCCATCTGTGGGTGGCAATCACAAGACATCCCAGTCTGCATGGTTAAGAGAGGTTTTTTTTGTGTGTGTGTGTTTCGTTTTTGTTTTGTTTTTGTTTTTGTTTTTGTTTTTTTTCTCAGATATGTTAAGATAAGCTTCCCTGCAGATGTTGATGTCTACCACAGACTTGATGCCTACTGGGCACTTACACTAGCAGCTGGCCAGTGAGTTCAGCATGTCCCAGAAATGGTGTGGTGTTCTTGTTTCTGTCATCCCAAAGTTTCACATGGCTGTGGTGCTCTCCTGAGGGGAACAAGGAGAATGGACTGTCCTAAAGACACCTGTGGGGATATTTTTGTCCTCCCCAGGAGGTGTCATCCTGGCTGGGCAGATGGCTGGATGCCATCTGGTTGTGTATGGAGTGAGTGAGATTGGCTCTGCAGGCACATCTGGGCTGGAAGGGTGGAAACACCTGCATTGAGGGGCTTGGGAGGTGTGGGTCTGCTGCTGTGCTCTGTGGCCTCACTTAATTTATCCCTGGTCTATCAAATAATGACAAAATAATGTGCACTGTGAAATTTCTTCTGACTGTTTTTTAACTGTACATTTTTGTTTGAATGTTTCTGGTTAGCAGTGGCTCTTTCTTGCCCTGCTTCGCTGTAGCACATCTTTCCCAGGTATGTAGCACATATTCCCCAAACCCAGCGGTAAGAGCACACTATTTACCATATAGCAGGAGCAAGTCAATGCTTCAGTAATGCCAGCTTGCTGCTGTTTGGACGCATAGCACACTGAAATGGAAGCTCAGGAAAAAAAAAAAGAGAATTGAAACTAGGTTACTGTTTTCCATATCATTCTTTAAAAAAAAAAATAATAAAATGGAATTATGAAAATCCTTTTGCTTGTTAACAGTAATGTGTAATTAATGTGTTTCATTTCACCCTAACACAAAACCCTGTGAAACCCACATTGCTAATGTGCCTGATTTTTCACAGAGTTAACAGAAATGTGGTTACATCAACCTTTCATTGTATGTGGTGTCAGTTATGCACGGCACTCTTTGTTATGCATTGACTGCGCTCTCGCGCACGTGATCGTCTCAGAAATCTCGCACAATGGCATAAAAAGGCTCTCTTCTTGTCAGCAACACCAAATTTGGAGAAAAAAAAAAAAAAAGAAAGAAAGAAAGAAAGAAAAAGATTTCAAATGATTACATCCTGTTGCAAGAGGACGTATTTTAGTAGAAATAGCTCTGATGTATCATTTATCTTTGCTTGCCATTAATACAACGTTAATTTATGGGCTGACATCATTGGGTACTATTTAAGGAACTGATTTTGATCACCTATTTTAAAATAAATTAATCACCAATTACCACAGACTTCTGTAATTCTGAAATTTTTCCAATCTGCTCTTGATCGTACTTTTTTTGCCCCATTGGGAAGTGTGCAATAGCTGCACTGTGGTCTGCCTTCACTTATATATACACGAGTTGTTTTACCCAGCACAGCTAGTGAGATTTCTGTTTAGCCAGAAAGCTTTTTACAGCACCTACAAGATGGAACAGTTGAAAATTATATTGAAAATGAGTACAAGTAATGGATTAGGGTAATATATAAGGTACTTGCCTGCAGACACGTATTGTTCCTTCCATGAGGATGACTGTTGTACTCCTTCTGACCCAAACCATGTGGAAGTCAAACCAGGCAGGTATTACAGCAATATACAGTAAATGGAGTTAACGATCCCATTTACAGGAAAAAAAAAAAAAAAAAAGAAAACAAAAAAAGAAAACACTAATTTAAGTCTTATTGTAATTGAGAAATGTAATCACCGTAACATGTCCACTGATTTGTGTCCAAAGCTCCCTGAAAGCAATGTCACCACTTTCATTTCCTGCAGCCACTACTGGATCAGGCCCTACTAGCGGCAGGTAGTACAGCAGCTATGAGATGAGATTTTTGCAAAGATTAAAATGCAAGTAGCATTTTTGTGTTAAGGAAATATTGCTTGATACTCGGGAAAAATAGGAAAATGCTTAGTATTGAATGAACATTTTCTGTTAAAAGAAGTTATTTGTGTCCAGTGTCTTACATGTGCTCAGAGATCACTGATGAATGTAAACCCAATGGGAGACACTGCTTGTACAGCGATTTCCTTTGTGCCTTTTGCTGGATTCATGTATGCAGTCATCACAAGCTCTTCTTGTAACTAGCAAATGATCAGCGTTGTGGCAAGAACAGACCTCTATTTCCTCTATCTTGCAAATAATCCCTGCCTTGCCCAATAAGCAAAGGCAATTTGAGGAATTTGTACTGCTGCTCAAGCAAAAGCTCCCTGCTTCTCCCTTGTGAAATGTTTTCTTTTGCCAGGTTTCCACCACTTGTATCACACATTTGGTAATCTGCAAAAGGGACCTGTTCCATATTCCCAGTGTTCATAGCTATTACTATCAGGTGATTTTTTGTGCTGTCTTTTTTAATCAGACAGAGAAACAGATCTTTTACAGAGTCCAAACAGTGACTTGTTATAGCTTGCACTGTGTCATGATATCAATTTATGAAACCATTAAAGCTGTTTCAAAGGCATTCGCTACTGTGCGAAGTTACATTCCTGAAACAACAAGCTTGGCTCTATTGATTCCTCTAGCAACTGTTCAACAAAGTGATTGTCATGAACTAGAAATGTTGTGCTATAAAAGCTCACCTTCAAAATCTCTCCAAAGAAAAAGCTCTGCAAGGCAGTCTAAGTTTTTGGAAGATTCCTGACATTCTCCTTGGTACCTGCGTTTTCTGTAAGGTACAGTTTGGGCACCCGAGTGCTGATTTCCCATGGAAGTTGAGAATCAAATAAAAATAGATTTTAGCAGAGCTTCAAACAAGCCAGCTTACATCTAATTCCCTATCCCTCACATCACAGAACGCTGGAGGTGGGAAGGCACCTCTGGGTCCATCTGGTGCCAGCTCTGCTCAAGCAGGGACACCCAGAGCAGGCTGCCCAGGACCACGTCCAGGTGGCTTTTGGAGATCCCCAAGGAGGAGACCCCACAGCCTCTCTGGGCAGCCTGTGCCAGTGTTCACATGCACCTCTATAGTCTACCAGGAACACCACAGCAGGAAAAGTTTATGTTGGAGATTTTAAAGCTCAAAACAGGAGTTTTGGTGTGATACCAATCCACCATAAACCCTGCAAGATCTGTAGTGAGGTGAGTCTCCTGGTGGATACTTCCACCACATGAAACCTGCAGGCAGGTTACAGCAGTCACACTGCAGCACTGGGGTGATACTAGACACCTTTTGCTCATGGTTCTTCACAATAACATCTTTTTTTTTTTTTTTTTGAAACTGAACTCAGATTTAACTTTTCAATCTGAAGTCTTGCTGCAGTCATGCTCCTTTCTCATCACCTGGTCACTTTTGCTTAGAATCATAGAATCATAGAATATCCTGAGTTGGAAGGGACCCTTAAGGATCATCAAGTCCAACTCTTGACACCGCACAGGTCTACCCAAAAGTTCAGACCATGTGCTTAAGTTCACAGTCCAATCTCTTCTTAAATTCAGACAGGCTCGGTGCAGTGACCACTTCCCCGGGGAGCCTGTTCCAGTGTGCAACCACCCTCTCTGTGAAGAACCCCCTCCTGACGTCCAGCCTAAATTTCCCCTGCCTCAGCTTAACCCCGTTCCCGCGGGTCCTGTCACTAGTGTTAATGGAGAAAAGGTCTCCTGCCTCTCGACACCCCCTTACGAGGAAGTTGTAGACTGTGATGAGGTCTCCCCTCAGCCTCCTCTTCTCCAGGCTGAACAGGCCCAGTGACCTCAGCCGTTCCTCGTACGTCTTCCCCTCCAGGCCTTTCACCATCTTCGTAGCCCTCCTCTGGACACTCTCCAACAGTTTCATGTCCTTTTTATACTGTGGTGCCCAGAACTGCACACAGTACTCGAGGTGAGGCCGCACCAGCGCAGAGTAGAGCGGGACAATCACCTCCCTTGACCTACTAGCGATGCCGTGCTTGATGCACCCCAGGACACGGTTGGCCCTCCTGGCTGCCAGGGCACACTGCTGGCTCATATTCAACTTGCTGTCTACCACGACCCCCAGATCCCTCTCTTCTAGGCTGCTCTCCAGCGTCTCATCGCCCAGTCTGTACATGCAGCCAGGGTTTCCCTGTCCCAGGTGCAGGACCCGGCACTTGCTCTTATTGAACTTCATGCGGTTGGTGATCCAGCTCTCCAACCTGTCCAGATCCCTCTGTAAGGCCTTTACGCCCTCATTTGAGTCCACAACTCCTCCAAGTTTGGTGTCATCAGCAAACTTGCTCAAAATACCCTCTATTCCTACATCCAGATCGTTTATAAAAATATTGAAAAGTACCGGCCCTAAAATGGAGCCTTGAGGGACCCCACTGGTGACCGCCCGCCAGCCTGACGCAGCCCCATTTACCATAACCCTTTGGGCCCTGCCCGTTAGCCAATTGCTCACCCATCGTATGATGTTTTTATTTAGCTGTATGGTGGACATTTTGTCCAGTAGGATCCTATGGGAAACCGTGTCAAAAGCCTTGCTGAAGTCCAAAAAAATCACATCAGCTGGTTTCCCTTGGTCCACCATACGGGTGATCTTATCATAAAAGGAAATCAGGTTAGTTAGGCAGGACCTACCCTTCTGCTTGGATCTTTAAATCCTAGCAGACATCATCTTCTATTTCTATGAAATGTTGTTACACACATTGAAAAATGTTTCTACAAAAAGACAAAACAAAACAAAACAAAAAAAAAAAACACACACACACACACACACAAAACTGAGTACATCCATCTCTTTTTCATTTTTTTTTTCCTTTTCCTCACATGTAATTTCATACATTTTTCCTTGTTTTGTAGGGAGGAGGTCTGTATTAAGAGAAAACATACATAGCTGATACTACCACATCTTCTGAAACATATTCTAAAAATGTGAAAACATTTTTGTGTTCTGCAACAGAACTGCCACTGCTTTGCTCCTCGTGACTGATGAACTTCTCCAGCAGGACAACTGAATTTCTCCATTAGTGAGAAGGAAAGGAGAGACAGGAGCAGCCAAACACAAGAGTGAACACAGGAGTGGGCTGGAGATGCTTTTCCCAGGAACAGCACCTCCACTGCCACCAGCAGCTCCAGGCCTCACTCCTCAGACCAAATGCATCCCACACCAGTGCACCTCTGTCCTGCAGTGGCTATGGGCACGTTGCTGGGACCAGGAAACATTTTTCCTCCTGGTAACTCATCTCAGACGACAGTAGCATGAGGCAGCTCCCCTCTAACTCAGGAACCTCCTCCCTTGTGTTGGGAACTGCTGTGCCTCTGGGAAGGCAGGGCATAATACAGCCCATAAGTGGTCTTATTTCTCTGAGGCTTTTTTGCTCACCTGTTTCTCCTTGTACTGCAGCCATCTGTCCCAGGGTGCTGCTGAAGGAACAGGAGGAGCTAGGATACTTCCTTAAATATACAGGCCAGAGAATTCACTTTCTAATATTTGGAAAAAAAATAATATATATATATATAAATAAAACTATAAACCGTTCTTGTGATTACTCTCAAAAATACAAGTCTTACAAAAATACAAGTCTTGCTCTCAAAAAATAAGTCTTACCTGGGAGACTTAGCACTGCTCCCACCCTGAGATCACACCCCAGTGGGTTTATGTGGACTAACAATGTGCTGTGAACGGGTGGCTCTTTTCATGTTAACTTTTAATTCTTTTGCTTGACACTTTATATTGACATCCCATTATTCACTTCCTCCCTTCTGAGCTTAAACAGTCTGAATATTTTAGTCCTTCTCCCATAAAAATCAGTTTTACATCGTTGCCAGGCTTCCATTCCCCAGAAAGGTCAATGATTGCACCACAGATTCTGGACCCTTGTTAAACTCTTGACCACATTGTTACTAAGGAATTTTATAGGATCCTCTTTTATTTTGGCAAAGTACCAAAACCTAACTAACCCAAGCTGTTCCTCATGGTTCAGGGGATTTAGCTGATGTGAAGAGTTAGCTTGCTGCTCTGTACCTCCTCTCCAGGGGGTTTCCTTTATGGGATTCTCCAGTCAAGCTGGAGGAGAAATCACATTATTTTGCCATGATGATGACACCAACAAGAATGTCCTCCTTGGGGAGTTAGCAGACAGTGTTTTTTTAAATGTGACAATGAATGTTGGACCTTGTCCTTGTGGATGAGGTGAGACTTTAGAATAAAAAACACTTATTACCTGAGGGTCAGAGGAAATAATGGCTGCAGTGCAACATGGTCACTTCTCCAGGTGAACATACATACACATACATATAAATATACATTAACAGACAGTGCAATCTATAGTTATTTCTCTGAAGTATACCATTTCAAGAACATTGTCTATAGAAACTACTCAAGATATAAGAAAATGTATATGAACAAGTCTGTACATTGCAAGACACCTGGGTTTTTGTCCTCCAACAAACCTGAAGGACACACTCATAGAGAATTTATTTATTTTTTAGCTGCCTCAGCTGATGTTAAGCCCATCAAATAACGCTCTTCCTCCTGCTCTCTTTTAATACTTTTTTTAAACAACTTTCACCTTCCGCTTTAATCTTAATAAATAAATAAACGAATAAAATAAGGCTTTATTTTTTAAGTTAATGGAAATAAGACTGTAGATCTTTCGGTATCTATTATTTTGATTACAATCATTGATTTGTTATGTACTAGCATAGATTTCCTTTCTGGCATTAGAGAAAAAACAAATAGAAGATGTTTTCAGATGTAATGAGGAAGGAAGACTTTCCGGAATTATTTTTGTCCAGGTCGATCATTTGGCAGTGGTGGTGTGTACCTTTGTTTGCCACGGTGACACAGCTTTGTCCTGAGCTGAAAAACTTCCTTTCAGCTTCAAGTAGGGTATTCCAACAATTCTTAATTAAAGACTAGAAATGCAAATACTACATTTACATCACCTGCATAATGTATGCTGAAAACAGAAAACATCATCTTGATGACAGTTGGAAGCATATTGCTTACTCAGCAAACATAACAAGAAATAAAATACGTCTTTTTTTTTTTTTTTAAACCAGAAAAGCACTTTTAGTGATTTGTCACAAAAGAAACAACAGCAGTTTAAATTATACAGATGACAAGGATGTTCCTGTTCATTTCTAAGACAGAACATGGGGGTTTAATATTTTATGAAACAAAATTTTAGTGCAATAGCAAAATAGAGGACTTAAACTATCTAGGCACAGGCTTTCAAGACTTAGCTGTATATGACACAACCAATAATGCCCTGAGCACTTCCCTCCCCTGTGACTGAACCAAAGCACTAATAAAAAAGGAAAAAGGGAAAACAAATGCTAACAAACCTAACCTCTCCTTGTACCTGGCAGAACACCCATTCTTGAGGACCTCTTCTGAGAGAAACCAAACCAGCCTGCTTGTGCTGGGGAAACGGCAGGTCAGAATGAGCCACCAATTCCTCATTTGCTTATTTTCCTCAAAGTAAGGCAACAGCTGAAAAAGTGGAGGCAGTTCAATGCTAGGTCTTGTTCTCTCCAGACCTCTTGAACACGAACCGCTGGCTCCTCTTCCTGGCACACCTGGGCCTTGTTGCAAATAGCTTTCACCTCCTGCACAACCTGCACACACCACTGAGGGAGATTCATTTTCAGCATTTGCCCTCCAGTCACATTGTCATTTTCATAGTTTTGGGCCAAGATGGGTACAACCAGTAAAGTAAAGACTTCAGCTTGGCACGCAGTTCTGGGAAGCTCTCAGCACTGATGTGACTGGCTTTGATAGTGCAAAACTGGATGGCAGGCAGGAGCAGGCCTCGTCCAGGGCCACGTACCACTTCTCCAAAAATCTCCACACCATGGGGAAAGCAAAACTCAGGTCCTGTCCAAGTCCCACTTACACTCACATCCACAAAGTCTGAGAGTACACAAATCGCTTGAATTAGAAATGAAAGTTCAGATCCACCTTCTTGTTTTCTTTCTGTATTTGTTTTTAGTTTGCAGAAATTTGCTTCCAGGACTGCCACTGGTTTGCCTGGATAATGCTGTGGTTCACGAGGGGAGCAGAGTCTGGGCTGCTTTTCCTAGCTGTGACAAACATGAGGACCACCTCAGCCAGCTCGCACATCTGACTGCCAGCAGCAGAGGAAACCCAACCGACGCTGTCCTTAAGGGCTGATTCCAAGGACTCAACTTTCTTTACAGATTTTCTCAAAAGAAAAAAAAAAATAAAGAGGCTAGAGATAGAAAAATATTTGATTTAACACTTAAAGTTTTGTGACTCCTTGCTGGTACCTGGTACACCATACAGTGATTTAACAGCATCCTTCCCTGCTTAAATTATGCAGAAGCAAATATGCCATGACTGCTATATCAATGGCTTTACTCTATGAAAACAAATGATTCTTAGGTGACAAAATACAAAAATTTTCCAGTTGTATGAAATTAATGCATTTGGAAACACCAAGATACTGATATCCTGAAAACAGAATTTGTTATGAAAAATGATTTTAATTATCTACCTCGTTTCTATGCCCACTAGCAGCATAGAGCAGTAGCTGGGCGAAACCCTTTGAGACAGGCTATGCAGCAAGTTTGAATAGGGATGGAAGCCTGGAAAGGACTGTGGGAACACAAATTAAGCCTACACTTCTAAACCCTGTAATCTGTTCAACATGGATACAACCAATCTTTTCTGTCCCTTCTCTGCATTTGCTCACTCTTCTTACCCACCAACACCAGCTTCTCCAGCCACCACCACATAGCCCTGAAGATGCTCACCACAAAAGTGTCTCACTCAAATCCTTTCTGGTATTCTGCCTGTGAGAATTGCCTTGAGGACGGTGAGGACTTTAGTAAAGCTAACAAGAGGTGAAATTATGCCTTACTGAAGAATAAGGAAGAAGTGGAATTATCATTACAGCTCTCTCTCCGGCCATGGCCTAATTCGGGGCCACCCACAGCAAGCTGGGGCCCTGCCAAGGCCGAGCCGCTCTCCCAGGGCTGCCTGCTCCGGATGGAGCAGTGCAAAGAACACACACACAACCCCACATCATCTTTTTATGCCTGTGAGATGCCTGCTGTGCTTGTGGATGTCCAAAGAGACAGGCAATTACCACTACTAACGCTTGCATGAGCCTAGATGTTGAAGCACTTGTCCCATTACATTGTGGTTTCAAGCACCTGTGCTGTGGCTCATGTTCTAAGGCTTTCAGATTTCAACATTTCAAAATAAAAAGCTGCTACAGGAAAGATTTCTGACTTGACAAATCCCCAAGGCCATGGGCAGAGTACAGTCTATGCTGTTGGCCATGATCAGGCTCTTCAAGAGATACATGCATACCCTACGGCTTCGATCTAGCCCTAAACAGAGGGTAAGTCAAACTTCAAGGTAAAATTCAAAACATTTCCAAAACATCATTAGCATTTGTTGTTGTAACCCAGACAGTCTTGTTTCACTTATGAGGGTCTCATACGATTTTAAATCTTGGTAACTCCTTGGCTTTAAAATATTCTTAATTTCAGTTTCATTGAAAGTCCTGGTGCCCTCAGTGCAAGAGGAAGTTGGAAAGCTCCCACTCAGCTTAGTCCAGGCCATACTCCCTTCTACTTGTAATGGAAAGAAAATACTCAATTGCCCTTCCTAACAGCAACAGACCAAAATGGGAAAGTGAACATTAGAACAAGAAGGAACTTTTATACACCCTCCCCCAAAAGAACAAAGTCTGCTGAAATGGCAATATGGTGTGCATGCCCATTACCACTCCCATCTTTTCTCTTCTATCCCAAAGACATTTCTGCCAGCTTTCAGGGCTGCCAGCTTTGTTGGCCACCTCTCCTATTTTACACAGCCTATCATAGGACAAAGTCGTAGATAATAAGAAAACAAATTTTGTTACATTATAGATTCACACAGTGGCATTTTAAAGGCAAATAACATTGTACACTTTAAAATTACTCCACAATAACCACCTTTTTTTCAGTAATTTATGCTTAGTTCAGTAATTACAAAAATACCTAGGCTGCGTTTTTCTCATACTCCCAAAATTACTGCACAATTATACACGGAAAAAATGTGACTGACAAAGCAAATTACTTTTCTGAAGATTGCACGAGTTTTTCAGTTTTTCATAATGAGGCATATTTTCTATGTAATTTGCTTACAACTGCCTTCTCATTTTCCCAGTATCTTGAGGCTACAACTTCACCGATGAATTGTTCAAGACGAGATCTCCAGCTGAGGAGAAGTAGAGCACTTCCCACATGCACTTTGCAGGTAAGCTGTGCCAGAGCTTACAGAGATGGCCAGAATATCCAGGTTACCACTTCACAATTCCTTCTCAAGGGGGAAAGAGAGGGCAGGATTCAGATGCATATCGTTAGGTTGGGAGCTCTGTGTAGGACACAGCATTGCACATTTTGCTGTACAACAATCATTACCACTCAAATTTAGGAAAAGCACGTTTACATTGAGCCTTGATGCAATCTTGACCACAGTATCTCAGAAGTTTACAATGTTTGGCCTTGACACACTACACCCATGAAAAACATTATGGTTGATGATGGAATAGCTCCATCTTCTGGAATAAAACTTACTTTTTTGTCAAACCTTTTTGCTTCCAATGTGGATCTGTACATAAAAGTTATTTCAAATCCTAACTTTAATATTTTTACTGATGAAAGGTGAATCCTGTGTAGTAAATGTGATGAATTCAGGATAATATGATTTCTGATAAAATTAAAGAGAGCATTCATTATTTTCTAATGACATTGAAAATGTACATGCATTGTTCAGTATACCATGTTACAAACTAACCTTATCATTTAATAGGCATAATCTGATTTTGATAATACCAATTCAGATTCTGTTTCAGACTAACACTCAGCATACACACACTTTAGTCCTGATTCAGGGTACTTCAGTTTCGTGATAAAAGTCTGCAGTTTTACAAAAGTGTGTTTGCGGTTAAATACTTGCCTGAAACTCAGTGAGACTGAAGCCCATGCTGAAGTAACTGAAGTCTGAAACTATACAGAAGGGTGATTCTTATTACCATTTTTCAAAGCATTTGAATAAATGTTTTAAAGAAATATTTCATGTTAAGCACAACACATTTTAGGTAGGTAAATAGCAGTGAAGGCTTAAAATTTAACACATGGTCAAGTCAGGTGTTTAACCAGAGTGGCCAGAATAAAACTATGGTTACGATTCCCAATTTCATCTTTCACATATCACGGACAAATTGAATTGCTGTTGCTTGAAAAACAAACAAAACAACAAAAAACTATTACAGAACTAGAGCACTGAAGCTATAAGTTATCTACTGGGTGTTGCTGTGTATTATTTCTTGATTTCACGGGAAAGATAGAGCCACGAGAAAAAAAAAATGAAAAAAAATATATAAATATATACACTACATCTACTTTTGAAATAGTGATATCTAAAGTTAATATGTAATCATGGACACACCAGAACAGCAGAAATTTAAATAAACTTGCTTACCAAAACAAAGCAACTGAAGCTTTATTTCTCTATATAGAAAGATGAGTCCTTATGTGCATTCTTTTAATCTAAGGAAAATGAAAAAGCCATGCAGCCCTTGCAAGAAATGAGTCCTAAGGTGGTGTATATATATACGTACATACACGCACACAATGTTTCCCCTTTAACAGATGATTCCTCTCAACATATTTCAAGTCACTTAAGAAAGCAAAAGTCATGACTATTACTTTATAGTAGAATATTCTACTACAATTTTTTCAGTACAATAGCAAAATCATTGTATCAGCCACCATATTGCTCACATCAGTTAAACAAGAGCAAGGAACAAAACTTGAGCAGATAAACATGTATCTGGAAATCAGACTCCTTATGCAAAATACACACAATGAAAAGATATAGAACACATGAAAGGAGTTTTCTTCAAAAAAATTATCTTTCAACTTTCTGCAACATCATGTGTCATATGGCTTTTGAATGGAGGCATTAGTTAAAAGAATTTTCCCACCCATAGTCAAGTATTCACTGTATTTAAGTACAGCAATGCAAGGACAAACAAGTTCAAATTTAGTAAACTGTATTACTTTATGTAATACAGCATTAAAATTCCTTTCTCTAAGGCTACAAAGACAGATTTACAGTAATATGAGGTACCAGCATTTATGGCAGGAAAAGTAATGGAAAAGAATTATACAGCATTGTCATCAGACTTTTTTTTTAATCTTTCCCTTTTCTTTGTTTTTGCCTTTTTTTTTCTTTTTTTTTTTTATTTAAACAAAATACATGTCTTGATGATCACATGCTTTAAGCTTATGCTCATTTATTTATTTATATATATATATATATTATTTGTAGGGGCAATTGAGAGAGAGTCACAAATAAGGAAAGGACACTAAGGTTTTAATAAGGGCAACAAAAAAAATGTTTTCACCAGAATAGATTCACATTACAGTACACCAATATTGACAGCATTCTCTTTTGTCTATTTTTGGTACATAAGATGGAATCTCTCTACATAACCTCATAAGGCTTCAGTAACTAAAAAGTAAAAAACCTATTAGTTTACAATTTATTTAAAAATTCTGAAAGACACAGCAAGTTCTAAACTTTAGTAGTGCTACCCATACACAACCATCTGGTTTAAGAACCCAGTAAAAGAGTGTCCTTTCAAGGGAGCTTGCGACAGCAGAGTTGTGCAATATGGATGTCTCTTACTACAAGAAAAAAAAATTACACATGGCACATTCTCATTCATATTTTTGCAATGTAAAAAGTTACAAACATACCTAATCAAATAAATAATAATAAAAAAAAAAAAGAATCTGAAATGTGTTTGTTATGTGTCCTAAAATCACTACGCAGAATAATGGAAACTTTCACTCACAGATTATTTACATGGTAATACCCAGGTGAGGGTACACACTGCTACAAAACTCATAAAACAAAGGGTAAACTTGAAATGTTCTCCATAATAAAGGTCTAGCAGCATGACTATATCTAATGCTGTTTGTTTTCTTGAATGTTTTTGGAAGTTTGTTTTAATCAATGTCCTCATCCAGTTCATAATTGTCTTTTTCATAAATATCTTTTACTAAAAGAACCCGTACGAGCATATTTTCCAAAGTGTTGCGGTCCAGTGAGGTGGAAGTGTACCAGATAGGACTATCCGAGGAGACAGAGCATTCTGGTTGCAAATAGAACATGTCCGTCCTCTGATTCAGATTCTGTGGGCTACAAGGTGGAAAACAAGGGGAGTTAGAATAACAGTTTCACAGAATGTATTAATACATTAGTATTTCTGACATTGTGTTAACGAAATCCTACATGTATTTAGGCAAGTTATGAAATGAAGATTAATGTGGAAAAATACTAAAATTCCTTCTATTTTACTCAGAGGGTTGGTCACTAAGCCTTAAAATCCCTTAACACCTGACCTGATATATTTTGGAGTTCACATACATGCTTAATCCAACTCAGATATACCCTCTAAACCACTAGGAAATTCTAGTATTTTGTTCTTTTAAGCAAGTCTTCAGAAATAATTTTCAATCCTGCATATACAAGTGCTCATTCATGCTCTATCCTTCATAAATGGATGCCCCACTTCTACAGGCATTCAAGATCAGGCTGGATGGGGACTTGGCCAAACTGATCTAGTGGGTGGCATCCCTGTCTACGGCAGGGGGTTGGAGTTAGATGATCTTTAAGGCTTCCCACTTCTCCTTCCCACTTTTTGGAAAAGCCAGCATTTTTATAGGAACAAGCAATGGTATATTGTGCACAACTGTGAATGAGAGTATCCCTCAGGTATCAGTTGCAATTGTCAACTGTTTGGCAAGTGTATTTCAACCACAGTTTGGCAAATATATTTCAAAAAGCTGACATTTCCTTAAATTTTGCAATATTTCACATACAATAGATTTTAAAGTGTTAAATATGTTAATTACATGATTTCATCAAAGATGCAAAGTACATGTTGTTAGAATTGGAACCAGGAAAAGCAGCCTGCTGCTCTAGACGGCAGTGGTGACCAATATCTCAATATCTGCAAGACAGTGGGACCCTAAACAGTGTTCCAAATGGACGTACGTGAGTTCTTTTTCACAAACTTGAGAGTTTTCTACAGAAAAGTGATTTGATCCCCACTAACCCACTACTAGAAGTTGAGTATCAGTTTTTTTTTTAAAAAAAAAAACAACAAACATGTTCCTCAGTGTAATAATACACCCTCTTCAGATCATCACAGTAGATAGTGGAAAGGTGAAAAAAACAACAATACACCTCACAACACTCACAACTGAATTAATGAAAAATGAGGTACTTGCATTAACAGACAACCACAAGTTTCTTTTTATAACATCATATACTTTACTTCTGTCTACATCTTTCTTCAGTTTTAAGAGTAAAACATTGTTTCCTAACACATGAAGTGTTATACTTCCTTTGATCTACTGTGTACTTTTTCTTCTCCTGTATCACTTGCCTATTCCACTTACAGTTACATAAAAACTCCACTAAAATCCATTGCTGTGGTGGCTGATCCAATTAATGAAAAATATTTTCCATGAAATCCTGTTTTCAAACACTTCCAAAACATTCAGCTGCTAAATTAATTTATTTTTTTTAATTTTCCGTATTTCTTTTAATGTATTAATTTCTGAGGGGACTGGAAGGAAACAAGCTATTTATAAATAATGGGTCACTGTCAGTAATATTTTTTCTACTACAAAAATACTTTAACTTACTTTAAGGTACCTCAGAAGTATCTACATTTCAAATTTCTGATGATTTAACATGAAGCAAATCCATTGTCTTGACCAACTTCTTACTGAAGAGACACTGACCTCACAAACACCCTCAGCAGCAAAACCTATCAGATTCCTTGTTGAATCTGCAGAGATGCTTGATGTTGCTTGGTTAAGAAGACAATCACATTATCATTCCCAGATGGAGCCCTTAACAACCAATACTGAAGTACTCCACTGCTCTTTTGCAGGTATTGTCTGTTTACAGGAGTGGAAATTTCCATGCCTTCATTTCATATTTTTTAGAAGAATTCAATTCATTTCTTTTGCTTGAGCATATTTCATCATCAAAAAGTATCCCTTTTCTACTCTGGTATTACCATTCATTTCTACTCTGGTATTACCACTCAGGTCTACTCTGTATTACCATTTCATACATACCTTTTAGACAAATAGCACTCAAACATTTTCACAGGGCACCTAGCTGGATCAGACGTGTTTTCAATTTGTTCAAATATTGGTTCGTCGTCTTCATGTTTCCTTTTTCCAGTAGTAATTTTATCTTTAAGAAGAAAACAAAGAACATCTAAGCCATAACTTGAGGTTACTGCACATTTTTCAATAAAACCCACCAGGTACTGCAATTCAATCACCAGAGCTATGTATATCTGCACACTGGAAATGCAACCCATAGCCACAACAATGTCCCAGATGTAGCATGTAGACCAGTGAGCTGAAAGGCATCATTTACTGCAGATTACTACTGTAGTCTCCACAGACAACACACTCCCATTAAAGATCCAGGAGCCAAGAGCTGCTAAACTCTACGCAATGGCAGACCTCTGGCTCCTGGCAAGGTGCCCAGATGTCCCTCAGATGAGCGAAACGTGGATGCAATACTTACATACTCGTACAATACTTATTCTGAAACTGTCATAGTACCTTCACTATCAGCTCTGCATAGGGAAGACACTTGATATCGAAGACAAGCTTTGCTTTCCATTGTTAAAGGATTTTTCTTCCACTGTCTAAAAACAGTGCCAAAAGAAAGTCTTAAGTGCTGCTCCACTGTTTTCAGACCAAAATACTTGGTGTTAAAGTAGAACAGTGTATTCAGAAGAGCAACTGGTGAATGTGATCCTAGCTGTTTAATCCTCCATAGATAATCTTCTTCAACTCGAGAGAATATCGACCCTTCAGGAAAAAAAAATATTAGAGAAAATGGATTAGCCCATAAACTGTCCAGATGTAAAAGAATAAAGTTCTTGTTTGATGTAAAATTTAGTAAAATGCTCATGAGAGAAGCCTCTCATATTTCATTATACACCCAAGCCCACAAAAACCACCCAGTAAGCACACAAGCATCCATTGTTTCAGGAAGAGACAGTTGATAAGGAATATAAGTATATGCAATTTTATACAGATTTCTTTAATTATTTCAACAGTATTTCTTACATGTGACTCCCTCACGTTATCATATAAAAGCAGATGTTCAAGGGGCTAATCTTAGTCCCTTCAAAAAAAACATATTTTTTAGTTCTCTATATTCTGCTCACACAAGGTTTCTGAATAGCTGCACCTTCATTCTTATTGCTCATGGATATCTCACTTGGAAATTACTTCCAGGGCATATGTTTGCATAGGGAGGGCCAGAAACAGAGCCCTCCAAATCTATACAGAAAAAGAAGACAATGTCAAGTAGAGAGAGGAAAGGGGTTGGTAAGGAGGAGCCCTCACTCACAAGAAGATTGTGGCAGAGATGGAAGAATGGATTCTGCAGTTCAGCACCAAAATTGATCTGCCGGGAAAATTTTCCTAGAATACCACACTTCTGTTTCCTCCATGAATCAACAATCTTCCTGAGCAAAAGGCTCAAAACTGAGAGTTCTCCCAGTCTAGTTAATACTTAATATATAGCTCATTAGCCCAGTGCCCACCTGCCTGTTTCCCACTTGAGAACTCACTTGGGCAAAAATAAATTCAGCTCATGTAAAAAGTCGAAAACAAGCTGCTTTTTCTGGTTTCTCTCTCCTGAAGATGGATAGCCAATTTAAAATTAACAGGTGGTGGCAAAATCAACTCTTGCAACATGGATTACCAAGAAAAAAGATAAGAATTACAGGCACAGTCTTAACTGAAATCTTAGATGAAATCTTGGTGATTTTTAATCAATGCACAAAATGTTTCTATGTAACTACATGCTTAAGAAAACAGAGCTATTAAGAGAGAAAAAACATACATGACCAAAAAGAAAATTACCATCTGGAAGTATGCTTGGTTGCCAACTTCTAAGGATTTTACTCAATTCCTGTTCAAACGTCTGGTAGACTGGATCAATAAATATGTTGTCTTTTCGATTACTTCCATATAAATACTACAGAGAAGAGAGTAACAGACAATATTTACAACGTCAGATTAGACCAAATCCTGTGCACTACAGGGTTGTTTGTCAGTACAATACTTGCACTCTTAAAAAAAAAAAAAACAAAAAAAACAGTATCTGAAAATAAAATGAAAACCTACTAAATACTGGAAAAGTTTTAAACTCCAGTGCAATGTATATTGTAAATTTTTAACTAGATATGAATCATAGATTAATTACAACTCTAACATTTTTCTCTAAAATGTTCTTGTATTCAACATTGTATCAGTGAACGGTGAGTCACTGAAAAAAAAAAATAATAATAATTTATCTTTTCCTCCAGCTATGTCTTCAAAGAAAAAACACATTTAGCAAGAAACTGCCATTTTATTCATGAAGTCTGGTCAACCACAAAAGCATCTCCAACACAGACATCAGAGAAAAAAAAAATCAGCAGTGCAAGAAAAATGATAGGTTGATGCAAGGCACCTGCCTATTCTGCTGTCTATCTTCACCCTCCTGACCTTACAAACAAACTCTTTTGAACCTTTACCAAGAACTCATGGCTGAAGGCTATGCTAGTGTTTGACATTATCCTCCCTGGAGACATTTCTAAGAAATAGAGGATTGGATTCTTAAAATTTCCACTCCAGTGTTATCTTTATGTGAACAAGCCTGTTAGTGAACACAATAAACGTGACAGACAAAAAATGTACTCAGTTCTGGCAATGGCATCTATTTCTGTACACATACTTGAGATAATATTAAACAGCACTCGTTTTTATTAAACAGTTCAGCATATGTTGATTTGCTTATCTTTGCACTGTACTTTTATAATAAGGAAAAATTAATTAACACACTTCTTAGAAGCTTCCTTCAGGTAGGTATTCTTCAAAGTACAATATTCCCCAAAATGTGATTGTTTCTATACACATTGGTTTTGATTTTATAATGCGGTTCCAAAGCAGACAGTACTGCTTACTATAAGCATCACAGGGTTTGCTCCTCTCTCCCTTTTGAACATTTTTCCTCCATGAGTTTCCCTTTTCTCTGTATTAAACACTCCCATAGGTCTCTATCAAACACTGGCAGCAATACTGAAATCAGAGCGAAAACTCATTTGAAACCAACTCCCACTCAAACCCAGTGACAGTTCAAGTAAAAATGTTTCTGTTTTCTGGTTCACAATATGTTTGGCTAAACCCTGACATCTCCTGTAAAAATCAGTGAGACCATTGATGCTGCAGGGTCTACGCAATAATGCCACATTAGGGTCTTCCCTGCTACACAACTACCAAATGCACATCATCACACCTTCATTTCTATACTATAGTGCTGTGCTCTGCTACACTGCGAGCTCTGGAGGGGGCAGGATTAGCATTAGCAGCTTCCAAGTGAGATGGTGGTAAGGTGATGGTTGGACCAGATGATCTTGAAGGTCTTTTCCAACCCTTATGATTTTATGAGCTCTAAGGAAACCAGAGCCACCAGGAAGGCACTATGGGGCATGCTGCTTTCTGCAATGGAAAACAGCCTTAATTACAGCCCAAAGCACATTCAAATACCTGCTTAGCAATATCAGCCTGAATTTTGCCCAAACCACCCCATTATTAGACTTACTATTAGATTATGTACTCTTGTTTCACTAGCATTTTGCTGAGAGTATGCAGACATAGATTTATTAAGGGGTGGAAGAAAAGGTGACCAACTGAACTGGCTTTAATTCCACCTCTCCCAGTGCACATTTTTATGCATCTGCTGCAAATACCACACGCTTCCCCTCAGTGCCACACATGCAAAAAATCATCTTACACTGGGACAAAGAATGAGGGCCACGATGCAGCAGGAGTGCAAGGCAGGCTAACACCTTTTCCACAGGACTCCTTTCTGCTAGATGCCCACCCCATCACGTGACAACCTTTACTTTGAAGTGTTGTATTTTTCAAGAACGGTACTTCAAAGATGCCAAAACCTCACTGAACCAACTCTGGCCATAAGCAGAACAACTTCAGCTGCAAATGAACCAGAACTGAGAAAATGTACTGGTTTGATTCAAGGACTAGTACACTGTGACAGATTTTTCAAGTGCTTCCTTTAAGAAAATAAATAAATAAATTACACAGTCAGAAAGACAGCTGAAGACTTGATGGACTCCTTAGCACTTCCACTGTGCTACACCCATGCCACTGCCAAGAGGAAAAGCTCCAGCCTGAGCCAGTGCCTCACCATAGTGAGTTTGGTAACTTTGATGGAAGAGGAGAGTGCTCTATTTCTGACTCACGTCTTCCCCATTCTCTTTCTTTGATGTATTACTCCAAGTTAGTAAACTATTGCTGGTCTCTGGCATAATTTTATCCTTATCTGGCATCATTTAATGTTCTGAGCCCCTTCTGAGTTAAACAGAGCAAATAACTTTTACACAGTAACAGGCAATTTATCCAGTCTTTCATGGGTACCCATAAAGGGGTTGTCAGATGGAAAGAAGGGGTAAGGACATACTAGAAGGCAATGTGTTTTGTGGTAACTACACTGCATTTAGAGTACTACTAACTTGTTTAAACGTCTTTCTTCAAAAGGCTAATGCATACCCACATACATAAAATTTGCATTAGCACACAAATGTTGGCTGCAACCTTTGCCAGATCACATGCTTACATGTTTCTGCTCCTCTTGCCTCTGTGAAATGCAAACTCTTCAGAAAAAGGGCAAATATGCCTATCATTCTGAATACCAGTGGCACAATTGGGCCAGACAATGAAATGGGGCTGTTAACACCACCTATATTAAATACTGGATGCTAAATATAAGCAATAATTACATAGTCGTATGAGTACTAGTTATTCCTTTAATGTTTCAGCATTGTACGTGTGTTAGAGCTCCTGATATTTGTGTTGTACAACACAAGCAACTGGTTCTGATGAACTAAAAAAGAAAAAAACTTATTCTACGTATAATTAGCTTTCACAATAGGCAAAATAAACATTGTCAGTGGCACAAAGACAAATTGAAAAAGATAAAAGCTATTAGTCAAGTTCCATTTTATAAACACATCGCTCCTCTATGTTTATCAGCTCAATATGAGTATTTTCTATTCAACAGAAAGATACAGAGAGACAGTAGATCATGCAAGTGCAGTGGCAGAAAGCTAGCTGAATTTGAAACATGCTTTGTAGCAATATTGACTAAAATGCCAATGAAGGCTCAGTTCTGAAATTTCAACCATGAGGGAACGATATCAACTAACTCTTTAATTTTGTATAGTCTTAATATGGAAAAGTTACTGGAAGCACTAGTTCTTTTAAAAGATTTTGATTAAAATATTTGATTGAAAGATTTGTTGAATATTTGTTATTCAAGTACTTTGCTTTAAATGTAAAAAAAGTTTAAGCAGGATGACAAAGTTTGTGAACATCTTGCTTTCTACATCATATGCATTTTTATTGCCTTTTAAATTAAATGAAATTTTCTGTGTTCTCAGCTCTAAACATGGTTTATTTTATCTATGATTTGACTTATATACCAAAAAAATAAGACATTCTCTGCTTAAATGATAAGCTGTGGAATAGTTTTTTTTCCATATCTAGTGATGTGTTATTGCCTTCACATAAAATACATCTAAACTGACTCCCTTTTGCTTTGAAATATGATGTAATTGCAATTTGGGGGTGGAAGGCAAAAAAATACAGCACAGTTTCTTGCATTCCAGAAAAGAAAACTGCCTGCCCCCATCTTCAATATTCAGTAAATTAGGCTCTCCCAGAACAACACTTCAAATAGCTTGTTTCCACTATCTGCCAAGTAACTGAATTAATAAAACCTTTACAGCTCATTCCTAAATTTCATTCTTCTTTTACATTAAGCCATCTTTAACAGTCAAATGAAGCACAGCATTTGGAAAAATTATGTCATTTTAGATTGCAAATTCCTTGCTTCACCCCAGCAAAAAGCTTAAAATTATACCATACCAGCTTACATTTGAGTTTTCTGCATGGGTCTGCAAACTCATCTTCTATACAGACAGCTTTCTATAATGTGATATATACGGCAGCCTCTCTGTGTTCCAGATCACAGCCATTATATTAAGAATAGCTCCTAGCCTCTTCTCAGCCAATAAATCCACATTATCTCCATTCTCCCACTGAAATGGATTAGAGTGAAATCAACAGCTCCATTTCCCATCTCTACAGCCTCTACTAACCTCCTGAATCCCAAGACACAGATAATAGATGCTGTCAGGTGCATAGTTCTCTCCATTTGGCCTTCGAATTTCATTGACAAAATGTGCCAACCCATAGTTTAACTCAGCTGAAGTATGTGATAATAGATCTTCCTTTAATTTCACAGACTTTGCTGTAAAATAAAGAAAAAACGCTACATTATACAACAGTATTATTACATGCTTGGGGTGGGATGGGGTATTTTTGGACTGAAGGGGGGAAAACTGGCTTGTTGTCCTCTACACTAACCAATGAATGAGTCTGGATGTAACAAGTAGTTCAAGTGTTAGGTCTATATTGAAATAGGCAAGGCTACCAGAGTAAAGTCTAATTAACTAAGTGCAGCATCACCCACTGAAGAATTTACAGTCATGCACAGCTGAGGATGACACAGAAGCAGAAGTAGCCCAAGATGCTGAAGTGAACACAGTGTTGTAGAGGGAGACCTTCAGGGGAAATGACAGTTTCCAAAGATCCAACAGCATAACACAACAGTGCTAAGATGCATGTGGGAACTGAAGAACAGCAAGAGTACCAGCAGTCCCTCTTTCTCCCCTCAATGTAAATAAATGTCCATACAGCAGAGCTTTGCAGAAAGAGAAGCAGCGCTCCACAGGAGTGAAGGCCACACCATGTCAGAACTCCAAAACCTTGTAATGTCAGCCTCTGATGAAGATCTCTTCATCCTACAAAAAGTAGGATGCCCCCCCCTTGCAACTCAGAAGAAGCACAGAAAAGGTACAAACTCTAAAGCAAGTTAGAATACAGGGAAAATCAGGATGCAAACAAACAATCTAAATGGTCACAAAGAAAAGGTGAAAGGTTCTAGAAAGGTTCTGTCCTGGCTTGCACTAGAAGTGTAAGTCACAGAACATTGAGCCAAGTAGGGAAAATTTCTTTACTAAAAAGAGTGTGGCAACTCTGCGGTAAAATAATCCCAGTTATTGTAGGAACATTAGGGACATGTGAAAATTTCTAATAATTCCAGCTGAAAATCGGACATTATCAACAGTTCTCACTAACACATTAAAATCTGGATGCCAGATTTTTGGAAATACTTACTTGATTTCAGTTCCTCTAATTCTGGCAGCTCTTCGTTTAAGTGCCGAGACTTCACCCAGTGCTTCCACGCGTTTACACCATATGCATATTTAAATGGAAAACTACACTCTGAGTTTTCAGAGCTATCATCATGAGACTGGTACTCTGACACCGCTTTCCTCTTCACTCCCTGCCATTGAAACAAAGTGGTTAATGCTACTAATAGCTTCTAACAGGAATAACAGAAGTTGGGCAGAATAAGCAAGCTGCAGGCCAAATTATAAACTAAAGGTTCAGTATAAAGGAACATACGTTTCCTTCAGCTAGAGCCAGCAGGTAGTTTCTGTGTTGAATATACTTCTAAGAGGAGTGTTTACTTAAGCTGACAGTCATTTCTAATTCACCTTTCAAACTGATTTCTAAAACAGACAAAAGATTTTTGATAATGGATTTGCTGCATTGGTTATATCATATTAAGCAACAAACATAAGGCACCCAATAATTCAGTGTGTTTTTAGGATTTCATTTTGTCAATGCATAGGATGTTAAAAGATACTATCAATCTGTCAGGTCAACTTTTAGGCTTAGCTGAACTCATCAATAGGAAAGCCAACACGGGCCCAAAATTAAAGCATGCCTAACAGTTAAAGGGATAGTACCGTTAGTACAGACTCCAAATCTAAAACCAGATCCATTCATTCTTAGTAAGTTTTATTATCAGCTTTGCGCCAGGCATCAGAAACTCTATTGCCTGTTAGCTTCCTTCGAAATAAAAGAATAGGGCTAATTTGTTTGCAATGTCTAAACTAGGATTTTAACTGAAAATAAAATCTAGGAAAATTACAAGCAAATAAAAAAGTAACTTCTTTTAACCATTTTATACAGTAGGTGCTACTGTCTCGCTATAAGCCATGGTAATGCCAACATTCTTCTATTTGACTATCAAATTAAATCATGAGAGTTTTGTTTAAATTCAAGGTAGAAAAACATTGAGAATACAGTAAGTATATAAAACAACAGGTGAAGCACTAACTATATCCACAGATCTATCGATGTGAATCCTTTATAGCAAATTTAGAAAGCAATTTTAAATTCTTTACAGCAGAATATAGAAACTGCACCCCTATTAAATCTAATAGTTAACTGTAACAGTCGAGGACTAAAATAAAATGCTTACTTTAAGTATCAATTTACATCAAAAAGATAGGGTACTACATACCCTAGGTACATACGCAGTAAGAGCCTACAAGCAGTATGAAAATTGAAAAAATCATGGCATATTTTTGCCCACTAAAATTTTGTGTCTTTTTAATAGCATTATATGATTACCTTCTTTTTGGAGCGCGGCCTTGGCTGTTCCTCATATTCTTCCCCAAAAACGGGAGGCAGTAAAAATTCATTTTCTGTATCAAGCTCCTCAGTTGCTGAAAATATATTAACAGAAACTTAATTTTTAACTCCTTTTGGAAAATACTGGTTTGAAAAGACAATTACCTATACCAGCATGCATTAATATATGGGGTCTACAAAAGGCCACATGAAACGTTAACGAGGACGGGATTTTACTAAGAAGGAATAAGCCTATTCTTACTTTAAAGGTAAGGCAAAACTACCAAAATGCTTTTTCTAAATAAATTGCAAAGTACACAATGCTGAATATTTTCAAAAACTATCTCACATCACTATGTCAGCATTTCTTCATACTCTGGTCTTTCACACAATTTTTCCTGCCTAGGCAGTCTTTGGTATTAAGAAGTTTAAGTTATGGTAAAAATGAGCAACTATGAATGGAAAAATACAAATTAACTTAATACAAGCACTATGTTCATTGACTGCTGTCTTTTGTATTCATGTTTTGTATTTTATATAGCTACTGTATGTGATTAAAAATGTGTCAAGAATGTCAGTTCTTTCAGAGAAACTGCTTTTAGTCTATATTTACAAGGTGGAGGCCTAGCTTGTGACAGATGATATTATAATACATGTAAACAGATAAAAATGCATTACAATATAATACTACTTATTTAACATTTCTGGGTTAGGATGAAGGTCTATTACTTCAGGCAACACAGCACAATGAGAGAACATACAAATAGCTTAATGGTATAAGTTCCAAATTTATTTACTTTACTGAAGATGGTTCATCTCTCATGCAACTATCAGACAATGACTTCATTCAAAGCAATGTTCTTCTGAAAATTATTCCAATTTTACCACCTTACTAGTCAAGAACTTATTCAAACTATCACCAAATGTATCACCACAATTAGGAAAACTGGTCCAAATTAAAATATCATTGGCATTCAAAGATTTAAGAACTCTACCCCCACACTAAACACCAGCCTTTCTCCTGCTATCAAAAATAATTGAATATCAGAAGCACTCCAAGAAGATTAACATCTACTATAAACTGCTATTGTTTACTATTCCACTTTGGTTTTTACTTCCATGATTTTTTCCTTCCTTATGTAAAAAAAGCCTTTCTTGTACGGAGGGTTAAAAAATAAAGAGGGTACATATTGCTAATAATACTTCCTCAGATTAATGTCAATCTGTTTTCCTTACTCCAAGACTTGATCTTCAAATCAGACATGCAGCAAACTGAGAAATTCAGTTTGGGCAAGTAGCGTGGATATATCTACAGCACAAGGCAGAAGAAGACTTTCAACAGCAGATATAGAAACTCCCCAGGGAAGGTATGAGTTATATGCCCTAAGAAGCTACATCTAAGGGGTTCTACCTATAACCAGGAGCTTTCTTGGATTGAATAGTACACAGTGTAAGGAAATAAAGACTTTTTGCCTGCATTCTGTAGAAAACAGTAGAAATTGTAAAATTTAAAACTGAGACCTTCTTTCAAGAAAGGTCTCAAATTAGTGATTTTCCTGTTAATTCAAATTTAAACTTTTTCAAATATATGTATGGATATGAATAAGATACTAAAAGGTAACATATTAAAAGGATATTTGTCCTTTTGTCATAGAACCATGGAATGGCCTGGATAGGAAGGGACTTCAAGCATCATCTAGTTCCAACCCCCCTGTCATAGGCAAGGACACCACCCACTAGATCAGGTTGATCAGGGCCTCATCTAACCTGGTCTTAATCTCCAGGGATGGGGCATCCACAACCTCTCTGGGCAACTTGTGCCAGTGCCTCACCACCCTGAGGGAAAAACTTCCTTCTAACCTCTAATCTAAATCTCCCCTCTTTAGTTTAAAACCATTCCCCCTTGTCCTATCGTTATCTATCCGAGTAAAGTATCTACTTGTCATCTCCACTCTAAACCAGCATTTCACTTCACATGTAAATATCTGGTGATTCAGGATGAATTCATTATTGTTTTCCAGGATCCATGCTATTTGAAACTTCAAGCCTTCAAAGTATCCTTCCAAAATCCATGTCCAAAAAAAAAAAACATACATCCATATAAGCCATAAGCTTATGAAAGATTAACTCCTTAATTAATTCCTTATCTTTGCATGTTGCTTAAAATACCATGTTTAGAAAGATGGTGAAAGTCCTTTGGAAGTCCCCAGTCCTGCAACAGCATGGCAAAGTTTTACTAAGAGAGTCAGCCAAGTAGATTTTGCAATCAAATTAAGCTCCCATGAAAGGATGATAAAACAAATTGTAATAGCTGTCCATAATGTCTGTTTCACAATATATATTAAAATTACAGAAAAAATACCTCTTGGAAAGTCTATTTCAATATCAAGGTCTCGTTCATATGGAACATCTGGCAAGCTTCTCTGTGCCTCTGTTTCTGAGTTTAGTATATTTGACTCAACTATCATACCTGTAAATAAACAAAAATGGAAAAAAAAAAACATTTTAACTAACATGGATTAGTCAAAACTGGACAGATTTAGACTGTTATAACCTGATTGGTTCTAAAACTGCTTTTTCTGCTCATCACAAAGTCCTAGATTTTGTTGGTTTGGGGATCTTAGATTTACGTCTTCAATCTGATTTCCTTTAAACAGGGAAGATACTTATGATCCCATCTGTCCCTCTTCATTAAGGTGAGTCTCAGTGTATAGAATACCAGATACTGGGGAATCTGGATCTTATCAACCAATCACAGAACACAGATAGGCTTGAAATATGTAACTACTTTTCTACATACTTTGGCCAGCAAACAGAACAGACTTTCAAGTCTGTGAAAGATATCCTTCAAAAGCAAACAAGGAAGGCAGGCTGAGAGAAACAAAAGCTTGACACAGAAGTGCTGTCTGGTGCTGATGTGTCACTATCTTCAGAGAGGTGATACTTGCATGTGAGGATCAATCAAGAGCCAAACCATCATTAGGTAATCTGGTTTTGTTGACGACGGTTCCACCTCTGAAATGTATGTTTCTTTAAGTTTTAGCAGCCCCCTGCTTCCCCACACACAACGTAAAATGTGCCTAGTAAAGTATTACCACAAAGAGAATGGGCCCCTGCTGTATCCCACCATGTTCAGAGGAAGCTGTTCACACCCATGTGAGATGTGAACCTCAAAGACACAACTATGGAGAACACTTCCCCTAAAGCTTTGACTTGAGCGTGTCTGGAAGGAAGAGTGGTCTGGTTATGACTTGTTTTGAGTTACACTGAGAAGCAAACCTGTGAGTGCAAACATAGATGACTGCTTGCTATCAGCCGGGATGCTGGCATAAGCAAAGAGAATGTTTATATTTTTAAAGACAAAGGTAAGACAAATGACTTTGCCCACCAAAGTCATGCAAGAGACTTCAGAAAGTTTTTTGTACTTTAAATGTGTTAAAATGTTCTAAAATATTTAAATAATTAAGATTTCAACTTAATATAAGAACTCAATAATAGCACTGTTGCACTGAAAGAATGTTCCCCTACCATCAAAAAAACCCTCCTCTTTATTTAAATATACCCCATCACTCCAAAGAGTCAAATATATGGTAACTAACTCACTGGCCATGTCAGAAACTTCTGCTTTTCCATCATGTTCAGGCAACATCCCCGACAAAGTCAGTAGCTCAGACTCCAGAGGATTTGAGGGCACTTTTCCCCTCAGCTCTTCTATTGCTGCAAGGATTTTCTCTGTGCTATCCAGAGTAGTGGGCAAGAAAACCGGAACTGGCACCTGTGTAGACAGGAAGGAAGAGATGATTAGAAAAAAAATTCCTGCAACAAAGCAACAGCAGCAACCAGCACAGGAACGCCAACTCAACACCCTTCTAGAAGACCGAATTAAAGTGGATTAGAAAAATATCATTTCAGTGTGAGATAAAAAAAAATTGCTGACAGGTTAAAAAAAATGAATACAAATGATTCAGAATGGAAGGGCGAACAGGAAAGGACACAAAAGTAGATACAACAAACTATAGTGTGTCAAAATCTGAACAGAAGGAATTTTGGAGCTCTACACCTCATTCTGACTGTAACTTCAGACTAACCGTTTGGACAAATCAACATCCTCTTTTCATGACTTGTTTGTGAAAGATGGAATTTCAGGAATTCCTTTTTTTTTTTTTTAACCACTGTTTGGATGAGATTTGGTACATAAATGATAACAAATTTAACTTAGAGTTATTTTCTTTTCCCAGTACAAGATTCTTTTTTTTTTTGTTGTTTTCTTTCTTGCTTATCCTGCTCTGCCATCCCTCCCTAACACAATCTTTCAGTTTCTCTATCACAAACAACAAATCTAGTTGTTTAATGGTTATTCAGCAAACAAAAACATCACTCAGAATTGTTTCTAAAATGTTCAGCAGTGCAAGATTTTTACACAAGCAGGCAGATGGGTCCTAAAGAACAATCAGGAAATTACATGCCACTGTCAGATTTCTGATCCCAATTCAATAAATAGTGCAGCAATATCCTGCAGTCATTTAGATGGAGCAGAATGATAACAGTCAGCAGTACAAAGTGGTCCCTTGCATGCATGTGAATGGATGCCAATTTAAACATAAAGCTGGTCTGACTTACCGGAACAGGAACTGTTGTAGGAACAGGAACATTTTGACTATACATGTTCATAGGCACCGGAACATAGACAGGTACAGGAATAGGCACTGGGACATACTCTTTTTTCCAATCATCTTCTATTAAAAGAAAAAAGAAAAAGGCAAACACTGCCAGGTACTTAAATATATTTTACACCTGCAGGTTAGGGAAAAAAATCAAAATATTTGCCATATGTTCCAAGAGAATAACATTTTTTAAAAAGCCTGTAACAAAGAAAAGAGAGGTTCAAGAGTTACCTGTCTGACAAGATTTTGTCTGCATATGAGGTTTACAGTATGTGGCTTTTGTCATTGTCAAAGGTTTGCAAAGAACTGCCTTGTTCTTCATTTCTCTGTTAGGCGTTGGAGAAGGTGGTGGTGCTGAGCCCTACAGGCAAGCAAATACAAGAAAACATATTGAAGTCAACATAGTGCAACAACACAAAGTTTTTTGATGTAATCTATCAGTTGATGCTTTCCATGCACAAGATACTGAAGAGAAAGCTCAAGCACACAACAGCATTAATTATTATTCTTTAACTGTGTGTTATTCTGCATTTGTAGTAATGAGCTGACACTAAAATGGATGTAACACAGCAGTGTTTTGCTCATTCTGGGTTAGCACTTCAACTTTTTTTTTTTTTTCTTTCTTGTATACATGGAAGTAAAATGTAAGCTATTTTATAACTTTAAAATAATTTTAGCTGTTAAAAATAATTCAAAATGAATAGCAAAACTATTTTTTGGCGCAAGGTCTGATCTTCTTGAAGTATGCTATAATCCAAAAATCACTTTAAAAATGAGCATTTCTAGATAAAACATTATCTCTAAACAATTTTAATACTTAAAGTATAAACTTTGAGCTCCCCCTGCTGGCTCTATAATAGCGTCAACAAATACTTGGGCATATCACAATGCTCAAATTGCATTCTTACAGTCAACAAGGAAAAAAAAAATCTTGCTCCAAACATGCTTTTTTTTTTTGTCCCCTGGCACCTGTTTTAGAACCTGATTTAAGAAACAGAGACTGTCACTTTTACTTGGTCGTATGTTTTAAGACTAGCCCCACATGTCCCTTTAGATATGGAAAGAAGGTAAAATCATAACAGAAGACTAACAGGCAGAACACCTTCTAAAGTGTAAAAACTAATTGTATCACATTTATTTATTATTATCATAGCTTTTATATGATCTTTTAAAAAGTTATAGACCATATTAATATATTTGGAAGCTATTAAACATAAAATACCAGATGTTTTTAATGCGATGGTTTAGCTTGCTGGTATCTCCAGTTACCCAAGCTCCAGTTAATTATTCCAATTACTATTACCCAGGTATTCAGTTATTTTCTGTGTTTTTCATTAATGTGTTTTATAATGCCATCAAAGTACTTTCACTTAAAACTAAGAATTGCCTTACAGAACCATATTTTCATTAAGTTACTTCTTTCACAGAAAAGTGAGAACTTGTGACAAAGCAAAACCACATTTCAAATCAAATACACTAAGTTCAATGAAAAAAAATATTATTAATAATGGTATTTATGACTAGTTGACAAAAAGTGATAAACTCAAAGTAAAGGCTACTGCTCTGCTCATGATGTCCACGCTCACAGACAGCAATCCTGCAAAAGGTGGTGCTTCCATACTCTACCACTTGTAACAAAGTCAGTCAGGCCCTGTGTACCAATTATTCTACTCTTAGCACTTAGAATTTAAGAAGTGATGCTTTGTTTTCAGCCCTTCAAAGCTGAAATACAACCTTAATATTCTAACTGATCAAGGAAATACTCTTCCCATTCTGTACTCAATAATACACCTAATCAGTCTAAACACGAAAAAATAAGACACACTTATGGAGTAACTACACTTTCATGCAGCACAGATGTGAAATAAAAGGTTTCAATGTCAGAAGACATTGAAAAGATAAAATACGAACATTTAAAAGTTAGTTTCAGCTACTGATGTGACAAAGACTAAAAAATAACCACAAATTTAGATTGGTGTCATTCAAAGATACTAGTTTGTGGTATTTTTAACAGTATCATCTTTAGCCACCAGGATCTCACATTTTAAATGCCTCCAATTAGGTTATATATATGTTAAAAATATGTACTTACTGTTATTTTTGTTCGAGGAGTTTGACAGCCCTGATCTAAAAAATGCAAAAAAACATTTTTAGATATTTTCCCCCTTTTTCATGATCATAACAGATTTCAGTAAGCAACGCAGACAACACGTATCATCAGGGTGATGTCAAATTAACAGCACTGCTTAGCGCTGTACCACAGGTGAGAACTGTACTCAACTCTGCTTCGTCACAAACACCGCACAACTCTGGCATCAAACCTTACACAAAGCCAAAAGCCAAATCAGTCTGCTGCAGTCAGATGTGACTACGACCTCATTCATAAAAGTATATATTGAAAAGTTCAAATATGAAAACGGCCATACAAAGAAGATGTGTTGGTATAGTTACATTAATTGAAAAGGTGATTCACTTGCATGCTGATGTGCAATTTAGATCACTATAAACCATGTGAACATGCATTCTGCCCCCATCAGAAAACATATAAGGTACCTATTGCCAACAGGGGGAAAAAAAAAAAGCAGTGTATTGCTCACATCTGCATACTTCTCATTTTCTTTGAGTTTCCGTCTCATTTGTTTCCTTTTAATTCAATTTCTTCATTTCCTTTTAATTCTGAGTGCATTTATCTGGTCTCTTTGACCAAAACATGTTTTGAAAAGAAATGCTTCCACAGAGCCAGTAACAAAACACTGGAGCACAATGAAAGAGGAAGCCACTTTCTATCCCCGTAAAGGCAAAACACTAAAATTATGCTTAACCTAAAAAGATTTAGTTTTTGAAAAAAAGTGATTGCAAAAGCATTTGATTAGCTGAAAATGTTTCAGCTCTCAAAAGAGCATTAAAATACAGAGTTAAGATTAAAAAAAATACCTAGCAACTCAATAAATTATGTATCTGGTGATAAAATAAAAAAGGGCAGTCTCTAACACAAGCCAGTTTATTACAACAAATAAATAATTCAAGTAACTTTGAATTTTTCACTTAAAAGCAACATTTTGTTTGCCATTTAGCAAGGGTAAGGCAGCACGTACCGTATTGTAAGTTCTCAGGTCCTTTTTGGGTTGCCAGATTTGGTTCATTTTGTTGACAGTAGAAACGGAGCAAACAGTGCTGATCACAGAAGTGTTTCATTTCTCCACGCCACTGCACCTTCTCTTTGAGATTTCCTTGAGACTTACAACAGTCACATCGCGCAGCCTTAATGCAAAGAAAGATTGTGACATTTTAAATAAGCCTTGGAAAAAAATTACTTTTACATTTTAAAAGGTTACATTTTCGAAAGTACTGAAAAATCGTTACTGCTACACAGTTAAGTCTCACTCATGTAGGCTCTATATTTATACAACCCTCTAACCCACATTTATACACATATTAGTCACTTTACTTTCAAGTGTTTGCTGAGGGTTAATACCCAGAATTAATATAATTAACATGCTGTGTTTCAATTAAACTCTAAGTCCTTTAAAATTGCTCATTTTTGCACATTCAGAAAAAAAAAAATCCAACAATTTTCATTAATTCCACTAAAATCTTCTGCAAACAAGAGCAAAAAGCAACACTCCTTAATGACTTGCTTGAACCCAGGACAAGTACGATACTTCCCTCCCCCCCTCCCCCCAAGTTTGGTGTGTTATTTTTTCTTTTTCCTTCTGTTTGTGACTTAAAGAAAACAAAATCACTTCTCTAGGTGTCAGATCAAGGCCCTTTGGTGTAGATAACTTTTCTATTTTCATTATTGTGGTAGTTTGACAACAATTTTAGATTCCAATTATTAATTAGTTCCTTCAAATTTCCTCTCTCACTGTGATTTAAAAGCAGCAAAACTAGCTCTCAACCTAGAGGATTCCAGTTAGCACACAACTGGAAACTCAAGACTTCGTTATTCACCAGACTACAAGATAACTTCACGAGGCATCACTAATAAAGACATTTTTCTACTAAATTGGTTCCACAGAATTTAATCAGCCATGCTATAAAATATTATCTGAAGAGTACTAGCCCCAGCTTCAGATCTTTAGTAAGTGAAGAATTGTTTGCAATGTTGTTCCCCTTAATATTTTCTTGTAATCTCCATCCCAAAGTGGTCTTTAAAAATAAGCCAAAAAAATAAAAAACAATTTATGTATGCTTAGGAATCTCAAATAACTCAATCTAATAGTATAGCCTGAGGAGAAGGAGGGAAATTATGATAGTGTGCAACATAAAACATTAATATACAAAACCATACACAACACTGCCCTTATGCACAAGGCTCTGATGGCTGAATAAAATGGTCCAACTGTAGTTCTTACAATTCCAAAAAACATACCAAAAGGCCAATTAGTTCAAATGTAAAAGGTAATTAAATGTTAAGTCCCTTCACTGTACTTGACCAGTCCAGCACCATTCTCTGGCAGTGCAGGAAATTCAGCTGTTAGCTGTAATTTTCAAATATTCAGAATGATATATTGAGAGAGTTGATTCTAACAGTATAACCAGCTTTAAGTATATATACATATGCATGTATTTCCTTTAAATAAACATGTTTCAACCTGCCTGGGAGCAATTAAGGCAAAGAAAGCAATTAAAGGTGCCACGGAAAGGGCAGGTACTTCCCTTCCCTGGTGCAGGTGCCAGCAGTAGTGCTCATGCACCTGCCTGGCACACAAGCAAGGGCAGGGGCATTGCAGCACTGCATTACCCCCCCATCCCTTCCTTTTGGTTACATTTGTCACTTTGACTTTCTGCTGATGATGGTCCACAATTCATTTTGCAACATAAATGTTCTCAGAGGGACAAAAGAGCAAGTAAATTGTATTCTTGTAAGTGAGTGGGGAAGCAGACGAAGCATGGAGTGTTGTCAAAATAGCCTAGGTGTTACCGGTTTAGGGAAACTGTGAATTCACAACTTCAGTGCAAATGCATCTTTACAAAACCACCAAAAGGCCGAAATGCCAGTAGGAAAAAATAAAATACAATTGTGTAATTCACTCTAATTTTAAATCTCAAGCCCCTCTAACAATGGTCATTAAGAACGACAGCTGACCCCCATACAGAAAAGCCCACCTACTCTCACCTACTGCACACAGCTTGGCTACCAAAGTGCCATTTTCTTCTGTTTTCTCTGTCCTTCAAAGCAAGAAGGTGCTAAATCTTGTAAAAAGCAGCAACTACAGTCTTCCTGCTACTAATTGCTTTCTCCCTCTATTTTCTGCTCTTTCATTTAAGCCTTTGAATAAGTGAATTAATGCCTCCCCTGGACTGCTACTATGGTATTTAGCTGAAAAAAAAAAAAATAAATCAGTTTCCTCAGACATGGTAAGCCACCACTCCTTAGCAAATCCAAAATTCCTCTGTATGGATGTTTCAGTTCTCATCTCTGCATTTATTACATTAATTCTAAATATTTCCATAACCTTACCCGCAGTCAATTCTATAAACCTTCCCATGCACTTAAGCTTCCTACGACCTGCTTACTCTCCCACTTCCCTGACCATGAAATTAGTGAAAGGAAAAACCAGAAATCATGATTTTCTGCTTTTTCCTTCCTTCCCATTTGTTTTCATTTAAGATACTGGAACTACTCATGAACTGAATCACCAAAATCCTTGCCTTTGAGTCTGTTCTAACACTGTATGTCTAAAAGATCCACCTATACCCTTAGTGCTCCATTTGCACCTAACTCCTTTTCCACTCATGACTGCTTTTTGGTCCAATTCCTTCCCCAGGTCTGACTTCAACATGCTCAAATCGCTAGCACCCACCTAAAAATATATCAAACAATTCTGTTTGCCCCAAAGTTGGTTTGAAATATAAGTTTCCACATGTGGGGCTTTTTATTTACATTTTTACTCCTCCATTGACCTGTTCCCAATGTTCTCCAAAGATCAGGGCTGACGTTAATTTGGCCTTATCTTGGCTGTCTATTCCAAGCTACTTTGGTTCCATCTGCAAAAGTAGAAAGCAAGAGATGTTTCCAGAGAGTGCCTGATTATACAAGGGTAACTGCTTAAAACTGAGATGTTTAGCTATACAATGGCTAAATTTGGACGAGATAAATTTCAGAACGGTGTCTTGCTGCCTTTACCATCTAGATTAATGTTGGATCCATCATCTCAGATTTTACCATGTCTGACAATCATTGTTATTTGCTTATGCCTCAGACTACAGCTCCTCACCTCCAACTTCGTTTTGGCTGTAGACATCTGACCTCCTCTGAATACACAATTATCACCATACATGTTCAATCCAATCACTATTCCACTGCAGGATGGAATGACCTATATTTGCTCTTGAGCTGTGGTATTTTCGGCAATGCTTCACAATGTATATTTTAAGAAACCAATTTCTGTACTGTTCTCAAAACTGTATAATCTTTGTCAAGATACTTTCAGTTCGCTAGTATGAGAAACATCAAATGATTGAAACTGTCATCAAACAGGCTACTAAAATATTTATATTGAAATCTGAAAAATGACTGTGAAATTATGATCCAAACCACAACATGCAATTAAAGTTTACGAGGAGGAGCTCTAATAACATAGGGAGCTAGCCTCAAGACACCAAATTTTTTGCTTCTCTTCTTAGAAGTGCATTGGACACCATACTACAAAAACGTCCTCAGAACTTAGCACCAACTAATTTCAGCTGTCATTCACCAGATGATGATGACTGAACTACTCTTTCACATTTCAATCCCTTGCATTAGGTTTGAGGAATACTTCTAGACAAGCCTGATGTGCTTCTACCTCTGCTATCTTTTTCTAGCGTTCCATAAAGAGAACTTTTGCGTTCAGGTAAACCCTCCCATAAATACTTAATTATTTTTTAAATGTTAAGATGTTTTCCAGATAAAACTACATGAGAAAAATGTGTCCATAAAAGAAAGTAGACAAAGAAATGGAGACAAACATTTGTTTAATGAGCACAATGCTGATGTTAAAACATTACTAGGTTATTACTACTTATTTCTCTTTATGTATACATTTAATTGAAACTCCAAAATCACACTAGACGTTACATAAATGAGACAAAGCTCAAACATATGTATCTATTCTTTCAAGAAGCTAACAGACAAAACAAGAAATGAAGTACAAATCAAGGGAGGGGCCCATATCTGTTCTGTCTTTCTGTATTTTGATCACCTATTTATGACTAGGTAAGAATGTTCACTAACAATGTGCTACCAAACCTAGGATACCTGGAATGACTTTTATAAAAAGAGGGAGAAGTTACCAGCAAGAACGTAAAGGAAAAAAAAAAAAGTCAATTTTAGCAAAATACACATACCCCAAACTTAACCTAGTATTTGTCTTCTCTATGTAGTAAATCCCAAACTTCTATAACCATAACTTTAAAAAACACCAGCTTCTTTAACCTGAACTTTAGGCAAAGGCTTTAAGAAGTATTTGGAAAAAAATGACAATCAACAATTCAACATCATCTAACACTAGTTCCACTGGCAAGCACAAGATTCAGCAAGTAAAAATATCTAACAATTCAGCGTCATCAAAAGTCAGTAGTTGCCAGTAAGTCTGCTTGAATTACTTTTTCATGGCATCATATCTTATTTTCCCATACCACAGTATCAACACCATTTCTTAAGCAGACTTAATGGGCTAATTCAGTTATTGCTTTATCCCATGGATCAGAAGGATAAACTGAAGTCAGAGTTTTCAAGTGTTTCCCAAATCTGAATCATAGTACAAACTTCCACAGAAGTTTACTATATGACACTAGTTTGGTACACTCATCCCCAGACTATTATTTGCTGAATCATCAAGAGGTTTCTAAAGCACACCAAAGCTTTATTGAATTCTCTATTAGGAGGCATTTTTTAATAAGGGATAAACTTCATCCCATACCTCAAGTTTTAAGGCATATTGATATAATATTATTGTATGAAATAACATTTTAAGTCTAAGAACTTTGCAGCCAAGCTTCATCACCCTATTATCACAAGAGACATAAGAAACTGATACTGGTCTTCAGTAGTTTTCTTCCAGAAAATTCTAAAAGGACCCTATGTACATTATTCAAAATAAAGACAGTGTTGGGCTGTAACACTTCTGGAAACAGACATTCCAAAATATCAGATATTTCTTCAGGTCTTTTATGGTAGGTAGATCATCTTGAATTACAGGACTTTGATCTAGCCCTCTAGCATTTCAAGCTTTTTATTGCCTTCCAGGCTCTGAACAGAGTTTTGGTAAGGTGACGAATTTTGTATTGTCTTTTTTTCAAATTGCATCCACAAGTATAGTCCTTGTTTTGGTATTATCAGTGTAGCTTTCCAGGATGGTCACAGAGACCAAATATTTTATCTGTGGTACTAATCGCAGGTTAAACCCAGTCCAATTTCACCTTTACTTCTTTCAAAAAAATGAAAACAAACAAAAAAAACCTCTTAACGTGAACTCTTTGCTGGTTGTGCTTCACAAGGTAGTTAAGCTTCCAGAGATTTAGAAACAGATGCCATCACATTTGATTTAAACTTTTATTAGACATCCATTTGGTCTTGCTTTTCCCTTTGGCATCCTTTCCATTGGGAAATAATCAACAGTGAAAGCCTCTGCAGTTCAAACTGTGGGAGAAGGGAAAAGGCAAAAAAGGAGGCAAAAGCAGGAACAGGATAAACTCTGCCAACCTAGTTTATCATCAGTAAACTTAAAGTATCATCCAGCTGCTAACTAACAGTGTTTTCAACATTCTGAATACATATGTAAGTAATTTTGATAAGAAAAATATAGTATCAATTGAGGGGGGGGGGGGATTAGAATTGTAAAGTAACAAATACACAATAGGTTTTTTCTTTTTTTTTTTTTCCTGTGACTCAAGACTGCTTTGCCAAATGAATTAATAAATCAGATCATAGAAATGCTGCTCTATGTTCTAAGAAAATTCAAATGATGAAATTAATACGTTTGCTTTTCGTGTAGCAAATGCTTTGCTGAAGTAAGCCGTATTTGCTGCACAGTCCTTGAGATATCCTCACATGTGCATTTTTGTTTTGTTAAACTCTGGAGCTCTTGTCAAAAATTCTGAGTTACTTGCCTTGTAGTACCAGTCCTGAAATTTTTTACAGCACTCTTCACTGCAGAAATCTCTCACTACACCATCAAGTTCCTTAGTTGCTCCCTTTTTGCACAGCTGCGAGCAGTAATTACAAGTAACACATCTCAGTCCTAACCGTCTTGCAAAGTCTTGTTTATATAGCAGCTTGCAGCCTGGAAACAGATTTTAAATATTAGGAACAAAGTAATTTTTACAGAGAGATATCACAATTAAGAGTTAAATATCGAAAACTAAATGAATACAACAACAGCTAACAATCGGGGCTTCAGACAAATTCAGGTTGCATAATACACTATATTTCAAGACATTTTTACCTGAATACCTTTCCTTCACAACCCTATGGTTTATGTGGTGTCTGCATCTCTCTCAAAACACTATGCTTAAATCTGTACTTATCAAATCCCTGAATAAACAGACAAAAAAAATGCATAATTTGTTTTTCATATAGACCCCTGCAGAAGCATTGACTTGGAATTACATATCCTCAGAATGCTAGATAGCCAGATAATGACAAGCAGAAATTGTAAGCCAGGCAGCACTGTTCTCTAAAACAATAGCTATCTTCAAGGATCAACCTACTTCTATTACTACTTTCATTCATTTAAGTACAACAAACCACTTAGATAACTCTTTCATTTTTAAGAACGCTAATAAGTACAAGATCTAAGAACTGAAGAGTTTCCTAAAAAAAAAAAAAAAAAGAAACAACTACAAAGTAAGCAATGAAGCAAGCAGTTCTGAGAATGATTATGCAATGATAGGAGCTTACATATGAAATTTGTGTAAGATCTCTATCTTTGATCTGTATCATATTTTTTTTCCCATTCACATAAGGTGGGTTATTTTTTAATTTGTGTTCACTATGCAGTCATAACACCAAGGTCATCATAATGAGAGCTATATTCTTCAATAATCTGATCTTCCCTCAAGCAAATTAGAGAAGATATTCTAATGTATTAAATGCATTAAAAAATGAATACTCTAGCTATTACATAGGCTATTTTGAGAATATAATGTATTTAAACTATCTCAAATCCAGTGTCTATTCAAGCTGATGCCTAAATCACATTCCATACATCTTTATAATTGTGCTAATTTTACAGAAAAGAACAGTATGAGTAGATGAAGCAACTGTCCATATAAAACACTGAAGAGACAAGATAACATCTACACAGACTATTAATCTAAGATACTGCAGCTGTTTTTACGATTTCCCAAATACCACAGTAGCACCAAGACCTGAACTCAAGTCTTCCTAGTACTTGCCCTGCTTGGGTATATTGCCTAGTATGTGCAGACTTCTGTACTTCTGGTAAGTTAGGAAACAGTATGCAATATATACTTCCTCTGGAATACACAATATGGAAATAATATAATTGTAATAGACCCAGTAATTTCAATTAACTGTCTTGTGCTGTTGTCTATTAGGGAAGAATTTGGTATTCTGAATTTCAGTTAAACAGACTCTAATTTTAAAACCACTAAAAGCACACAAATACAAGTGGAAGCTGCAGCAGACAGCATCTTCCAAAAACAAAAGGTTATTAAGAAATTTTAACTTGCAACATTACAAGTTCTGCTAAGAAATTAAATTTCCTAACAATGTCAAAACAATACAATTACAGGATATCATACAAATGAAATACATGTAGGTAATAACTGCTTTCAACTTTATTTTTCTTTTAGTCTTATCTCTCTGATTCTTTAACAACAGAATAAAGAAAATTACTAATACAAAGCACAGAGTGCAAAAGGTAAGGGCCAAGTGAAGCAAACGTCCTTGGAGTGCAACTAATTTGGATGCAAAATACATTGCTCTGGAGGAAGTAATAATCCTGAAGGTACCAGTGCGTGCAAGCTTCAAAGTACTGGTTAAAGCACTGAAAATTTCTTGCCAGTATTTTTTCTGATGGACATATTTCTCATTATTGTATGTGGCTTTGGATTCTTTTGACTTCTTCACAGTTCCAAAGACAGGTCAGCACCACAACATATCCTCCTCTTGAGCTGTGCCTTAGAAGAACCATTCATTGCTGTGTCCATCTTTTAAGACCAAAGCTAGTAAAAGTAGTCTATCACCAATCAGGTAAGCTAACTGGCTAAATAGCCAACGAAATAAACTGTTAAAACTTACATTTTTCTTGGCTGATAAAAGAGTAAAACTGAAGAAGATACTGCTGTTACATAAAAAAATCAAATAAGAAGTTTTCCATTCTACAGTCAAACATCTCCCACATCTCTGTGACTCACAGAAAATAATGAGCAGTGAAAAATAAGCAGGGAGAGAAAAAGTCCAAAATTCAGAATCCAGAATCCAGCCCTTGAGAGCAAGTGCCTGAAAAACATATTTGTTTGTATTTTATAAATCACTGACTGCAGAACTTCTTGCTGAAGGATGCCTCTACAGAGGATTCAGAATCCATCTTCATAAAACTTCAAATGTTGATAGAAGACTGTTATATCCCTGAAGACTTCTATAATGGAAATACAGGTTTTTCTTTCTGCATCATCATGAGAAAAAATCTTCAGAAATAGATGTCTGATGCTTTTTGATGCTTTTTTTTTTTTTTTTTGGTAATGTCTTTGTAATATGTAACATAATCCTCTTGACCAGGGAACCTTTGGTTGCTTCAAGATCATGTTTCAGACAAAGGGAAACAGAATGCCTATTTATAGGGCTATAAATACTTTTTACGGGATATATTTTAATTAGGTCCTTGGTACTCTGTACATACCTAGGATATAACTTCATGGTAAGAAGTTATGGTTTTGATTGGAATGGTAAGACTTTCTTTAAAGCACAGAGAAAGGTGTTCACCTTTGGCAAACATATCAAGTCCGTTCAAATAACTTGGTCTTCACAGTACACAATGCAAACCCCAAATCAACCAAGCAGTATCTCCCTTGCTAATTTTGTGGATGTGACCAAGAAGTGGGCTCTAACTGACAGAACACTGTAGGTGAGTAATACAAAAAGCACTGGTTGTCTATCATTCCAATATCAACACTAGAAACCTAAGGGCTTGGCCAATGTATCCGCCCTACAAATTTGGGCTTCATGAATAAGCATTGTCTGAGACCAACAGCTGTCAGCCCCGTAATTTTGAATGAAGATACACAAATAATTCCTAAACTCTTCAGAATTTTTGCTATTACAACACATATACCAGCTAAAGTGTGACCAGATAGAAAGCTCTACTGCTTTAAGTGATTCTAAGAGATTAGCTGCTGGTCAGTGTAAAGAAAATTGTACATGTAGATCATTTGGTTCTAGCTACACAGGTAACTGAATATATTCTTTAGTGAGGTTTTAACACAGGACCACCCTGTGAGTCCATTACCTCAAAGAGATCACTAAGAAGCATTTTAGGATGAGATCTCTCCGATGCAAAATTTGAACCAGGCAAAAAAGAAGTTGCTAATATCTGCTAAATCAACCTAACACATCCTCAACTAGGCTATTGAAATTCTGGCTTCCAAACAAAAACTATTCCAAAACTCATCCCTTCTTGCAACCCTAGGCCTTCCCACATCAACTAGAGAGAGAATAAGCCTCTGAACACATGCAACACAGACTTACTGACAGGATGACACAGAAGCAGTTCAAACAAGCTAAAGGTCAAAAGAGTTTCCTTTCTTTCAGCAGCCTCTAGAACTGCCAGATCCAGCCCTGCAGAGCTATCTGTGGCAGAAAACATGTTTCACTTGATGTCTGTAAACTAATGCAAGCAAGCTACCAAGAACCTGGTCCTATTCTACCAGCAGCACCTACCTGAATTACTAGAAGTTCAGTACACTCACACATGCAAAAAGCCACAAAAAAAGAAATGCTGAACTAGAAACACTTCCTGAGTCATTGCCAGTTTCTTATTATCACAGACAATAACATCTTTTATACAACACAATTATTCCATCCTAAAAGCAATTATTATTTTTTTTTAATTGCTGAAAGGCTGTATTTATTAGATTATCTTTCTCCTTCTTCAAGCTACATACCCAGACTCACTGTTCTCTCATCCTGTAGTAACTTCAACAGTTATTTGTAACAACTTCATCTAGAGAAGAATAGCGACAGGCCTTTAGCATTACAAACCTGTAATATCAATAGGTCTGCAACATCACAAGCAAGGTCTTGATGAATTCTGGAATTATGTTCCAATTCACATCATTCTGCTGTCATCTTCTGTTCTCTCTGTATTGATTCAAATATAATAGCCACCTTTTCCATACCCTTGCTCCTACCATTCTCTCTGTCTCTGGCTTCACAATAAACATCACTGTCCTTACAAAACCAGATGCAAAGCATCCAGCGTTGAGTCCTGGCTGGATTACCTTTAAAGTAGATCCCATTTTCTCTGTGTAATAGGGAGGTCGTGTATCTCACTTCCTTCCTTGTCTTCTGCTGAGGAATCTTTTACTACTTTACTATGCCGATTCAACTCATCTTCTTACACATCCTAAGTTTATCCTGATAAAAATTTCAGATCTCTAGGTACTAGCTCTTTCCCTTCTCTCCTCTTACCTACCCACAATCCAGTTACCCAGTTTCTTCTTGTTCTTATTCTCCAGTTGATTATTCTCTCAGGTTAATAAGAAGCATCTTTATAAGCTTTCTTCATCTTGTGACCATAATTTTAGCACCTTAAGTTGTCATCACCCCTTATCTGCAACAGCCAACACAGTCTTTGCATAAAGAACTGGTTCAAACCTCTTCAAAGGCATAGAAGGGAAATTAACACTGAAAAAAGCAAATTTAATGAAGACTGCTGTAGTCAACCAATGGCTAGGGTTTCAGGTTTCACTTTTATATTCTTTGCCATTTTAGAAATTATATGATCTAAAAATTTCAGACTCTGCACAACTTGTACTCAAAATTCAAATGGCTGTAACAGTATCAGTGTTTTCCCTCTGAAGAGCGATAGAAGATTACAGAATCATAAATGTTGAAAAAGACCTCCAAGATCACCTGGTCCAACCACTCCCTGTAGTGGGTTTACATGGCAAGGTTTTGGTAGCAGGGAGACATAGGGGTGGCTTCTGTGAGAAGAATATAGAAGCTGCCCCATGTTAGATAAGAGCCCCGCTGCTGGCCAGAGCTGAGCCAATGAACGATGTTTGCAACTCTGGGAGAACAGATTTAAAAAAGGAAAAAAAAAAGAAAAAACAACCTGCTGCTACCTGCTGCTATACAGCAGCTGGGAGAGTGAGGAGTGAGAGACAGCCTTGCAGGCACCGAGGTCAGTGAAGAAAGAAGGGGAGAGGTGCTTCAGATGCTGGAGCAGCAGTTCCCCTGTGGCCCATGGAGAGGCCCCTGGTGGAGCAGGCTGTCCCCCTGCAGCCCATGGGTCCCACATGGAGCAGATCTCCACGCTGCAGCCCCCCCATGGGTGGAGGAGCCCCCGGTGGAGCAGGTGGATGTGGCCTGGAGGAGGCTGCGGCCCATGGAGAGCCCCCGCAGGAGCAGGCCCCGGGCCGGAGCTGCAGCCCGTGGAGAGGAGCCCACGCAGGAGCAGGGGGTCTGGGGGGAGCTGCCGCCCACCCGTGGGGGACCCGTGCTGGAGCAGTTTGGGACTGGGGGATGGACAGAGCCGTGTGGGAGCAGTTCCTGAAGAGCTGCAGCCTGTGGGCAGCCCCTGCAGGCTCAGTTCGGGAAGGACGGCATCCATGGGAGGGACCCCACAGGGAGCAGGGGCAGAGAGGGACCCTGAGGGAGCAGCGGAGACAACGCGCCAGGGACTGACCGCAGCCCCCATTGCCCTGTGCCGCTTGGGGGGAGTGGATGGAAGAGGGTGGACAGAGGGAAGGCATTTTTGGTTTCTTCTTTGTTTCTCACTTCTCTAGCTTGTTGGTAATAGGCAATAAATTTTAGTATCTTCCTACTCTGTTACAGTAGTTGTTGAGCAATCTTCCTGTTCTTATCTCAACCCTTGAGCCCTTTGTGTTGTATTTTCTCCTCCTTTTCCTTTGAGGAGGGAGAGTGAGAGAGCAGCTGTGGTGCAACTCAGCTGTCCACCTGAGTAAAACCACCACACACCCCCCTACCACCAACCATGTCCAAGATAAACATAATAATCTCCTCCTCAACATATCTCTAGCATTCAGCATTTTTGACTATAAGAATGCTGTCAGAACAATCAAAATCCATGGCAATATGTTAAAATTGTCAGGTCATTCCAGAAGCTATGCACACAGCCAAGCACTAATTGGAAACTACATCTACACAACCAGACTCTCCCACTTGTGGCATACCACAAGAAACAAGCCTTCAGCTTTTCTGCATGCATTTTTCTAGAATGTGCAGATCTGCTTTCCTTCAACACAGCCAAAAGCCTTTACCTGCTGCTTCTGCAGTGAGAGCACTTGTTAAATATTTCATAAGGGACTTCTCTGATTTCAATATGCTGTCTTTCCTATCTTAACTCTTTTTTTTTATTATTATTATTTCAATCAGCTGAATAGTATCTTAGAGCTTTTACAATAATAAAATCTGTAATAGTTGTCTGCAAATTAAAGATATAATACCAGACGACTAAATAAGACAACATGGCCTCAACAACCACACTGTGCCCATCAGAGCTCTTTAACAAAAGCTGCCATGACTCAATTAGGGACGTTCCATTACAACTTATGTCCATAAACGTCAAAGCACATTGTATTCTTTCAGGGTAACTCAGGCACTACAAAATCCCTCTGAAGATGGCTTCCACTTTTCTATTAACCTGATTTGTTGGAAAGAAACTTTTTCCCTCATTAACAACACGATTTGTACAATTGCAAAAGGGGATTTTTATGCATCATACTTTTTACAGCATTTAAGATGTTAAGCTTTTCATTTTTTCCATTTTGCCATGATATTCCAATTCATCACTGAAGAAATCCTCAAAAGCAAGCCACAAGGAAACCAATATTTCAAGTTCGAATTTATCTTAGAGGGGTACATTGTACATTGCCAAAGGAAGCAGCCAAAAGTAAAAGCAAACTAACGTGGCTGGCTAAAGATGAAAAGGCACCACACTGAGCAAAAGTTATTTTGGTATGGTAGGACACTGTCAGAGCTGCAGAGAGGGAGATAACAGCTCTATGAAGCACAAACCTGAGAGCTTGCAAAAGAAAATTTTTATTATACAAAGTAGTTAACTGTGATATAAAATTTTACATATGCTAAATAAATATCACTTTTTTTTCTGTCACTACAATCTATACTACTCAGCAGTGCTTGATAACTTTATGAGGTCCTATTGCCAAATAGCATGCAATTAGGAAGTCAATATTTTGTTATAAAAACGTGTGCTTTACTACCGCCTGAAAAATTTTCTATACATTAGTCCAAATTCCATACATTGTACTTTTTAAGAGGTGTATCTATATCTCTAAAATAGATAGCTGATAACGTAAACTATTTTAAAAAAATCCTTTAAAATCGTTTCTGTATGTTTAAGAATTAAAGCAAACATCAGCAAAGAAAGGGGCACAAGCAGGCTTGACCCACCTAGGGTATGATGTTCTGCTGTGCAAGAGCATCATATCAACTGCTCCTCAGTGCAGCTTCCCACCAACTGGGGAAGCCCAGCAACTCTAAGCAAGTCTCCGTGATGTTTCATATCACTTAACATTTTGGAAATCCAATTGTTAATGTTTCCAGCAATAACAGGAATCTCTGTAATTTCAGGTTAATTTCTAAATTGGTGGTGAAACATTCGACTGTAAGCACTTGTAAGTAGTTTAAAACACTTGTGTTTAGGCTGTTCCCAGTATCTACAATGTTTTCTTATAAATCTAAAAATCAGCTAAGCATTTAACAGTATACTTTATCTAACGATCTACTGTCCAGAAATGATTGAAAAGATGTCAATCTACAATACGCAATACTTATCTTCATATATACTAAATATATAGTATATATATATATAAATATATATACTAAATTTTATATATACTTTTATATATACTTTTATATATACTTTTTTTTTATATATACTAAATACTTATCTTTCCTAGACATACTAAGATTAAAATTCATGTTATTTCCTAAATTCTTTTTCTACTTGTCAGCTCTATAATATTTCAAAAAGGGTTAGATTCTACTTAGATGAAATATCAGAACTGTTTAAATTTAATTTACAGCATCTTGTACTTAGACCCACATTTCTAGAAGCATGTAAGCATCCTGTCAAGATCATAATATAGTTGCTGCTTTCATAGTTGAACTTTCTGTATTATCCATTTGAAAGGAACTTCCAAGTTACTTCCAAGTATCAAATAACTGAGTTACTCCACAGCTTACTGACCTTCTTCCAAGAAGCAGACTACTGCAGCATATGAATCAACGTTACTAAAATTCATACTACAAAATCATTACAATGCCTGTATTATTTAAATTATAGCACTTACTTCTATTGGGAAAGATTAATTATATGCCAAATGAAGAAAAAAAGTGATGGAGATACTATTCTAGAACAGTTCCATTGCTGGATTCCCAAAGACTGACTACTTTTGTACATGAGACATGAAAAATCCCAAACTCAGGATCTCAGGAATAGCAGCTCGCACAGTCTATCCTCAGTTGTCACTCATGTGAGTGCATATATCTAAAATTTCACAAGCAACTCTGACTATCTTGTTTTAGCATACATGACATACATTTTATTTAATTTAAATATTGGTATTTTGGTATGCCTCCCTAGTCATAAAATGCCAGCACAGTATAATTTCCTAAGTCTCAGCACCAGGGGGACAGATGAACTAGTCAGTTCAGGTTGCTCATCTTCCACATAGGATCTGAGTTTTGGACAAAAACAGAAAAAGCATACTGTATCCCATGAAATAATTAATAGCCAGCTTTAGCATGAATCATTTCTAATTATACATTATTGCAACAGAAATTTCAGCTGTTCACTGCACATGTTTTCAAATAGCTCAATAGACATACTAAGAAACAGAGTTGGAATGAAACTCCACAGAAATACTAATCCCAGAGACTTCAGTGTGGGTGTCAGGGTTCGTCAATTTTATGTGTTTTTAGAAGTGCGTGCATGTGTAAAAAAAAATAAAAAATAAATCGAAACAACAAAAAAAACTCAGGTCTGAAAAATGTGAGCAGAAGAATGATGGCATCTTCATTACTCCAACTGTAGGTGGGCATAAGTAGTCAAGGGGTATTTGTAGTTGATCTTATATATGTTATCCATAAGTTTCCTTGAAGATGAACAAATAAGCATTCTTTCTGAAATTTTAATACCTGTTTAATTTCTGTTGATTTTTACTCAGGAGCCTTCATTTATAAATAGACACCTGAAATTTGCCAGTATTTTCCACAAAGAGTTTTATTTCTTCCAGAAATGACAGTATCTTTTGTAACTTAACACCTCTGGTATTACTTCTCAAATCATAATATATTGTCTCCTGGTGAAGAAAAACTACATCCTCACCAAAATGGTCTATGTTGGTAGAATTTCTTGAAGAACAGTTTGCAATATCAAAACCAGCATGACCTCCATATCAAATTAGTTTCTTCCTACACCTACTAGCTTTTCTACTTTATAAACAGTTGGGCAGGTATTTCTGGAAAAAGGCTATGAGATCAAAGAAAAATTAGGGTTGTTTGGGTGCCTGGAAAGTGGGGAAGAGGAATTTATCACCTCTGATGATGGAACCTTTAATTTGTTTACCTCCACTCAGTCCAGCTATAGACCTTGACCCCTTTCACCCACATCACATTCCCACTTCTAACTCCTGGATTCCAAAATTTCTGGAGTAATCTGTAACAATTGTTATTTCTCCTTTAAAAAAACAGGACCTAGGACCTGTTTCTACAGAGCTTCTGTGCAGATCAGCAAGTCATTTTCATCAGGTAACAAAGATTTTTTTTTTTTTCATATGCATCACAAAGCAGGCCTAACCTTCTGCTAGCAGATGTGTGCCATACTTATTCAAGCTACATCTTATTTAATGGTGCTTTTCACTACCGTCTTTCTGTTATTCAGTGGTTCAGATCATCATACTAAGACCATAAAATTCATTTTAACAGTAAAATTTGATGTATTCACCCTCACAAAGATCACCTCTGCTCTCAAACTGGAATTCCAACACATGCAAGCTTGGGACCCACACTAAGACTTTTAGCAATGTATCTCTCCCACTCAGTAACTGTATTCATGCAGGAAAGAGCATCTCCTTTCCTTCCTCAAATTTTCCAATAGGAATTACAAATCCCCTCATTCCAAGCCTCCTCATGAAGAATTGTCTCTGTAATGTAATATGGTATAGTTTACATTATGAATCTTATTGATTTCATTGTGACAGCAGCCAGGATTTGAAATGAGGACATCCGAAGTATCCACAGTAATACCAGCATACACTGCAATCTCCAGCCTCAAAGAAGTTTGCTCTTGTCTTTGAACATATTCTGTGGAATTGTTTATTCACAGAAACAGTATCTAGCTAGATGTTACTGAGTGTTGCAATATACTGTAAAAACTCTCCACCTATCACTTTGCAGTCCAGAACACAAGAAAGTAATGATGGTGGAAAAATCTACGCCACCACACTCCATTCATCAGAAACAAGAAATTCCAAAGTCCAGAGCTACAAAGGAATATTGTGGAAGAAAGGATGCCTCCAGCCACACACTTCACTCCTCTTCAAGCAAACAGGACCCTGATTTAAGTACATTGGTACATTTGCTGTTTAATCTGCTTGAAAGCAGATTAAACATTTATCAAATGATAGTGAAAGCATTATCATATGAACTAATAAAGAAAAAATACATATATATATTCAGTACAACCCCCAAATATAGATCATCCAAACTGGTAGTTAAACTTCTAAGACTGGGATTAAATATCAGTTATCAAAGGATAGCTCACCAGAAGTGGAAGACAAGACCGTACTTTTCTGTTTCTATTAAGATGTTCAATATTTTAATGCAACTTAAAAGAATACTATGCCAATATACCACTTTGCATAGCTTGTTGTTTTTTTTTTTGTTTTGTTTTGAAAATTCTAATCATTGATCAGGAAAATTACAATGACTTTAAGCAACATATATCAACAGGCATCACTGGAGCTATTCCTTGAATGACCTTTTTAAGCTAAAATAGAAAGAATTTCCATTGTTGTATTAAATTTTGAAAATACTAACCAAACAGAAAGCTTGGTATTCCTCAATGCAGGTAGTGTAGGAATAGGCTTAGCTGCATTTTTTTTTATTTTTTTTTTTAAAGAAGAAAATATGTAAAAAATTTGTGCATATGCATACACGTGTATGTATTTACACACACACATTGAAGAGAGATGTCTAGTTCTCCTAACCAGAAGTAAGTGGTCAAAAACTCAACAGAAGACCAGAAAAGCAACTCTGATGAATTAACAGGCATATGCATTAATGATGAAGAAACTTGTGTTTCAGCATCAAATACAACAGAATGAATGGGTACCTTAAGCTTTAACATGAAATATGAACACAGTATGTCAGCTGCAGTAAAGCTACAATGACCAAGACCTCAGAAAAAACAAACACATACATACCTTCACTACAAAATGGTCTTTTGATGCCAGAGAAATTCACCGTCTCATGAAGCGTTTTTTCCTCTTGACAGTATTCACAGTATGTAACTATGCAGTGCAGTTTCTTATAATCATCAGAACATGCTCTGCTGCAGAACTGATACACTTTGTTCTAAATGCAAAATTGCAAAGCATCATGAAGAGGGTTAACATTAAATTTTAACATCTGGGAATTGCAACTTTAAATAATAGTTTGCCTTTAGGACAAAACTGTTACGTGCCATGTAAATAGATGAGCAAGCACACAATTAAAGTATGACTTCTGCTGCTAAAAACAAGTAACTCTTTCTCAGGCTCATAGTGAGTCCTACAAATATGCTGACAAAAAGTCAGCATTTCATATGAAAATGCAAAATAGGAAAATATGCCAATTGACTTATCCAGAAAAATTATATTGCAGTTATAGGTTTAAACTTTTGTAAACACTTCACCATTCTAAAAATAGTGGGGGAAAAACAACACAAAACAAACAAAAAAACTTACCTCCCATTCCAGTACTTCTGGCTTTGAACAAAAAGAACTTTTGCAATAATTGCATTTCAACTGAATATCAGTGGGAGAGACAAACTGACCATTTGTTGAAGACTGCACACTGAGAGTCTGAAAAACAAAAATATATACATATACATCACAAAAAAATAGTTACTTTTAAATTGTGGGTTTTTTTCATTTAACCCACATTGTTTGAAAATCTAGGAGTTTATAAATAAAAGTCAGCAGCATTTCTAGGCAAAAGCACAGCAGGTTAGTCTCTTCCCTTGACATCTTAGATTCTCCAGTCTTGAAACTTCACCCTCTCTTTCTCAGTATTTCTTTTATCTTACCTTTCTAATGTCTGCCATTTGAGACTATAATGCATAAATAGAAAAAAAAAAAAAAAAATCTCCCAAAATTGAACACCTGTTAATCACAAAAGATGTATTTTCAGAAAACTATAATTCACAGCTTGCCTTATTTTGGTCACAGAATTTCAAACAAAGACCTACAAAAAATATTTTCAAATCCAAACCTGACCAAAACAGATTATCATCACCTTACCTAATCATATCACTTCAAAATACAAATACTACAGTGAAAGGCCTTCAGCAATAATTTGAGTAAATGCAGGGTTTAAGATTAAGAAAAAAACTAGCTAACAGTCCTAGCTGGCCCTCAATCATTGTGGCTGGAAGATGCAGCCATTTAAATACCTAAGCCCTAAACAAAGGTTTTCAGATCAAGAAAAATAATATAGATTTCATGCAGGAATGAGAATTTAATTCTGTAACTGAATAATTCACTTAATGTGTTTCTGCAGCAATCAATAGAACACAATTTTATTGCACTTGCAATCTTCCAGTAGGTTTTTTATAAATCTCCCAAGACAATCTTTTGCATATCCTTAGATCAACCAACTACTGGAATATTATCCATGCAACTTTCAAGACAAAGTCTGAATAAGTAGTGATCACGGATGCCCAAAGAATCCAGAATATAAATTTCTTATATCCATCTTCTCTGCAAGCTTTGCAACAAGACATATTATTAGAGACATTCTCTTCACAGGAGATGAAGAGGTAATAACAAATCTATATTAGTGAAAATATAAAACATTTCTGTTACAGGGTACTTTGCTTCAGGCTGCTGTGTTACTAAATCTTCATCTATACTAAAAAAATAAATTGTGTGAAGACTGGTTATTGATGTAAACCTTCACATAAGCAGGCCAATACTGCTGAGTGTTAGCCTGCAGAGCCAACAGTATTGGTTTATGCAGATGCACTACTTCTGCATCAGTTTACAGATGTTAAGTAGTCATACACATTTCCCAATCATGGCCAGAACCCTAGAACCAAACAGCAGATAACACGTCACATTTATCCCAATGGTCCATTATCCTATAACAGCTTGAAGTCTGATGCCTACATACTGCATTTACCGGTTTTATCCCTCTATATCCTGCAAACCTCTCTGCTGTTGAGAGAGATTTACTAGATTTTGGCTGCTCTAAACAGGTTGCTGAAGACTTGTACTAACATAGAAGCCACAAAGGCATTTTGACATCAAAAGTCCAACCTCTGTATTTCTCCATTTGTAGGTTTCCCCAAAAAGCAAACACCATTCTCAACACATGCTGCCATATGGATTATGTAATTGCAATGAAAGCCCTAGAAGCTCTAGTTGAAAACAAAGGGAAATCAATAAGCAAGTACACCCATCACACCAGTTTAGATACGAAGGAAATATTTAAGAACTAGCAGTTGTGACGACCTGTAGCACACTAAAAATAAAGGGAAGAATGAAGATGAAATATATCAAGCGCTCACAACAAGAATAGCAACTGTATTTTTCCATGTCTATAGTTGCGATTAAATGTGGTACTGCAAAACCCTATCTTGAGGGTTACAGCATAAAATACTGGGTTTTGCTGTTTTCTGATGTATGGCACTTTCAACTTCTTTTCCCTTTTGCTGTGGTAGAAATGTAGGCCCTACCAAGTCTAGGAGACTGGTAACTGAAGAAAAACAAAAGCTGAAGATAAGAGAAAATGGAATTTTAGACTGTTAAAAATTCAAACTTGTTTTAAAGAATATTTACACCTAATTATAGATAAAAGCTAGCTATGTCATCAAGCATTACTGCTTCTAAAACAAAACCAGGTTTGTTGGTTGTTGTTTTTTTAATCATAAACTTCTATGGTCAAGTAAACATTTTCTACATAAATCAATGAAGAACTGAATTCACATTACTGATAGCTATAAAACAAGCAAAAAATAGCTGTTAAACCAAGAGTTAATCACAACATGATTTAGTTGCCTTCTTAAAGTTCCCATTATGCTGCAATTAAAGGCTGCTTCTGCATAGTATTTTAATGAGTCAAGATGTCATGCATGTAGCATCATCCTGTCTTGCCTCTAAATTACAAAATGCTTAGAATACAGAATATCTTTAGGAATTATCTGGAAGCATTCTTACACGAAAGAATCGATGAGATCACAAATTTGTTAAAGTCTTTCACAGATCACCTTGAACATCAAGGATTTATTGATGTTATGCTTTACTAAAGATATATTTGAGATCATGTGTGTGCGTACGTGCACATATGCACATACATCCTTAAATGGAATCTTAAATTCAATCCCCAAATAGTTATCTTTAATTTGGCTTTTCTTGAGCCTGAACAACAAGAGCATGGAAAGTGCCAAGCAAGATAAAATATCATTATAAAGCCGTTTTCAGGCTTCAATGCAACCACCACAAACTGCTCTAAGCTGTCAAATTACAGCTGAACGATAGACAGGCACAGCTCAGAAGTCTTCTGAGCAGACCAGTGTAGAAGCACAGATTCTGGCCTGCCCCTGTCATTACCTGCAGCAATAAGTGACAAAGGTGGTATCCTTGCTCATAGCAATACAAAATCAAATTGTGGAAACATTTCTGTGTGTAAAGGTGTAATAGGCAGCCAAACGTTTTTCTTTTACTAGTTCAGGAAAAATAATTTTGTAAGAATTAAATTGTTCTTTGTTAATATGAAGAAGAAGCAAATATATATGAGGCAGGCACCCATATGGACTGTATAGACACCCATATGGCATCACATAAACTGTGCCACGGGGAAAGTTAGGGGCAATAAATTAAATAGGGAGGGAACTACACACTCCCCTTGCCCTCACACATACAGAACTTCAACCACCGCACGGAACCCTCAAATATTTGTTATTACGATCAGATCTGAAACATTATTTCTCTAAAAAGCATGCCAAGCATCCCCCACATGCTTCCCATTTCAGAGAGACAGAGAGTGAGACAGAGATGTAAGGAATCTGAGAAAGAACACTTACAGACATCATAATGATGGTAAGGGAGAGATCAACACAACCATGGAAAAACAGAGAATAACCTGCTAAAAAATGTACTTTTAATTCTTACACATACTGGTTCTGAAACTCTTCAGATATATCCATAAATTGAAAAATAAAAGCTTTAACAATAGTATTCTGAGAACTTTGTATAGACTTGTGGTTTGGCAAGATAGCTTGCGTTTTAAGACATTTATACTTGTACTTTTGCTAACTTGGGTAAGACACTTGTACCACAGCCTCCATGTTCACAAGAAATAAATTAGCAGTTTTATTTTTCCTTAAGAGACAAGTTCAGCACAAGATCTTCAACTGACCCAGTAAAGTTACTGACAGCAAAACTGGATTTAAACAATACAGTTTTGGAGCAGTTCTGTACTTGAATCTCCAATAACATCTTCCAACATGAGCATAAAAGAAGACAAGATAAAGTCCCACTGCTCTAATACCAACTACCAAACAGCAATCACATTGGCCAGGCTATTTTCCCTTTTTTACCCTCTTTATTACAGGGATGAATGCGTTGTTTGCACAACGAGGAATACAGATATAGATATAAGTTGCACAACAAGTAACTCTGCTGAATCTCTCAAGCGTTTGAATAGATTAAAGCAACAATTATCTATAAACATAAGGTTATGCATAAGGTAAAACAACAACCAACCCTAAAACACTGCAACCAAATTAGGCATTTAAACATTCCAACCCATCTGTAAACCAAAAGGAAGCTTTTGCAGAAGGGAGACACAGAGCTTGAACAGCAATTATTCCGCTGTGAGAAAGGCAACTTCTAACAAAGAAAAAAGTACAGGAAAAACAGGCACAGTAAGAGAAAGGGATGAATACAATGCCAGAAAAAGTACAAGAAAAAATATCTTCATTAGTAAAAAGTGAAAAACGTGGAGAATCATGATAAAGCAGTTTTTGTTGTTGCTGTTGTTTTGTTTTCCTTTTTTCAAAAAGATCATTGCAGAAAGCATTCCAATGTGACTAAATGGAATAAATTGTGATCTCAATTTAGGTCCAGTTCCTATGTGTCACTCAGGTATAAGCCCCCCCCACGTGAACACAGAGTCCAAAGCACACGTTGCAGTATACTGTCCTCTCCATCTAAATACTAAACAAACAGAAGCAGCAGTTCTTATATTACCAACTTTTATCTAATGGTGAATATAATTTTATTCTTCTAGACAGTGAACACATGAAAACCATCAAAAATCAGAATTGAATAGAGAAGATTAGCCAAGTGACCACCTAGCTGTCCTTGGTGCTGCTGAGGACTCACGGATTGTACGCCACAACTTTGAGGAGAGACTTCCACATCTTACTGAAACTATAAAAAAAAGTATTAGCCAGGTCTCAATAAGACCAAGAACCCACAAAGGCATCACTGATCTGCTGTTATATTCAACAGTGTTGCTAAATATTGATTTATCTGCAAATCCAAGAAGGCCCAGGTTGTACTTGTCATTCACTACCTTTATTTTTCTGCCTCAAATAGCATAGTTTTCATTTTGAGCACTCTTGGGGCTGCAATCAATTGTAAGACCACGTAGAATGAAGTAGATGCTGAATGAGTTTGCAAGAAGTCCAACAGATTTGTCATTACCTACTAACAATCCACATCTATTTTGTTAATCAGTTCCATTTAGATCGCACTGACAGACATCTGCTAAGTTGGTTAGGACGAAAGCACAAGAACAGGGCAACATGTTGGAGGTCCCATCCAGGGAATGTTAAGGAAGCAATTAAGAGACTGACTTGCTTTCCAGTAAACTTAAAAGTTTCATGACAAATGGGTTAACCCTACATGGGTGTAACTGCTTCCTCACATGGTGTTGAACAATTATCAATCAAACAGCACACATTTGGGGAAGCTCTTTTTACATACACAAATTGAAACAGTGTATTTGAAACATTCTTTGATCATCTACACATTAATCGCTACAACTCATTTTGCAAATGCTTTAACTAAGTCATATTAAAAAGATGACATTTTTAAAAAGCGTATCAGCCTCTTACAGCATGCCTACCATCAGGCTTGCAACAATCCAATTTCTGGACGTAATCTAAACAGCTGGTTTCATCCATAAAAGTTGTAATGACTTAGAATATAATTTTCCATTTCAGAGAGTCACTATTCCCCATGTCACAAACCTTTTTCAGCACAATATCCAACATGAGAATGTTGTTACTGTATTTAGCATAAAAGAGATGAAAATTGATGGTTATCAATGCACAGCAGCAAAACTCATCTCCGTATTGAGGCTGGCATGGGAAAAATAAGATGAGTAGTGGTATTGCTTTGGGTTCACTTACAGCATCAAGGAGAAATGGGTTATTATTATCCTGTAAGTTTAAGATAGTAACTAGTGTTATTATTATGAAACAGCACTTTCTAAAGAAATGGTTACGAGCCAGAAGCATCTGCTATGTTAATTGTAAGTCATAAGCACATACGTAAAAGCAAGCTTGCTTAATACGCAAATATTTAACACAAAGACAGGTACACAGATATTTAGGGAGGAAAATATTTAACACAACAGCTAACCTGAAATTTAGCTACACAACTGGAACTGCAAAAGTTGTACAGTTTTCCATCAGGCATTGTGGCTTGATACTGAGGTAAAGAGTTTCGTTTACAAAAGTGGCAAATAATTTCCATACCTAAAAGAAAAACGTAGTTTACAAATAAAATAAGTATAAAATAGTAACACAAAAAAATACTGGGTTACAGGTCAGCTTTTCAATGTAAAAAGCTAAAATTTTTCTGTTTTCCAGCCAGCTTCAGTAAGTCACATAAAACAAAAGAAATTGTTTTTGTTTTTTTTTTAATTCTGCCATTAAAGCTAAGCACTGCATGTGAAACAGCAACTTCTACAACGTTCAGTAGAGCATTTTCATCTCAAGTTTGATGAATTAAGATCTACGTCTGCTTTGCATACTGAAGAACCTAAGTTTTGAATTGATTTACTCATTCCTTTCACCCAGATTAAACAGTTTACCTAGAGAATGTTTCTATACAGTATAACTACCTCTATCCTTCTGCAAAAGAAAAAAATTATCAATTATTGTTTGAGGAGGTAAAATGGGGTGGCACAAAGACAATAAAATATTATTTCACGTGTGTGGAAGTTGCATTGCCATTCTGTGGCAGAAAGCACTTTATGTTGCAACATTTTTTTCCCCCCTCCGGAGACCTTAAGACAGATGAACTGTTTCAGAAATCAAGCAAAAATACTCGTGGGGAAAATGACCCCTCATGGATCCATCTACTAATGTTCAATATACGATAATCTTTTCGAAATCTACATTTAAAAACCTATTAAGACTCTAAAACTCTGCAGAGATTCATTCTAAAACAAGTTAACCCACCCCCACTGTTCAATCTTGGAAAAAAAAAATCAGGTCTACTCTTATCAGTGACGAAAATCCAACATCCTTGTCACTTACTTTGTGATTTTGGATATTTTGATTTTTGTGTGTTCATGCATGCAGTTGAGCAGTATGGCTCCATATATCCATTAGGTCCTATGCACTGAGTCATGTCAAAAAACCTGCACTGAGCTCTGCAGCCAGTACAAGATGTTAATTTGCCATATTTCTAAAACATAAAACAAAGCAAAACAATGCATTAGTTAAAACCATGTTCGGCTTTTGTTTTTAAATTAGAGTATAACAAACAGAAACTTATTTATTTCTGCAGTTCTCTCCCCCATCAGAACCTTCCTATACTGTCATTTTCTCAAGTGTAGTCAGCACTTGCTTCTCCCTCCTGGGACCTGGCTAAAACTACATTTCTGTGTAAAACCAAAAATAAATAAATATTTTAAAACTACCCACCACCTACAAACTGTGATAAGAGTATATGACAAGTTCTGCTGAGTTGGAGGGCTTGAAACGATGTTGTTTCTCTCTCCTTCATGGTTATATGGACAATGGTTTTATGACAAGAAATGGGAGTTTGGCATGAGGAAGGATAAATAATGGTGCTAAACTTGGAAGAAACAAAGTTGCACTCTCCCCCAAATAACATCCTTAATGTTATCACGTATGAGTTAGTTGCAGCAGTTTCTTGGTAACAGCACGATTTGGAGAACTTCTCTAGCTTCTGCAGTCTTCTAGTTCTAGTCTACCAGGCAGGGGAAATACACTGCAGAGTTCCTATACTCCTCATTTGACCCAGTGAGGAACCATGACTCCCATTAACCTGAAAACAGACTCAGTTCTGACATCTCTCAACACAGCAGTCAGTCAGTCAACAGTGTCCCACAAAACAGAATAATTGTTATATAAAAAGCATGGAGAAGTTGCACTGAGCAGAAATACCAGTGACAAAGTGAGTAGACAAAAATTAGTAGTTTTGACCTGCCACATCTATTATTTACCTAACAGTGAAGTATGTAGCCCATACACCATAAAGCCAGTTTCAGTAAAAATATCGAAACATCCTCCCTGGCCACGGAAATTTATAAAGGCTTTGATAGCAATCACAATAATTCTCAAATTTGAACAATCACGAGTCTCAGATCAGACAATCTCTTCTTATTGGGTATTAGAAAATACCCTTCTGACTCTTTGGCATGAAAGATTTCTTCCTGCCTTCTGTTCAGGAATGATTTTGGCATTGCCTCTCCTCTTTTTCAAGGTTTAAGGGGAAAAGAAATGCAAAGAATCTTTCACATCTGCTCCACCTTGATTGAAGTAACAGAAGCTTAAGTGGCTATCTTTAGTCTTCCCACCTCTACACATTTGAGAACTAGCTAAATCCAGTCTCACAAACACAGAAGACACTTAGGGTAGCATAAGATGACATCTTCCCTATATTAAAAATGCATACATGTAAACATACAAGCTTATGCCACAGATTGGGTGTAGCATCTTGCACAGACTAGCAAATTTTCAAGATACCTCAACAACTTCAAAATTTGCACAACACTTTGATGAACTCTTTGCTGTGTATTTCCTCCAAAAAGGAATCTGTGCCAAGCTAGCAAGCTTCTACCTAGAGAAAAATATTTTATATGGGTCCAGGATCCTTCTTTCCCATTTTTTTTTTCTTTAAAAATGTTCCCCAGTACCTGCTAATCAATCCTCCTAATGAGCCACAATATTGGAAAAAATCACACTAGGTACCAAGAGCTAAATGCACTAAATGCAACCATTGTATTGTTCTATGAGCTGCAGCTATTCCACCACTATTCACTCATCTCCTCTGGCATGCTGAGAAGACAAAAGTAGAAAATTGAGAATCCTTCAAGTTATACCATGTATATAGGAGATCACACTTTACATAAGACTTCTCTTGAAAAAAGTTCAATGAACAACAACTGTCAAAAAATCTGCACACACATATAGCCTTGGTACCTCTAGAACAAAACGAAATATAAATCTAGAAGCACTGGTACAAATATGCTGACACAGCTTAACGAAGAGCATCAAGGAATATGATCAAAAAACAACGTACAGGCAGGTGGAGCTCTCACAAGTTCTTGGTCTGAAATAAAAATCAAAGCCATAACAACTTTATATCAAGATGAAAATATAATATATTATAAAAGAATTTATAGTAAGCTGAACAGAGTGCAACTGGACACAATTCACTGTATCAAAGTACTTCATGTTTGGACAAAACCCCTTGGAAGTAGAAAAAGCATTTGCTAACCAACATCTCAATACATCAGAATTTAACTGGTATCAAGGAAGTCTCATGCACATGAAGTACAGTGCACTACCCCGTCCATTATTTCTGCATTTCAAACATCCTTGTAATACTGGAGTTGTTTACTGATTTGACACTAGATCTTTCAGATGCTTGTTGCTTTTAAGTCTATTTTACTATCTGTTAAAGCTACCAAATCTAGATCCGAAGTATCAATTTGCTTATAAATATTCCAAAATTAGAAAGGCAGGGTTGTTTTGTTGTTTTTTTTTTTAACTTTTTTTTTTTTTGTATCTGCTGAGTATCCATTGAACTTTAAACTACGCTAGCAGTACAAAGACCATGAGTTTCACCAAAAGAAAAAATCAAGGATGCAGAAGATTCTCTCACGATTATTGTTACAGCACTTAAGAGAATTTAAGCATTTCTGTATTACTAGCAACTTCAACATACGTTGTTACAGGAGTGAAGGGGGGACAGCTGTTAAGGAAAAAATAAAACTTAAAAGGCTCCAAACCTCTTCAAATTTATCGCTCCCAAGGACTCGTCATCGTGTCCTTCAAGCTGAACTTTCGGTGTATTCTTTTCAGCATTCCTCAAACTTTTAAATTTGAATACTAAAACCATTCAAAAACTAAAAAGTACAACACTGCTATAAAAGAAATTAAAGCAATGATAAAATACCCGAAAGTACTAATCAATCACCATTATACAGCTGCATTGCACTTTTTTTTTTTTTTTTAGTAGTCCAACAGATAGGCTTTCCCCATTGACAGTATCAACAGGCATCCTTGTATTGTCCCATGTTTTTAGACAGCCATAATGCAAAACAAGAATTTTCTCCTGTTCTCAAGTGTGCAAAGTCAAGATGAGACTCTCCCCCCAGTTTTGTACTCTCACATTCATCTCAATAGAATCACAGAATGGCTTGGGTTAGAAAGGACCTCAAAGATCACCCAGTTCCAGCCCCCCTGCCATGGGCAGGGACACCTCCCACCAGACCAGGTTGCTCAGAGCCTCATCTAACTTGGTCTTGAACACCTCCAGGGATGGGGCATCCACAGCTTCTCTGGGCAGCCCGTGCCAGTGCCTTACTAACCTCTGAGTGAAGAATTCTCCCTATCCTCTAATCTAAATCTCTCCTCTTTTGGTTTAAAACCATTCCCCCTCATCCTGTCATCATCTGACAGACATAGGCTGTCTTCCATCTCTAAGAATTTGTAGTATTAATTTTAACCCACAGAAAAAGTAAAATTTGAGAATCCTTTCTCTGGAAGTATTCTTGAAGCTGGACTAAAGCAAACAGAAGCTTCATGGAAACTAAGTAGAGCTACATTAACACATTGTGTAGAAGAGCAATCACGAGGCATGGATTTATGGCCTGGATGCAAGACAAATTATGGTAACGACAGATCCACAGAACCAAGAATGGTATGAGGGTCACTACGACTCAGCTGTTATCTTGTCCAAGATGAGAACTACAGGAAGTCATATGAAGCTCAACAGATCAATAGTAAAACAAACAGAAGGAGGTTGTTCTTCACTTAACAAGGTCAGCAGAACTTCTTACTGAAGAGCGTCATGGATGTTAACACTGTACGTGTGCTAACTGCAGAAGCACTCAGATTCATTTTAAAAAGTGAATGGAAAGTTATTCAAGTTTTAAGTGATCCCTCGATCTAAAATCAGAAGTAAAAAAAAACAACAACATTTAGGACAAAATATCATAAATACACCCATCCTGTTCTTACTGTTCCCTGTATGCCCACCTACATACACTGCAGGCATTGCAATTCCTGCTCTGAACCAGTAGTTGTTTTCATTCTCTTACTACGTAAGATTTTTCTTTTTAGTTCAACTTGAATATTTTAACTCTTCATAAGGAAAAATGTGTTCAGAAAAAAGGAAATGAAGAAAAACGTAAAGCTGTGTCAATGCTGTTAATGTATCATAGTCATGAGACAAAAAAACTTTACTGGTAGAAAGAAAAATGAAACAAGGAATACCAAAATCTTCATTATTGACTAAGAGGGAAGGAAACACAAAATACAAGACTTCATGATTTTATTTTAAACATCATTGCTTCATTCCAGAAACACAGCATCATGAACGGACCTCCAAAGGTCAAGTCCAACCTCCATCTCCAGATGGAGTCCCCAGAGCTGGCTGCCCAGTTCTTGTCAAATTTGAGTATGTCCAAGGATGGGCATTCCAAAACCTCTCTGGACAACCTCTGAGTATTTCACCACTGCCACAAATTTAAAAAATAAAATAAAAAATTAAAAAAAAAAAAACTTGCATGTAATCAAATCCTTTGTGTTTTCAAATTGTGGCTGTTGCTTTTCAACCTCCCACTACGCACTTCCATGAACATTCCAACTCCAACCTCCATATAATCCCCTAGATCTCCCTTTAGCCTCCCAAGGCTAACCAAACTAATCTTACCCAAGCCTGTCCTCCCATGCCATGTGCTTCTGTCTTCCGAAACATCTTGGTAGCTCTCCACCAGACTTACTTTATTCTGTCAATCTTTTTCATCTAGGTTGATCCAAAACTGCGTATCTTGCTCCACCATCAGTTTCTGGAGTACAGAACAGAAGGAAAAAAAACCTTCCTCTCCCTTGACCTGATGACTACCCTCTTGCTAATACAGCAACAGGTTGTCTAGAGAGGCTTGTGGAGTCTTCATCCTTCCAGATACTGAAATCCCAAATGGATATGGTCTTTGACAAGCTGGCTCCAAGTGGCCTGCTTGAGCAGGGCAGTGGACACAACTAGAGGTGCCCTCCAACTTAGACATCTTTGCTGCAAGGGCACACTGCTAACTCCTGTTCATCTTGTCATCCATATGGACACCCAAATCTTTTTTTCCATAGATGCTTGTTCGGCAGTCACACTTCCATTCCAGATGAAAGACTGACTTGCACTCTCCACGATACTTGTACTCTCCATGATACTTCAAGAGTAGACAAGAATGATTACAGACAAAAGCATGCACATTTTAAACTAGTCTCTGCTTCGGTTCCAGAGCTTCAAAGATGGAATGAGCTCAGAACCAACTAGCAAGAGAAAATATCCAACATTTTCCTTCCATACACCTCTTCTTGAAAATTCAAAATCCTTTATCTCCAACCTATCCCTAAGAGATTTTGCAGAGTCCTATGACACTATGAGTACATTTATGGCCTGCAATTTTAAGAAAATTTAAAGAAAAATACTGCTATAGAATTAGCAAATAGAATCACAGAATCATAGAATATCCTGAGTTGGAAGGGACCCTTAAGGATCATCAAGTCCAACTCTTGACACCGCACAGGTCTACCCAAAAGTTCAGACCATGTGCTTAAGTTCACAGTCCAATCTCTTCTTAAATTCAGACAGGCTTGGTGCAGTGACCACTTCCCTGGGGAGCCTGTTCCAGTGATAGCTGGAATAGCTATCACTATAGCAGAAATAGCATCAATTAGGTTACTAATACCAAAAAAAAAAGTTAATCTACAGGCAAAATTTATAGAAAACAACAGCATAATACCCTCTGATGAGGGGAAGCTTAATGTCTGACTACATTTCCCTTACTCTTCCTCCTAGATTCTGCACTGAGATGACCTAATTTTAGTTAGAACACATTCATATTTGACTTCTTCCAAAGCATGAAGTCCAAAGCAAAAGTGGAAGCCTGAACATTCTTGTCTTCTTCCACTTGATTCCAAAATCACTCACTCTTTCGTGACATTTTTAAACCCTATAACAGGCTTAATCCTATAAATCAGGTCTACTTCTCATGGTAAGTAACTAACAATAGAAATACGATAAAATACTTCAATTCTTAGGAGTCATTAATTCAGCATACATTTCAAGTCTTCATTCTGTCTGCTAGGATAGTATTAAACTCCAACTGCCAACTACAAAAATGGCTATCAAGACACAAGACAAAACAGTAGAATTAGATATATTCCAGAAATAATGGTACTGTGGCAACAGAAATCCAAATTCCTAGAAATAAGAGGAAATTCATTTGGAGGCTTTCTGAGGAATTTGCTCATGTCATTATTAGCAAAGGTGTCTACTGAAGGTATGATGAAAGCTGAAGTCTGGCGCTCTTCTTGTACATACCATAACTAAGAATAAAGATCAAGCCCAAAAACAAGTATCAGACCAATACTACAAATCCATGGTACTTCAGAAATAATGTTCACTTCTGTTTGCAAACTAGAACTTATTACGGTCTCCTTTCTTGAACCTTCCAGTTGCAGGAATATCTTAATGAAGCTATTAGTGCCTAAGATCTAGGCACCTGCATTACTAGCTTTTATTCGCCACTGAGAAGAGCAGTATGGCCTCTTTCACGTTCCTTCAAAAGGACGAAGGACACATCTGCAGCCTAAGAGCATTCTTGCTACAATCTCTCCCATGCAAAGACCAGTTGATTAAGAACATGAGACCAGCTGATTGCTACAATGCTATACAGCAGCCCAAAGATCTGTTTAGAGCTGGAGGAATTCCCTTGCAATTCAACTTATACAGTCCACATAAGAGACCTGTACATACTTCTCAATCCAGGCAAAAGCTTCTCTCCACTATCTTTACAGAGTAACAGTTTAGAATTAGAAATAAGATAAAAATAGGGAAAACTTCCAGAAAATATTCACTGACAGACACACAGACAACCTGTGTTCAAACAGAAAGGTAAATGAGAAAGAAAATGGAAAATTTCTGGAAGTAGAAAAGCAGAGGTATTCACTACATGGAATTCTACGGTAACGAAGATGCACTAGAAAGGCAATCAAGCAAGCAGCAGCTAAACTGTTTCAGATTTATTTGAAAGAAGGATGGTCCAGATGGATCCAGAAGCAACACACGTCTAAGAAAAGAACCAGATGTCAGCAGAATCTGTAACAGCAAAGAAAGAAGAAACCGTATTATTTATTGAGCCTTCTGAAATACCACACCCATACCGTCTCTAACCCGAAGAATAAACTCTTCCCTGCTCCAACTTAAGGTTAAGATTAGTGACGCGTCAAAAGCATTTGCCCATGTCTTAAGAGCAAAGGCTCTTAATAGCTGCTTTTGTGGTTCTTGAACACCAAGTAATTGGTGTTTCAGCTGAACTACACAAACAACCAAATCATTAACACGTCCACTAACTTTCCTCTGGCATCTCCAACTTCCAGTGCTCCCTCTTCTTGCCAGTTTCATTCCCACTCCCCAGACATTTATCTTCATGAATTTAAGGAAGGAAGAGATTAAGAATCCCTTCTTCCCTTACCTCATAAAGGTTACTCTAACTATATGAAACCTTTTCCTTCCGTTTCATGTTTATTTTGCCTTTTCTTTTTTCGCCTCTACCTCCAATCATTCGAGGTGCAGCAGTGCACTGACGTGGTTACATCTATGTCAACTCCAATACCTACTCATATCCCCTCCTTGCTTCCTCTTCATAACCACTTCCTGTGCTCCCATAGAGATTACACCTCACAATTATGCCTTAAGTATTTTTCTTCAGAAGTACATGGCTGTTTTAACATTTCTGATGAACCTACCTCATTCTATCTACTAAAATAGGAGTGAGACAGAATGGGAATATCCCTAACAGTTACTACTAACAACTCTGGTGCTTCAGTAGCCTGGTTATATAGTTGTAAGGGTTTGTTTATTTTTTTAATTGGAGAGCAACAGGTTCTACATGTGGGGAAAAAAAAAAAAATAAAGCAGAAATGGTAAAATAAATGGTTCCAGAAACTCAAGTAAATAAGATTTACTTATTTCTAGAGGGATTTGGTTTGCATCTGAGACACGAGAAACTGGAGGTATAAATATTAAGAGGCTTCAAAGAGAAACCTCACCCCATACAGATCAAGAATGAAAGGAAGTGGACTGTCTTAGTCTGGTACTAAGACATAGTACGTGAAGTAAGACAGCAGTAGTTTACTACATGAGGAAGAAGTTCTGTTATCAAATCACAGTTCAGTTGAACTGGCTGAAACCTCAACACTGTCTCTTTGGAGAGACCAGAAATAAAAATTTAAATTGAAATATTAGAAATACTGACTTTTTTTTTTTTTTTTTTTTTTTTTTTTAAAGAGGCTGCTCAGACCTCACAGTTACTGCTTTTATCAGCTGTGTTTATTGAAACACAGACACTTGCAAAGAGTCTAAAAAGCAGTAACTACTGCAGGAAGCAGGAGATTTCATAGCTAATTGTACTACCAAAAAAAAAAGAAAATAGGACAGATTCATCTTAATAACAAGAGCACAGGGAAAGAACAGACACTGCATGGGACAAGTTAAAAACCCTGAACACTTCCACTGAAGCATCATGCAATAAGACATTCTAGCACAGCATTCTGTATGAATTTATACTAGTAGATAAGATACTTCTTGTGAGAGTAAATCCAAGCTCTCTATAAATAGTAACCCTAAATTGCAGAACTCACATGCATGTCATCGTATACAACAAAGGTTCCTAAACCTCTGCACCCAGGCAAAAACGCAATTTCACAAAAGAAATTGCTAAGCAAGGAGTAGAATGTGAAACATCACATTTGAGTCACAGCTGCCTATGTTGGGCTTTTTCTATTGCCTGTCTGTGAGCAAAGAGTTTGTAGGGATGGCATAGCCTTGTTAGTCTTGAAGGACATTCAAGGAGTCTTCATCTAATCAAGGAAGACAACCAAATGGCCTTTTTCATAGAATAATTAGAATCACAGAATTATTAAAGTTGGAAGAAACCTCCAAGATCATCTGGTCCAACCATCCCCCTACCACCAACATCACCCACTAAACCATGTCCCCAGGCACCACGTCCAACCTTTCCTTGAACACCCCCAGGGACGGTGACTCCACCACTTTTTTTTTTTTTTTTTAAGTGCAGAAGGAAAACTAACACTAGATGAAAAGACACTGCAGCATCCTCTCCAACCAGGAAAATACCCATTTGGTTTGCATTCACCTGGTATTCAACTTCATTCCAAAACTATTAAGAAATCATTAAGGGGAAGGAGCTCTAGCCGTTTCTTTTTTGACGGCACATGAAGACCATTGCTTTTAAGAAGAACCCGAAGGAATCAAGGTCAAGGACATTCTAGCAATTATTTTGTTGAGGAATCAAAAAAGACAAAAAAGGTGAATCATAAAAAAAAAAATTCAACTAGTAAAGTGTTAAACACGTTTCATGCCAGAATCAAGAAAACTGTGGACTGATCAGGCCAGTAGGCAAAACAGTTCAAAGACTTATCTATAGAAGAAGACACAACCAGACTCAGCCTTATCTTAGTTGAAGAGCTGAAAATTAAAACTTATGGCTGGTAGCACAAGTCAAGTCACATTCACTTGATCCTTCAAACAAGGTTGTCAGGAATGTACCCAGCTCATTGTACCCAACCAGGGTACAATAAACATCGTAACTGCCTTGAAAAGGAAATCGGCTAGTTCTGTGGATATGGAAAATATCCAATATTAAGTGGAGCAAAAACTTTGAAATGATGGTTGTAGCTGCTTTGGATAATATCTTCATGGCAGGCATACATGGGGTTTCTTTCAATTTGTTGCATATATACTGTTTTTTTATGTGTAAATTCTCATTTTAATTATGAGATGCCTACACAAAGAAATCAAAATATTCTAGGATTTCCAAAATTACATAGGCAATATGGTATGTGACAAAGACATGACTACCTAATTCACCTCTAGAGTTGTGTTTTCTTTACTTCTTTTATTCAGCATCATTCTTCAAGTCCTTCTTGCCCCCTTAGATGTGAAGATTTCGAACTGCAGTGCAATAGGTAAAGAATTTACAATCTAGAAGTAGTAGTCACCTTCAGGTTTAAAAATACCTACTTCTTGTATGAATTTTCTTCTGATATCTTTTTATCTGAACTGTCACAATGACTTTGGTTTTGGAGGAAGGTTTTAATGTTATTTTCTCATTTTTTAAGAGCTTCATTTGCACTTAGCTGTCTTGATGAATGGCTGTTGTACTATCAGGATAACTAATTTTTTTTCTTCAGAGGCTACGCCTATGTAGATTTTTTTCTTAAATTCTAACAATTTATTAGTCTATTTATCTTTCATGAGTTTCTTTTACTATGACAAATTTAAGCTCTGTCATTGTATCAGTTGTAGATAAGAACGAACAACCATTAGGAAAGCAGAACACAGGACATAATATTCAGGATCATTTGTCTCAGTTTTAAAGCAGGTTCTGAAAATAGTCCATAGAAAGCTATGTGCATCCATCACTTTCAAGTGTGACTTAGGCACTTCAGAAGAAGACCTACTCCCCATGCACACCCATATCCCATAACACTTGCTTATTTCCCTGCCTCCCACCAATGCAGTCTAGAGCAGAGGAAAGAAACCCTTCATCAACAGTGGATTATTTGCGCTCGGTGGCCATTCCAAGAGCCACAGTAATTTTTATTGTGCACAATTTTCATTTCTCATTCCAGGAAGAAAAAATGTCCATGATAAGTTAATGAAAATTAATTGTTCAAATCAGTGTAATATTTATTTAAAAAATACGGATGAAGTATATAGATAGGTACAAGTAATAAAAATCAGTTTTCATTTATTACTTACTACTACAAATGTATAGTGATAAGCTTATGACATTTACAAAATAAACTGCTTAATACAAAGCTCGTACCAGTAAGACCTATTTATTTTACAATTTTTTGTAAGAAAACATTTGCTAAAACTGTTATGTCACACATGGTAATCAGTTGCACAACACAATGTTGTAATCAAATGACACATCAACTTTTCCTGTATTATTGGCTCCCGTGTGTTTATTTCAGCATGTAAAGTCTCCCGTATTGTCTCCTTCACTAGTTCTCCTTTAACAGCCAGATCTGAATCAAAGATTTCCAAGAAAACATTGTTACTACTGAATAAAGCAACCTGTGATTTACCAATTGTTGCCCAATGATTTACCAGTGACATTTTCCAAAGTCTAAACTTCTTTTCAAAAATAGAATTCCTTGAATATGTTCAGTTCAAAAACCTTAATGAAAATGCAAGTTCAAATCTGAATAAATCTTGCTAGACAACTAGTTACTCTGAAATAATTGTACCCTGAGCAACTTTGACACCTACAACAACATACACTAAAAAAGCTCCTAATTTTATAGTTCTCTTAATATCAAAAATACTCCCAAAACCCACAGAACTCCAGGAACATTTGAAATCTGCCAGCTATGAATTACATTTAATCACCAGTCCAAACTAGATGCCCATGAGCACTAGAGTTAAGCTTCTCACAGCCTATTACAGTTCCCCAGTACCAAATATTTCCAAAAAACTTGTTTGAATAAAAACTGCAAACTGCTATCAGAACTGAATACACCAAAACAATGCATGTTTCTCAATTTGAAAGGTTCTCTTAAGGATCCGCACAATAATGTACAACATCCACTTACTATTTATGAAGATTTCCTGGTACTGCAAACTGCTCCTCTCCCCCAAATCAAACTAGCATATACAACTTGCTACCCATACCTTTCTCAAGTACATATCTAAACACAAAATACAGAAATATCTAAACAAATAGAGTACAGTCTGTAATGAGAGTTAAGTACAGATTTATCATTCAACCTCTCAAAATTCCACGTTCATTTCTTAATTCCATATGCAGTGCATGTTATACTGGTTGTGTGGGAATGTCTCAAGTTCAAAGTTAATCTCATGCCTTTTTGTTTCTTCGAGAGACAGTATTCAACGTTTCTTCAAGTCTTGCCATGGCTTCTGGGCATGCCTATGTTTTTAGTATCTTGGAAACCTATCCTGTCCCTTTTGGTTTCGCTGTGACAAAAGAACAACGCTTAAGTTATGTTTTCAGTTACGCTATTTACATATGCACGTTTCCAGAATTGCTCTTTGCACATTGCATATACACAAGAACAGCCAACCCCAAAAGTAGCAAAACTGAATGTCCAAAGAGAAAAAACAAACAAAAATAATGTTAACGTTAAGAAACTTATATAAACATTCAGTGCTGGACTCCCTTTTTCTCTTAAGTCATTGGTTTCTCAAAAATGGAAAGAGATGAAGGAAGAACCCAAAGCAATATTCAGCACTGGGGCCACAAAAAAAAAAAAAAAAAAAAAAAAAGCAAGGAAATTCCTTGCTAGTAAAATAGTGATTTTGCATTTCATAACACTATCCCTGAAAACTCAAAGCAATGTGGACCAAACAATAAAACTAACAAAATCCCCAAACTGCTCATTTCCCAAAACATTTAACATTTCACAACTATGAAATTGTTATCATAGCATAAATACTGTGATTAATGTTTAAACCTTCCAACCAGCATTAGGAATGAATAGTACTGTGTAAAGTGCATCACTACCCGCCATCAGATTCTTGATTTGGAACCATTTTGAACCACAACAAGTATTAATATCTTAACAATTTTAAGAATAAATAAAACCCAAACCAAGTAAAGAACACAAAAACACAAAATTTAAGACATGAAAGAATGAAAGTAACTATCATTTTCAAAATCATATGCTGTACAGTGAAAAGACATAGTACAGGTACATAGGCAACGTGTAAGCATATTCTCACAGCAATGTCCAACCTACACATCCTGTGTATGTTTGGATGTTTTAATTGTGTAAAAGTGAGCTTCTAAATCCAAAAAAGTTATCACTTATGAACCAGTAAACTTGTGTGTCAGTCTTGATTTTACCATACTCCTAAATGATGTACCCATTACAAATGATGCACCCATTAGAAAAAAAGAAATTATTAACAGAAATGTTAATTGCAATGATATTTGGTTCATAACCAATAAGTATTGTTATTACAGTAACAACAACAAAAAAAAAACAATCGTAAAAGGCCCATTTGGGTTAGTTTGCCCACACTTGCATTAACGCCATATTTTTAGAAGTCTTTGTTACTTAAGACTTCTAATAAAGAATAAAACCACATTATGAGTAAGAGGATAAATTTAAAGAGTATTAATGCTTATTTAATTTATAGATTAAGAAATAATTACCTGCTTGTATTCACCAACGCAGTTCTGACAGCAGAATCTCTTCTGCTGACCATCAATAGTAAGAATATTGTTTCCAGCTCCTTTACTGGGTAAATACTCCCCACAATGCTCACAGCAATTCATTATTAAACCATTTGCCATCCTGTATCTATTGAAGCAGTGATCACTGCACAGCTTATGAGTCATATTTTTAAAGCTAACTTCATGACGAATCTGAAAAATAAGAATAAAAGCATTCCATCACCACAAAAATACCAACTTGCCTAAGACTACTACAGAAGTCAAAAATCTTGCATTCAAACACAAAACTATATAAAAAACACCACCCATTTTACTAGCTGAGTAATTCAAGGACAAATCATGTAGTATAGAAATTTCTTCTGTTTCCAAAGTTATAAGCAAAATCTTGGACCCATTTGTTCTTGCAGCCTAGAAGCCAAGAACACAGGGAAGGATGTAATAATTGGGTACTAGAACAGAAGGTCAATTTATGCAACTGTACAAAATAAACATGCAAAGACTGTCCAGACACACACATACCAAAAAATGTGTACATTAGCCTGAACTATAGTGTCCCCAGTAATGGCATCAAGAGGAAATACATTAATGAGAATTTAGAATGAAGTATATGGTATGCATCTCAAAATGTTGGTGTAATATTTCAAAACATACAGTAAAAACTAATTCTGTAAATTGTGACTTTTTAATGGTAATTTTTCTGCTCAGGAGATCCATGTTATAATTACAAGAAGCAATGCTCAACAAAATTCTTGACAGTAGCTACAAAAATATCAGCAAAGGCACTTTCTTAGAAGTCTAATAAAGTCAACAAGAGTAATTTTTCTCTCTTAAATCATTTCTTTCTTTATTTGCTCTTCATGTATATTAAGCCTATCTCAGTGTACATAAAATGCTGCATCATTTTAAATTTCCTTTTTTTTTCAGTTCTCTTAGAATATTTATAAACCAAGATTATTCTATTTTCATTAAGGAGAACAAGATGGAAAAAACAAAATCAACCAGACCTCAGTTAGTTTACCACAGATAGTGCATCTTGATTTATTCAAAGCTCCTTTTGAGGGATTCTGTTTATCTTCATAGAATGATAGACACGATGTACTGCAAAACTCCTGGAAAGACTCACTTGAATCAACTTGAGCAACAATGGTACCTTTCATTGTTGTTATATCTCTGAAATAGAAAAAAACATCTAGAGTGTATGTGTATAATTATATATTTAAACAAGAACACTTTACAGCTTGTAACATGCATTCTTCCTTTAAATGCTTGTATTTCATATTTCAAAACAGCTTTGTGGGTGTAGAATTGTTAGTCACATGTCAAACACTAAGTTTAATAAATTTTTCTATGACTAATGTCAGCACTCCAAATACAATGTTTCCTGTATAAAAACATATTCCCCTCCACCCCCCACCTGGTGTTATTTTTTTTTTTTTTTTTTATTACATCATTCTAGAACTAGGTAACTAATGCATCATTGAGCTTGCCACAACTGGTACTTAATCTTAAACCAAAAATGAATATGGTGAATTTAAACTAGCTCTTTGGCAACTTCACACAAAAGCTGTTCTTAAATTTCATACAAGAAATTCAGAGCTACATATAATAGAGAAGGTTGTTTTCTCGTATTTATAAATGTAATCAAAATTATTAGAACTACACCACTATAAAACCTAGTTTTATCACTATTTTAAATGTTAACACCATTAATGTCCCAAAGCACCTTAACAGTTAACATAGCTGCCCACGAAGAATTAGGATATAAGCAACCTAATGCATAAAACCTGACAAGTAACAACCAATAAAATTAATTAGAAGTAGAGCAAATCCTCTTCTTTTTCCACTGAAGTGGAAACTTTAACTTTCCTGATCAAACTTTCTAAACTTCTCTGATCTTCAACTGAGTGCTGCACACAGAGGAAACTGAAGATAGCTACCACCACACTCATCAGTCAGCCCTTGGATTCAGGTCTTCCAAATTTGTAAGACCATCTCACTGGTGGTTTCACTCAATCCCAAACTATCATAGGCCGTAAATTAAAAGCACTAAGGAGAAGAAATAGAAGTCTCCCTGTCTGCCTATTAAGTAAATAAATAGTCAACATCCAGGAAGTGCTATTAGACAGAATAAATAAAAAACTGATTGGACAACTCTGGCTCTTCACTGATATTATGATCGATCATCAGCTGGAAAAGACATCTCCCAGACACTCATACATCGGGGCTCTGAAACTAGGATGAGTGGGAAAATGCTGTATGGTCCCTAAACAGGAGGAAATTCTTCAGATGGTGGTGAGGCCCTGGCACAGGCTGCCCAGGGAAGCTGTGGATGCCCCATCCCTGGAGGTGCTCAAGGCCAGGCTGGATGGGGCTTTGGGCAGCCTGGTCTGGTGTGAGGTGTCCCTGCCCATGGCAGGGGGTTGGGACTGGTGACCTTTAAGGTCCCTTCCAAACAAAATCATTTGATGACTCTACAAAAATAAACTTGTACCACCCCTGTATATTATTAACATTTGCAAGCCTGTCTCCCATCAAAGGAAAGTCAGCAGATTTTGGCTTGCCTTTTGGCAAGATAGAAGGGATTTAGGCTTGGGACTGCTATCATTTCTGATCTGCAAAACAAAGGCAGAGCTCCTGCCCTGAGCAGCTTACAGTTTCTGGCTGGATTCCATAAGGACTTACAAACACTTGTAATTTTCAAAGCGTAGGAGTCTAAGGTCAAAAAGAAGTAACAAAGTCAATAAAATTTGAGTTTTATAAACACTAAGGAGAATGCCAGGCATTTCTTACACTTTTCTTCTTACTAACATTCCTATGCTATTTATCTAGTTTCAAAAGGGTTTATTTCTATAGAGTGTTATTTTAAAAAAGATTTACAATAAAAAATGTAGAAGCTTTATTTCCGATGACGGTGTGTATCTATATATCTATTTTTTCTTCAAGTTATCTTAAGCTTCACATTTTCCACTTACTCTACACATTTGAAGATAAAATTGAGCATTACCTCTGAAAGTCACCTGTGACATACCAACTACTATCATTGCTCCAGTCTACATTCCACATCTCCTACATTTTGCTAGAGTTGCCATATTCTTTCACTAAACTGCAATCTGATAATACCATTTCTGCATTAGTAGGAAAGGAACGCAAACGCAAATTCAGAACAGAGTACCTGGTTTGCTACAATGGGCTAGCAAAAACTCAGCAATAAAGCAAAAAAGCTGGGTAAGATTGGCCTTCATAATAAAGCCATACTAGTGAGGAACCATTTAGTTCATGTTCCATCTTCCATCTATGAGCAGCTGAATGCTAATGGAAGAGTGAAGATCAACATCACCTCAAAAACAGTCTGAAGATGACTTCACAGATGTTCTCTAGAAATCAAACACTATACAAACTATTTTATAAGCAATGAAGCTAGAAATACTTTCTCATCATTTTCATTTGTATGTATCCACTTAAAACTCACTGGCAAGCACATCCAAAGACACAGTTATAAGAAAAGCATTGATTTATCCATAAGCTTTCAAGATTTCAGTCAGAAAAAAAAATATTAATCTTCATCTTCACATATGATACAGCTAGTGGAGCATTTACCATGCCAGATCACTTCTAATAAAAAGAAACAGGCATACAAACTGACAGAAAGAGTACAGAGTGCTCTTAACTAGCACTACAGAGGTAAAGGGTTGAGAGAATTTGAGGTTTTATGTATGTTTAAGAAGAGCTAACATGTTAGATTTGAGATATTTACAGTGTACCAAGGTAAGAAAATGCAGGATATAAATACTTTCTATAGTTTAATTTTACCGAGTCTCAAGAGAAAGAAAAAAAAGAGAGATCTGGATACAAGCCATTCATCCACCTCATTGCATATTAATGTAAAACTTTTACTAGCTTAAATCTGTGATTAAGCAGAAATAATCCTCTCCAAAACATGCATTAATAAAGGCAGTCCTTAGCACAAGGTATTTTTTTTTTTGGTTCAGTAAGAATTCATCATCTAATTAGTGTCAGTGCAGGGTGTACTAGACTGAGGGACTTTTCTGGAAAAAAAAAAAAAAAAAAAAAAAAAAACACTCACACACAAGAAATCCAAATACCTCAGTTATCAGTATGCCGAAAAAAACAAGATAGCATAGCTAGTTTGTACACCTAACACTACAAGAGTGATATCATGGAAGGTATTTCTTTGGCAATTTTAAGTTTTGGAAATAATGAAAAATTACAAGTCAAACCTACCCAATAATTCAGAGTAAGCCTCTTAAAAGTATGCTTATTTCTCTTCTACTATCTGCTCAAGTTATTTTCAACTTCCAATGCTGCCATAGTTGCACCTATTCTATGGGACAAGCCCAAAGCACCTCTTCCCTCCAGACTACCAACAGTGGAAGAACTCCCATGAGCTCCAGCTGCTTTCAGTTCCTACTCCATTTTAGATGTCTTGATTTTATATCTTTTGCTATCAAAATGAAAGCTTTTTATGTTAACATAAGGTCCACTTTTTAAATGAAGAATACTGTATCTAAGGAATCTATCTTGGCATGGTATACAACTAGACACCTCGTCTTAAAAAAAGATATGCAATTTTCGGATTTTACCTTTCATAGAAAATCTGCCCTACTCTGAACTTGAGCACTGATAGACTTGTTTTGTTACAGTGTACACAGTGAATTCATTTCCAAACATTAAACTGACACTATATAAAGCACTTGAATAGACAGATTTTATATCATTAATAGAGCAATTCTCATAAATGCATGAGAATCTCAAGTATTACTGGATTTAGCTGCTAATATGAAACAAAATAAAAAAATCCCTTACTTTCTGCACATAACACAAAGTTTCTTTGGAGTGGGTTTGTGTGAGAATGATGAGAGGCAGGTAGTAGAACAAAAAAGGTGAGCTGATCCTTTCCGCTGATACGCAGTCTGTCCCTTTTGTAAAGGCTTTTTGCAGTTTGCACATGTGACTTTAACCTGTTTAGAAGGCTGCTGCTGAGCAGAAGGCTGGAAAATCTGTTTAGGAAGTGATGCTACTGGTGACAAAGAATCCACACCTGGTTGCTTCTGATTCCTAGGGAATGAAGCTGACTGGGATATCCAAGAATCTTCAGGTAAAAAAAAAAAAAAAAAAAGAAAGAAAGGTTAAGTGAACAAACATGTACATTATATATAGAGAGAATAATATCCATAGATTTTTTTCTTATTGGAACTGACAACAGAAGATAAACAGTATTTTAGAATTTGAAGTTTAAAATAAAATGCACTTTCATTGTACCACTCTCCACTGTTGCAGAAAGCTTCAGAACACCCATTAAGTCTCAGGATGGTCCCATTCTACACCTTGAAGCAGGTTTTGAAGACCTCAATTCACTTGCACTGTGTTTGCAAACTGGTAATTGTATCTCCAGACAAACAAAACTGCAATTACCAACTGCAATTAAAAAGAGAGACCAACAGAGAACATGGAATTTCAAAACCAACGTTCGAGATACAAACTTTTCAAATGTATCTATAAAACCATGAAACGTTAGGAATTTCATTAGTTATTTTGTACTAAAGCAAGCTTTTAGCAACTGATGTGTTTAGCCTCAGGTATAAGTCCTAGATTTGGGGTTCCCCCCCACTTGTCTTTTAGTCTTGTCTCCAGACAAGAGAACTGTGCTGCAAAGCCAAGCAGAGTGGGTCCACATCTGGGATCTGCATCTACGTCACTGGTTATTTCAGGAGTTTGTTTTTAACCTTTTCAATGCAGTGAGTACCACTTAATCTACGAGATGGCAAAGTCGTGACTGTTTCACATCTTCCTCAGAAGAAACCAATGCACCTAAAAATGAGTCTACATTACATTCACAATTCCATGTCCTTTTGCTCCAGACCTGATTAGCCCTCTACTTGCATTTTTGTACAATAGACTACTACGGAACCATGTCACATTTAGCCAATCTTTTATGGCATAACATTTTGCAAAACAACTTGCATAACAAGAACTTAAGTAAAATTTGCTATTGAAAAAGCAATGCATCTAGAAACATCACATGCATCTGTTAGATTACATGTTCAATAACCTGGTTTGGACCAGAAAATACAGTTCTAATGAAAAAGAAAACAAACAATACAGCCCTTCAATAAAATCGAATTTCTAGGCTTTTTGTTGGAAATGTAAACTTTCATTTTAAATAATTGCCACCACAATTCAGGAACTTTTAGCTTCTGAAGGATGCCAAGAATGATACATTATGTAAGAATGAAAGAAAACCTGAATAAAAACTTCTTTCCACTACAACAAACCATTTCACACATTTCCAAAAGCATGTATCAGCTATCCCAAGTACCATCAAAGCACTTGGGACTTACCTTTCAAGCCTGTTACTCCAAACATTTACAATAATATTTCACAACTGCATACTATTTCACCTCATAGCTACAACTGTATTTGGTAGTAGTTGTGCTACTATTTTTAAGTTTACACTGAATTTACTGTAAATAAATGTAGATAAATAAGAAGTCTGAAGCCTTTAATGTCCTACTGCAGCAACTACTTTAATGTCCTACTTCAGTATGTTCCTGCAATATTATTAAACTAGTACTGACAATGAAATAACAAAAATTATTTCAAATCCTACAACTTCAGACAACAAAACCTTAACCTACAGAGTCTAGTAACTGCCCATAGCTTGTAATTAAGGGACATTATCTCAGTCCGTAATCATTCATTAAACCGTATGAGAAGGTGTCTTCTATTTTTTGAAGTATTTTTTTCACAAAGGGTTTTATTAAAGTTATTTTACTGCATAGCTTTAAAAAAATTGCGACAAACTTTCAAGAACTCGTTACAGCAACAAGCAGACATTCTTGAACAAGTGGAAGATCACTTCCCAGTGTGACTGCAGCTGTCAAGGCTGTCCTATTTCTCAGACACGTAATACAAGTTGGAAATCAACTTGTTGCAATGCTTGAGGGTAAAGAGAAGGGGCTACAACAAAGAGGTGGGGAGAAGAGGGAACGGAAAGAGAACAAAACACATTCCTCTTTAAACCATTAAACATGTTTACTTTTTAAAGCACAAGTCTTTACACTGACTATCTAAGTTATGCTAGCACAGTGCTCAAGGTAAAATTCACCTGAGTGCGCTCTTCAAATTTTTCTATACTGTTACGTGAACTACCTCAGACAGCTGATTATATCCTGACGGCACCTTAATACCTCACAATATTTTCAGATCCTCCTCATAGAAAGAGGTTTCAGGTGGGAGCACGTAGTTTGTATCTCCTCTATCAGGAACACGTAGCATGTGCTGTAAAATTACATGTGCTTGTAGTTCTAGTAAGCACTCAACTTCCACTCACCAAAACATAAGCTTGCTAGGCCCATTTGGGTTTGAAACTTTTAATCATGATTTCCTAGTACCTCTTTAAGATGATTTTAGTATTTGCTTATTATCTTAGCCTTCAAAAGGCCTCCCCTAGTTGACATCTTGTTGCATTCCTCCTTCCACAAGCATGTCACAAGAACAGGTATCTTATTGCTTTCTCTTTTCTTACTTTCACTTTTTCCATATCACTCCTTCATACGTAACATTTTTGTCTTGTGACTTTTCCTCACGTTTCATTTTAACCACGCTTCCTCCTCCACTTTGCATGCTCTACAAAAGACCTCTAAAATCTTTCATGTCCTTGAACTGAGAAGCGTCACACTTCCCTACCTGATTCCTGATCAGTTTCCATGCCCCATTGCCCTTATGTCTTCATCCTTCAGGTTTCTATCTGCAGCTCTCTCCTCTAATGGTCACGTTTATGAGACCGTACAGTTTCATGTTCAATTTCTTAACTATAATGGCTGTTCAGGGTGTTCCCATTCTTCTTCATTTGTTCCTGTGCTAAATTGCAATAAAATTACTCCTTACCCTCACTCACACCCAATACGTTCATCTGTAGAGCCATCTTGAAAGAAAAAAGGCTCAATGAAATGCCTTTAAATTTCTATTTATTTATTTATTTTAGAAAGCAGAAGAAACTCTATCAGCACAACTTGGGGCAGGGGTGAAGGGGAAAGTGGTTATAAAGCTTTGTAGAGGTATGCAGCTCTTGAAACATACTCAACTACCTCTGCACTGGTTCAGATAAGGATGATTCTAAACTGCAGCCCTCAACTTGCTGTGTTGGTTCTGTTTCTGGAGCAGTTTTGATCCACAAAAACAAAGTTCTGTTTCTCTGAATGGAATCCAAATTTCATCCTAGAAGCATATGAAATATATACTATAGTCTTTACTGTGGACATTAGGATCCGAATTAACGTGTGGGACACAAAGTTCTCTGTTATTTACCTACCTCTTCTCACATAGTGAAGGCACTTAGCTCAGGGAAACAGACTAACACTAATCCAGAAGAAATCTTCCAAACAACCTATAGTGCATTTGTCACCACATACAGTGTTTTTTTGAGGAGCCTCATTAGCAATAAATTTGATCTACTATTTTTCTAATATGTAGATGTCACATGTCCTTGTTCCTTTGCTAATAAGGATCAGGAAAAATAATGCTCTTGGTTTTCATCTTCAAGACTTCAAATCCTCCATACAGGAAGCAAACAAAAATCACAAAATCACAGAATGGCTGAGGTTGGAAGAGACCTCAGGAGCCCATCTCGTGCCACCCCTGCCCAGGCAGGGACACCCAGAGCAGGCTGCCCAGCAACACGTCCAGGCGGCTTTTGGAGCTCCCCAAGGAGGAGACCCCACAGCCTCTCTGGGCAGCCTGTGCCAGGGCTCCGTCACCCGCCCAGCACAGCAGTGCTGCCTGGTGCTCAGAGGGAGCCTCCTGGGTGCCCGGCTGTGCCCATGGCCTCCTGTCCTGGCACTGGGCACCACTGAGCAGAGCCTGGCTCCGGCCTCTCTGCACCCTCCCGTCAGGGATTTGCACACACTGATACTTCTGCTGACAAGCACACGCTCAGTCCCTAGAAGAAAAGAAGGCAACTTCTGGGAAAAAAAAATAAAATTGAAATACGTATCTTGAAAATCTTTCCTGTACATGTCTGTAAGTATGTAAAAACTGTAAATGATCCAAACCTACCATTTTCCAGGCTTTTTCTTGAATAAAAGCCATTCCTACTATAGCTGTCTTCCCTCTTCTCTCCTTTTTTTCCATGTTCCTGGTCATTTTTCTCATTTCTCTCACGCGTTGCATTTTTCTCCTTCCTTTTTACCTGTGCCAGCCCTTCCTTTCCAGTTTCCTTTTGAGCCTACTGCTCTTTATAAATATTCACATACAGAGACCACAGGCATAAGAAATAAAATCCTGCATTTACACACCTTGAAATAAATCACTCCTACCCTTTCTCAGGAAAAGTACATGCTAATTTTCTTAATAAGTACTTTCCCTTAAAAAAAAAAAAAAAAAAAAGGGGGGGGGGGCAGGACACTATTTTAAGGTAACAAAAACTACAAAAACTTTAAGTTCTCGTCCACAACTACTTGACCATCTGCTGTGTCATAATAATCATACCCCATGTCTGAGGAATCAACTATCAATATTGAGAGTATTAGTTTTCAAAGATGAATTTTTAAACTACTCAGTGAGACATCCAAACTACAAAACTTTCCCAAATTTCATCTTCAAAAGTCAAATCTTGAAGTTAGTTTTAAGATGAATACAACAAAAAGAACACAATGTTACATCTGATTTAAAGGTTTAGTTTCAATACTGGCATTTCCATAGTACAACACAGAAGATATTAACACTTTTGCAAAAGTGTATTTGGTGATTTATCACCAAACTGAAGATCTATATGATTTAAATATTTCTTGAAAAGTAGGTAGGAAGTCCGTATCAGCATATTAATTCACAATTTCTTAACTTGCTAATAAGTGCCTCTTGCATCTGGATTCTAATTGTTTTAAATTTTCCTTTTAAGATGACCCTGACTAGTCTGAAGCCAAATCTTTTGCAGAAGTGGTAATTCTCCCTCCTCACTCCCACTTCTAGCCCAATGGGCCAGTGGAGTATCAGCATACAAACTTGAAAGATTTTAAGTTAAAAGCTTAAATGTGCAAGCTTAAGTTCTATAGAATAGCAATTCAAGAAAACAATTTACAACTGCCCCATGTTATTTTTTTTTTTTTTTATCAAAACCTGTTTACTCACTAAAACAAGAGACAATATACTGTAATTTACAGAGATACAGAACAAAACCAGCCAACTCATAAACATAATTAATAGTGTATAAAACAAACGCATATTACCACAGGTGACAAAATAGCAATTATGATGTGCGTATAACTTATTGGAGAAATATGAAAGACTACAAGTTGTATCCCATTTTGTTAAGCACTGTAAATACTGAGAACTGCTCAGTATGCAATGAATTATGACAGTTAACTACTTTTGACATAACATCAGACTTTCAAATTTGTTTTTTTTGCATGTCAAATTATATTCAGATGGCACAACAACAGATCAGTAAAATAAATCTTATTTAAATAATTTTGATGCATTATACTAGTTATAGAACCACACAAAAAGGTGTAGAAGTCCTATAGATACACTTACCTTTTTTGTGTGAATTAAAGGACACTGAAGTCATAAAGAAAACTTTGCTCTTTAAATATTTACATCTCAAGACATCTAAAAGCATCACTACCTGCTAAACTGGGATACTGTACCTACGCAACATATCATGTTATCAAGCATGTTTTATTCTAGAGTCACAGATAAGGTTGTCATAGGGATGAAGAGAACCAAGATCTTTCACAAGAATTAAACTAAAACTAAAGCAGATCAACTGCCAAAAAAAAATAAAGAATAAAAGATTCTATTATGTATTTTCAGATTTGAAGGAAATAATCAGAATTGTAACTTACCAGGATTATGATGAGTCACAGATTCTCCATTTTGAAATACATCTCCAGCCACACTCATTCTACCAGGGTTGAAAGGTCCTACACCAGTCTTGGTCTGTGAAGTTAAAGATGGGGTGTATGTTTGCATATTAACACCAAAATTACTTGACTGCAGTCCGTTAGAAACATCTCCCAAGTTGGCATTCTGCAGTGATGTTACATGTGTAATCATTAAGTTCATGTCACGCCCTTCAGTATTTTCTAAATGACCATCACTCACAGAGCTCATAGCACGTGTTTCTAATGTGGTAACATTAGCAATCTGAATTTCAGAGTCTGGTTCTGTGGTTATACCACTACCACCTATTCCTGAATTTACCTTACTTCTTGAAAAACTGGAAGCTGAGAAATCCATATCGTTGGTTCTATTTTTACACTCTGGAAGTCTTCGCTCATTAAAACTGGAAGCATTCTTCTCTTGTCCTTGATTTGTTTCAATATCTTCTTCATCATCAATAATAATAGTTTCACTTATGCTCCCCTTTTGTGAATTTAAGTCTTTTGGAGGAGGAAGCATTTTGCAATCTTCCCCTTGAAGTTCATCATTTTTGGATGATGTAAACGCAGTATTCCTTTGTTCTGTTATCAGTGATGTAGAATTTTGAGGAGGTTGTATAGGTTCAATAAAAACTACATCATCATCATCTTCTATAGGCGAGTTTTGGAATTTACTAGGTCTAGAAACTAAAGAACTAGGTGGACCTCCAAATGTATTTCCTACATTTGCAAGGCCAGCTGCCATGGCGGTATTCCCTAGTAGACCAGGAGTATGTTCAGACAGTTCTAATCCTCCCAGAGAACTTGTGTCCATTCCAGATCTGCTGTTTGAGGAAAAACAAAACAAGACAAAACATACCCAGCTTCAGAGTAAGATATAACTTTCCAGTAACAGTTCAAAAAAAAAACAAAAAAAAAAACCTACAGCATTAATAGTTTCAGCTTTTACTTTGTTTTCTTCCTATATGGGATCACACAAATGAAAAAAAAAAAGTTTATCTATGCTCTTCGGAGTATCTTAACTTTCTAATCCTGTACTAGCAAGAGATACTGCCATTCCTAAGATTTCGCACTAATAGCTACATGCTGTTATGTTTAACAGAAAATGCACACACACACCAGAAACTGAATTTTTGTTGGTATTTATTATAAAATCTTCATTTCTCGGTCCCTCTCCTGAGGGACTCCTTCCACCCACACATACACACAGTGATCCCGTAACACTGTTTTTGCTAGACTGCAAAAACAAGATCAAGATCTAGACAAGCAGAAAGAAAATTTAAATTCCTATTAAATTTCACTGCTATTAGAAATGTTACAAAGTTACAACATTAACAGATTTATACAATAAAAGACTGAAGCCAGATCAACACAAAACAAGCGCCTAGCCAGTAAAAAGAAAAAAAAAAAAAAAAAGCAGAAGCAAAATCATTTTGCATATTAACAACTTTGAAAATCAACTGATGTTTCCCCACCACCATACACCCAGAGCTTATTACAGGCCTCAGCGTAAGGGGCAGAAAAGGAAAAGAGATATGGAACTGCTGCACACAATGAGAATAGACACATTACTGAGGGTGCACAGCAACTACTCCTTTCTAGCCACTATCAGAGGTGGCTCATCTGAGGTCCTGACTTACTACCTCAAGTTCCACTGCAGCTTTCAACAGCTTTTATCTCCTTTCTCTCTAGCAGCAAGCAATGTTTCTTCCGGCTCCCTCCCAACAGCTACTTTGCTCATGGGTTTCTGTTTGCATTTAGGGATTGTTCAGTCTGGGAAACCTCCTGTTTATAATTGTCTATTTTACCATGAATTCAAAACTGATAAAAGGCAGCCTGGATATTTAATTTCTGTACCTGTAACTCCAAGTAAGTGTTAAAAGAATTAAGATCTCTGTAAAAAACATGTGTATACCAAAGTGATCTTGATATATATGAGAAACACAAAAATAACATGACAGAGCATGTCTGAGAGTATATACTAATGCATGATATCACTGAGCTTTTGTGAAAAGCTAGACGTAGCTTTCCATGATTTTTTTTTTTTTTTTAATAAATCCTTTATAAAAGGAAGGCATATAGAGGAAGTCGAAATATTCCACTCATCAATACTTACCCATCCAGAAATCCACTGCAATCTCTTTACCTTAATAAGTTGCTCCAAGACCTTTTATTTCCTTTCTTGTGAGGAACCTGCACTTCTTGTATCAATTTGCTGCCTTCCGCAAAAGCAGTTTTCTGAAATAGGGTTGAAACAAATATTAGATACCTCAAACAGTTTCTGCATCTCAGACCTCTTGTACTGAGCTCTGATTCATTGATGAACTCTGTTCATTAAGCTGAATTTGCAGTTTAAGTTCAAAACTGACTTTTAGCACTGTTGTTCCATGCCAACAGAGAATGTTAGTCTAGACAAATATTGCCATGAGCAAAGCAGCAACAGGACTGTTTATTCTACATTTTCTAATCTATGGCGCTACATTTCCAGAATCTTTTGTTCGATGTTTTATAGGTACATGAAAAAAGTATGTCTCTTAAGAAACAGACAGACATAGCTCCAATTACATAATCAAACACTGGAATTAAGAAGTCTATCTGTAAAGGAACATAAAAACAAATAAATGGTTCAAGTAAACCAAGCTATTGACAAAATAACTGATAAGTTTCTTTGCTTTTTATGGTGTCAACTTTCCCAATGTCTGTAGCAGAATATACAACATTAAAATTCAGACATGGCAAAAGGAAAATTACAGAATGCATACTGCAAATCAATCTTACAGTGCAATACAAACCCTACATTGCTAATCATTTTCAAATTGTATATACGCACTGCAGTAGTACTGAGCACAAGTTCAGGCATCCATAGCTTATATTAACACATATGCCCATTTACAAGGGACTGAAAATGTTCATAGCTCAAGTCTGAATTTATTCCTCAAGTTTTGCAACAGTCATTAGGTTTACCAAGCTTGGCAGCATTTTTACAATGCAGTATCAACTTGTATACTGTTTGAGGACAGCCCTTAAAATCCCCAGAAAGCAAAGAGGCCTGAGGGAACAAAGCACAAAAATTCTTCTAAGCATGTACAGCGTTATTCAAGCCCTCGTGTCCATTAACTGAAGCTGGCAAAGCAGAATCCAAACAGCAAAGCTGTGAACCAGATTAATCCTAGAAGAGTGGCAACCACCTTTTAATTCCTTCATATGTTAGCCTTACAGCCAAATGCCATTATGTAAGAGCATTTGAACTGTAATAAAGGTAACATTCAATTGCAATGAAGAGTTTTCTTACAAAAAAAAATTATCAATGCAGTTGGCTTGTACCTCCCTGGAAATCCGTCAGTTACACTGAAGATTAATTTAATCCAATATTCTCTTTTACCTATCATTTTTTCCCTCTAGGGCTGAATAATTCAAAAGTTAGATTTCCCTACATCTAAGCTTTTGCTGAAAAGCATGTATTCAGTTCATTGACTCTTTAAGTTTCCCAGTTTTATTTCATATATTTTCTTTCTCAACAAGGAGAAAAGCCTATCAAGCATATAAAAGCTTTCAATAAAGTTTTACATATACCTGAACAGATGGGAGCGAAGAGGAAATGAGAATATGCCAAGACTACACCTCAGGTCTGACTCAAACCTTTGCTATTCCAGTAAATAGCAAAGTAAAGATGCTCAGTAAAAAGATAGATTTGCACATAATATACTGCAAAGGTAAGCCCATGTATTATAACATAGCCTGAAAGATCTTTTTGCCTAAACATACTTGTTTTTTCCACACAGGCTCTTTAAAGGGTTTTGTGACCTGTACTGTTTGGTATGACATAAAAGAAAGAAAAACTTATGAGCTTAATCGTTTGTGGACAGTAATACCTGCAGGTATTTCCTCACAAATATCATCTTTTAACTCTGCAAGACTCAGAAAAAAAATCAAAAAAAAGTTTTAAAAAACTTGGAAAGTGAGATAGCTAGTGCTCTAAAAATGCCAATACTGAGGAGAAACTCAGAGACTACACAGGCAATGTTGTGGTCAATTATTTCTAAATGAAAAATACCAAAAAAGTAATAATCTACCAGGTGAAAAGTATAGGCTTAAAATGGGAAAATAGGAAAAACTCCACACTCCGTAACTTGTTAAGCATCTCCCACTGCTACCATAGAAGCATGACTGCTAAAAACCTCTAAGATTCATTAGAGTGATGACTGGATGAACTGTTAAGACTCTATAGAGAAGGATAAAAAATAAAAACAAAAAAAAAGTAACAGAGAGCTTGGTGAGGCCTAGTCTGCAGGCAGTGTGCAGTCAATTCTGCTGTGCCATGAGCTCAAGGCTTTGCGGCAGTGCACAGGCACCACGACTATAGCTGGATGGGAACACGGGCACTACCAACACACACCAGCCCCTCCTGAGCCAGGCTTTGCATGTCCTCCTTTTAAATTAGGTTACATCACTCACATATAGAAGTGTTCGTGCTGAAATAAATTACAATCCCGTGGCTACATTCAAGACTTAATTGCTGAAGAAATAAAAGGCAAAATTTGGGCATTTCTCCAGAAAGAAGTGACAGATATGACAGCTTTTAAGACAGCCAGCCAGGCAATGCTTCATAAGCCAAGTCTTAATTCCACAGTTGAATAATTAAATAGTTTTAAATTTATTAGAAATTGAAGAAATTTTGGAACGGGAGGAGGGTATACCTAGAAGTGATTAACTAACCAAAATCTGGAGTTTAAAAGCCTTTACTGGGTGGCTTTGATAACAGTTGGGATGCAGGTGACAGGTATGGAAGAACACAGCCATGGTTATGCAGCCCTGGATCAAAGTCAGAGCAATCAAAAGTGATCACTGAAACCCCACCAAACCAACATCAAAGCACTTGAAACAGACACCCAAACCAAGACCAGCATGTGCAAGTGCTTCCATATAGAAGGCTAGAAGCCTAGAAAGGTAAAAGAGAGAAGGCTAGAAGCCTAGAAAGGTAAAAAAGAAAGTTTTTCCTTTCTAGGCTTCTAAACTTTGTAAAGGAAAAGAGAGCACATAACTAAGAGATCTTCAACGCTGAATGGATGAATAAAATCCTAGGGGTAGTGCTCTACCTGGGTACAAACACCACAGGAACAACAGAATGACTCATTTGCCCCCATGAAGGAATACTACTTTCTGTTAGGAAAACCACAGGATCTTAACTAAATTATTTACCTCAACAGGTGCTGTGCTAACACTTACATTCTACACCCAAAATAGAAGAAACAGCGTATTAATGCCATAATATCAATCACTTCCACTTGACGGCACGTGTGAGATAAGAGGCACAAGAAAGACTGCAACAGCCAGACATGAAGTGAATGGAAGAATTCAAGCACTGTTGTGTAGACTATGGGAAAAGGGCAGACAAAAACCAGAAATGGAGATGCAATGCTGCCAACTGCGACCAGCTAGGAGACCAACGAAAGGAAAAACAACATGTGGTAATTCTGAGCCATGCAACATGGTCAAGATGCAATTATCTGAACAGCACATTTAAACTCCCAAGGGAATGAAAAAATAATGTTACTTCATTGCTTGTCTTCAAAAGGAAGAACAACCTAGAGTATGAGGAACCCAGTAGAAGGAAATGAAATGGAGCAGCTAGAAGAACAAAAAGCTTTTTGACAGCATGAAGGCTATTTAAGAACTCACCATATTAAGCATACAACCAATCTAAAACGACCCCCAAAACCATAAAGACTACTATCAAAAAGTCTCTGAGATAAGAAGATGCTGTAATTGTACTAGGGGGAAGTCTCACACAATTGTCCAATTCGTTACCTTGTGCTAGGCATGGCTTAAGACAGGCCACTGAGCTATGTCAGAGCAAAGGTTTGCCTAACACACCTCTTCTTGTACAACAGTACAGTTTTCCAAAACAGAAGTACCCAAGAAACCTGAACCACAGCAGAAAACACAGAATAAGGTGTTAGCACTGATGTTCATGAAGGAAAAGATCAGGGAAGACCACATCAAAGCTCTCTTTCTAGGGGTCAAGTCAAAGGAAAGACATCCTATCAAAGTGCTACCAGAAGAGACTTTCAGAACAAATCACTAGGGCCGCATGACATTCACTTATGACTTCCAAAGACAGTCGGCAATTTTGTATTTACGTATCTGCAAGCAATTACTTAAACAGAAGGCGATAATTACCCAGATAATTACAGATTGCAATCCTATATCCATCACTAGACAGATTGATGGAAACTACGGCTGAATAAATACACTAAGGAAAAAACATAATGAAGGGGGAAAGAATTAACAGGGATTTTGCGAGAGGAAGTTAACATCTCACAGGACTACTGTAGAGGTCTTCTGCAGGGTTCACATGCTCACTGACCAAGTCTAATTAAACCAGTATACAGCACTCAAGATTTCCAAAGACATTCAAACACATTTCTCACTGAAGACTGCAGTAGAAATTATCCATAATTAGATTCAAGATACGGTCCTCACGAGGATTTGCAATTATTTTTAGAGAAAGAAGTATTATGTATCGCTTGCTGTTATCTCAATAAAGGAGTTATTAATGGGATCCCAATATAAAATAATACAGGTCAACATTCATAAATCAACCATAAGAGATGGAGACTACCACAGGGACGTTTTCCTAATCGTGCAAAATTATTCACATGATCTGAAAGCAGAAGAATATCACAGTGCTGAACGATCAGACAGTGCGATAGGCAAAATTCACTTGTGATAAAAATATGACAGTGAACAGGGAGAAAAGGGTAACAACACACACAGTGATTCCTCTGAATTGGAAGTCAAAGATCCACTCCTTCAAACCAAATCTACTCAACCACCAATGACCAAAGAGGAAAAACCAAGTATGTTCAGACTTTCTAAGCAAAGAATCAACAATACAGATATCTGTATTGAGATATTTGTCGCTATAAGGAAAATGCTGGTGAACTATGGTTGGGGGTGGGAGGTGTTTTTGTTTGTTTTTTGTTTGTTGTTGTTGTTATTGTTTTTTAATTATGAGATTTTCAGGTCACCCCTTTTCAGAGAAATAGAAAAACAGGTGAGATGCTGAAGAGTTTATACTAAAGAAGAGTTTTCTCTTTGGAAGACAAACAAAGGAAGGTAACTCAGGAAAAAAAAAAAAAAAAAAAAAAACATGGAGAAGATTGAGAGCTACACCCAGTGTCTCATAACACACAAACAAAAAGACACCCTGTGAAATAATTATGTAGATTTAATAATCTATAGTGCATGAAACATTTTTTTCTCCTCAACTGTGAGAACCGCCATCATATAATGACGGAGGCCAGAAGCGCAACCAGTTAAAATAAGGATTGGGCAAAGCTGGAAATAAATACACTGATGACCATCAAACACAGTAGTTGAAAGACAACTACAGAAGTACTTAGCCAGGCAGATACTGAAAATCAGGAGAACTCACCTGCAGAAAAACTGTGCTGTAACTGCCAAGTTTCTATCCCTAGACATTGCTGCTGTAACCAGATTACCAAACTGTCTACTACCCTAGTACAGTAATTACTTTAACCTAGTAGAGGAGTAATTCACTATTAGATCATTATTAGATGTACAGGAGATGTCACTAGCCCTCATGGAAGTCTTAACCACTTATCCACATCTGAATTTTGACCTATGGCTGTTAGGTTGACTTCAGCTTGAATGGAGGGGAAAAAAAATTAAAAAAAAAAAAAAAAAAAATCAATATTTAAGCAAAATAAGGAGCTACAAGACTAATCTGAACACATCTCAATGCTCTGTGACACTGTATGGTTCTACTGATTAATTCCTCACCTTGGTGCTTGTTTGACCATAACTTCATTTGAATTCCTCAACTCAACTACTTCCTGGAGTTCATACCCTTCCTTCCAACCACAACACCACAGAAATTCATTTTTCATTACCACTTGACTTTTTGTAAGTCTAATTATCAAAACCTCAGCCTATTGTGAGGACTGACTGCATACAGCTACGAGGAAGCTATTTCACTGGCTTAGCACAATGCTGTAACTTCTTGCTGTAACTCAGGACCACTACATCCCCTACACAAACAGGTGCAACCTACACCCCATGGTACGAACCATCATCTGACCAAGTGTGTGCCAACAATCACCCCAAAACAAAGTAAAACATCCCAATTAAAAAAATCACTTCTAAGTGGCTGTTTTACTCTGCAACCAAGACAGTCTGGCCCAACTATACCCACACAGGAAGACTGAAAGCACTAGAAGAGGAGCAATAATCCAATATACTTTAAAGGGTTGCAATTTAAACCAGCTGTAGGCTAAATCTGAATGCTGCTACTACAGACCAGTCTCAATTTATGCAGTGAATAAAAGACAGCGTGTATGGACAGCCAGCCACCTATGTGAGCAGAAACCCGCGTTGGGGAGGGTTGAAGGGCCCTTCTGAGTCATCGGATATAGGGCTCCGTTACCGCAGACGACCACAATAAGATCATTTCTGTGGAACACTATAAACACTATAAACATTCAGCATTTTTGTGTTTTCTCCTTACATCCTTCCTGAGGGCTATCCAGCCAACAATCCTAGCATATTAAGCAAAGATAGGCCTCATACACAGTGGCCCTGAGTTACTGTCAACTTTTACATGTTTGATCTTACCAAAAACTGTAACATTACTGAAGGTCCACAGGCTCATTTCATGATGCTACCACACTCATAACAAGACAAAAGCTGATCCAGCTAACAAAGACTTTCCTCCAGAAGTCCTTTCCAGCCACATCAGTTCCCCAAAACAAATTCTCTGCACACCACCACTAGCAGCTGTGCCAGACTGTAACAAGGTTGGTCAAGGCCACTTCAGCGGATAGGATAGGGAGAGGAAATTGAAAGCCACAACTGCATGACTCTGACAGCAAACACATCCCATACTGAGTGAAACACGCTTGCTCCGAAATGCACATGCCATTTGACGACTGAGTGAGTGAATACTAAATTAAAACACGTGTATCTACTGATAGCAATCAGTAGGGTACCGGAAATTTGTAAGCAAGCCTAACATACTACGCCGAGGCCACAATGACAACTGTTTAATTAGTCAACCAGCTTCACACACAAATCAGGCTACTGAGTTCAACATACTTGCGTACTTTGAGCTAAACTAAAGTGCAAATATACCTAACACCAAAGCAAAACAAGGTCTTTCTTAAAATATTATTCAAGTTGGTTATAAAGATTAACCAAGAGTCCGAACAACATTTTACAGTAACCCGTCAATGCGTTCATGTTGCTGTTTCTCGACCACAGGTAAGAATTTTCAGGGACAGGATACTCAGTTTTGACAGATTGTATTTACAAGCCTACAGTCCAAGTATCATCATTACAAAAGCATAAGATCTCATTTCTTCAGCCTAAAGATGGTATTTCAGAAGAATTTATTTTCCAGTGGGTTTAGAGCTGCCTGAAGTTCCATTTTTTCTTACAAATCTGAAAATTTGAGGGAAACTTCATTATATAACATCCAAAATGTGTTTGTTACACGTTTCAAGAAATTGAGGAGAAAAGCATATGCATGCGGAGACCTGCATTCCAGCAGAGACAGCAACTAAAAACAGTAAGATGGCAAGAGTTATGCAGTGAAAGAAACATTTTGAAGCAGCTGAATCAGTAAGTTGTTTTTCTTCAGAGGAGAAAGTATTTAAACACAAACTAAAGCTTACTGAGAAGTGACAGGTAGGGACATGCAAGCTTCAGTACCTTCTGAATATCTTAACTGTACTGCAGCCATCAACGTCAAGTGTGAATGCTGATATCTGGTTTCCATCTGACACTTCCAGGAACATCTGAATACCTTTATTTAACACAGCCTCTTCCCTTGGTCTTACTAATCAACCAGTGCTGAGAATTGCTCCCTCGTATGGATGAACAGCATCAAAATTCTGGATCAATCTCAAACTTGATCCTATTTAACATCAATCTTGAATGGAAGAGTATCCACACCAAGCACCTCGCATTTTCAAGATTACTCACAGGGGAATAAGCAGCACTTGGCATAGCTATTCATGGCAAATCAAAATCATACTGTTGACAGTGTAGAAGTTTTAGGACAGCCATACTGACACGTATCCCACACACACTCAATGTATTTCATACCTGTTTAATCCTGAAAAGGTGCTGATCAGCAAGAACCCAGTACTGCTTCTAGCCTTAAAAGCCATGATGTGCAATGTGGCAGACAATAAATTCTCTCTCTCTACTAAAGCAGCAACATGCTACTTGGGGATATATGTTGTTATAAATGGAATAGAAAGGTGAAACAAGACAAAGAACCCAAGGACCCACAAAAGGAGGTATATCTAAATGCTTATCTATTACTTACATCCAAATACGTATCTCTTTCCAAGAAAGTCAGTAACACTAGACCACAGCAACAGACTTGAAAGATGACCTAAGCCAAAGGGAACGTTACAGTAACAGAAGAGAAACACTAAAGATATGGAAATAGCAAAAGGACAAGCACAGCGCACACACAAAAGAGTAGAAGTGTACCATGTCAATTGACATAAATTAATTTTAAAAGTATACATAATCTAGTTGGGTAAAATACATACTCAATGCCTCAATACTCAATACTCAAGATCAGAAACAGACCTGAGATTAATAAAATTATTTAGATGCCTAGACTAGGACATGGAATATAGGCTACTGATTACTAAGGATCCATGGGTCACAGCACTCATTTCAAAACCAAGCCTCACACTTACTCCACAGGTACCAATAAAGATGATTAATGCAGATTTTAAATCTGTCATGCCCCTGTATTTTACTAGCATTCAAAAAAATAAATTGAGTTGGTAACACACCAAGTGTATAATCCCTTTAACACACCATTTAATTATTACAGGTTTGAGGAAGCAGAGTGGAAAGTACTTGGGTAACATTATGTAACATTCAGGTAACAGAGTCATTACAGCAAATGCTACAGATTTAAATGTAATACAGATACTAATGAGAAAAGGCTCCAAGTAATAATCTATTTCAATATATTTCATATGAAGTATAGTCTCCCTCTAGCCTCCTCTTCTCTAGGGTGAGCAAACCAAGTGATTTCAGACATTCCTCATACGCCTTGTCCTCCAGACCCTTCATCATCTTTGTAGCCCAGCCCTCCTTTGGGCGCTCTCTAGTAGTTTTAGGTCCTTCTTACAGTGTGGTGCCCAAAACAGTACATAGTACTTGAGGTGAGGCTCAAGTAGAGACTGCTCTCCAGCCTCTCATCCCCCAGTCTGTATATATAGCTAGGGCTGTTCCTTCCTAGGTGCAGAGTCTGGCTCTTGCTCTTGTGTAAACTTCACATTGTTGGTGATTGCTCAGCCCTCTAATCTGTCGAGATCTCTCTGCAAGGCCTCTCTACCCTTGAGGGAATCAACAGCTCCTCCCAGTTTAGTGTTGTCCACAAACTTGCTTAGTATGCACTTGAGTCCCGCATCCAAGTCATTTATAGAAACACTGAAGTTGGCCAAGTTCGTAACATTAAAAAGAACTGGGGTACAATCAGTCATGTATAAACCACTGAAATCTGAAAAAACAACAAGGGATGGAAAACAGGAAAAGAAATCTCAGCTGTGGAAGGGTGAGATCTAGTAGATTACTGTATCCTGTAGAACTACGCATTCAGAAACAGACCGATTTAATAGAGCAATGTTAATTCTCATAACAAGTTAACCTTCCCTGTATTTTTTTTTTAATTTAGTACATTCAAGATGATTTTAGTAAGTTTTTAAACCATGCTTCACACATTTACGTTATCGATTTTTAATTTAACAGCATCATTTTTTGTTATAAAAAAAATAAATGTCCAATATAACTTACAATAAAGCACCGCTTATCAGTTGAGAGCATTTTTTGTCTCTAAATGATACCAGACTTCGCTTAAATGCTTCAAGTTTAATAGAATTATAGAACAGCAGATTTCAAAAGGAGATGATGGATATCACCTTTGCAAATTCACTCCAGCTCAGAAGGGTATCAAATTAGAAACAAGACCCACATCTGAAGTTAACTCAGGTTTTTAGGGTTATATCCAACATAGTCTGGAGTATCTACAGAGATTTCACAACCTGTCTGGACACCCTCTTCTAGTGCTGTCATCTTAGCTATTCACCATTTCCTGGTTGCAGCCTGTACCCATTACCGGCCATCCTATCAGCGTGTATCTAGCTTCATCTTTACACTTTCCCACTAACTAGCTGCAGACAGTTACATGTCCCTCAAGCCTTCTCTTCTTACGGCTCCATACACCCCATCCCTTCTTGGCCCCCGTTTGTTACATGCTCCAACTCTAAGCACATCCTGGTGGCCCTCCACTGGACTCAGCTCAGTATCTCACTACCTTTATCATACTACAGTCAACCCCAAACTTGACCGAACACTCTAGATGTCCTCTCAAGTATCAAACCGCGTGGAACAAGCACGATCCTCAACCTGCTGGCTATAGCCTTGCTTCATTCAGCCCAATATGCTGTTTGTGTGCATCCCTGCCAGAGCACATTATTCGTGTTCAACTTAGTGTCCATCATGACTCCCAGCTCCTTCTCTGCAAGCTGCCTCCTCTTAGTTTTTCTTTTTTTTTTTTTTCCTTTTTATAATTATTTTAAAACTAGCATGCAATCTACACTTATATATGTATTGCCCATGATACAAATAACTCTGGACGGATAACCGATAAACATCATATCTAATGGCATGCCCAGTTTCTCAGAGCCTGGGCTCACAAACATTTTTTACTACAGCTTTTAAAATCCATTTTTATTTTTGTATGTGCTCAGGATGAAAAAGTGCCATTCAATATAGCTTACAAATGAACAAGAAGTTTACAGATAACCTATTTTCCTCCTGTCTTTGGCAAAAAGATCAAGTAGTAGTCTTGAACAGATTTTTTTCATCTGAGAAATACCCAAGTTCAACTAATAACCTACTGTTTCTTGGCTGGGTATGGACAAGCCTCTTCAACACATTACCTTCAGTGATTAGCATTCAACATATCTAAGCAATTCAGAAAAAGGAAAAACTGAATTTGAGGTTATATGAATACTACACTAAATATAGCAAAAGAAACCCACTATGGACAAAGCGCCAATTAAGCCAGTGTTACAAAAGAAAGAAAATCTTAACATTATGCAAGATTAAAAAAGAAACGGGGAAAAAAGTAGTTCAAGTTTGATGCAGAGGTAAGGTTGATTGGAAATGGGATCCAAGGCAAGAATGGATATGGTGAGCATGGCTAGCATGGTAAGTTTTTCACAGCTGCACTCCCTGACTGCTTGTAAATTACATTATGCAGTCAAGACTCCAGTATATTGGGCACAAAAATTCAACTGGTTTTAAGAAGTTCAATGTAGCCTTATTTTTAACAACAACAAAATGCATACTATATTTGCCATGGTTGCTGTTCCACAACAAAGAAACATATCCAGAACAGGACAAGAAACACATCCAGATTAGGACAGGACTGCCGTGATCTTGGCTTCCAACTTCTCTCTCCCACTTTCTCCCCTTCTTGCTCTTGTACTAGGTAATCACAGGTCCCAGCAGTCAGTCACTCACGGGGACTAAAGCGATAGAAAGCTGGAAAACTCAAAACAGAACAAAACCCAACAACTGCACAGCTCCCCTTAAGAAGAAACTTCACTGTGAGTATTCATGGAGCTGAACTGATTCCCCAGAAGAGACAGAAAAAGCTGCTGTTGGTAAAACTGAAGAGGACAACAGCCCTAAATTTGGGTGGCTCACACAGTCATGCAAACAAACAATATATGTTTATTTGAATGAACCCAATTCAAAATAATACTGGTTCTAAACCAGTATTTTGTCTTTTGAGTCCAAACCTGTAACTTGAATAAAGACCTGCATAAAGTATATTCAAAGTCTCATAAAAAAAAAAAAAAAAAAAGCTTTGCTAATGGAGAGCTTTACAAGTCCTCTTTAAACTTTTGCCTAAGCAGGATAAAGCGGTGCCTCAATCAGTTATTCCAACTCTCCGTTATCCTAGATGCTGACAGGCTACCTACCCACTGTTCCCCGAGTTTGTGTTGCTTAGCCAATAACCAGCCCTCAGGAATGGGGGCTTTAACACAGACGGCAGGAAAAGCACCCAATTATCTCATATGCTCTTGGGTGCAGAGTCTGGCTCAGACCAGGATTAAGACACACCCTAACCTATCTTCTCCTAATTGAGAGAAAGACTACATTTCTAAAATCTGTTAATACAAAGCGTATCTTCCACTCCTCCCTAAGTCATTCTTGTAGGTCTTCTCTGACCTCTCAATTTCTTTTTAATTATTAAAAAATGCTGGACTTCATTCAGATCATAGTTGCGGTCCTACACACAATATTAGGCAGACCATCTCAGTGTTTCTATTTGTTAATTCTTTGGATAGAAGTGTACATAGTGCTAGCCAAACACAGTGGCAATGGCAGTAATTTCAAAATATATCCAACATTTGCATCTGATAAATTAAAAAAAAAAAAAAAAAAATCAAAAAACACCTTTGTTGTACTCTCCATTTTCTGTCATTTCCAAATAGCATTTTGCCTTTTTTGTATGTATTGCAGGGAACCTCTTACCTGGACTTTCTAGATAACATTTGGCTTCTTTAATGAAGAACTATCTACCAGGATAAAACGTTACCTTCTGTATTAAATAAATAAATAAATGGAACTAACCACCGTGAACACAGATATATCGACTAATAATTCAGGAGATGTCTGATAAATTCTTCCAGCTTAGTAGCTGTTCATGAACATATACAGGCTGACATACTAGTCATTAATTCTTGGTGAAATAAAATTGTGCCGTGGTTTCAGGTATCACAGAACACTAGGTCTTCCTTCCCTAGCTACAAAAGAAAAGGAAGGAAAAAAGACACTGATACCACACCCATATATTACAGCTCATATCACAGGTTCCTAGGAGCCAAAGTTACAGACCCCGTTATGCCAGCCACTGTACAAACACAGAATAGGAATGTCTGTTCAAAGAGCAAACAACCTAAACATAAGGGACAACAGATGGAGAGAGACAAAAAAGAGAATCCAAGGAAAGAGCACCACCATAAACAACGGTTTGAATTAGCTCTTGTTCCAAGGATGGAGCGTTTGGGTCCCAGGGTAATGGGAAAGGTGCTGGCTTGTTTTTTTTTTAGTAGGCTTTGTTTGTTTAAGGTTGCTTCCTCTGCATTACTAGATTGCACCTGCTTTAAATGATGCACACAGGGAACCTCCCTGGGCATGAGGAGCATCACAGGAGAATGGACAAAGGTGTTCAACTGCCCCTGGTGTCACTGTCTGGAAAGCCCTTAAAAAATCTCTTTAACAGAAAATATACATATAATACTGGTAATACCTTTCACAGCTAACCCCCAACTTTCATTTAAAGGCTGGTACTCTGCTGCTTTTACATCCATAAACTGTAAGGTGCAAAAAGATCCGACAGTCAAAGCCAAGGACTACGGAATCACTCTTGAGGATTCTGAATCCAGATCAGGATCATTTTTACTCAAACTGTAAGAAAAAGTCTCACTATAAGATACAGGAGATCAAAAACAAGGTATGAGAGGTATGTGTTAATGGATCACATAACTAAATAAGTAACAACCATTTACGTGTTTATTAGCAATTAAGATAGAGCATATTATCTGTTGGAAGAACAGTGTGCTCTGGGTCTAAAACAATAGCTAGATCACAGGCTTAAACCAGAGGTCCCGTGACAACACAGCCCACAAGTGACAGACAGCCCGGAGAGCTTTCCTTCTGGGGAGGAAGGATTGCCTTTGCGATAGCAGCCCGAGCTAAAGGTCAAACATCCACAAAGGGATGTCAGCGGCACACACCGCGATACCGCGGGTAGGAAAAGCAGCAAGTCTGGAAGAGAGAGATTGGAAAACCCTCCACAGAGAGATGACAGCTGACTTCGTGAATGAGATTAGCGAGATAACTTTTAGAGGAATTGGGTGTTGTACTAGGGGCAAACACCGAACCGGAGAGGTCTTACAGAGATGCAAAGAAAAGGAACTCAGAAAGAAGAAAGATCTTCACTGAGTCTAAATTTTATTTTATTTTTGGGGGGGGTGGGCGTACTTGCTTCACAAGTGGACTTTTGTCTAGAGTCCAAAAACAAAACAGGTCCACGTTTCTAGTGACCGAGGCCCAATGGGGTTAAATCAGAAAATCTTGTGTATATTGCTATTCTATGGGTTATACCCAATTTGACTTTCTTCTTCCAATGTTATAACAACAAAAGAAATAAGGAAACTATATAGAAAGCTGAATGAGCTCTTCCATAACGCCACTGTCCTCTCTCCAGTAGAGGACAATGACCTACTATATTGCCACCCCCCAAGAGTTAGATTGGTGAGCTACAGTGCAAATACCTGATCAGTTATCATCAAGTTATCATCAATACCTAATTAGTTCTCCAATTAATTAACAGCTCATGTAAACAAGTGAATATCAGTATTTTACACCCTTTTCCAAAAAGGTGGAATTAAGATGACTTCCTGCTCAGCACTTGTCAGTAAGTGTTAAAGCTAACAGTTCAGGGCTGTGTTTTGATAGCTTTGTACAGTATGAGGTACACAAATTTAGGCATTATGGATTTTAGGAGCGACAATAACACAAACAAAAGAATTCTGATAACTCTTCTAGGAGTTAAAAGATAGAGTTTATGAACCTTAACACGGTTAACTACAGACTGCCTAATTCATTTATTTATTTTAGGTAAAGCATTAACATTTTACGTGTTAAGTATTCCAGAGATCCAGAACTATCCATTCTGCCCAACAGCAATGCATGCTTATGTAATCTCATCTCAGAAAAAGCTTAAAATCCACGATCCTCTTGTGTTACTGATGCTCAGGGTGGTTGGGGAGAGCACCAGTAATATCCAAGTGCATTTCAAGACTCTACTCCATCTACCCTATTCAAAGAGTTGAGCACTTGCCTCTGAGCCCCCTGCCCCAGGGCTGATCCCAACACCCCCATCAGATTATGCTCCCGTGGCCAACAGCAGCAGTGGAAAATGAAGTTATGGTGAAAGGTTGCTCCGAAAAGCTTGGAGGAAGATGGAGTGCTCATGCATTAGCAGACACACAGAAAGCATTAACGCCCTTCAGACAGTAATTGCAAAAACACGCTGGTGGCAACCATGTCACCAGAGGCTCCCGTTTGACCACAACACTGAATAATCTCTGTTCATTTTGAGTTCATTGTCTGTAGTATAACCACTGACTGAAATAACAACTGTTTTCTTACTCTAGTGTGCTATCAGAACAAAACTTGAATCACTGACGTGCCCAATTCATGAAATACTTCAGGGGAAGACTCCCTGAATGGACAGGAACTGGTTATGACCTAACCCATCCATAAAGGACAGGCACCAACCCCTACACAACTGCTGATGTTCTCATCCAGACAGATGTGCAATCTTATTTTGTGTGCGTATCAATCGTACCAGAGTCCAGTGGCATAGAATTACACAGAACAATTATGGCTTTTGTCTTAAAATTGATGATTTCTGGAAACTTAGGGAAGACAGAAGTCTTAAACTGCCAAAACAACGTAAGCACAAATACGTGGAGTTTCAAGCCAAGCAGCCCACATGTTTAGTTAACTTAAGGGGACACGCCAGGGAACTGCATTTCAGAAGTCTCACACTTCTCTCTTCTATCCAAAAATTTCCTCACAAGTACCAAACACTGACAAGGTCACTAATCCTGCTCCAAAATGAAGAACTTTAATACTAGCAACTAAATTGAGTAGATCGTTTTACCAGGGTCTGCAGTAATACGACAAAGGGTAATTGTTTTAACCTAAAGCAGGTTAGATTAGACACAAGGAAGAAATTCTTCACTATGAGGGTGAAACCTCACCCAAACCATCCTGTGATTCACATACCAAGTTAACGCCTACTGCCAGCCATATCCTCCAGCAGCATGTAGGGTAAGCTGCAAGTATGGAAGAAAAGTTTCTTCTGAACTCTACCCTCTCAGAAACCCAGTTATTTTCCTGAAGCACTCACCCTGTAAGATTAAATCATAGAAACAAAGTTCAAAGAAGTTGAAAAAAGCACTTCTAACTGCAGAGATAAACCCAACAGTTTCAGCAGACAACAAAATTCCTATTGCATACAGGGTTTTAACAACCTCATGAGACAATCATTCGTTATCTTCAACTTCTCAGAAGGGATAGCTTACTTCTCAAGTTCCCAAACTCTCAATCTCAATCTCTTTCTACAGATAGGTAGAGTTTATTATTATTTGTGATGTACATGCCTCCTAGAGTAACAAAGCAGTTCTCCATGAACAATGGATTTTCCATCAGTAATAATACTTTATATAAATTATTCACAGAACTCCTCATTCTGCTTTTGTTGCTGAGTGTACTGATTCGTTGTGAACTCCAATATACACAGACAGAACTTCAGTAATACCTTATTTACTCCTTGAAACCAAAATGAAAGCTCCTGTAACAGTTCAGGGCTGTTCATGGTGCTGCTGGACAAAAACACAAAGAAAGCCAGCAAAAGTCTCTGAGTTTGTATCAGTTTTGGTCCCACATCCCTCTGCATACTTGAACGAGCTCCACAGAAGACGGTACACGTGCTTTCATTTTTTCACTAGCATTTGTACATTCTTGCCAATGCAAATCCCTCTTAGCATATTATTTCAGAGTAAGCAAGAGTGGAATGGAATCATATTTAGGGTCAAAGAGGGTCAGTAACAATCCACAGCAAATTTAGTAGATACTCTAATTAAGACAGTCTTTTATTAAATTCAAAAAATAAGTGATTTGGTCTACCTACGTGTCATCATCACCTTCATTTCACAAATTATGGCCGAGGAGCCTGGAGTGCTCATGCAGCAGCAGGCAGGGAACAGACTCCCATCACACAACAGCCTGGCCTATCCATGCCATGGGACACACTGCTTTCCTCCAGCCACCTAACAGAGAGAATGCTGTACCATTACCACCACAGTTGGTGGAGAACAATGTGCCATCTAGTAGGATGCTTTCGTGCAAGACGTTCGTGTAATTCACAAGCCAGATGGCAACTACTCATTGAGTTTTGCTGAATCTTCGCTATACAGCTGTTCTTGGCAGTGTTCTCATCTTTTCATAGGCAGCCACACAAAGCTGCAATATTTTTTTCATACCAGCTCCAGCACAAACCTTTTCCGCTCCCTTCCAACACAACAGTCTCCCTCCTTCCAAAGCATTACTTGCCTGGATCAATCTTAGAAGTTACTTTTTTAACATGAAGAAACATCAGAAAAAGCAGAACAGCTGTTAGACTGAACTGTATAATGGATCAGAAGTAAAATTAGATGGTAGCCTTCCTCCCAAGGCATGGTGAAAATAAAAGAGCTACAATTAAAATTATACATTAGTAAGTCAAGGTTTAGAACAGACCACTTTATTAATGATAACAAACCATACAAACTCCTAAGAGTCTTTCACAAAGTTGTTAGTTTTAGAAGCTCAGAATGAATTCAGATCTCATGTCTTCCTCTTTAGCAGTGGCATTTCTGCAGATAACCATGTATTCCTTCTACATGTAAGCCATCAAAAGTACCAAAGTGGCAACCTATGTAAATCTGGGCAATCTACTACCTAGAATGGTAAGGGGAAAATAACAAGAAGACTTCAAGATACAAGCGGTGGAGAGGACCTGAATTCCTCCTGTGCCCAACTCAAGAACCTAGAGCACAAGACACACGCTCCCTTTTTGTTTTGTTCTCTGTGCTGCACGTTATCAACCAGACCTCCCAAGGCAAGGCTAAGCTTTTTGCAGTGGCCTCTAGCGGCGAGAGCCTGCAGACAACAGTCGCATCCAAACTCATGAGCTCCTAAAACGTGCATCTGTACACGCCAGGTTACTTTCTCCTTCACTGTGCTACTTTGCAATTTCAGAATCACCGTTTTCCACGGTATACAGTAAAAAATGATATTAAAAGCATATAAACTAGAGTCAAATTACACCGATCTTACATAGAAGGTTTGGTAACGAGCCTCCCCTTAGGTGGCCTATCACCCAGCAGAGAACACAGTCTGCTTTGAAAATCCCAGAGATACAGCACCAAAACCGGTCATTATTAAGAAGCTGAGGGTTTTTTCCCTAGTGACCTTTAGATTTTTGGGGAAGGGGCAAAGCAGATGGTTCAGGAGCACTGCCAAGGCACACAAAACACCAAAAACACCCAACGAAATCACCCAAGCAAATCCAGAGGCGCTAAGACCCAACCTGACCGCACAAAGACCAGACGCCGGCACACGCTCCGCAAACTGCTGGCTTATCTCAAAACCTCCCGTACCTCTCCTTATCTTCGAGACGCGCAGCACGCGGGCTTGGAGGAAGAGGAAGCAAATAAAGATGGCCAAAGGCGCCTCGTTACGGATTCCCATTCTCGCTTTGAGACTCTAGAGGGCACCCGAAATATGCCCTCCCCCTCCCTCCGGAGCCGGGTAAGGCGAGCGGCGGCGGCAGCCCGTCGTCTGCTTGCCGGAGTTGGTATTGCAGGAGCGATGTCTGCAGCAGCAGCAGCGCCCACCCCGAGGAGGAGCCGCCTCACAGCCATTACCGGGGCTTCGCCCCAGGGCAGCAGCTGCTGGACCCAGGAATTTCCCCACCCCAGCCCCTTCCTTTTTACCCCCGGAGGAGAAGGAAGGAAGGAAGGAGGAAGGAAGGAAGGAAGGAAGGGGGGGTCAAGCCCTCGGTGAGCAGGTCTAGCCGACACATACATAAATAGCACTCACAATGGAGCTCCCTCTCCTCCTCGCTCTCTTTGCCAAGGCTGCACCAAACCGGGCTGGAGCCTAAGGGAAAGACACGGGGTTAACACGGGGCACCGAGCAGCGCCCCCAGGCAGCGTCTCCTCAGCCCAAGCAGGGCAGCAGGTTATCTCCCGCATCCCTTTCGACCCCAAACCCAACACACCGAGACACAGAGGGGACAGGAGGGGGGGGGGGGGGGACCCTTCCTACACCCCCCCCCCCCGAGAGCCGGGCCCCACCCGGGGCTCAGCAGCGGTGGGGGCTCCCCGGGGCGAGCGTGGGGACGAGGAATCAGCCCCCAGGAGCCGATAACTCGGCCGAGGCGGCCCCGAAGCGGCCCCCCGAGGTGTGTGTGGGGTGGTCCGGGAACGGGGGGGGTCCTACAACCCCACGGGGGTTTGCCCCCGGTGCGGGCTCTGCCCCCCTGCAGTCGGCCGGCAGCACCGCCGCCTCCTGTCCGCCATTAGAGGGACCCAGCCGAACAATACGGGAGGAGCCGCGCCGGGCACGGGGGAGGGAGGCACCCGGGGGGGCTGGGGGGGAAGGAAATTTGGGGAGGGGGCTGCAGCGGCGGCGGTGGTGGCGGTGAGGGAGGGAGGGGGGCACGGCAAGGCAGCGGGGCACACAACAGCCGGCGGCCACCGGGGGGAGGGAGTTAAAATAGGAGGCGCTAACCCAGACCCGGCCCTTCCCCCAAATACCCCCAAACCCCCCCCCCCGACCCCACAGCGCTGCCCCCGGGCTCCCCCCGCCGCCCACCCCCGGGCTGGACCCGCGGGGCTCCCCCCCCTCCTCCCACCGCCACCGCCGCCGCCACCACCCCGGGAGCGGTGGCACCGACGACGCCACCGCGGGGCACTTGGCCCGGGGAAGCTGCGAGGCACGGCGGCGGCGGAGACCCCCCCCCACCCACCCAGCCCTCACCCAGCCCCCCGGGGCTCAGCGGGCACCCCAAAACCCACAGCACCCCCCCACACCTCAACCCGCACGCACTCTGCGCTACTCCTCCGGCGTCTCAACTCTAACTCGGTCCAGTCCCGGGCTCAGCGCAGCTGCTAACGGAGGGGAGGAGGAACCGGGCCGAGCCCGCCTCTTCCAGCCCGGCATTGGCTCGCCCCGAGGGCGGGCGCTGGCGCTGGGAGAGCGGAGTGGGCGGCGGGGCCGCCCGTCAGGGCTGCCCGCAGCCGGTTGCCCCCGCGGGCTGCCAATCTTTGCCGCTGGCCGTGCCTCGAGTGCTTCCCACTCCGCTCCATCAGGCTTCAGGAGCCCGACTCGGTGCCCACCGGCCGGGCTGAGCCGCCTCCCCTTCCCCCTCCTTATCGCCCTTCCCCGCCGCCGTCTGACAGCGGCAACTCGCACAAGTTGGCCGCCCCTTCCCACACCCGTCCCCGCCTTGCGCCCGCTCCCTGCGGGCTCCACAGCCCCCGGGCACGGGCTCAGCTCCCCCGTGAAAAGGGGGGGATTTTGGGGGGCTGGCGGGGCTCGCCTCCAGCCTCCCCCAACCCATCCCCAAGGAGATACCGCCCCCCGGTGGTGCTGCGAGCCCGGGGCCACCTCCATGAGTGGAGGAGGGACGGAGGGTGGATAATGGAAGCTGCTCCCCTAGGGGACAGCCAGGTTGCGCCCGAAGCCCCGGGGAAGGAGCCTGCCCCCGGGCAGCCGCAGCCCTTGCCCCGCCGAGCAGCGCCGCCCCGGCTGTGGGCACCCTCCTGCCCCATGGGGGAAGGAGCCGTGTCAGCAGCCGACATGGCTCCTGGAGGAGCTGCTGCTGGTAGTGGTGGTGGTGGTGGTGGTGGTGGTAGCAGTGGTGGCGTCCTCCATTTTGTCGGCAGCCGCTGCGGGGAGCTGGGGACCAATTCAAACCAAGGGGAGGCGCAGCGGGGCGTCCATTTGAGGCGCCCATGCACGGCTCCCGGAGGGAAGAGGAGCCCGGGGGCCCCCCTCCGTGGGGTGGGGAGGAGAGCTCCGGGGCTAGCGACGGCAGCCGGGCGCCCGGAGCCAAGCCGCCCGCCCGCCCTCTGCCAAAATGGAGGCTGCGCACTTCCCCTGCGCGCCGCCGTGCCCCTTCTCCGGCCATGGCACCCACGCCCGCTTGGTCGAGGACCTGGCGAGCCGGCCCCGCTCTGCCCCATCCCTTCGTCCTCCCCTTGCCCAGAAGAAGGAGGAAGAAGGAGCGAGCACCCGCCCTCGTCCTCGCCAGCCCGGATCGATGGGCGGCGCGGTGTTGTCCCCCGGAGAGAGCCTCCTGCGGGGCTATGGGGACGGGTTCAAGCTGCCGGCGCCATTTCCGTGGCGGAGCCGCGGCCTCCCGCGGGGCCGGCCCGGGCAACCGGCGGAGGAGCGAGCCCACCGACGGCGCTCCAAGTCGCCGACGGGCGTGCTTCTCCCTCGCCACCCTTGGTGTGCTCGGTTAATAATTTTCATGTGTGGGAGAGACGAGAAATGTTCTATCTTCTATTGTCACAACAATACATCTAATTCCTTCCCAACCGTCCCACCCGGAGACACATAGTGAAGTCAACAGCTCAAGCCAAAGGCTTGCCCAATGCTGTTACTGTAAGTTGTTGACAGGAATTTATGAATTTTCACACCATCCTACCTCTCTGATGAAATTTGGAGGGCTGCTTGGTGTTGGAGTGACAGTTACCTGAGGGCTAGTGGCAGCTTGTGCCACCATTGCTCATTCCTTGATGAAGGAGGTGAGATGATTGTGGGACATGCCAAGGAGAGTTATTGCCACTCATTTTGAAGGTCTCTTCAAACAATTCATAAGCATTGTTCTATATGACAACACTGTCCAACTAACTATGTTCATAGTAGCCATACAATCATTGAAATCTCAACACTAAATCTCATATGGCACTTAGGTACATGGTTTAGTGGGTGACATTGGTAGTAGAGTGATGGTTGGACCAGATGATCTTGAAGGTCTTTTCCAACCCTAATGATTCTATGATTCTACATGTTCAATCAGGTCAGCTGGTTCCTAAGCATTTCCTTTATTAGCCTTGAAAACCTTCTAGGTTTGTAAAAGTCAAAAACATGTTAAGTCATCCTCTGCATTACACGTTTTCCCACCTTTCCAGTTGCATACCTCTGGAAAATATCTTTGGTCTACTATAATGAAGTTCAGAAAGAAATTCCAGAAGACTTAAGTCCCAGGTTTTGAGAGCTTTGATGCACAAAGATAGGTGGTAGGAAACAAGAGGTTTTCTCATTTAGAACACATTAAGTGAAACTCACTCACTCTTAGTTATTCTAAAAAAGTAACCAAAGAACACCTTCCTTTTACTACTGCCCTTGCAATAAACATTACCTAACAAAGTTATCTAGGACTTTTATATAGGAATGTAGACCCTTTCCATTAATGCTTTAGCTTATTCCGTTCTAACAGAAATTGTAATGATTTTGCTTGCAATTTTGGAACCGGACTGAAATGTATTTATATATAAAAGTCTATAACTCTAGAGGACCGTAGTCCCCATGTAGACATATAGCACCATTTTTGAATTTGTGTGTTCAAAAGTAGACAAAAATAATGAGATACAGCACATATTTTTCTATTATTTTTACGTGTGACATCAGGAGAAAGGAGAAATACGTTCAGACACCTAGTAAGCTCTTCCTCATCTTTAAAAACATGATAATTCAGATTATTTTTAACAACAACATAGATCAAGTAATTCTTCTTTATGGTGAGAAAGCTAGCATTAGCTCAAACACTAAGCAGTAAAATCTCTTCATAAACTCCACAGATCCAAAATGGTTGTACTTACAGGCTCCACACCACTGCTTTCATGGACAGGCCTGATGTCAGCAACTTCACTAAAAAATGTTTAACGTATTGGCTGGTAGTAGACAAATTCAAGAAAGCTGAACCAACGGTACGCTCAATGACTTACACAAGTGACATCCTTCTATCTGTCACAGAGTAAAATTGTCTTTAAAAGCAGTCAACAGTATTTGATCTGAGAAGGAGTAATGTGATATATTTTGAAAAGTTTATGTTTCAGCAGGAACCTTAGGAACACTACCACGCCAGCCTTCAAGTGATGCATAGTAAATTGCAAGATCAGAATGTACATAGTTTAAAGCTACCTCCTGCCATCAGCAGTGTTTATCTATGATTATAAATAGTGGGATTTGTTCCAGAAGTAGAAGTAAACATATTCCGTTTCCTGAAGGACTTCTTCTTCAGCCTGAACACTGTTTAGGTTTGCATCAGTATAATTGTCCCAGTGTCTAGAACAGAGTTCTGAGGACGGAAGAGGAAGTACTTGAACAAGATGTCTTTCACCACTTCATATATGTAACACTTCAAAAGCAGTGGTTCATGGAACCCTTCAAAACACAGACTATTACAGCTGATTTGAAGATCGGCTTGGAAAAAACTTGTGGTTGAACAGCAAATAAATCTTGGGTTTGTAAAAATGTCTGTGTGTTTCCACCACATGTGAAGCGAAAGTGGAGACTAATCCTTTGTAAAACGTGACCCCAAATTTTCTCTTATATCATTGTTTGCTTCCATACTGTACTGTCCCACAAACCACGTTTTTACTGCCTTTTACAGTTTTATTTACCCTCTATGCTTTCTTCCCCTACCATTTCTGGCAATATTTATTTTTCTTTTGTCCTTAATCTCAATTATTTGCCTCTATATAGTCTCAATTCCCTTTGGCATTTTCCTTCACCATCAGAAAGAAAGATGTGGAAAAACTGTAGTTGTTGATGGAACATGTCATGTTTTCATGGTCATGGTATCATGGTCCACTAGCTGGTTCATCAACATAACTTCAAGAAATAGTATTGTAAGGAAAAAGATTAAAAAACAAGAACAAAACCGCACAACAACAACAACAAAGAATTTTTTAAAATACCTGTGATCAGTAACATCTTGATCATTCTATTTTTATTCTATGATATTCCCCCTAATTGTCCTCCAATTTTGGAGTTTCATTAGGTATTTCAGCTACTCTTCATAGACTAAAACCGTTAAAAGAAAGACCATATGTGTGTATATGTTTGTTCAGTACATAACATACCCCACACCATATAAAATTGAAAAAAATTTGCTTTCTACAAAATATTGCCTATGGTTTTCATTATGGTTTTTGAGGTATGTATACTTCTCATAATATTTATAAACAAGTCAATATGTATCTATAAATAAATTGCATTCAGATGTTTAATTTGCAGCTTATTTGTCCAAAAGTGGTCTTTCAAAAGGTCAAATAGTGAGAGAATATACACTATCCTATAAGATTACTCTTCATTGCATGATATAATATGTCTTGAAATGACCCTTATGCCACATCCCATATTTCAGTTTTGAAGAAGTAAAGGATGACAAACTGGGAAACCTCCACACAGAAGTCATCCCAATTGTCCATGAATGTATTGCCCAATAGTGTTATTCTGAAATCACTTTTTTTTTTTTTTTTTTTTACAATAATCAACATTATTTTTACTTGCAAAATATTTTTATTCTTTTTTATACATCTGAAGGGTTTAGTTGGATAAATGTCTTTATGGATAAGAAATGACAGTGTAAAACAGAATACAGGACCTTAAGACTGGAAGAGACTTCCTAGGTCACTGAATCCAGTTCTTTGCTATTACAGGAAACTGTGTCATATAATCCCTTCCAGAAACTTTTCAAGCTCCATCTTAATGGTAGTTTGATATGTTTACCCCCTACTCCTGTTGCAAATCTGTTCCAGAATTTCATTGTTCTAGTGGTTAGAAACCTTCTTCTAATTTCCAGACAAATTTTATTCAAGAACCCATTTGTTTTTGTGCCAGCGTTTGTCCTCTGGCTTAAATAGCTCTTCTCCCTCCCCAGTGTTTACCCCGATATATTTATAGACAGTAATCATATTCCTGCTCAGCCTTCCTTTTGCAAGACTAGACAAAGATCTTTTCGTCTCTTCTTGCTCAACAGATCTTCATTCCCCTGATCATTCCACTAGCCTGAGCAGAACCCCCAGTCTGAACTCATCTGTCTTAAATATGGGTTCAAATTCCCATTATGTTGCATTTTAAATTGAACTAGTACACTGTACAATACATTAATATTTCCATATCTGCAGAAAATATCTCAGACTTGGGTGCACACTTTCTTTTTTGCACAACTGCATTAGGTAACCACCATCTATTCTAGCAATACCCATGTTATTTTCTACCCCGCTAGTTTATTGGAAGAGTTCTCAGTTAACAGCAATATTTTTATTATTCTCCAGGTGCATGACCTTGCATTTTGTATCATGGCAGTTTTGTTTCCATTAGTTCAATCTTCAGGGTCATTCATTGTTTTTCCATACGACATCCGACTGCAGCTCTCGTGTTGGTGCTGCTGCCTGACTCTGTGAAACCAGCCAATGCGATAAGCTTATTTTCTCTTCTTTGACAAACAAATAAGATCAATCCCAAGAATAAATCCTGAAGAAATCTACTAGCAGACACCATTCCATCTGACACTTCCCTGTTCGGTACTTCCAGCTGCCATTTCCTTCATTCTGCTCTGGCAAATAACATCTTATCTCTGTGCCTCTTTATGTTATCTTAAAACATGCTGATTTAGTATGGACCCGCAAGGATCACCAAATCCAACTCCTGGCTCCACACAGGACCACCCAAAAGCCAAGCCTAGCAAAGCGAAGCAGTCCTCCTTTCCATGAAAGCTCTCTACACATTCTCAATTATCCTTTAATGTGTTGTGTTTGTACCTTCCTCTTCAAGTAACAGCAAACTATGTCCATTTCAAATTCCCAATCTCCTCAGTCCAGTTGACTTGATTATCTGGGTCCTTTAGTTTACCAAGAGTTGCCTTATGAAATCAGGGGGCTTAGATACAGACCTGCTTTTGTTTACTTTCCATTCATTTTACACTAAATCAATTTCAGGATAATCTTCTACAGCTAGCTTTTCTGTACTGTCTTCGAACTGTAAGTCCAGCCCTAAAATAGCATCCTTACATGTTGGTTTAGTGACCTTTTGCTGAGAAAAGCTGCTAGTCTGACATTCAGCTGTATTTGGGGTCCTGCCACCATTAATAATACTTATTCTCCAGCCTACTAAACCAATCAGGGGAACAAAGTGAATTTGTTATTTTGCCACCTTAGTGAATTGAAGTGACTTTTGGGTCAGTCAGGTACCAAAGCCCCCCCAGGCAGCACAGTAGACCGTGCAGCCTGAAGAAGGGTGGAATTACTCCATTTCAGCAAGAGGGAGTTGTTACATGAGCCTAGCCTCTCATCTTACCACAACCTAACTTTGGAGCGCTGTCTATATATGTATATGCATCTAGAAAGAAAAATCTTTTTTCTTTCTAAATCCAATTTCTCTCTAGGTTTTCAACAGTGGATCTCAAATACTATTTGATCACAAATATTAAGTACTGGATTTAGTCATTCAAACCTTTTTAAGTCTCCTCCTAAACTAGATCTCTCTACCTATAGCTCTTGTAGTGTCTGTAAGAACAGTATCGGAAAAGGAGGCTTCAGTACACAAGAACCTTCAACTCTGTTTCTTTCCATTAAACCTAGCAGATACTTTTCCTTTATTTTCCTGGTATTTGTGAAACCGAGGAGCTTGAATGAGATCAGTCTCCATGAGGTTAGTCTGTGGTTTTACCACAGGCACGTTGCTGTGTGAGAAAGCCACTGCCTAAAGTTCCCTCTTGTTCCCTCCTCTACAGCTGGCTACACGTTTCTGTCACCTTTCTGTGCTGACATGAGTATTCATGTGGCTAAAAATTGGCCAATTTTCAGTTGGATGAACATGTTGATCTCGCTGCATGTGCAACCAGACAAGCAATACTGCCAGATAAGGAGGGTGCAGTGGGAAGCACAGGGGAACAACGCATATCCCATCTGTGAAACCGCACTGCTAGCCTGCATAAATCAAAGCGATGCTATATATGTGAAAAGGAAGGAGTATGTTTTGACTGGTTGCTGTTTTATCTCGGTAGGATCTACAATGTAGTTTTTAATAAGTTATTAACATTGTTTAGAACCGGCTGAGTGGAAAAAATGCACAATATAAAATTGTGAAGTTAATTCTATTTCATCAGGCTTAAATTTGTCAGCTTTTGAAATATTAAAACTTATGGTAGGATATTCAATTTAAAAATAATAATAATAAAAAAAAAATTAAAAAAAACTACGAATCATTGTGATGATGGTTTTAACAATATTTTGACACATTTCATAGAAAAGGACTGGGGAACAAAAGGGTAATTTTTTGCAAACCTTTTCATTTTCACAGCAAAACCACTGTTCTTCAGTTTCATTCAAAGTGTCTCAGCCCATTCTAGCAGTGAACAAGGAAGCTTTTTTTGGCAACTTGTCCTTTCCTTTTGGATGAGGACTGTGCCATGGTCATCACTACCTTCAGATTAAATTAATGCATTGCTGTTTTACAGGCTAAAAGGTCATTTGGAAAAATCAGTTCAGGCAGGATGCAGCCAGGAAATTTACCACAGGATCTTTCCACCAGGGCTTCATTGAACTTTAGGGTGGATGGGAGTGTTTGCTAAACAGCACCATTGCTCACTTGCCATGAGACTCAAATCATGTGCCACACAGAACCATGTAAGTGGGATGGACCCAAGCCTGTTTTCCACAAAGACAGTACTGTGTGGTGAGACTCTTACAAGACTCCTTGCGGACCTTACAATTTCTTCCTTTAGAATGACTATAAAATATGACTTTCACTTGTGGCCAGGAAATTAAAATTCTTGTTCATTAAACATCTGTCATCATATTGCAGCCTCTTTTTCCACATTTACAAAATTTTTCTTCCTTAGTTGTTTTTGGTTTGGTTTGGTTTTGAATTAGCTGATGCTTGATCCTCATGTTCAGTCCCCTCACTGGTGACATTCCCTCTCTCCTCTGTCCCAAATTCTGAATGTGTTGCGTCTGTTCTTTACTTTCATCATCTTCCAAAGGTCCATCATTCCCTTTTATTTTTCTAGTATCTCTTAGGGTATCCCTTCAATGCATTGCTGTTCCTCTAATCACCTTTCACAAACCTTTTTTTTCATGTCGTTCTAAACCATTCTTGTGCTCTTTATTATAAATAAATAAATGTATCGCATATATAGAAAAAGATAAGTGAAGCAATAGTAAGTTTGCCAAGTCAAATACCTACAGGTTAGGAAATGCAACATTCCCTACTTGCCCATGCAACTGTGGATTAGTTCAGTTGTATAAAGCCAACTGTAGAAATCACAGCCAATTCCCAAAATGGCTCCTGAGAACTGCCTCCTATACCCTCCACTCGCTGGAGCTGCCTCCTATCCTTGAGTCACACAGCTTATGCTCAGCTCAACCAGCAGCTCCTCCTCACACTCTGTCAGCCCATGCTGAGTCAGACTCAAAAATCCCACCCTGTGCTCCCACCTTCAGACCTGCTCCTATGCTTTCCACCCCTTGAGTTAATTATTAATTGGCAGTGAACATTTCAGCATATGCATTGCATCATACTTCCTAATTACACTAATACTCTTATTTTTCGTATCACATCTGTCTCATTCAGTATATAAAGTGAATGGCATTGATGAATGCTGTTCAACATTTTGTTTTATTCCCATGTTTGGGTATTTAATTTGTGCTTTATTTAAGCAGCTCCATGCTCTAAATAATTTTCTTTTGACACCTGTCACTGGCAGATGAGAGCTTCACAAACATTAGTTCACTTATCCACACAGAGAACTAAGGTACAATTAGATTAGCAACAAAACTATATGTTAATTTTGTGTGCCTGTTTTGGATGCCTGCTTTTGTCAAGGATATAGCATTTATTTTTACATTTTATTTGGCAATCACATCTGACATCAATTTCACTTTCAGTTGAGAAGTCTCCAGAGCATAAGCCTGGGCAACTAGGAGCTGAAAAATACACATCTCTCATCACCGATCCCAAATGTGAATTAAATGAGTTTCAGCCTCATGCAGGATTCGTTGAAATGAGACAAGGTTAGAGTCCAGTTGTTCAGAAGATACTTATTCTGCTGTCCAAAGCACACAGACAACTTTTTCTTCTTGAACTCTTCTGCCTCAGTCACTGCACTGCCTGGCTTCTGTACTAGATGAGCAAAGGGTCACACAAACAACAAGCAACTTCACGACTTCATACTTTGAACACTAGGTATCCTCTGTACTGCAGGAAGGAATGGCCTGTGGTAAAAATAGTATGTGATCTCAGAAGTAAAAGACTGCATCACAGTACATACATTCCAGGAGTCTGAATTAAGTTTTTGCAAGCAGCTTGAGATCCAGCGTTTTCTACTTTTTTGAATGTTCTCATTTCTTGTAATCTTCATACTCTCCCAATCACCTTTAGGAGGCAGTCTAGAAAAAACAACCATCAGAAATTCTGTCTTGATGAAGCAAATTGACATCCTGGGGGCTCATCCAAGAAGTTCAAAACTCAGGAGTTTATAGAGCAAAGCTTGGTGACATGATCTAATAGCAAATAAAAGCAACAGAAAACTATCATCTGTGAATTCTGTGCAAACTAATCATTAGGGAGAGATAAACTAATATTTTATGTTGTCTCTTTGCCAGCTAACTCATGAATCCTGGATCATAATCTGCACTCAAAAGAATGATGTATTCCCTTTGCTTCTCTGTCACTGCCTGCCATGCAGCCTATATCTCGTCTCCCATTTTCTCACATCTTAACTTCCAGTGTAAGGACATACATCTTGGCACATCTGAGGCTTACATACTAGTCCTGTATCTCTTTGAAACCTTGTTCCAGCTCCCATCCTTTCCTTGTCTCAATAATAACTTAATCCCTTCGCATTTATCTTCTCGTATTTCCACACTCCAACACAGCTTCCCTGCTCTCAGTTCTTGGTATTATAGCAAGCTGTTGAAGAAAAAGTTTGCACTTCAACCTGGAACTTTAATTACATGGATGGAATCTAAGAATTTAATTACAAGCTAACTTGGGCAAATAGAGAATTTTTAGGCTTGCAGGAATATAGAAACATAAAAGTCAAACCAAAGGTCTGTTAGCCCAGGATCCCATCTCTAACAGTGGCCAGTAGTGGATATCTAGAGAACAGCAGAAGACAGCTACAGAGTGATACCTCTCTAAATATTCTGTAAGCCTCCAGCTTGTATCTTTTCAAATATAGGTTAGTAGATACAAGTTAGGAAGGAGGGAGGTGGGACACAACAGGTTGCATATATTACCATTGATCACAGTTGTTTAAATAAATAGGTGTCAAGGTTTGTTTGGAACACACAGGAGACATTAATGGATTTATCTGGGCTCTGCTGCTAGGCTTTGGGATATTGTAATTACCCATGTGACATATTTTCAAGATTTGGGATTTCAAGATACCTAACATTTACTGTATTGTCAAAACAACCCTAACCTGTCCAAAGTCACTGTTCTGCTAGACTATGGATGACCCACTGAGGTAGGTGGATTTTTTTTTTTTTCCTTTCAGATAGAAGAGAGATGCCAGTTATTTGTGAGACCAGGGAGCAGTAGACCTTTGATATAACATGTGAAAGAAGATTGCAACAAGATAAACTGCAGGAAAAAGCTTAATCTGAACTTTAAATATACTTTATTATAAATACCTTTACAACAAAGCCAAAGGCTATACATTTTAACCCTCTACACTTTATAGACCTTTAATTTAATGGGAAAGTATCAAGAGACATTTTACAGATCAAAGAAACAGAGTACTTGTCTCTATTTCTATTTTGTTAGTAAAAAAATAAATAAATAAATAAAAAATCTAAAAGTATGGATCAGAAGTAAAACTATGAAAACATCTGTGAGGAAAAATCCTGGACTGGAAATTTTGCTCTACAAAGTCATTTTCCAACACAAAAAATTCAAAAGGGCTAGAAATAATCCATGCAAAATGCCCCTTATGAAGACATCTCCATCAGCAGATGACTAGGGAGGCAGACAGGGAATTAAAGTAAGGAACAATCTGTGAATGGGAAAGGAATGAGTATCAAAGAGTTGTCCTGCACTGTATCTGTTGGGTCACTGATAGTAACAACAAAACTCACACTGATGGCATAATTTAGAGGAACTCTAGCACAACATGATCCAGTAATATATTTTGTATCAGTAAGACAGCTTTGTAGGTCCCTTCCAACAGAACTATTCTATTTATAAAATGTAATTTGGAGTATTCCTTGTTTTCTGACTATAAGGTTGTTGATATATACAGTTACTCTGTAAGGATGTGTCACATATAGAATGATACGATCATTTAGTAAGGGGGTCTGAGGAAGAAATATACATTTTATTACTTCTACATGCAAGCTTATTAGGCTGGAAGAAATTTGACAATCTCAAGCAGCCAGGTGGCTCTATCCTGGCCAGAGTTAACTGGGTCACAGTGAAATATGATCTTTCAGCACTGTCTTGTAGGCAAAAGGACCGCTATAATACTTAAATATATAAAGGAAATAATACTTAAATATATAAAGAAAATAATACTAAGAGGTTGTAGTGAAGTTATATTACAACTGTACTGGACAAAGTACTGTTCTTGCTGTAGTACATGGTCCGAAATATGCTGCAAAATTAGAGCAAATAACTGAGAAAACATGGAGAACAAATAATAGAGTGAAAAACTGGACTTACTCTGTTGTTTTCATCTCACAAAATTGCACTATCCTGTAGACAGTACAGTATTTTTGCATGTACTTTTCTCTCACCATTGACTGCTTGCCCTTCTTGAAAACTGGATTACATTTGCTACTTTCCAGTCCACTGGGACCCCTCCAGATTACCAAGACTGTTAACAGATGACTGAGAGATCTCACAATGACATTGGCCACCTTGTTCTGTACCCTGGGATGGACGCCATCAGGCCCCATAGATTTATGTGCATTTGATTGCACCCAACTTTTGGATGTCTGAAATAGCAAAGCCAATCTGCAGTGGGAGACACCATTGCACTGAGAAACTCATCTGGCTTTAGCTTCATACAAATCCTAACTTTAAGATATGTCCCATGGAAAACTTACATTTGGTAGTACTTGAGCTCCTCTTTTATTGCCTAGGTGATGCAGTCAGACATATTTGGACAAAATAAAGGCTTGAGTTGCACTGGAACTACTTACCAATGTTTGTTACAGATTTTTCATCACCACAAATGTTAAATCATGTTTATATTTTTTTCCTAAAAGCTATAATATAACTCACACAGGAATTCATTCCGAAAAAGTCTTTTGGTCTGTGCTGATCAGGCAGCCAAGGGTCTATTCTAGAATCAATCAGGAGAGAGGACACAATGGTCCTTTCTGGCTGTCTGATCAGGGAAGCTATCATGAATTATCCTTTTGTCATTAGCAGGGCCCAGGTAGTTTAACTAGATTCAAGAATTAGGAAGAAAAATGGAAAAACATCCTGTGACAAAATGTCCCATGACGCTTAAACTACATGTGGTCTAATCGGTTTGTCAAAGGAAGGCTGATGAGTTTTATGTTGCTAGTCATTTAGATGTGATTATTCGTAAGTAGATGGCACATCAAAGAACTGCAGAGGAAAGAATTTAGAATGTAGAACTGCTAAAGAAGAGTTACCATCACTTTTTTTTCTTTTCCTATGAAATATAAAATTGTTTTTATATTAATCATAATGTATTCTTTTTTATTTCTTTGGAAATAAGTGGGATCACATCAAGAAGTAACTGACTCTAGTATCAGTTTTCTTCTGGAGGAAATAAATCAAGACCCAAAGTTGGGATAACTGCTGAAACTAAATAGTGGCATTGGCGTTTTCCACTCAACAGGGTTTTTTTTTGACTGGTTTGTAGGGATTACTCATTTTAGTGAGAGATCCTGTTTCAAGGATGATTAATTCCAAAATAAGCACAGCAGGAAAAACATGTGTGTTTATTTACAAAGAATGTTTAATAATAATTAGCAAGCTTTTTGTTTGTTTATTGTGGTTTGTGGTTTTGTTTGTTTGTTTGTTTGTTTTTCCCGTAAGTGGATTGCATTCATTTCATTCAGGAGAGATTGGCAGGGCAGGTGAGGAAGAGGAGCAGCACTGTATGTAAAGAAGGGGGTGGACTGTACCGAGCCTGCAGTCAGGGACAACATGGTTGGGAGCCTCAGGGTAAGGATTAGGGAAAAAGTGAATAAAGTGGATGTTGCTGTGGGAGTCTACCATGGGCTGGGTAATCACCCAGCCAGGATGATGACACTTATGTATTATTCTATAAGGAATTAAGGGAAATCTTTAGGTCAATTGCCCTTTTTAATAAGAAAGCTTCATAGGCAACTTTAGTGCCCCAGATGTTAGCTGGGGGCTATCACACAGGTCCAGGAGATTCCTGAAGCACTTCAGAGATAACTTTGTGATACAGGTACTAAGAGGGACAACTGGGAAAGCTGCCCTCCTTGATCTGTTGGTCTCATGGGTGAAGTGATGATTGGTGGCTGTCTAGGCCGTAGCAGTCATGAAGGGTTTGAGTTTAAAATCTTTGGTGATATGAGGAAAAAGTGTCAGCAGAGCTATTACTCTGGATTTCGGGAGAGCAGACTTTAAACTGCTTAAGGAACTGGTTCCGTGGGAATCTGCTTTCAAGGATGCTGAGGTCCATACATGCTGGTCACTTTTTAAGGGCACAGGAGGAGGCAATTCCAATGTGTCAGCAGTCAATCAAGCAGGGCAAAAGATTGGCTTGACTGAACAGGGATCTCCTGCTGAAACTTAAGCAGAAAAATAAAGTGTATAGATGTTGGAAGGAAGGTCAGGCTGCACAGGAGGTCTACAGAGATGCTGTTCGCTGTTGAAGGGAGAAAATTTGTATGGCCAAAGCTCAATGAGAGTTGAAGCCACCCAGTACTATGGTGGATTAAAAATAATAATAATAATAATAATAATAATAATCATAATAATAATAATAATAATAATAAAGGCTTTCTAAAATATGTTAATAGCAAAAGGAGGAAAAAGGAAAACATTGGACTGTTACTTGTTGAGGTTGGTCACCTCACAAAAAAGGATAAAGATAAAGCAGAAACATTTAATGCCTTCTTCACTTCTGTCTTTAACATCAGTGAGGGGCCTGGGGACCCCTGGAGCTCTGGGCTGGAGGACAGTGACTGGGGGTGTGATAAACTCCCAGTTGACTTTGATCTTGTATGGGGTTTGCTGCTGGAACCAAATGCGCATAAATCTATGGGGCCTGATGGTGTCCATCCTAGGGTACTGAACAAGGTGGCCAATGTCATTGTGAGACCTCTCCCAGTTATCTGTTAACAGTCTTGGGAATCTGGAGAGGTCCCAGTGGACTGGAAAGTAGCAAATGTAATCCAGTTTTCAAGAAGGGCAAGAAAGAAGACGCTGTTAATTATAGGCCTGTCAATCTCAGGTCAGTGCAAGGGAACCAGGGACAAGACCTGCAGAGGGGCAGGCGCTGAGTTCTGCTCTCTGGGGACAGCGACAGGACCCGAGGGAACGGCACTGGGACAGGGGAGGGTCAGGCTGGGGGTTAGGGAAAGGTTCTGCACCCAGAGGGTGGCAGGGCACTGGGACAGGCTGCCCAGGGATGTGGACATGGCACCGAGCCTGCTGGAGTTCAGAAAGTGTTTGGACAACGCTCTCAGACATCTGGTCTGATTTTTGGGTGGTCCTGTGTGGAGCCAGGAGTTGGACTTGGTGGGCTTTGTGTGTCCCTTCCAACTGGGGATATTCTATGATTCTGTTTTTCTTCCAGCAACAACAACAACAACAACAACAAAGGAGCTTAATTTTATTCATGTTTACCCAGATGCAAACTCAGATAGGTATTTTAAATTAATAATTATGTTGTTGTCAAATCCTGTATTTGCTAGAGAAAAATAATCAGATTCATGGATTTGGTGTGGATTAATGGGTGCATTCAAGATTTGTTGCAGTTCTATATCAAATCTGTCACTGCTGGGAATATCATTATCACAATAAATATATAAATCCAATACGATCCAATGCTCTCAGAATGAAAATGAAACTATTTCACTAGAAGGAGCAGTGAGGTAAGCAGAAATTTGGCCTGTACAAATTAAATTAAAAACAAAACCTTTGTTTCTATATTGTAAAATGTGCATTTTTGTAGTAAGAACTTCTCCATATATAGAGTAAAAGTCTGAAATATTTTAATTTTCTTTTTCACTGGATCAGTGGAGGGTTCAGAAGCTTCACAGAATACTGGATACCTACTTCTCCCAATTCCTGCTGTTCTAGACACTCTAAAGCAGTGTTTTTTGGGCATCGATCACTTTTAAATTTCAGATTAAATGTGAATCACCTGTAAATCAAAAAAAAAAAAAAAAAAAAAAAAGTAGAGATATTGCAGCATTTTCCTGGTTTAATTTTCTCTCTCTCTCTTTTTTTTTTTTTTTCTCATTTTTCTTTGAGCAAGTTGATGTATTGAATATTCCCAGGTATATACCAGCTGAGGTAGTGGTCGTTGTGTACATTTGTCATTGGCACGTGAAACCATGGTTACACTCACATCATAGGAAATGAAGGAATTATCTACTACTTGATAGTGAATAGCTGAGGAATATTCGGCTATGTTTGCCATATAAATAGGAAGGAAGAAAGGAAGGAAGGAAGGGAGGAAGGGAGGGAGAAATCTCCAGAGCAATACAGAAGTAGCTAACCTTTTAGAAAAGATCACTATGATTTATTTTTTTTTTCTGCATAGCATGAGACTTTTAAACATGGGAATGCAATACTGCTTGAATATGGAGCAAAGTTAAACCAGGATATTTTGTACTATGGAGAAGGAAACATAAAACATAAACTCTCACAGAGTTCTTAATTTACATGTATATCTCAGGTTAACTAACAGTGTCTTGAGAACAACCCTATTTGTCTAAAATGCTGCATATGTTTGACTTACTAGCTGTTGACAAGCATTATTCCAAGATCAGTCTAGCCCAAGGAGATAAAAGCAGCATTTTGAAATTAAAACACTTAAAACAATATATATATTAATTACTCAACAAATAACAGACCATGTAAAACAGACCACAGCAAAAAACACAGGGTTTCATTGTAAATGAAGAAGCAGATGCTGAACTCAGGAAGCCAGAACTGTTGAAGGATTTGCCAAAATGAGTAGTCAGTTAAGAGTATGTCTATTGACAAAGCTAAAAAGAACCAAAGAAAGCCCTTGTGTATGCAGGGAGCTGGGGCAATCTGGTCAAAAGCAAGTGCCAGTTCTGGAGTGGGAGGAGAAAGAACACACGACAGAAAGCAGATCTCAATAATATCATCAGTAAGGACTCAAATCAGGAGCATGATTACAACTGAAATACACTTAAGGAACAAAGTCCAGCTAGTAGAACTACAGTGCACATGAAATGTATGAGGTAGATCTTTAAATACAGGGGACAACGTTTTGGGGTTGGCTTCTACCTCATCAGCTTGTCAAGACTTGTGATCAGCTATGGGTTATTAGCCCAGAAAGTAACTACCAGAGCAATCTGACTGCAGGACACAACAGTATACAGTCCTCAAAGTGATGATGCTCTTTGGGCCGTTTACTCCTCAGTAACACAAATGAAAAACAGCACCTCTTAACTCCAAAATGCATCTTGCAGCTGTGTGTGGTCTTCCAGCAAACAAAGCAAAAGGTTTCAAACAAAACAACAGTACCACTGTGGACTGTGACAATAGCACTGATAAAGATGAATTCCACCAGTGGCAAGCTGTCTTTAGTCATTTTGACTCTGTAATATGATTTGTTTAGGTTCATTTCTGGGTATTTTAGTCATTTCAGCAATTCCATAGCCCAACACTGGGACAGAGTAGCTAAAATCAAATGAAACATTGCACGGTAGAGCAAAATTTAGTTGGTCTCAGCAGACCAAAGTTTTCAATTATCATTAAATTTTTGTAATCTATAATGATTCTTTCATGTCATATTACATATTTGCATATAACTTGTCATTTTCTTCTGCAGACAAGCAGTATTTTTGAATATCTTCAGTTGATACTGAAAGTTCTTATAGTTTTATTTCTAAACTTCCTACCTCTGTAGAAAACACATGGAAAACACATGTTTTCATTGATAAGAAGTTCTGGTAACTGGAAAAATATCACCCATACTGATATGGGAAGCAACTTACTTCAGCTGTAGGTAATATCAACAAGCTTTAGTTTTCAGGATTGGAGGCAGCTCCTATGTTGAATGGGGGCTGGATCCAGGTGCCCCCTTTTATCTACCATGTGATGAAGAGTGCACCTTAGCTATGAGGGACTGGGAGGGAGGCTAGGAAGGATGTGGCTTGGACCTTCTACCCTTATGTGTAATCCAGAAAATGAGTGCCTACAACAGCAGATGTACAGTTAGAGAAAAAAAAGTGATGGTTCTGGACACCTACTGACTATGATACAGAGATCAAAACTAGCAACCAGCAATGTGGACTTCTCACTTTTGCCATCAGTGATGGCAGGTGAGGCTATCAAGACACATAACTAGAAGCAACTTGTCATCTGTTGTGTATGGCACAAGCTGAATCCCATGGAAACAGTAAGATGCAACATTAAACCAAAAGTGTTCTAATTCTGGCTGACATGCATGGTATTACAACAAGAAAAAGGACTTAGAGTAAGTCAGCAGAACTGATTCCATCTTTATTTGCATAAAATAGTTTAGCATATTCCAAAGAAGCACCAGAAACCTACTTTATTTCTGGAAAATTTACCATTGGGAGTGGTAAAAATGACAATCATTGCCACAAGCATGTTCCACAAATAAGAAAAAATGACAGAGTCAAGGAGAATATGGACCACAGCGCATGCAGAAGAAGCCGTGTTGCACCTTTGGGAATGGCTAATCACCCTGTAGCAACCTGTGCACGGTGAGTGATCAGGATGGGTCAGCATGTGACAGCGTGCCATACCAGCTCTTTTTAGAACATCAAACAAATATCCTGGCACTTTCCAGATACTCACTGGAGAATGAAAAATTAATTCAATTTCGGCTACTGTGCTGAATCTTGATGTGCGAAAGGTGTCTAAAATAGTCCTAAGTATTTTATGCAAATTCAGACAGCTAGCTGGAAATAGAGAAAGTAATAAGGCCCTAGAACAAGAATTCCCTGAACAGACCGTAAGTGGCAATGGCTCAGTTCACATATGAAGAGTTCCAGCCGCTTTTCAAGGAAGTGGTATCAAAGTGACACATCAGCCTCTTACCCTCCTGCCATGAATGGATTAGTGAAATGATTCATTCAGCCATTTGACAAAGCAATCTGTGCTCCATTCCTGTGTAGTATTAAGCTAGCCAGCACAAGCTAGTTAACAACACAATCATCTTCTGTCTGTAGAAACACATGCTAGTACTACTGCTTATAGGACTTAATTTAAGGCCTCAGCAGGATGTCCTAATCCTTGATCTACAGAAGGATACTGAAAAGAAATATTATGACTGCCTGATCACAGCTAAAATCATTTGAGCAAGCAGTTTTCTTGTTAAAAATAATAATAATAAAAAAATCTGAAGTAGTTTCAAAAACTGGAGTAATTGGGACAGAGACTGGTCTTCTGCCTCACTAGGCTGAAATCTCGTAGCATTAATTAGGTTGTGGAGAAGACCTGGAAAACTAAAGCTGAGAGAGCTCTCAGTGTCACATAGTCTATCACTCTAGCCCAATGCAAAATTATTTACAACTTCATCATTCCTGACCTGCTCTTTAAAACTTCTCAGCTTGTTTTTAAACAATCTCTACCACCATATGAATTTTATTCCAACCCTTCTTTAACTTCAACATTCAGAAGCCTTACCTAACATCCACTTTGAATCTTTCTTGCTGAAGATCAAGACCATGTATTTCTTACCTTGTAAAAATGGACAGAGAGTATTGCCTTCCTCCAAATATTGTCCATTAATCCATTTGAAATCTTACAACAGATCTTCATATCTTTTTCTCAGAACAAATATCCTGAGACTATATCCCTGATTTCTTTCTGACCATATTTTCTACCCCTTTAATTGTCCTTTTGGCATCCTCTAGACACTTGCTAATTGATGCACGACTTTGCTGAGTGCCCAGAACAGGACACAGTATCCCGCTGGCATCTCTAGAGCCACATAAAGAGGGATTATTTCCTGTATCTTGTAGACTGTACTCCTGCTTATCCATCTCAGTGTTGTGTTTGGTTTGGTTTTGTTTCAGCTTGGTTTTTGTTTTTGTTTCTAACACCACTATATATTGATAAGAAGTCCAACATCCTCCTTCACAGAACAGTCACCTGAGCATGTTGTTGTTCTCCATCCTACATTTGATTACTTTTGCCCATAGGTAGCATCTTGCACTTTTCCCTATTGAATTATATCCTTTTTTTCTCCAGGTTGTTTCTGTGATTTACCACCACTCTTTTGAATTCTAATCCTTAGTAAATGTAGTTAAATTATCTCCTATTTTTGTGTTGCCTGCAAAGTTGGATTTTCTATTTAACTACTCAGGTGGTTTTTGAAATAGTGAACAATACCAGCCCCAGCCCCTGCAGAACTCCAGTCAATACGCTCTCCACTCTCCCACTTGGGCAGAGAACAATCAATAGCAACTCTATTAGTACAGTTTTGCATTACAGTAGTTTGATCTAGGCCATGCTTTTGTAGGTTATTTATTAGAATTTCACTTACAGGAGTATCAAAAACGTTAAAGTCAGCACACAAAAGCATACACTGACTGCTTCTTCATCTATAAAACCAATTAACCTGACATAGTAATTAAATTATCTTGGTATGATTTGCTTTGTGCTGGCTGTTACTTTTGTTCTTTTTGGTTCTTATATGTAGTTTGTTCCAGTATTTTTACACAGAAAGGCATTAGGCTGATTGGTTTAGAATTCCCTAATTTCTCTTCTCTTCTCTTCTCTTCTCTTCTCTTCTCTTCTCTTCTCTTCTCTTCTCTTCTCTTCTCTTCTCTTCTCTTCTCTTCTCTTCTCTTCTCTTCTCTTCTCTTCTCTTCTCTGCTCTGCTCTGCTCTGCTCTGCTCTGCTCTGCTCTGCTCTGCTCTTTTTTGTTCTTCGGATACAAGTATGATGTTTTCCCCTTTCTAATCTCTCATTACTTTTCATGAATTTTCAGATATAGCTGCTCACTACTTCCCCCTGTGCTTTAAGTATCCTAGACTGAAGTTTCCTCCTTGTTTGATAAGAATGAGAAAATGATGATTTAACCAACTTGGTCTCTGTGTACACTTACTATCTTTCCTACTTGATGAAACAGTACACATTTGTGTATTTAAATTCTTTCAGGAACTGGCAGCAGCTTGTCTCCAATTTCTGCTTGCTCTTTTTTTTTTTTCTTTCTTTTTTTTTTCTTTTTTTTTTTTTTTTTCCTAAAGATCTTGGATTCCTATTTCCTATTATTGTCCTATTGCTATCAAATAGTTGCACACAAATAGTTACTCACAGCTTTTGATTTGCTAATATGTAATAGGTTCCCACCACAGTAATACCCATACTTGTGCTTGCTTCCTTTATTCTTTGTTCAGACATCTTCAGCAGGAAATATCCTTCTTTCACCTGCAGCTTATTTAAAAAAAAAAAAAAAAAAAAAAAAAAAGGTAAGCCTTTGCTTATTTCCTAACCATTAATATTCTAGTTCCCTCAACAATAGTACAATATTTCTTATGCCGATTTGAACATAATTTGAACCATTTATTAGACTTCCAGTCATTTAGAACTCATCTGTATTTAAGTGAAGGGGTGAAGGAAAGTGGTGTTCATCTTCTAAGTATCAGTGTTATATGTTCTACAGTGGGGATCAGCAAGTTCTCAGCCTAAAAGACGTGACAAATCTTTGTTGTACTATCCACACATTTTTTTTAGAAAAGGAGACTGAGGGAAAACCTCATCTCTCTCTAAAACTAAATGAAAGGAAGGAGGTTGAAGCAAGGTGGGTGTCAGTCTCATTTCTCAGGTGGGACAGGATAGGACATGAGGAAACATACTTAAGTTGTGCCAGGAAAGATTTAGATTAGACATCAGGAAGAATTTCTTCACAGAAAGTGTAGTCAGGCATTGGAACAGGCTGCCCAGAGAAGTGGTGGAGTCACCATCCCTGGAGGTGTTTAAGAGACATGTGGACATGCCACTTAGGGACATGGTTTAGTGGTAGACTTAAGTGTGAGGTCATGATTGGACTTTATCTTATGGGTCTTTTCCATCCTAAATGATTCTATGATTTTGGGGCATCTTCTTCTAGCCTTTGAAGTATGCCCATGGACTCAGGTATATCATGACATGGGGTTCCCATTAGCTTCACTGTGGCTACTTGACTGGGCTCGCCTTCCCCACCAGCCTGGCACACAGTGGCACAGATGCCTTTATCCCCTTCCATACAAGCCTCAGGGGATGCCTCCTCTCAGGAACAATACAGTGACTACAGGAATCCATGTTTCCCTCCAGAGAAGCAGGAGCAGGAAGGGGTATGCAGAGATAGACAGTACTTCTCTGTAATGCTTTGCATGTTTCTGTGTGTGAAAGAAGCCATCTGTGACTCCTTTTGTCTGTTCAAAGAGTTCTTCCTGTAAGTGGTGGTTGTTGTTCACACTTCCTATTTAGGCTAGGAGATAAAACATCGCTATCGGTCGTACCTAATTTATGATTTCGATATTGCCTTTGCAACCACAAGGCCAAAAATGTGCATTTTAAGTTGTAAATACGAGTCTGAGATTTATATGTAAGTACACTCTTCCAGGAGGTAGACACAAAGCACTGGGATCTAATATAGGGTTTAATCCTTCCCTAGATAAGTTTAGCTCTCAATGTCCTAAAAAAAATATTACAATGCACTGTTTAAATCAGGTAAATTTTCTATCATGTTATTTGATAGGCTAACAATAAGATAGTAAAATAGACATTGAATAAGTAACTGTATTTTCAAAAGTGACACACCTCTGATAGCTCCAAATGGACTTAGTGGCAGTTATTTGTTGGTTAGTATTGTCCAAAATCAAGCCATATATTTAGTAACTGAAATATGGACATCGGATAATAATTTTAGATTTCCCATAAGAAAACTCATATTTTTAAGGCACTACTATGTGACTATACAATCGGTTTCCAGCATACCGAAAAACTTCTCCTGCACTCTCAGATTAAACAATGGCCTTTGCATGTGGCACATTCTATTGTGAGAATGAAAAATTACTTGGAAATATCCCTATTTAAGTAATTTTCACAGTGCACTTGCTCAGAATCATTCTTGCTAATAATCTCTATACAGTGCAGTTGAAATTATTACTCTGGTGCTTTAACTAAAAAAAAAAAATAAAAAAATAAAAATCCTTTAGTTGGTTTCCGAAGACACCCCTCCTCTGCTTGGTTCATAGGAACAAACCATAAGATCACAGTTTCACATGGTGGTCGATCGCATTTTAGGAAGTCTTATAGTATAGGATTAAAAGCATTGCAGCTACATTATGCAAAGTCCTGAATTCATACGATCTCACAATGCAACTTCAAGTGTACATGTATGTAAAAAATGTGAAGGTTATCTTTGTCCTAGAGGATTTGATATTGGACCAGGTATTATCTCACCAAGCTACTTTTGACTTCATGCTGAATCAAACAACTTTTGTCCTGCTGTACACTGCATGAAAAAGGATAGCCACAATAAAAGTACCATAAACACTGTATCAAGTGCTCTTGAAGTGTGATAGAAATGCCAGTCTGTATTCAGGCTTGATCTAGATTAAATTTGTAAGGTAAGGTGATCCAGTATGTACAAGTTTGGAAGCAAGTCCTAAAACTTCTCCCAATATTTTTAAGTGGGCAGTACTCCAGTAAGTGACAGGGATACTTACTGCTCTTGAAATATACTTGTCATAATTATTTATAGTTTTACTTAATTACAACCTCTGTTCCAGTAAAACATTCATTCAGCAGTAGTCAGTATAACTGCTCTGACTAAACATTTACTAAAATAAAATAGCATAGGGCTAAAGACAGAACATAGATAGAACCTTATTGGTGCTGACAACAGTTCTAGAACTGTAGGAGTATGGTTTCTATAGGTAAGATTGAACACATTGAGATGCATGCTTAACTACAGGAAAAGAACAATGTATTGTCATAAAATTGTCAGGAAACTGGGAGACCCATCCTAGCTTCAAATGAATAAATGGAGATTTAATGCTCTGCCTTTTGACAATCAATTAAGTAACCACAGTTTCTTTCTACTTTACAGTTATCACCAAACAGTCTCTTTACACAACTTAAATTGGGAGATGAACAGAAATGGATTTGTATTTGTAACTAAGAAGAAATGCAAAACGTTGAAAATCACATTGATAAGAACATCTGGCGTATGGCGATATTAGGATTGTCTTTCTAGGTTGATAGTTTTGTGACCAGCTCCCAAACAGACCCACACAGCAGATCTTTAAACCTGTTGAATGGAGAAAAATGCAAAAGCAGGACATATAGTCCTATAAAAACATAAACTGGCAGCATCTCTAGCCTCTGAGAGCGGCAGCTAAGTTGGCTGAAGGATGTTTTTCTTTCTTCATTTTTTCACTGTGTTACACAGGTAGCTGAGTGCATAGTGATGATCTCTGAACCACTTTTCACTGTAATTCCTGCCATTCTACATAAAATAATTGCATGTCAAGAAGACCTATATAATCTGTTATTTCTTTGCTGAGATTTCATTCAGTTTTGATCCCTCTATACCATTTATCCATTTATTTAAGCTACCTGGAGAGTAAGTTTTGCACTTCTGTTTCTTACCACAAGTTCAGAAAAAGAGTATTAGTTGCTTCTGATGGTCTTATTTGATTCCTCTGTATGATATGAGCCTTTTCCACATTTCTACAATGTATTCAGTTTTCCTTTTTGCGTTGTTTGCTCCTCTGATCCTTGAACATTTCTGTTGGGAGATGTAAGAGATTCCTACCATAATATAGAAAATATATTTTAAATTCTTGATTAACTAAAAACTTTTGTCACGCTCTCAAAACAGCCTGCATCTCAGGATGTTGGAATAGGCTTCCCTGAAATGATTTTGAAATATACAAAGAATGTTTCATAACAGTAAATACAGTGCTTCTCACAGGCAGCTCTTCTCTAGGTTAAACATTCACACTGTCTGGATGGACTGCAGTCTGTGTTCACAGATTTATGCTTATTTTTTCAAATACAGTATCGCCCATTTTGCACAGTATGGTCTCCTGAAAGTTCACTTGGCAAGAAACAGTTCTTGCTAAGTATAAAGCATGAAATCTGGCAATAAAGTTTTAAATTAAACCCAGTGTTTTTCAGCCTACATGCTGGCAACTGTTTCACTAAAAAGCAGCAATTTGTAACCAGCATTATCTGTAGAGTGTAAGAGGGTACAAAATGAATGCTCATCTTTCTGCATTTAGTGATCTATTTATTTATTTAATAAATTATAGGATTGTATAATACAATATTCAGTACTTGTATTGGTAACAGGATAAATCCAATGGTATAATGACATACCTAATCAAATGTTCTACATTGCAGCATCACTTGAATATACATTCCACAATATCACTTAGTCCCACTATGTTACTGACTTCATAAACATCTTAATATCTGTTTCAAAGAATTTGCATTTTAAGCATGTTCAGTTTAACTTTATATAGTCTAATGTACTAATTAATATTGAGTTTTAAATGAATTCCAAGAGATCAATCAGTATCTGCTGTAAAACATATTGCAATTGTAGTTTGAAATGAAATGAAATTATAAAAACTGTATAAAAAAGGAGTGTGCATATTGACATCATATCTAAGGCAGACTTTAGAAGGAAACAATTAGTTGAGAATACATATATCTACCCAAAACGTTCCACTTAGCTTCCCTAGCACACACATTGCTTTTCCTTCCACTGTCAGAATTAGCTTGAGGCAATCTTAAAAAAAAAAAAAAAAAAAAAAAGAGAGAGAGAGAGAGAAAAAAAAAAGCATGAAGTTCTCATTAGCTATTTGGATAAATATTATTGAGTAACATTATTGAGGAACATTTAATATATTTCTTTGTCAGACTTTTAAAAAATGACTTTGTGCTACTATAGCTTTTCTGAGATAGCTAATATTACTATTATTTATGCTTTACTTCAAAACATCACCCCAACTCAACTCATTAACTAAAAACTAATTAAATAGTACACATATAGTACTCTAGAATTCATATTGTCTTTGGAATTTTAGAAGTATGAGTAGCTTGTATTATTTACTAGTTTGAAGATCACTGTAGAATATATGCAAGTTTTTAGACAAGAGTACAAATATAAGCCCTTCTGTTGGGTCAGATCAGTCAGTGGCAACCTAAAAACTGTAGAAGTCTGAAGTCCAGATTGTAAGTGCATGTATTTATTAAAGATTGCTGTTATAAAGCAATATCCTTTAAAAAAGATATTCGGATGAGGAGCACTTGAGGAAAAAAAAAAAAAAAAAGTGCTCCAAGAGATGATATTGAATTAATAAAAAGTTATTTGTTTCATCCTTCTATACCTCACTTTCTTGTTGCAGGAGCAACCACTATTCTCAGAAAGTAGTGTGCATACAAGGGGACACGGCACCGTCAAGCCAGGTGACACCGCCGAGTACTGAGGGCTGAGATGATCCCATGCTGGGAGATGGACCCAAAACTTCAAGACCTGAGCACAGGCACCAGTGTAGTCACCTGATTTACTACACACAAAAACAGAGAATATACTTCTGAAGATTTCTTCTTGAGTAGAAAGTCAATTAGAAGATTATGTACATCTTAGCCTAGCACTTAAAATTGATTGTATCCAAAGTGTATCTGTATACACTTTGTCCTCTTATGGGAGTGCATGGGAATCTCAGATTCCAGTGCTGTTGCAAATGGCAGGAACCTCAAGCTCCACTAACTTTTAGGGTGACATTTGGAGGTCGGTTTTACTTCACGACGACTTTCCCAAACGACTCGGAGCTTCACCCTCCAGGCGGGTTTAGGCAGCTCGGCGGCCCGCGCCCTCTTTAAAAATGGCGGCCGGCCCACGTAGCTCCCAACGGGAGTGAAGTCGCTGTCGCCCTCCGGCCGCCATTTTGAGAGCGGCGGCTTTGTGGCGGGCTGGGCCTGGCGGGGGGCGGCAGGCGAGGAGCTCGGCCCTGGGAGAACAATGGCACAGGGTGGTTGTTCCGGAAAAAAAAAAAAAAAAAAAAAGCATCAGCCTGTGATCTCAGCCTCGTTGAGAAAAATGGGAGGCGAAGGCTTTGTGGAAGAGATCAATTATTCATGAGGATCCTTACAGGAGATGTGTGTCAGCCAGCCGCTGCTGACTGATAAGCCTCCAGTTACAGGGGGGAAAAGTAATAATTAAAAAAGGAATTGTGCCATCAGTGCAAAATTAGTGTTTTAAAAGACAGTCTACAGTAGTACATCTGCTAAAAAGATGGTAAGATATTAGAATGGGGGATACATGGTGGTATGAACGGTTTTGCAATTGTAGACTAACAGAATTACCATATACATAACATGCATATGTGTGTATGTGTAATAATATTAAAGCAATTCACACTTTGAAAACCAAACTGGCCACTTACTGTAAATGCAGCTAGATCCATTGCTGTTCACATAGCCCAACTCCTCTACTTCGCCCTTTCAGCTGTCTACTCTTCCACTGCCAATTTTTGTGCTGATTGCAAAGTATTTTACTTTTCACACCATCAAGGCTTCTGTCTGTTATGATTTCCAGGTGGTAGTGTGATACCATGCCAGAGAAAATCGCTTCAGCCCTCAATGTATTTTGGTCTTTTGACCAACCATTGCCATGTCCCTCAAGCGTTATGGCTTGGGATTCAACTAACAACAGCAATATGAACAAGTCATAGTGATGTTTCCATGCTGTCTGATGCTGCACTTCCAAGCAACTGCATTTATTCAGCTGGTCCCCAGCACTGCTCATGCACCTTCTTTCTTCTAGCCTTGCAAACTAAGCAGATTATGGTGCATTTGAGTTTTGTTTTATCATCCATATTCTGGACTTGGCCATATCAGTTTTGGTAGGTGGGCTGGACGTCACCAGTTGTTTTCAATTTGCCCCTATTATTGACCTGCATAGCTTCATACGATTCATGTGCAGCTTGGAAAGTTGCCTTTTGCCACTTTTTAGTGTAACAACATGGTGGTTGACCTCACCATATGCTCAGTTGTGTGTAGTAACATCAGGTCTTTGTCTATGATTATAGCAGAAAGTCTCTTTTGCCTTGTCTTCTCAATTCAAACCCATTCTTTATGGTTCTTTTGCTGTTCTCAAAAGTAGGGGATGAGTTCTTCAGTCCACTGATTACCACGTTAGGCTAATTTTTAGATCCTGAAAGGATGCAACCTCATGGCTTAAAACTGCCAAACCAGTGCTCCATTTCTGTACTTAGCTTTTGATATTCAGTCTTGCAGCTGTCTTTATGGCCAATTTTTCCTATGCTCAAATTATCTTGAGTGCAAAGCCACTTAAACTCAGCTGCAAGGCATGAGAGTAGTTTGCCTGAGTGTGGCCCTTCTGGCCCTGGTCACAAGCCACGCTGAGGTGACATAGTCCAGGGCTGGGTCACATAAAGATTTCACCTGGTCACTTGGGAAAGCAAAAGTGACAATAAACAAAAGGACTTTATTTCTTATTTTCTTTTGAACCGTTCCAAATAGTGAGGGAAAAAAAAAAAAAAAAAAAGCTGTAGAGAACTCAGGCAAGAGTCATCAAGGTATTAGTAGCCAAACAAAGCAACCTTCTCTCATCAGGCCTATTGTCCCTATGCAGGCTCAGAAAGAGCAGTATTCTTTCACACCTGGACTCCAGCCAGTCTATTTTCCCCACACCCTGCCAACTGAGTTGGCCTCTCAATTTTAAAGTTTAACTGAAGCCTGTCCTTGAAAGTGTGTGACATGTCCAAGAAAAGTCTCCTCACTTCTTTCTACACCCTATCACACTCAGCATAATGTGTGAGCGTTGGGCTAGTTTGAGAAAAAGTGTCTCCACTAGGTCACAGCTGTCCCTTGAGTATCCATCAAGCCCATCTGCGAAAAGCTAAATTACTGACTTTTTGTCACCATACAGTTCCAGTTTGATTTGTCCATTCCAATGGAATTGGACATGGGTTATTGGATACTCCAAGGTCCTGGAATACCACTGAGTTCCAGGTGCTTCTGGGTCATGATTTTTTTTCCCCAAACTTCACACTGTTTTACACACACTCTAAACTAGGCATTGATCCCTAGCCAGTAGGCGCAGATCCTTAACCAGGCTTGAGCATGTGTGCAGTGCATCCCATTGCCCATATTGCAATGGATGCTGCATTGAGGATGCCTTATTGTGAGGCATCATGTGGTCCACATGAGCTGATTTGCAGTTATAATGGGGGTATTTGGCTTATAACATTTTTTATTCTTTCAAGTCCTGTTCCTACAAGCAGTACCTTCAGTCCTTTGCCTGATAAATCACAGTGTCACAATTTTTGTCCCAATTGGAACACCTAATGAACAGAAGTTGCTTTGAGGATTTGTCGTGCTCACATTTCTTTCATAGGATAACTGGGATTTTGTGTGTGATAATATACTGTTAACCATGGGAATTTATATTTGAAGAGTTCCTTTCATTTGAGGATTCAGAGTGCTTGGAAGTTAATTCATATTACATTATATTACCCTTGTGGAGCAAGTAAACATCTTCCCCAGTGCAGAAACTGAGATATTAAGAACATCAAGAATTTGTAGACTCTATGTCCTATAGACACATATATAAAAGGGGCCTTATTTTTGAATATAGTGAGTACTTACGGCATTCAAACTTTTGTCACCTGCTATTGAAAATACTCAAGTAAGTTGCCCATGTTAACAGGGTAATGTGATAAATGTGTTTGCAGGAAGTATCTGCCTTTGCTCTTGGTCTGACATTCGAACAGAAACCCAATTTTAGCTCCCTTTACAGTCTTTACTGTGCTTATGTACCAGAAAGGGAAAAAAACAAACAAACAAACAAACAAAAAAACCTCATATGTCTATCTAGAAGCTGGCAAGATGTGATGTCTTAACTTCTATGTGAGACAGTAGGTACAATTCCTAACAGATTTCTTCATTGCTGGGCAACCAAGCAATCTTGCTATGCTACAGATTTAACCAGTGACTTGCAGTAACTCTCATGCAACGTAGCAGCACTGTAAAGACCCATGGGAGCAGCTCAGTATCTAATGTGGTGGCAGGGAAGCACACAAGGCAACAATTCCCCACTAGAAGGCTTAAATGTCCTACCCAACAGAAGTAGGAATTGGCTAGCTACAGGAGGGTCATCTTTAAGTGAGAGACATTTTCCTTCGAGAATAGGCTATCACGACAAGGTTGCCTGACTTGGAGGCATGTGGAGTGAGCGGTTGGTTGTATTTGTTTGTTAAATGAACTAAACTGGCCTTTCATTTATTTAGGGATTAAAGCTTGCTTTAGAGACTTAACTGGGGCACCTGTGGCCTTCTTTATTCTGTTCTGGAAAGAAATAAAATGGATTATACTGGGCTATTACATGGACTATAATCTTTGGGGGGGGGGAAAAAAAAAAAAAAGTGGGTCTATATTTAATTTTTTCATTAGTCTCAAAGTTTTTGGTTAATTTTACTATAGCAATTCAGCATGTTAGTCTGCTGTCTGCCTGTTGGCTGAGCTATCTCCTTGCCAAGGTAACTTTATCTTAGTCCCAAGAAGAGCTGGTAGCAAGAAATATGCGTCCATGCCTCATTTGCTCCAGTCCAACCTCCTATTTTAGCCCATGTCCAATTCGAAGAGCTGTGTACCAGAAAGCTGGCAAGACTTGGAGGAGAGATGGCTGACACAGGGACAGAGAAGTTTTGAACTGCAGCAGGATGTGCTAGGCTTCCTCCACAAATTCCTCAGGTGAAGTTGTCATAGGGACACGCTCTTTGTCATGCTCAGGCAGACGGATACATCTGAATTCCTGATCTCAAAGGAGATAGTATTCCCGGGGCGTGTTTACTTTAGGGAGTGTTTCTTCCTTGCCCTTGGGGAAGATGAAGCCTCTTAAACAAACGCTGTTTGAGACTAGCATAAAATGTGGTGCTACATTTATTTGCTATCAACACTTCTTGAAACAACCATTCATTTGCTCATTTCCCCCCCACCCCCACCCCACTTTATTTCTTTAGCTGGATTAGTTACCCAATCCCATTCATATGTGGCTGTATAAGCAGCAGAGAAATGTGTTAAAAAACGAACAGGACAGCAAAAAAATGTCAGGGGAAAGAATGGAGCAGAGGTTCTTTAAAACAGTGCAAGTGGTGCTGCTACACATTGATATAGTATAAACTCACTTTAGGATAGAATAAAGCTTGTGGATTGATATTGTATAAACTTACTTTAGGATAGAATAGAACTTGTGATTAAAAGTTAGCAAGGACAAAGTAAACAACATCTTGTTATCCGTAGACCTTCTGTTACGTTTAAGCATTTTGTTATTTGAAAACACCCCATTATCCGTTAACACTCAGTCAGGCTGAGACTTGAGATAACTTGAGTCAACTGTCTGTTATGTCCTGTTAACTGAGACATCCTGTTATCCGCCGACCCCCAGTTAAACCGAAAGACAACTCAGCATTTTTACAGCCTGGAAAACAACTGATTAAGAAAGTGCATTACGAGGAAGACCTACGGCCTTCCTCCCAAAGACCACTGCCCACATCCTGGAGACCCTGGCCCACAATCCTTGGAAGGCTTTGCGCAAGCGCAAGGACTGATAAGCTAATTAGCATATGAAGCGAGGGTAGGCGGGGTTAGGTAATGAATATGTATAAGTGCTAATTGAATATTCATTGTTTCGCTGTATAAATACGAGATAGTTTGTCACTTCAAACATGCACGATAGGCGGAAGGATCCCCCGTGCATCCAGCGCTGCAATAAAGAATATACCACTTAAGGAAATTCGGCTTTGATCTTTAAATCAATTTGGCACCCCAGATGGGACAACCTCTCTGCCAGTCTGCAGGACCCGCTGGGGACAGGACTCCCTAGGGTACCCCCGGGATTTCCCGGAGGGACTCCTCGACTCACTGGATCACTGCGGAGGCAGACAAGGACCCCATCATTGTAAGTGAGTATATTCTTTATTCTGGTTTGGTTTTCTGGTAGACCGGTCATCTGGAACTGTCCGTTAAGTCGGAAGGTGATCTTCTGCAGGACAGTATTTGGTATATACTTTGTGGTTAGTACCACAAGTATATCTGGGGACCTTGAGGTCCATCTGGATCTGGAACTGTCTGTAAGTCGGAAGGTGATCTTCTGCAAGGCAGTATTTGGTATATACTTTGTGGTAAGAACCATAAGTATATTTGGGGACCTTAAGGAAAGAGCTCGCTTTAAGGTCCATCTGGAATCGTGTTGCCTATTTTGGTTTTCTGACTCATGGAATGTGGTATTTAACTCTGGTTATTGTTACTGCGATTTTGTCTATTTTCTTGGTGATAATAATAAGTTTTGTGACGTTGTTATAAGAAAGATATCGTTACAGTGTTACATATTTTGGTTTTCTGACCTATCGCATGTGGAATTTGACTCTGATTATTGTTATTGTGACTTTGGCAATATCTCCTGGTAATAATAGTAGTTTTGTGACATCGCTATTGAAAGATACCTGCGTGCCCACATTTTTGTAAGTGATACATATATTCTGAAATTGTGAATTAGAAAATGGGGGGGCGAGAAAGCAGTGAAATTCCTAAGAAAAGTACGTTGGGCTGTATTTTAAGTCATTGGAAGGATATAGGAGGGGTCCCGGGTGGAGGTGAAAATAAGAAAACTCTGATAAAATATTGTTATCAATGGTGGCTGCTTTATAAGTTGTAATATGGAAAAAAGTGGCCTTTTAATGGAGCCTTAAACCATAATACGTTGCTACAGTCAATGTTGTTTTTGAGAAGGAAAATAGAATGGAATGTTGTCAGCATCTTGGAGGGAAAAGGTACGGAATTAAGTTGGTCCCTGACTGAACCTTTGGTGCTGGCATTAGAAAAGTACAGGCTGGAGAAAGATAAAGGAAGTGTTAAAAGGGTTGTTGAAGGTGGTAAAGGTTGTGTGGCATGTAGTATTTGACAGAGCTGTTTGAAGTTGAATGAGCAGGGAAAGAGGATGTAGGAATGTTAACAGTTCTGCCTCAGCCCGGGGCTGAGATCTTAAAATCTTGGGTGTTAGCCCTCTGGGGCAAAGGGATCATGATGGGTCCCAGAGAGTTGTCACAGAAACAGAAAAGCAGTTAACTCTTAAAACAACCTGAGTTCATGTGTGAGCTCAGATTGCCGATGGGATCGCTCAGGGAACTGTGGACAATTGCATTTCCCTGACCGACCCCCACTAAAACCCTAATCATCCTGAAAATTATGAACAGTTAAGTAAATACTAAAATCTGGACGAATTGGGAATTGAGAATATGCTTCCAATAAGGTCTAAAAGAAACCCCTGTGGAATTTTTGAACCAACTCTGAAATATAATGGGGAAGGAGGAGAAAAAAAAAAAAAACAAAAAACAACAACAACAACAACAACAAAAAAACAATGGTTTGGACCTGGCTTCGGACGACAAATTGACTAGCCTGTTTCTAGGGTAATCATCGGCCCCTGATTTCAACAGGTCTAAGGGGGACCTGGGGTATCTACCCTAGCAAATCCTCCACTGATTATAATGAAGTTAGGAGAGGAACAGAAGTGATTTTTTTTTATTGATATGGGGCAACGTATTCAGTTCTAAATCAAGCATTAATGCCTTTATGGAATGATTATGTTAGGGCAAAAGGGTGCAACCAAAAAGGCTTATTTTCGTGAACCTTTGAAGTACAATTTGGGGAAATGCTATATATGGAGTGGTAATTCGTGTCGAGAAAATGGTTGATATTAACAAAGAAGGGTGATTCAGGAGACTTCATGCAGTCTCCGGTTTCTTGTTCTCCAGCTGGTTCTCTTGTTCTCCAGTCCATAAGGCATGGATGTTTCTGGGTGTTTGCTGTTGTTGTTACATTCAAAGTTGTTTGACCAATAAAAAAGCTGTTTTGAAAAGAACTGCTGTGGAGAGAAGGGTATAAGAGGGGAGCCTGCCCTCAAAGGAGAAAAAAAAAAAAAAAAAAAAAAAAAAAAAAGCAACACTATGAAGTTACATCAGTAAAGAAGCAGGAAAAAGAAGTGAAGAGGAACAGGCTGGGAGAATAGAGACTGTTAAGTTATGGAACTTAAAGGATTGTTTGTTACCTATCCTGATTGTATGTATGTATAGTCATACTCGGGTTATTATGTAAAGCAATATATAATGTATAATATGTGATGTATAATATATAATATATAATTATATATATATATATGATTGTATATTGTATATTATATGATATATATATTATATAATAATAATCTGCAATAATACTATATAATATATAAACAATATATAATATATATATAATATATTGTAATAATAATATATAATATATAATATCTGTATACTCTGTATACATGTATTTAGAACGTTTGATGTTTGTGTGTGCGTGTTGGTGGAGCATAGACTCCCTGCACATCCAGCACTGTTTACTTGCCTTTTATATACCTTTTAGAAATATTTGTTTTATAAATATTACAAAATTCAGACCTCATTTATAACAGGAAACAAATGGGGATACATAGGTTTTTATATCCACCTGGATCTCCAAAATCTCTATTAGGTTGAGATTTGTTAGAACAATTAGAAGTAGAAATTATCTTTGAAAAAGGGAAAATGGAATTAAGGATAGGAGAAGAACAACTAATAAATGTGTTAAGCCTGGCACTAATATAAACAGACCTTAAAAGTGAAATACCCTTAGAGATCATAAATAAAGTATATCCAGGAGTTTGGGCCACTGAAGTTCCTGGAAGAGCTAAAAATGTGACCCCAATAATTGTTAAATTAAAGCCAGGAGAGAAACCTGTTAAGTTTAATCAATATCCTTTGAGGATAGAAGATAGGAAAGGAATTAAAGAGATAATTGATAGATTTATACAGTATGGATTATTGATTGAATGCGAATCAGAATATAGTACACCCATATTGCCAATTAAAAAGGCAGATGGAAAAAGATATAGGCTAGTTCAGGATCTGAGGGCCATAAATAAGATCACTGAGGATATACATCCAGTAGTGGCAAACCCTTATACTTTGCTGACTAAATTAAGGAATAGTCAAGTCTGGTTTACCGTACTGGATTTAAAAGATGCCTTCTTCTTCCTACCTTTAGCCACTGAAAGCCAAAATCTATTTGCCTTTGAATGGGAAAACCCTGACTCAGGCAGAAAGACGCAGCTAACAATGGACAGTGCTACCTCAAGGATTCAAGAATAGCCCCACTATTTTTGGAAACCAATTAGCAAAGGAACTTGAAACTTGGATACCTCCGGACACTGAAGGGGCTTTGTTACAATACGTAGATGATCTCTTAATAGCTACCAAGACTAAAGAGAGTTGTATTCAATGGACTATAAGTCTCCTTAATTTTCTGGGTTTAAATGGATATCGAGTCTCTCAACAGAAAGTCCAGCTGGTTCAACAAAGTGTGACCTATCTGGGATTTGGAATTTCGGGAGGTCAGCGAGAACTAGGAACTGAACATAAGGAAGTCATTTGCCGGACTCCAGAACCCCAAACGGTAAAGGAGCTACGAACCTTTCTAGGAATGACAGGTTGGTGTCGCCTTTGGATTTATAATTATGGACTAATGGTAAAGCCTCTATATGAATTGATAAAGAGTAATCAGTCAAAGTTAGTCTGGACTGGAGAAGCACGAAATGCCTTTAAACAACTTAAACGAGAATTGACGCAAGCTCCGGCTTTGGGATTACGGGATCTCTCGAAACACTTTTGGTTGTTTTCTCATGAGAGACAAGGGATAGCTTTGGGAGTACTAGCACAAAGATTGGGTCCCTATAAACGAGCAGTAGCTTACTTCTCTAAACAATTAGATGAAGTAAGTAAAGGATGGCCCGGATGCCTTCGAGCTGTTGCAGCTGTTGTTATCAATATACAAGAAGCTCGGAAGTTTACAATGGGACAGAAAATGACAGTGTTAGTCTCCCATATGGTCTCAACAGTTTTTGGAACAAAAAGGAAATCATTGGCTTTCACCACAAAGATTTTTAAATTATCAAGCAATATTAGTAGAACAAGATGATGTGGAAATTGTGGTCACTAACATCGTAAATCCAGCTTCTTTCCTTAGCGGAACTCTGGATGAACCTATAACTCATGATTGTATAGAAACAATGGAGACTGTGTATTCTAGTTGACCCGATCTTAAGGAAGAACCTTTAGAAGATGCTGATGAATCTTGGTATACTGATGGGAGCAGCTTTGTAAAACAAGGACAACGTAAGGCAGGATATGCTGTTACAACTGCTCAACAGGTAATCGAATCTAAACCATTACCCCCTGGGACATCCGCCCAGAAAGCAGAGATAATTGCTCTTACACGAGCACTGGAACTAGCAGCAGGAAGGAAAATAAATATTTGGACAGACTCTAAATATGCATTCGGCGTGGTACATGCTCATGGAGCAATTTGGAAAGAAAGTGGATTGCTGACTGCTCAGGGAAAACAGAAAAAAAAAAAAAAAAAAAACATGCTGAAGAAATTTTAAAATTGTTAGAGGCTGTAAAACAATCAGAAAAGGTAGCTATCATTCATTGTCAAGGACACCAAAAGGGAACGCTGACTTTGAAATTGGAAATCGATTGGCAGATCAGGAGGCTAAACAGGCAGCTGAAATAACTGAGGTGAAGGCATCGTCTTTAATACCAGACAGTAAAATCCAAACTATATACATGAACATTTGAAAGGTAAAATGAAACCAGATAGATGAGTATATTTAAAAGATAACTGTGTAATAATACCCTCTAATTTGACATGGCCCATAGTTCTTACGGAACACAATAAAACACATTGGGGAAAACAAGTAACTCAACAATGTAGCATCTGTTTATTTAATAACCCCAATACCAGGAATAGAATAAAATTTGGAATAATCAGTAAAGGAAATTTATCTGGGACAACAGTGGTAAATTGATTTTTTCGAAACTCCCTAGAAAAGGGGGGTATTGTTATTTTCTGGTTCTGACTGACACGTTTTCAGGATGGCCCGAAACTTTTCCTTGTCGAACAAACAAAGCAAGAGAAGTGGTTAAAGTCTTGTTAAATGAAATAATATCATGCTTTGGGATTTCAGTAGCAATGTCTTCTGAGAGAGGTTCACATTTTTGTGTGCAAGTGGTACAACAGATAAGTAAGATTCTAAAGACAGATTGGCAATTGCATACTCCTTATAGACCACAGGCAAGTGGACAGGTAGAAAAATGAACCATTTGATTAAACAACAAATAGCTGAAATCGGACAAGAAGCTAATTTGTTATGGCTTCAATCCTTTCCTTTAGCATTACTCAGAATTAGAGTTAAACCTAGAGTAAAAGAGAATTTGAGCCCCTTTGAAATTTTGTATGGAAGGCCATATCAATTTCTATTTAGTGGAAATGATCTAATGCAGCTGGGATCTGAATATTTATATACTTATATAACTGAACTTCAAAAACAATTAAATAAAGTACATAAATTTGTGTTAGGGACCAGGGTTAGAGGGCTGGATCAACCAATCCACCCCTTTAAGCCTGGGGAATATATATATAAAGACTTTTTCAGGACAACCCCTCGAGGAAAAATGGAATGGACTATATCAAGTGATGCTGACAACTTACACTGCTATCAAGATTAAAGAACAAGCCACTTGGATCCACTATTCCCGAGTGAAGAAGGCTCCAGGAGCTCCTTGGAAAGTAACACTAGGTGACGATGAACTGAAACTAAAGCTTAGTCGAACAAAATGAGGACATTATGGTCGGGAGTATTTGGTAATATGGTTGGCAGAAAATTTGTTCATAGAATTGTTTTGTTTTTATGGCTTATAGTTGTAATTGTGATTCAAGAAGGTGCCTCTGTGATAATAGAGAATGGAGGGTGGCCTTGAACTAAAGCCGTAACAACAGAGGATAAGAACTTTAATGGAAAGTTAGCAGTTATGGTCATCTGGCGAACAAATGGTAACTATTTATGTAAACCATCAGAATGGCAAAAATTAGGAGCACAAGATAATGTATCCTTAGCTCTTAGTTGTATGCAAGCACAGTTATGGTTACAGGCAATGGCTGCCTTGATCATTAGGGAAGGAAGTGAAGGCATTTTTCCAGCTGAAGTCCGAAAGGCAGTCTGGGACAATACCAATGATTTTGAAAAGAAGTTCCAGTCTTGGTGGACCCTGGTGAATTTTACTTATGATCCCGTTGTTAACATGGCTACTGCCTTCGTGCTTACTATACGTAATGCTACAGTTCATGTTATTCACCCGATCCTTGCACTAGGATTAAACCATGAGAAGACAGTGCTTTATCCTTCGGAGCATAGAACATGGGCACGAATGGAGAATGGGAAATGGCAGTCTGTAAATCTAGAATCATGTGTTACACGGGAACAACAAGGATTTATTTGTGAAAGTAATACAATTGATGCTCAGGATGTATGTTTTGACACCAAGCAAGGTATCTGTCACTTTGAAATTCATCCAAATACTAGTCAAAAGACTGCGCTTGTATATGTTAGTCAAGGGTGTGCGTGTTTAAGAACTGCTTGTGATTTTGTAGAAGTAGATAAGGAGAATATAACTCTCCATAGCAAAAATCATTCTAATTTTTGTATTCGTAGCTTTGTTAGAATCGTTGGGTGTGATTTTCTATGTTTGGCACCAGTGGTATCCCACCAGCTGATCAAGTCTAACAACACAATGTATCATAAGTTACTACCTACACTTATTGGGATGAACCTCACACTAGTGAAGCAACTAGTTAAACACCAAGACCTGATTAAAATTTTAAAAGACATTCAGGAAAATGGAGAGAAGACTCTAATTACTGTCCATCATGATACAAAGGAAATAAGCAGAGTTTTGCAAAGAGTAAAACGAGACACAAGTCACAACTGGTGGGATACACTTTTTGGATGGTCGCCAACTGTAACTGGAATTTTGAACACATTGAGTCACCCAATTATTGCTTTATTGATATTAGTTGGTATAAGTTTAATATTGTCTTTTGTATTACTTGTTTGGAATTGGAAATTGTTACAACGAATGTCCATGTTAACCTCCTTGACAAATGTGCATGGTAAGGTATTGAGGGGTACATATCATAAAGACTGGGAAAAAAATTTTCGTATTAAGTAAAAGAATTTACTAGATTTTCCAAGAAAAGGGGGGAATGATATAGTATAAACTCACTTTAGGATAGAATAAAGCTTGTGGATTGATATTGTATAAACTTACTTTAGGATAGAATAGAACTTGTGATTAAAAGTTAGCAAGGACAAAGTAAACAACATCTTGTTATCCGTAGACCTTCTGTTACGTTTAAGCATTTTGTTATTTGAAAACACCCCATTATCCGTTAACACTCAGTCAGGCTGAGACTTGAGATAACTTGAGTCAACTGTCTGTTATGTCCTGTTAACTGAGACATCCTGTTATCCGCCGACCCCCAGTTAAACCGAAAGACAACTCAGCATTTTTACAGCCTGGAAAACAACTGATTAAGAAAGTGCATTACGAGGAAGACCTACGGCCTTCCTCCCAAAGACCACTGCCCACATCCTGGAGACCCTGGCCCACAATCCTTGGAAGGCTTTGCGCAAGCGCAAGGACTGATAAGCTAATTAGCATATGAAGCGAGGGTAGGCGGGGTTAGGTAATGAATATGTATAAGTGCTAATTGAATATTCATTGTTTCGCTGTATAAATACGAGATAGTTTGTCACTTCAAACATGCACGATAGGCGGAAGGATCCCCCGTGCATCCAGCGCTGCAATAAAGAATATACCACTTAAGGAAATTCGGCTTTGATCTTTAAATCAACATAGCCATAGTCACATGAATTAGATTCTCAGAGTTTGACAAAAAGAATAAATAAATAAATAACATGTTTAAAAACTGACCTATGTGTGGTATAATTCTAGACATACACCCGAATTAGCAAATCATATGAAAAGAAACTTTATTTTCTGACATCTAGTTTAGCAACCATACACATTTTTCATCGTTTTTGTTCACTTTTTTTTTTTTTTTTTAAGGTAAAACTACACATCTACTTGCATCTACTCCTTACACAGGTCAAAGCTTTTCTCTTAAACATCTGGCATCAACTGATTTGTGGAAATTAGTTATAAAGCCGGTATGTTTATTCAGTTCTGCGCACACATGCTGGGCTCAAGGGGGATAACTCCACCCAGCTTGTGCACCAACAGTTACTGGTAGTGTGCTTGTATTAGTGAGACATATACATACTCATTTTATTTCATTTCATTTCATTTCCTTAAAGTCTCTTGCGTATTAATCAGGTCTCCGAAGAATCATTAACATAGGTTCCTGTCCCTATTCTCAGGAGTACTGGAGGCCTTGGGTGGTCCTTCGGCGTACTCTGGTGGTCTTTTGTTGAAGGCCAGAAGTCTTCCTCACTGCTAATCTTCTGGCCTTTCCTGTCTTCGACAGACTTCAGCAGTCAAGCTAGTTCTTGCTGGTTCTGTTATCTATGCTTACACTCTTTTACTCCCTTATCTTTGGGTCATTAACCTACAATTGTGCTAGCTAAGACCTAGGAATCAACCTCCTTGATCTTGTTCCCTGTTCTCACAACTACCTGTCAAAGATAGCATGGTGAACTAGTCAGGCTTTGGGGTTTCTCTGTTATGGCAGTTCCTGAATTCTTGCATGCTAAACTACAAACCACAGCCTACCATACAAAAATAAAATAAAATAAAATAAAATAAAATAAAATAAAATAAAATAAATATTATTAATAATTATTAAAATAAAATTAAAAAATGAAAATGATTTTTTAATGTCAAAACAATGTTTCAGCTCACCTAATTTCACATTAGTTCAGAGTTTTGATTAGGTAATTGTTAAGTGATTAAATTTTCAGAATATTAAAATATTTTGACCTGAAGAAAATGCTCAGAGATAATAAATACTATTTCTTGTCTAGCTGTAAGAGTGATTGATGGTTATGAGTGAAATCAAAGAGGTTTAGATAAAAATATCAAATGTTTATTTGATATTTTTATGTTACTGAAAACTGGATTTATACATTCCTAATTGGATTAAATTCCTTTCCTTGCTAAACACAAAACCCAATGCTAGACTTGAAAAGGACAAATAAAAAACACAGAGAAATGTCTCATACTTTTTCAAATTACAGTCACCATTGTTATAAATGAAATCTCAACTCAATCTGAATTTAGTAATATTTATAAAAGGAATATTTAGAAAAGGTATAAAAGGCAAGTAAACAGCGCTCAGTGTGCGGGGAGTCTACACTCCACCAACACGCACACACGAACATCAAACATTCCCAATATACAGAACATTGCTTTACATACTACATACGTACAATCAGAAAAGGTAACAATCAATCCTTTAAGTTCCACGACTTAACAGTCTCCATTCCTTTTGAACAATATGTCTCGCTTTAAGTTGTCAAGCAACTCGGCCTTCGGGCCTTATGTATCCCGTTCTTCCCGCATCGAAGAAAAGCATATCCATCATATTTCAGGCTCATAAACTGTCCAATTGTTAATAAGGAGAATAAGCTGTAAGGTTACCAGGACAGTCTTTGTTCCTAAGGACATATGATTCCCCATAATGCGCAGCTGCTGACCAGCGAGGGGCAGCTGCGTGCACGGGTCTGCTTCTCTCAGCTTGACCTTCTTTCCAGCTCCAGTGCGCCCATTTCCAGCGACTTTCTGTACGAGCTTCTCTGAGCGGTTTGCTGAGTCTGGCCGAACCTATCTTCATGAGGAGATCAACGTGCCTGTTCCTGTCCGGGTCTCCGTTCTGCTAGCCAGTCCCTATTCATTCTTTTGTCCTGCTTCTTTATCGATGATGTAACTTCATCGTGTTGCCTTTTTTATCTTGAGGGCAGGCTCCCCTCTTATACCCTTCTCCCCACAGCAGTCCTTTTCAAAAACAACTTTTCATTGGTCAAACAACTTTGCCCAGCAACAGCAAACACCCAGAAACTTCCATGCCTTAATGGCTGGAGAACAGGAAACCCATGGAGTCTCCTGAATCACCCTTCTTTGTTCCCTCTAAACTCCTTTACATTCCTGATGGCCTCATCATTAGGAGTCTGATGTTCTCACCAACCATGGGGCTTCCGACCCCAATGGCCACACTCTCAAATCTCCCCCTTCTTTATTAATATCAACTGTTTTCTCGACACGAATTACCACTCCATATATAACACCATCTACTGCAAAGATTCTCAAATATTTCAGATTATAGAATATTTTCAGTTGAATTGTGGAAGAATTAGTCAATTCACAGACAGGTATTCTTACGTCCCAATTAGGAAATGAAAATAAATTACTGTAGAAGGATGAATTATGTAAGAAAATTTACACATGAGATTATTTTAATCAGAGATTAGAGAACATGCAAATAATCAAAGGCAAGATAGGTATATTCCCACAGATTATAACAGAGATGATTTGGAGTAAAAGACAACATACCCTGTGCCATCTACCACATTCTATTGGAAGTCATATGAATGTTCCTTCAGTTGAATGAAAACCTTAAAAAGCCAAATTGTTCTCACAGCATCACAGAGTGGTTGAGGTTGGAAGGGACATCTGGTCCATCTGACCACGTCCAGGCGGCTTTTGGGGATCCCCAAGGAGGAGACCCCACAGCCTCTCTGGGCAGCCTGTGCCAGGGCTCCGTCACCCGCCCAGCACAGCAGTGCTGCCTGATGCTCAGAGGGAGCCTCCTATATTTCAGTAGATGTCCATTACCTACTCTTTGAATTGATCCATTTCACTAACCCAGCATAAATTCAACAGAAAGTTGTGTATAACTGAGCTGAAATGGATCATGGAAGAATCTGCTGGACATGAGAGCCAGCATGAGCACCATATGGCCAAGGGGGAGAGGAAGGCGGGGAAGAGAGAAGCAGTAGAGGAAGGAAGGGAGTGTTTACTCCCCCTTTGCTTTGTTTACTCCTGTGACAGTGAAATATTAGATCAGCTTGGCTGTTTGTGGAAATGTATCTTAAGCACAGTGTGAGCATTGTTACTAGATCACTATATGTGCAAACTATGAGTCCATCCCTTTAATAAAGGAAAGAGTTCATAGCTCATTCAAAGCCCAGCTTCTTTGTTGCCTGCTAATGCAGTGAAATCTTATTCACAATCGTTAGGACAATAGAGAAGGCACTGGAAAGAATTGTACACAATCCCCAGAAAAGTCTACAGTAAGAAACTAAGATAGTCTGTACTTGGAACTACATTACCTCAACATCAACAACCTCATTGCCAGCTCTGTCTCCTGCTTATCCAGAATTTGAGCATTAGCTATTAACAGCATCTCCAGCCTTCCCCTGCTTCCAGCTACGCTAAGTTTCACACATTTACTGTGATACTCTCACAATTGTCTTTTGGACCAGAGACGTTTTTTCACAACCTCTCAGTGAGATGCCACAGCCCTCTCCTACTCTGTGAACCCATACTCCAGATGGAGTGGCTCAGCACTTCCCTACCACTGGCACCTAAATGCATCGTGGAGCAGAGGAGAGGTGCTATGTGGGTGACAGAGCCCTGGCACAGGCTGCCCAGAGAGGCTGTTGGGTATCCTCCTTGGAGATCTCCAAAAGCCACCTGGACGTGGGCCTGGGCAGCCTGCTCTGGGTGTCCCTGCTTGGGCAGGGCTTGGACGAGATGGCTTCCAGAGGTCCCTGCCAACCTCAACCTCTCTGTGATGCTGTGATCAGGATCTGTCCTACACTTTTAGGGCTCATCCTCAATGGCTGGCAACATACTCCTTCCTCAGCTTCATCCCAGTGCTTCTCCCGTACTGATGTGATCCCAACAAATTCTTCCGGCATCATGAATGTGTCACAAGTATCGAGGAATAAAACAACTGATGGGTGAGGGGTTAATATTTTTAAGGCCCTAGTGCTATACCAATAACACGGCTCAATTTTGAGTGATTCCACTGCAAAATTTACTATTGTATGTTTCCATCACCATCGCATGTGATTATTTGGATGGTAGCTGTTCTGCAGAGGCCATAATCACGGACAGACTGGTGGTGGATCATTTTCATAGTGTGCAAAGTACGGAATGAAGAACAGCAGGCAGTTCTGGGTCTTGGAGCAGCTCTTATCAGGGTTAAAGAGTCAGCGTCTGGTTAAAGTTTGCCCGTGTGTAATGTGACTCGGGAGGACTGAAGAGGGAGAGATGGGCTTTGGGGCCAGAGAAAGGTAAATATGCACAGTGGGAAGTGCAAAGAGGAAGGCCTCTGGGGCCTGCAGGCTGTTTTGGTTGGGCTAATTGCTCAGCTTCATGGTAAATTGCAGCTGCCTCAGTTTGTGTTAAACTGGTCTGAAGAAAATGGCCTGAAAGAAATGCGGGTGTGGCAATGTTTTCTTTCAGTTTTTGCAGCCAGTTTAGGTGTCTGCCAGCCACTTTGTTCCTCACAAACCTCTCCTATTTCCAAACATAATCCCGGGGACTCTCAGGAGCCTTTATGTATGATGTGCTGACAGCATGCTGAATATGAGCTCAGGGATAAATTTAGGGCTGAATGTATTTGGGGGATGCTTCCTTAAGGCTTTAACTTCCTACTTTGCTTAGTAGTTAACCGTCACTCTTCTAGAGAATAGGCGAGGACTATATAATGAAAAGTATTCAAAAAGAATTGCATTGTATGCATTGATTATACGAGTGAGGAAAGTAGCTTTGAGAAAGTTATGTAAATTTTGTCAAGCTTAAATGTCAATCTGACACGTATGTTTTCACAGACAAATGTGTTTACATATGTTTTCAGTCCGTGTTTCCCTGAGACACTGTTCCAGTGTTGTTTTAAAGAATAATACTGATGTCTCAGGTAATTCTGAAATACTGGCTTTTCTTTCATTTTAAAAAATATACATATTAATATTGCATGTATAGAGGTGTCTAGTAACTGTATTAGGTTATAATTTACAGATTATTTTACAAATGATATTCATACATTTTTCTCTCCATGTAAACACAATAAATTTGTCTTGTTGAATTATGCTGATATTGAGAACAGAGAAAGGAGACCTGCCCACAAGGTTTAAAAATAGAAAATCCAAGTCATCCTGTCCATCTGGGACCAACGAGGTAATTTTATTGTAGGTTTTCTGTCTTTATTTTCACTTGATTTATTCTATTGAAGTTCTACTGATAATACCGGTATTTGTCACCAGATGGCACTGCAATGTCATGATCTTGTAACCACTCTTAAAGCCCGAGTACTAGTCGAGTATTCATCAGCTAATTACAAAGAATGCGTACATCATTTTGTCGGATAGTATTAAACACTTCTTTCTCCACACAATCATGTTAATACCCTAAGGCTTGCTGGCACAGCTATGACAGCTACTGTTTTTAATATTCCTAATTTAACTTTGTAAGAATAACTGAATAGTGTAGACCAAAACCTACACTAAGCTTAATTGTCCAGATATTGCCAGGAGTAATATTTCAGGCAAACATGGTCTTTAATTGCAAGAGATGAGCAGTGGCAGCAGCAGCAGCTCCCACCTGTGGCAGGTCTTGCACACCTGAAAGAGGTGTGCCTCAGTTTCCTGGCCCTGCCCTTCCAACTCAGATCCCAACTTCAGGCCATCAACCACTGACTATAGCATTCCCACTTTGTCATTGAAGAATTTCATGCTTCCCCTTGTTTCTCTCTTCCAGTCATGTGCTGTCAGATGGGTCACTCCCCTCCATGCCCTACTTAACCTCTCAGTTCGAGTGCTCCCTCGTATATTCTGTCATGACCTTCCACTGCAGATTGAGTTACAAGCACAGATCTTAACTGTGACTCATTGCAGGAATAGGGACTAGACAAAGCAGAGACATTTAATGCCTTCTTCACTTGTCTTCAACACCAGTTATGCTGGAGGACTCTGACTGCGATAACAAAAAACTCCCAGTCAACGCTGAACTTGTGCAGGATTTGCTGTTCCAGCTGCATGCATATAAGTCTATGGGCCCAGTGGGATTCATCCTGGGGTACTGTGGTGGTTTTACTCCAGTGGGCAGCCGAGCTCCCCCACAACCGCTCTCTCACTCCCCTTCTCCTCAACGAGGAAGGGGGAGAAAATACAACACAGGTTGTAGTTCCTGCAGATACTGGAGACCTTTATCCATAGTGGTCCACTTGCCTACTTGATATACAACATCTTCCTTATGGGGATACCTTTCTTTCACAGCTGCTAGGAGTCACCTCCAGAGGCTGAGACCTTGTGCCTCTCTCCCAATTACTCTATCAATGAGCCTTTCTCTAGAGAGGGATCCCAGCTGCTTGGTTTCACTACCTTCTGGTTGTTGGCTGTTGGCCCCAGTGTCTCACCATTGAAGCAGCCAGGTGAGGATGTGCTCACCTGGATGATGACTGACATCCCTTCGTATTTCTCACAACTCACTCAAGGGTAGAGATCGAGTGGTTTCTGATTCATTTATGATTTCAGTCTCTTCTCCCTGATGTTGCTGTGATGCTGCTGCTTTAGAGCTGCCTGCCTTTTCCTCTTCTCCCTTACCCTTAGGAGGAGCTTCTTCCCTTATTAAGTGAGCTGACTTCCATTTCCATTGTTTTGTCTTGACTATAGGGATGACTGATACCATAGATGGTTGGTCCTCTGGGGTGTTCACAGTGTGTGTTACCTCATCATCGAATTCAGGAACTTCCCTATCCCCTTGAGGGTGCTGGGCAATGTTAATTGACATTTGATAGGCGTAAGCCAGACCCCAGCACAGTGCAGCAAGCTGGTGGAGTTCTCTGGTATTGCCAGGGTCAGGGCATACGTCTTTCAAACATTCTACCAGTTTTCTTGGATTTTGCACTTGTTCAGGGGTGAAGTTAAGAACCATCGGAGGAGAAAACCGTGACAGGTACCTGCCCATATCCCCACACACACCTTGCCACCCACAACTGCTTTGTCTCAGGACAGGTCCTTGGATGATATTCTCAACAAATTGTTTGACCTTAGGGAGGAAGACAAACACTAAAACTAGTAATAGGAGGATAACATCGGACCTAGGGTATCCAAAAGAATCAAAGGCTGCTGCAATTAGCCCACAGGGAGTGAAGAAGAAGGCACCACCCCCAATATTATTCACAGATTGCTAGGGGAGAAAAAGAAGGTGGTGTAATTCTTAATATTTCCAAAAAGATAATCTCCAGGAGACCAGAATGATAACAGTGTAGGGCCTGAGTACCAGACGAAACTGAAGGCCAGCATGTTACAGCACAGCATGATAAAGAAGCCAAACACAGACTTCAACACGTTGTCCGATCAGATGTAGAGGAAACAAGAGAACAGAGAACGGACTACATACAACATAGTCACACAGAAAAATACTAACAGAAATCCGAACATTGTGACTAGCAGTATGTTAGTTGTAAATACTTTAATCAATTCTACTGTTGTCTCTACCTTCGAGCCCCACATTGGGCGCCAAGAAGGACTGTGGTGGTTTTACTCGGGTGGGCAACCGAGCTCCACCACAACCGCTTTCTCACTCCCCCTCTCCTCAAAGAGGAAGGGGGAGAAAACACAACACAGAGAGCTCGAGGTTTGAGATGAGAATGGTTTAATTAAAGGGAAAGGGAATGGGGAGAAAAAGAAACAAAAGAAACAATAAGGCTGCAGGGAAGCACAGAGAGAAGGAAAAAAAAAATATTGTCTACTTCCCATCAACAAGCGATATTCGGCCACGTCCTAGGAAGGAGGGCCTCAAAACGTGTAGTGGTTGCTCAGGAGGAACAGCCCCCTCCCCCATGAGAGCCCCCCTTTTTATTGCTGAGTGTGACATCAGGTGTTATGGAATATCCCTTTGGGGTTGGTTTAGATCAGCTGCCCTGGCAATATCCCTCCCCATCACTTGCCCACCCCCAGCCTGCTGGCTCTTGGGGGCTTGGAAGGAGTCCTGACGCTGTGCCAGCACTATGCAGCAATAGACACAACACTGGAGGGATACCAGTGCTGTTCCAGCTACGAGTGCAGAGCACAGCACTGTGTGGGCTGCTGCAGGGAAAGGTGACTCCATTCCGGACAGACCCAACACAGGTACTCAGAGAGCTGGCTGATGTCATCGTCATGAAACCTCACCCAATTATTCTTCAACAGTCTTGGGAATCTGGAGAGGTCTCAGTTGAACAGAAACTGGCAAATGTTTTTTCCACTTTTCAGGAAGGGCAAGAAAGAAGACCCTGGTGATTACAGGCCTGTTGGTCTCTCTTCAGTGCCTGGTAAAATTATGGAGAAAATTATTCTGGGAGTTATTGGAAAGCACCTGAAAGACAACGCAGTCATCAGTCAAAGTCAACGTGTTCATGAGGGGAAAGTCCTGTTTAATGAAATCAATTTCCTTTTGTGACAAGGTTATCCAACTGGTTGACCAAGGGAAGCCAGCTGATGTAAACTTTTTGGATCTTGGCAAAGCTTTCGGTACTGTTTCTCACAGTACCCTTCAGGACAGAATGTCCATCATAGAGCTAGACAAGTACTTGATGTGATGGGCGAATAACTGGCTGATAGGTCAGGCTCAAAGGTTTTAGTAAATGGGGTTACATCAGGCTAGCAGCCAGCGGGGTGCTGCAGGGCTCCATTTTAGGCCCAGTTCTCTTTAATGTTTTCATAAATGACAGAATCCTAGAATGGTTGAGGTTGGAAGAGACCTCTGAAGATCATCTAGTCCAACTTCCCTGCCAAGCAGGATCACCTAGAGCACATTACACAGGATGGCATTAAGGCGAGTTTTGAATATCTCCAGAGAAGGAGACTCTAAAGCCTCTCTGGGCAACCTGTCTCAGTGCTCTGTCACCCTCACTGTAAAGAAATGCCCTGTCATATTCAGATGGAACTTTCTGTGCTTCAGTTTGTGCCCGTTGCCTCTCATCCTGTTGCTGGGCACAACTGAAAAGAGACCAGCTCCATCCCCTTGACACCCTCCCTTCAGATGTTTATATACATCTGAGGGATGAGAGGCTGGAGAACAGCCCCACGGCAAGGGATCTGGGGGTTCTAGTTGATGGCAAGTTGAATCTGAGTCAGCAGTGTGCCCTGGCAGCCAGGACGGCCAACTTGGAGCACATCAAGCACAGCACAGCCAGCCGGTTGAGGGAAGGGATTGTCCTGCTCTGCTCTGTGCTGGTGCAGCCTCACCTCAAGTAGTGCAGGCAGTTCTGGGCACCACAGTATAAGAAGGGCATAAAAGTATTAAAGAGCATCCAAAGGAGGGCTACAAAGATGGCGAAGGGTCTGGAGGCCAAGACAGGGCCAGTTCTCGTCAATGTTTTTATCAGTGACCTTGACATGAGTTGAGTGCACACTAAGTAAATTTGTGGATGTTACTAAATCAGGAGGAGCCATCGATTCCCTTGAGGTCAGAGACATGTTACAGACAGATTTTCATAGATTAGAGTGCTGGAAAATCACCAACCATATGAAATTTAGCAAGAACAAATTTTGGATTCTACACTTGGGATAGTGTAATCCTGGATGTACGTATAGGCTATAGGACAAGTGGCTGGAGTGCAGCCCTTCCGGGGAGGACATGGAGCGTTTGTTTGATGGTAAACTCAGTGTGAGTCAGCAAAGAGCTAACCATATTGCTGGACTGCACTAAGCACAGCACAGCTGACCAGTTAAAATAAGTGATTGTCCCACTATACTTAGCATCTTTGCAGCCTCACCTCAAGTACTGCCTGCAGTTTTGGGCTCCACTATGTAAGAAGGATATAAAAATAATGAGCGTGTCCAAAGGAGGGCAATAAAGGTGGTGAAGGGTCCAGAAGTAAGACATATGAGGGGTGGCTGAGGTCCCTTGGTTTGCTCAGCCCCGAGCAGAGCAGGCTGAGGGGAGGCCTCATGGCGGCCTGCAGCTCCCTCACGAGGGGAGCGGAGGGGCAGGCGCTGAGCTCTGCTCTCTGGGGACAGTGACAGGACCCAAGGGAACAGCATGGAGCTGGGACAGGGGAGGGTCAGGCTGGGGGTTAGGGAAAGGGTCTGCACCCAGAGGGTGCTCGGGCACTGGAACAGGCTCCCTGGGGCAGTGAAGATGGCACTGAGTCTGACAGAGTTCAAGAAGCATTTGGACAACGCTCTCAGACAAAATAGTTTGGATTTTGGGTGGTTCTGCATGGAGCCCGAATTTGGACACAGTGATCCTAGTGAGTCCATTCCAACTCAGGATATTCTGTGATTCTATGATTTTATGATTCTAGGAAGTAAAAATAAACAAACCTGTGAGTCCAGAAATGTGTTGAGTAGTAAGCTACTACTAATCACCTGATCCAGGGCAATTGCTTCTGTTGAGAAGATGACTTTACCGTTAATGCAGCTGTCACCACTGAGATGCTGTTATCACAGCAATCACTTTGAAATTGTTTCAGGGGTAAGTACATGTAGTTTGAGATTTTTATTTGAAGGTCAACTTGTATAACTCTTTGACTTTCATCAGGAAATGCTGAGATATATGAAATGAAAACTAGAACAGTTGCTTCTGACCAAGTCTCATATGGCACAGCTCTGGATGGTGCATATCTTGGAAATACATTCAAGCCTCTTGTTAGTGTTAAAACTTCAGCATACACCATGGAGATAAAATGAAAAGTACTGGTGATTTTCACAATTTTGCTTCTGTTTTCTGCAATTGAAATGTTCTTGTCATCAAAGGAATACCAATTGTACTATAGACAATATTTTTAGACAACAATTGTACTACTATAGACAGTAGTGCATATGCAGAATATTGTATTTCTGTTAAAAAAAAAATACAGAACCATTCACGAAATCATAATATAAAGCTTCAGAAAAGGGAGCCTAGTAGATGTAAGGGCAGTATATTACTAATACAAGATGTTGTAAACTTTTTATAGTCTTAAATAAATTCCATGCCAAAACCAACTTTGTTAGTACAAAATCAGGTCTGCTCTGTCCTTTTGAATGTCAAGCTGAATAAACTTAGGCTTACAAAAAAAATCTGAAGACTTACAGAGGGAAAACAAACTGCCATGTAATCATAACTATTACTCCTCCATTCCTCTGAAATGACCTTCATGTAGTTCATCTGTATTCAGCATATTAAATATATTAATACCTAATTTACAGAGAGTGGCTGGAAGAGTTTGGCAGAACTCACATTTTACAAGCTGCACCTACTAAGTCATAAAAATGTTAACGAATGTTTATAACAGAAGGAAAACATTGGAACAAGAACTTCTAGGGATCCATTCTGTCACTTTCAAAATGTTTTTGGTTAAGTGGTGTCAGTGCCAAGGTGTAGCATTAATCTTGCCACAAAGACTCTAGACCATTAGGTACCAGATGAACTATTTAGGGTTGTCCTGATGAATGAGCAAATTGTTAAATGATACAGTGTAACACTGAGTAAAGAGATGAGTCAACACAGAAGAAATTGTCCTGTTTTTGTACATCACACTACAACATTTGACTGTAGGGCATGTGCAAACAGCTCCTCGTCAATAAAGTCTAAAAACAACACGAATATATGTGTTATAGTTGTACTGTGACTAACAAAAGCAGGCTATGGATGCCCGAGCATATTAAATCCATGCATATATTGAAGATATATTTATCATTTTCTTGTTTCTGGAACTTGGAATGTTATTGAGCTATTTTGTTAGACTATGATTTACTGTTGAGAGCTACTGTTATTGTAGCTAGGGAAAGGTAAGAATAGCATGGAACTTGTAAACATGTCTTGTTCCTCCTATTGATTTTTTTATAGTGAAATCATTGATGTGTATTTAAATGGTTGAAGCCTGTGTTACTAAAGTGATTCATAAAACTCTGAAAATCATAGCAATTTTACTATACAGTGTTGGCAATAACAAGTAATTACTACATTATCTTATTTTTTCCTATCTATTGAGCTTTCACTGTCTACAATGCATTGTCACATCATTTCTAACATATGTTCCATTCCCTTTACACAATTATCCGTTTTTTAAATATATTTTGTTTTGCTACGAGTAGTTCCTTATTTCAACTCAGCATCTTTATTGAATGCTAAATACACTACAAACCATACCTCTTTGGATCCCCCATTGATACTCTCCCCTCGTGTTCCTACACTGCTCAACTTCCTGCCTTAGCTGGGAGTAGATACCCTCCTCCAGTCTGTAGTTTCTGATTTTCAGAGCTTTAAACCTGGGTTCATTTCAATGCTCTGTACCCAACATTCTGCTTCAGAAACAGGTGGGCTGAGAAAGTGATTCCTGATGTTTGGGAACTCATGGCTTTTTGTTTGGTTGGTTGCTTGTTTTGTTCCAGATTTCTGGTACATGCTTAGAGGTACCTCAAATGGAAAAAAACAGATAGAATGTTCCCATCTAACATGGAAATCCCTCTGAAATTGGTTTGTGCTTCTCTGCAATACCACGCAGCGGTTGGATTCCTGGCTGAAACGCACACATCAAACTAAACAACTGGCAAACCAGACGCACAGGCATCTGATAGACAATTAGGGGGGTTAAAATACACCCCCGTGCTGCAGCCCTAGCTACAAGGAGTGCCCCAACAACACAACGTGTGCCTTCATACCACAAGAATCAAGCCACCACCACCTTTATTTACAACAAAAGCCCTCCCCTCACCCCCCTGCTCCCTTCCCCTCCCGCCCCGCCTCGGCGGCCATTACAGCCGCCCCCCTACTCCCCGCCGCGCCCCACGGCGCATGCGCGGCCCCCTCCGGGCGCGCGGCGGCGGGGGGCGGGGCTCCCCTCAGGGACGCTGCAACTCGCCGAGGGCGGCCGCGGCGCCATTTTGAATCGGCTGCGGGTGGGAGGCGGCGGCGGAGCGGGGAGGCTCCGCGTCCCCCGGGAATCAGCCGGCCAGGAGCGAGCGAGGCCCCGGAGATGGCCGCGAATCGCAACCTGAAGCAAGTGAGGATCGAGAACAGCTCGCCGGCGGCGCCGCTGGGTATGGTGGGGGGCGGCGGCGGCGGCGGCCTGAAGGGCTTGCGAGGCCTGGAAGCGGAGAGCGAGGCGGCGGCGGCGGCCGCCATGGCGCTGGTGCCGGGAAAGGAGGCTGGGGACGAGGAGCAGGAGGGCGGCTTCACCATCGACATCAAGAGCTTCCTCAAGCCGGGCGAGAAGAGCTACACGCAGCGCTGCCGGCTCTTCGTGGGCAACCTGCCCACCGACATCACCGAGGAGGATTTCAAGCGGCTCTTCGAGCGCTACGGGGAGCCCAGCGAGGTCTTCATCAACCGGGACCGCGGCTTCGGCTTCATCCGCCTGGTGAGGCTTCGTATGACCCCCCGGGGGTCGCTTCGTGACCTGGCCTCTGCAGCTGGGAGCCCCCATTCCCCCGCTCCCCGCCCTCCCCTCGCCGCTAGGAGAAGGCAGCTGCTGCCCCCCCCTCTCTTTTTTCCTTTGCTGCTCATGCTGCTCCCTCAGCTTCCTCTGGTTTCTCCTCCTGTTCCCTTTTTACCTCCATCCATCCAAGCCAGAGGCCTGCATTGTGAGCAGCCTCCCCTGCCCCTTGCCTTGGGGTTTCCAGGGCACTGCTGGGAACCCCCGCTGGTTTTGGGGCTGGTCTCAGGGTTTTTCCACCAGTTTGCAGTTTATGTGCTGCTACGGGTGCTCCTGCAGCCTGTAACTCTTCCAGACAGGAAGATATGGTTGTGAAAAATACATTTTTCATGTAATATTTTAAAGATTTTCTTTATTTAATTGGGAGCACTTAGCATACTTCAGGACTGGAAATGTTACCTCTTTGTGTCACACCAAATTTCAATCTGTGCAGCTCACTATGAGTATAGGTTTGGCCTATGAAAACACAGTTAACTTTAAAGACTGGACTGGTTTGTTTTGAAATAATACTCTTTGCACATCTTGAATGCTACAAATACACAATTTCAATATTGCAAAGAATTGGGAGTGTCGTTTGTCTGAATTGTGTCCAGATAAGACTAGATTTTAGGCTTCATACAATTCAATCAGTATTATCTCAAGCATGTAGAAAAAGCATCCTAAAAGCTTATGATCCTGCATTTAAAATTTTCAATTTAATGTGTAGGATTAGTTTTAATGACTCCGTGCTTAGAAGGCTGTTTCGTCTAGTTCTGAGAAAAGAACTATAGAGTTTATAAACACTTAAAGTGTTTTGGGTTAACCTGGTTACGATTTTTCTGTATATTTTACTGGTTAGGATTTTGTATCTTTTTGGTTGTTCTAGATAAGTGCAAAGATAAGTAGCATTCTGCTATATGCTTTTGACCACGACAAAATCTCCCAACCTGAAATATTTTTCTGGAGGAAGTGTGATAGATTTGCATATATTACCCAATTTCGTATGTAAGGTAAATTAAATATAGTATTTATTCAAATGTCCCTTTTCTGTTATATTTAGGGAATATACTATTTTCTAACATTTTGTAGTAGGTTGAACTGGAAAATTGCCTGTGATCTAAAGAGTTCTTTAAATACAAGGCTTTTGGGGTATAATATTTGGTAAGAATTTCTGGAATGAGAAAAAAAGCAGCTATTGAGACAGATTTTTGTTGTGGATATGGGTGCAGAAAGGCCATAAATGCAAGAGGAGTGAATATATGAGCAAAGAAGGTAATTTTGTTTCTTGATGAACTTTGAATCTATTTAGAGTTCATCCAACAAGAGTAATGAGCATGTGTGATATTTTCATTCAAACAATATTTTCATTTATTAAAAAAGTAAGAAAAAACATTTTAGATTCTCTAGTATCATTTCTGAAAATATTGTTAACTAATATATGGATATAAAGACTTCAGTAGGCATATGTGAAAAACTGTGAAGTTTTCAATTCTACTGAAAGCCTTTACCGAAGCAGCATGTAAGTCCTCTAACGTGCAACAAAAATTTACATCCAAGTCATGTTTTAGATTAAACCACAGGGAATGAAAAATGCATGTTCTTTCATTCCATGGTTAGGAAATTTTGGGTAAAAAAGAATGCTGAATGACCCTAATGCAAATGTGCTCAAATTAAGGGAAGAAAAATTGCTACTTTTCTGGGGGAAAAATAACCAATGCAAAAGCAATGTCTGTTGTCTTTGCAAATAAAATATATAAAATATTTTATATCTTGAAAAAGGAATCTAGGACACTGGCTGAAATAGCAAAGGCAGAACTTGATGGTACAATTTTGAAGAGCAGACCACTTCGAATTCGATTTGCTACACATGGAGCTGCCCTAACAGTCAAGAATCTTTCACCTGTGGTTTCTAATGAGCTGCTGGAACAAGCTTTCTCTCAATTTGGGCCAGTGGAAAGAGCTGTTGTTGTAGTAGATGATCGTGGCAGAGCTACAGGAAAAGGTTTCGTAGAGTTTGCAGCAAAACCTCCAGCACGGAAAGCTCTAGAAAGATGCAGTGATGGGGCATTCTTGCTAACAACGTAAGTTCACAGGTTTTTGTTTGAATTTGTGTTGAGTATGTATTTCTTATGTGAAAGAAAAAAAAAAAACTTAGGCATTCCCTACATCTTATTATCAAATGATGAAAGTAATGAGGTGAGAAATTAAAGTGATTTACACAAATACTTGAAAATACACTCTTTTTTTTTTTTGTTTTAGTGTGGAGAACCACATTTTTCTGCTGACTATTTAGACATCTTTTAACTACCATATTTCAGTCCAATAGCAATGTTTTGTTTCCCCCCCCTTGTTTAGTAGGTCTTTTCCTAATGAGGCTTTATTTCCACTGATTGAGCTTTCTGATCCCACTAACAATACGACAAAATATTCTTTTGTTTCTTGGCAAATGAATACACTACATTGCTGATATTTCTGTAAACTCAGGAAAATGTTTTTGTGTTTATTTCCATCAACAACTTTTATTTGTGGCTTCCTAAGCCATAAGTAATTATTATTTTTTAAATAAATTTTGAACAAGTTGATGGCAGTTTCTGGAAATCTTTGAAGAGCAAGCGAGCTTGCATATTGCATCACTTCTCTCTAACATCTCTTATTTCTGTACTTGATGAGGAGAGTTGTTAACGGCTGTACTTTCACACGTTAACTTGTGACATTTTCAAATGTTTTCTTAGAGACAGTGTGAAGTGATAGATTAACATTCCCCCTTATCATTTGGGAAAGTAAGGCTGTGATTCCACAGCATTGAAGCTTGCTGCCATCAAATGAGGGAATGTGTGGTTGCTTCTCTTCCTGCCCTGACTGTGCTGTTGATCTCTTAACTGCTTGAGAACTGTTTTTGATGCTTACATAAGCCATTTGTGCTTGCTGAAAAAACATAAGATATTCAGTTGTTTTTGTTAAGTTCATTTTTGACCGTTTCAGAAAGTGAAGAGATTGTGGATGGGGGAAAAAAAGTTTGGAACTCCTCTTTCTGGTGATAATCTCATAAATCTTGTCACTTAACCGAATCCTGATAATCCGACCCAAGTAGATGCGTAGTAAATTCAATCTCAGGAAGTCTTTGTTATCAGTGGGCACCAGCAATTGATTCCTTTTTGTTCTTGTCTGGATTTTCTTGGCACTAGTGGTTGAGTGGAAGCCTGGTGAGCCAAACCAGGCAACTAATCTAGTTCAGTGAATGCTATAGAGTTACATGAGTACTATTCTGGGTGTGAGAGATGTGGCAGGGAAAAAGAAGCTAGGATACAAGGGAGGGTAGTCTTGATTTAGTAGCTGCTGGATAGTTTTGTTTGATGGACGTGATCATCTAACCATGGCCTGAGTGAGGAAAAAGTACTTGATCTTTGTCTTGCTTAAGTGGCTGACATGTCCCTTAATGCACAGTTGCAATCATATTTAGTATGTGTCTGCTGCCATGCTATTTTTTTTAACGTTTTGCTTCAGAATCAGGAATTTCACATTTTAGGTGAGATTCCTTTGCCTGAATAGATAAAATTTTTTTTCAAATCATGGGCCAAATGCATCAAAATGAGGCATTTGAAATGTGAATTTAGAGATTTAAAATTGTTCTTTTAAATCATCAGCTTGTTACCCCCACAGATCATTTGCATTTAAATGCTAGAACAGCCAGCAATTGTCATGCAGATAATTTTAGGAAAAATAGTTGCTAAGTTGTGCTCTGTGATTAGACTTTTTTTTTTGAATTGCCTCAATACCCAAAGGCTTCTTTTCCAGCTGTCCATGTTGTTAAAACACATTTTTTTTCCCTCCCTGAAAAGATCCATACATGAAAGTGTGGAACAAAATGTTACGAGCTGGTGTTCTGAAAATAGCAGCTTTGTAGCTCTTCTGTTACAATTTTAAGGTCTTGTTTGGGTGTTTCCAAAACTGGTACAGAGTTGTTTTTTTTTTTTTTATTTTTTATTTTACAGTTCAGGATTTTATTCTGCTATCCTTGCATTAGCTAACACGTGCCTCTGATCACTTATGCTGATACTGAGAATTCAAAGAATGAGCTTTAAATAATTTATGCAGAAGTCATTTTCTAATTATCATTGGAAAAATAATGCCAAATTACCAAGCCTATTTAATTGCAGAGTAACTTTCAAGAGTAAAATTGGTAAATATGAATAGGGTGAGTACTCTGATTTGGGTTTGGTCATTTCCAAATATAATCATGCCTTTCTGATGAAAATGTTTTTGAGATTTTAAAAAATATTTAAATATTCCTATACTTCACAATTAACATAACTACATAATGTAAATTGTATTTTATAGGTAGAATAGCTAGTTTTGTGTGTAGAACCAATAATCACTTTCAAAGATAAAATTCCAACAAATCCTGATTTTAAAAATTACTATGTAAGCATTTGTAAAACTTAGGACTTCAAGATAACATGCTATTTTTCTAGAGAGCATCTTCAAAATACCAAAATAAGATCTTAAACAGTTTCTTTTATGGTTTTAATTACTGAACTGAAATTCTTTTCCAGAACACCTCGACCTGTTGTTGTAGAACCAATGGAGCAATTTGATGATGAAGATGGGCTTCCAGAGAAGCTAATGCAAAAAACACAACAATATCACAAGTAAGTTGTGTTTAACCTTATTTTAAAAATTTATTTAATTACTTTGTTAGCTTAGTAAATATACACTCTTTTTAATTCAAGCTTGTGTAATTGGAAGCAATATTTTGTATGCTTATTTTATACAGCCAAGAGCAAAGGCAGACTTAGGTCAATTCACTTCCCACAAAAAGGTGCCATGTAATTTCGTATTCAGAATTAGAATAGTTCAGTTGGAAGGGGGCTGCAAGGATCATCACATTCAACCACCTGACCTGTTCAGGGCTAACCAAAAGTTAAAGCAGATCATTGAGGTTGTTGTCCAAATGCCTCTTGAACACTGACAGACACGTGGCATTAACCATCTCTCTATGAAGCCTGTTCCAGTGTCTCACTACCCGCATGGTGCAGAGACTTTTCCTAATGCCCAGTTTGAACCTCTTGTGACACAGCCTTGTGCTGTTCCTGTGCATCCTGCCATCGATTCCCAGGGAGCAGAGACCGTCACCTCCCTCTGCACTTCCCTGCTCAGGTTGCTCCATGGAGCAATGAGGCCACATCTTGTCTTCTCTTCTTCAGACTGGACAACCCAAGTGTCCTCAGCCTCTCTTCACAGGACATGCCTTCCTGCCCTTTTACCAGCTTTGTTGCCCTCCTCTGTATGCTTTCAAGTACCTTAATGTCCTTTTAATGTTGTGGGGCCACACCCATGCTCAATGTAATATAGCAGGAGAATCACCTCTCTTGACCATCTTGACCACAGCTTCCTTTCAGGCAGTTGCAGAGAGCAATGAGGTCTCCCCTGAGCCTCCTCTTCCCCAGACCAACCCCCCCCCAGCTCCCTCAGCCGCTCCTCACAGGCCTTGTGCTCCAGGCCCTTCACCAGCTCCGTAGCCCTGCTCTGGACACGCTCCAGGGCCTCGATGTCCTTCTTGTGCTGAGGGGCCCAAAGCTGAACACAGCACTCGAGGTGCGGCCTCACCAGAGCAGAGCACAGGGGGACGATCACCTCCCTGCTCCTGCTGGCCGCACTATTCCGGACACAAGCCAGGATCCCTCTGCATGGTCCTTCATTCCCTAAATAGAGTCAGCAGCACCTCCCTGTTTAGTATCAGCAGCACACTTGTAGAGGATGCATTCCACTCCTGCATCCAGATCACTGATAACAGTGTTGAACAGAACTGGCCCTAGAACTGAGCCCTGGGGAACGCCGCGAGTGACACCAGCCAGGTACGGCCCCATTCACTACAACCCTTTGAGCTCTACCGTTCAGGCAGTTTGTCACCGGGTGTAGTGTGCACCTCTTGGACTCTGCAGTCTTTGTAGGTCTCTTCCAGCTGAACTGTTCTTTGACACAAAACATTGTAACATTTAGGATTGAATAGGACCTTTCTAAGTTCTCCTAATTATAGTAAAATTGAGACTTGAATCCTTAGTTTAACTTTTTGTGGTTTTATTAAAGTCGATGGTTTTCTGGTCTCCACTGAAACCAACTGGAAATTATTGATAGTCAGTGTACATTCTTTTGTGGACTTTCTCCAGAGAAGCTGTGGATGCCTCGTCCCTGGAAGTGTTTAAGGCCAGGTTGGATGGGGCCCTGGGCAACCTGGGTGGCATCCCTGCCCATGGCAGAGGGGTTGGAACTGGGCGGTCTTTAAGGTCCCGTCCAAACCACTCTGATTCTGTGACTTGGGGTGTGATCTGATTTTGCAGATTTGTACACCCACAGACATTTTGTACTCTGATTAGCCCTTTAACTGTTTGTAAAGTCAGTGGGATGTAAATCTTGGCAGCTTCTATGCTTCAGATAAAATTTTGAGCATAAAAGAAAGTCTTGAGCACAAGGTGAAAGAAGAGTTCCATCATCTCATTAAAAAATAATTGTTGATTTTGAGATTTGATTACCATTTAGAAATCATGTTGCTTGAAACTGAAACCCTTACTCTGTTAAGCAGGTAAGCCTGCAGAATAACACTTAAAAATACAGCAGTGTTACAGTGTTCGCTGCTAGAATGTAAGATAAAATGTTGGCTCCTTTATTAAAGATTCTTGCTGATATTCTGATCTGTTCAGTAAGCCTTTGTATGCACTTAATTGCTTGTGTGAATTGACCACTTTAGAAAGCTGAACAGTTAATCTAGTATCACAGCTTAATATTTTGTACCATTATAAATATGATTTTTTACCTTCAAATTTGATAAATTGAACAGATTTTTATTTAGACAGTTTCTCAGCTCAGGTTAGTTATATTACCTTAACAGCTGAATTAAACATTGTCAAACTGGTTTACATTATAATAATCTGATTTAAAGTCAGGTCTACACTTGAAGTGATTCTTCAGAAATTCTTTGGCTGTTACAGCTGTTGATGGAAATGTGTCCTTCTGTACATTTTAACTGCAAAATTTTTATTAGGGAAAGAGAACAGCCTCCGCGTTTTGCTCAACCTGGAACATTTGAGTTTGAGTATGCTTCACGTTGGAAGGCTCTTGATGAGATGGAAAAGCAACAGCGTGAACAGGTTGACAGGAACATTAGAGAAGCCAAAGAGAAACTAGAGGCAGAAATGGAAGCAGCTAGACATGAGCATCAGCTAATGCTGATGAGGCAAGGTAAAAACCAGATAATCTACTAGTATTAATTTTTTTTTCCTCAGATTTTCTTTCTGTAGCATATTGAGCTATATGTTAAATGCAGAGATTTTTGCTAGGCACTATTTAATTAAATGCATTGAAATGAGAAAAAGGAAGACGTTTTTCCCCTTACACATGCTTCTTGATGACTGGCACTGATGGATTAAGAAACTGAAAAGGGAGATTGCCTGGGTCTGTGTCTTCACTTAAGTTTGTCAAATGTAAGTAGTTTGTGTAAAGAGAATGAATGGTAGCTTCACGTTCATCAGTAAAATTATTTTTCTGGTTTTGGTGTTGCTTATGGTACAACAAAGGACTAAGCACTGTTTTGGGGCCCTGTGCAGGAAGAAATTCAAATGATCCCTCCTATTTATTTGGGCTGTCCCGTGTACCTCTGATACAATTTCAAATGTTCTAATAGCTAATTTTATTTATTTTTTTCTTTTGAAACCCAACCAAGTAGTCTTATGTATGATCCTACAGGTAACCATTGCAACCCAACCATTCTTAAAGTCATTCTTGAAATCCTGAAATCACGTGTCCCTCTTCTGTAATTATGTGAGCTGGCTTTCTCCCTGGTCTTGCAGGAAAGAAAGCCCTTCAGCAATTGTTTACAAGCCCTACCTTTGAGAATGGAGTTGGGTGGAGATGGCAGTAGGAGGGCAAGTACCTGGTACTTTCTGCTTATTAGCCTTCTCTGCAAAACACTTCCCAAAATGTAGGCATGCAATTGCTGCATTTTGCATTGCTTTCCAGCTGAGGCCTATTGAATACCATTTGATTTTAGTTCACATTACAGGACTTCTGAGTCCTGATTTTTGATTTTGCAAAGACTTGAGATTTTGAAATCAGTTTCTCAAGGTTCTTTGCACAAATGCAACGCTGAAGTATTTTAACTTGTTAAAAAATCTTAAATGAAGGGAGATCATGGCTGACTAAAAAGATTCTTATCCTTAGCCTTAAATCATGACTGTTCAATAACTAACTTGAAAGTCTGAATAGGCTTTGTCACTTTAAAGGTATTTGAAGTTCTTGAGATTTTAAGTAGTAATGTTTCAAAATTTAAACCCAGGTAACTCATGCAAACTTTCTGTTGCAATTATTTGGTGTTACTTAGAACTTTACTCTTAACATTTTTTTTGTTGATAGTGCAGCATCTCTCTGTGAGAATTGTTCATCTTATTTTTTTTCTGCTGACTTGAATGGCATTAAAAATACCTGCATGAGGTGGACAAGGATATTCACTAGATTGGTGGCATTAAAGTCACCTACATTCTTTGTTTGCTTGGTTACATTGAATATAAATTCATAGTCTCTTAAAATCAATTTTAAAACATTATCTTAACTGGAAGAGAGTTTAAAGAAGCATATTGTGTTTTCTTATTTAGTATTCCACTATTCAAGTTCTGCTGCAAATGGAAATTGTCATTAGGAAAAAGTTTATCTAGCCTGTTTTTTCTAAACCAGTGTGCTGGTATTTAATAAGAATGCATGTTTTTATGAGAACTTGTACTGAAATACAGAGCATAATAAAATCAAAACCAGTTTTAAAATGCCAAATAGTTGTCATAGCACCTGAAATTGTCATATTTTAGATAAGGAATATTAATGTGATATAACAATGCACGTAATACATGGTGCTTCCCCATCCTTTTTTAATCAAGCCTGCATTAATTAGATACTTTTTTTTTTTAATTTTGTGTGTGACTATTTGATACTGGTGAAGATGATTCAGTGCTGAAATTCAGTTTAGATATGTTTATCATTGGCTTCACTAATTGTTAGTTGGCAGTGCTAATGATCCAGTTCGAGAGTTGTTACTCATACCTTATTTTCAGTATTCATCTACCTGTTGCCTGTAATTGAGGGCAAGGTTAGGGATATCTTTCTTAAATTATCATGCCTGAATCATGCTCTAAACTGAGATAAGACAGTGGCTTGTTATTAATACAGATCTTAATGGTAAAAATCAGGAGAAAAAGGTTTGGTGTGTTCCATGGATAATAGGGTTCCTTTTAGAGACAATGAAGGAAAAATTGTTTCATTTTTTGAATAGGTATTAAGATCCACTTTTTTATATGGAAAAGAAAAAGAATTACTCCTCCTGCTAAAGCGCCACTAGAATACAAATAGTTTTGGTGCTAATATTCCAGTGAGGAAACGTGCTTTTTTTTTTTTTTTTTCACTGTGGGAAGAGTTTTTTTCCGTCCTCCTTGATTAGCAGAGTGCTTCTGCTTCATACTAAGCAACTTGGAATTTTGCTAAGACACTTAGATTTCTGCTTATTGACATGCAGGTATATGACTTGCCAAGCTTTAGTGGTTAGTAAACATTAGTTCCATTTCTTTTTCTCTTACCAGCTTCAGGGTATATGAAAATCAGCTAGTTTTTCCTGTATTTTTACATTAGCTGCTTCTGAAACTTGCTGGTCTGAACTGTCTCTGGGAGTAGGTGGTTCAGACCATACCAAGAATATTTATTAGCAATGAGCTAATTTTAAGAAAGGCACTTAAAGAAAGATACAGTGAGACTTGAGGCATCAAAACCTAGAATTAATGTTATTGTATTGATTTCAAAGTGTGTTGAAACAGTTATTCTGAAATATGAGATGTAAAGCTGCAGTATAGTAGTTGTCAGGAGCGAGAAGGATAAGTTTACTCCAGTCCATATACTTCTGCAGATGAAGGGAAAAGTTTTATAAAAATTGCTTTATGAAAGCTATGAGGACTTGCACTAGAATGTGCTGGCTTAAATACTTGGATTTTCATGGTGTGGTATTAAGGCTGGAGAGGGAGACTTCATTCTTCTGATATGTGTAATTTTTCACTTTTAAGTGTCATGTTTTGACAGACTGAGTCAGAAGTGGTTTGTAAAGCAGAGTACGTGTTTCCATGTGTAAGTAAATTGGCATGATGTTTCAGATCTACATATTGCTGGCATGCTTCAGGCTTTTGTAAATATTACAATGGTGGTTAAGTAGTTTATCAAAATAATGGAAATCTTGACTAAATGTAACAAGAAACTTCATTCTTTGTTGGCTATATGGAAATCAGACATTTGTTTTCAATTCTTAGAATCTGAAAAATTAGCTAAAACAACCGAATCTGTTTGGATTTGTTATTCTTGCTTGCAGGATTAATTCCTCAGGTGAAAGTACACTTTCACCTTCAGTCCTATGCTCTGCAGGAAGTTGAATATTGAAGACTTTTTTTTTAGCACAAGAAGGTACTGAAGCTAATAGTCATGCTTTCTGGCTCATCACAGCTATCTGCTTTAGTGCAGGTTTATTTCTGTTCAGGGAAAGGGCCCGTCCCCAACATATGTCAGCTCAGAATTACCAGCATTGCAGATCTTCTAATATGAGCGGCTCTGTGCACAGCCTGAACATCCAGATCTGGATTTTCATTTGGCTAGTAAAGCTTTGTGCCAAGATTCTGCTGTTGACAAATGGTACTGAATCCAATTGTTCTGCTGACCTTTAAAGTACAAACAATTTTGGGGACGGCAATAATCATAATTATGCCTTGAAAAAAATTTAGAGACTGGGAAAACTAGGACTATTCAACTTAAAGTAAAGGGAATTAAATAATAAATTCATAGCAATTAGTGATAGAAGGCAAAAAAAAATCTTGTTTGAGTGTATTAATGTAAAAAACAAAAAAGGAACGCTACATGAATAGCAAAGAAAGTAAAGACAACTTACAAGGAAATAATCTTTTTATATGCCCACCATGGGGGCAATATTGAATGCAGGACAGATGGATTCTTGATCTTAGTTAAATCATGAAACAATCTAAAAATTAACTAAAAAAAAAAAATCAGTTGTATTCCGAAACAATCTGAAGGTTATTTTAAAAACTTTGTGTCACTCCTTGAATACAGTGTTGGCCAAGTCTGCTGTGGCATGTGCTGTTGAAAAGACACAGTCCTCAGGCTTTGTGATATGAGTGAATCTTCATTCTCTGTTGATTTTTCAGAGGAAATGGGAGAAAAGCAAGCCTGCAAAATTTGCTTGAGAGAAAGGACTTCTATTGTCAATAAGGATATTATCTAGTAAAAATCTGGTAATCTTTGTTAAAAGAAAACACGTAATATTTTGGTAAAGTGTACTGGTGTGAAAGATTAAATTGTAATATATGCTGCTGCAAGTTTAAAAATAATTTGTATGGCTAATAAAGGTGCTTTAGTTAATATAGTGAAGAAAAACATAGAAATATGTGGAGTATTTGATCTGAAGCATAAAAAACATGTAATAGGTAGTAGGGTGGAATTTTTGTCATGGTGTCCATAAATATTGTGGCCAATGTTGTATGAAGATAGAAAAAGCAACTGCTTTTATTGTAATGAGTGGTAGAACTAATAGTCATTGAAGATTGTGTGAATTTCCAGGGAGAAATCAGCATTACCTTTAGCTGGGACCTGCTTTTTAGACCATATAGCTATTCTCTCTGGTGGTGTTAAAGATCAGGCATTTATAAGTCAGTATAAGCATGGTCAAGTGATTAATCTCTATGGAGGCTCAGATCCCATGCACCTGACATACACTTCACTTTTTTTTTTTTGATGTGCCATGCAGTTGTTTGCAATGGATAGTGGAGAGTATGTACTGTATTTGTTTCCTTGCTAGTGTTACTTCAGCAGTGCACAGCATTGAGAGAAGATAGATGCCTTGCCAAAGATGTAAAAGCAGGACATCTTCTAAGTGATTCATTTTTCCTACTGTTTTCTTTGTTTGAGCGCTTCAAATTTCTGTTTCCATAATCTGCTTTGGAAGCATTCCCAGTCCTCTACCTTTCCATGATTCTGTGAGACTTGAGTCTGGTGTGGTTTTTCATATGCTAAACTTAATTTTATGGGAAGGAACTAGTTAAATACACCGAGAAACTCCTTTTGTTTTAAAATTGAATACAACAAGGATAATCTGATGGCAGTAGCGTTTTCTAGGTTTCCATATGGTAGATTAAGAGCTTTCATCTTGATTACATTTTTAATCCTGTTAGATCTCATGCGACGCCAAGAAGAATTGAGGCGTTTGGAAGAACTTCGGAATCAAGAACTTCAAAAACGCAAGCAGATACAATTGAGGTATTCTGTCTTGTACTGTGTGAAGTTGTGGCAGTAATTTAAAGGACACAGCTGATGTCAGCCTGCATGAATTTAGATACTGTAGCATGTAAAACTTCTAATATGAAATACAAACATTTCTGCTATTTAAAAGTGTTTCAAAAGCATGATGTGGTACGTTTCCGTTGATGTTCTACCACAGAAAAGTGGTGATTTATGCTAATATGAAAGAATGATTGCAATTATTTCTAGTACTTTTCATTTCATTTCAGCTCTGCTAGTTCTGTTGTAAATATCCGAGCCTAACTAGCTTGGAAATGTCTTCACATAAATGTTTCATATCATTATTTGCTTTGAACATCTGATGGAAGAAGCATAGCTGTGTAGTAGAACACACTTGTAAGATCTAGGGGTGTTCATATGTATGTGGAACAGTAGCATTGCAAATTTATAACATTTTTAAATTTATAAAATTTAAGAAAATATATTAATTGAACATGTGTGTTTGGATTTCTACTTAAGCACTTCTTATATTAAATATCAGAAATATAGATGAGAGAAAAGAACAAAACGCTTTACAGAGTTAAAAAATACGGCTTCCAGCAGTATTGAAATAATTTAATTTGTAGTAACTTGTTAGGGGGTTGGGAAGGAAGGGACGTGTTTTAACCTGCTTAACAGTTAGAACAGGTAAGCTGTAGCTGGAAGAACGGTTATAGAATATACTGGTATTGTGAATACCTGTAAACCAGCTGAACAAAAATATTTCAATAATAAGCCTATCAGGCGGACTAGATTAGTTCCTTACACTGAATAAAAAAGTAAATAATGACTAGTTTTGTTTGTGCTCGATGTTAGCTCCTGAGACTGAGTGAACAGGTCACGAGTCTGAGTTGACATAGTTTTTGAAAAATATTCTAGGCATGAGGAAGAACATCGACGACGTGAAGAAGAGATGCTACGGCAGAGGGAACAGGAGGAACTGAGACGACAGCAGGAGGGAGGATTTAAGCCAAATTTCATGGATAATGTAAGTAAATTTTACCTGACTAAAGTCAAATTTTAAAATACATTGTACTTTTTTATATTCAGTCTATCTTATCAAGATGCCCTCTTACTTACAGTCTTTCCTTCACTATTCCATCATTCTCATGAATGGAATGGTACAAATTTAGCAATGTAGTTACTTTCTTGTATGATGACACCACACTTTTCCTACAATCTGGTGAAGCAACATTTCAGTTAAGTGAAGGTATTCAGATAATCATTTGCCTTTTTTATTCAGGAAACTATTTTTTCTTGTAAAATTACTGAATTTAAGTGGGAGTCATGGGAATACCTAATGCTTCCATGAGGGGGTGCCCTATTTGGACTGAAGATTTTAAATTTTAAAGCAGTTCAAACTGTTAGTTTGTTTGAATTGCTTATTTTGTTTTATGCTGAATTTATTAAGTATAATACACTTCAGAAACAAATTGGGCGATGTTAACTTCATAAGGAGCCTGAAATCCCTCTCCCCTTTGACCCTACTGTAAGACTGAAGATGAAAATATGAAGATCTTTACCAAAGGAGACCAAAAGATCGTTTAAGAATGTTCTTCGCTATAATTTCTACATTACTTATATTAGTAATTTAGGTCTGTTCTGCCTTTGAAGATTCATCCTGAAGGACTAGCAAAATAGGGATATCAAAGTAGTCAGTTTCTAAATATTCAGGATGATCTGTATTGGGCAAGGGTATGATTTCTATCAACCAAAGCAATTAAATAAGCACAACCTGTATTAGGAATGCTTTAGTTTCATGTAGGAGGGATACCTTTTACTGCTAAAGCTACTTTTAGAGAGGAAGCAACGAATAAGTGATCCACATAATACTTGTTTATACTATTTTAATTATAGTCACTGGGAGAATTCTGCTCCTCTTTACAGGTACAACTTGATGCATAAAACAAAGTGCTAGTTTCTCAGCTACTTTCTGATTTTGGGCTTTGTGGAAGAACTAACTGTTCTACTTTTTGTACAGTAACACTTCCTGTAGGACTGAGAAGACTATATTAAATATGTTCTGAGGCATTCTAAGAGAATTAGTTAGAAAAGATGATTTCCTGTTTTCTGCAGGACTTCTTTTCTTAGCGTTTTTAGTAAAGATAGTGGGGAAACAAAAGTGTTCCTTTGTGATATTACTAACTTACCACTTGATTTTACTGATTGTGTTTGAGAAACCTGCAGTAGAAAAATAGTCAATCTTCTCTTTCCGTATGTGCTCACATTGTAAAAAAAGAAAACCGCTTTCAAGTATGCAATTCTTTTGGGGGTGATGAAGATCAAGAATTCAATACTTATGTCCCTTAGTGCGTTCCAACCTAATAGTAAACTGTCATATTTTGTGAAATAGCGTGTAATGATCATCTGATGTAATTTACGAGTGATACTCTGTGATCCCGACTTCTGCAGTGCCAAGTATGAGATTTCATGGCATGTTAATATTCTAATATAACATCTTCTGGGGTAGTACAACTTCCTGACCATATAAACTGTGTGTCAAAATCGTCCTGTGCCAGAGCCAGGAGATCCATGTTGCTCACTGCAGAGAGCTGCAGGAAGAGGAAGCTGGGGAGCCATCCCACAGGGATGAGATGGGATTAGCTCCCTTGGATTCTTTTGTTGTCAGGAGGTAGTGGCCTAAACCCTGCAGTTTAAGGCACTGGGAGAAGCAGGTAACATTGGCCACAGCAAGTGCTCTGCTGGTTTGCTTCTTGCAGCTCTCTGAGATAAGGTTACATGGTTTCTGTGCTTGGATTGCTTGCTACAGGTTGGCCATCCTTCAGCTGGTGCATTTTTAAATTCCTAAGTCTGCATGAATAGAAACTGTTGAAGTTTTTGTGCCTAGATGGGGCAAAAATGTAGCATAAGTAGGGAAGAGGAATGGTTCAGATGGAAAGCACTTCAACCACTATGCATAATTTTTGTGACTTTTACCTGATGAAATTTTTGAGCAGAGAAGTAAAGGTGGAAGAAAGCTTTGGAAGAGTGTGTGCAACTCTCCCACAGAGTTGATTACTGAAATCCTTCATCTGGAATTAATGCACTGCAAGAACATATAGATGCAGCGGTGCAGTGAAAAGCTTACTAGAAGTAGTACAAGTTGTATACAAGAATATATAGTTAGCTGTTTTATTTTTAACATAATGCAAACTTGAAGTGGCATATACAATAAGTATTCTGGTCTTGTATTAACTTCTACTTTACATGTAGTGTCCTTTAAACCTTAAGATGAGGAATTAAAATTGGAAGTGATATATTTTTACTTTAACAATTATTTCTAACAAGGACGGCCTATCATTCTACAAGCATTCATTCTAACATATCTTTAGACAACCATACTTAAGTCGTAATGTATGAATGGGAGTTTGAAAAAGCCTTTGTGTTTTGAAACAGATAAGAATTTTAAACCAGTTCTGAGATTGCACAATTATACTTTTTTTTTTTTGATTTAGTAGAATTTCTAATACAGCTGAAGTTTTTGATGTATTCTTAACTTTATTTACTGTAAACAGACTTCATCTGGTAGTTTCTCCTAGTCCCATTGTTACCATTGTGCATACAGTGAAAAAATTATTCTCTGTTTTAAGGGTTTAAAAATTGTTTTCTTAGCAGTGCATTTTATGATACTGGTGGAATGGTTTTTACCGTATTGGATCTCAAACTCTTTTGGCATAACTTCCATAACGTATTAGAATCTTCTGCCAACCATGTATTTAGAAAGAAAATGATAACTTGCTAATGCTTGTTTTTATCTCTTAAAAGCTTTGAAAAGTAAGCTTCCTTCACTTATATCCTATCCCTTTTTACTGTTCAGTATGAAAGGAGGACACATGGTAAGTGCAATGGCAAACAGATGTGGAACTTGTCATATAAGGCTGCTGTATTAGGCTTTCCTGTTTAAAGTTTCTTTCTGTATCTTTTTTCTAATTTGTTAAACTTTTATTTTCAGTATTACCTCTTTTGAAAAATGTCTTGTGGTCAGCTAAGCCAGTTACTTGGTTTAGTTAGTTGATTCAAAGAAAAGAGTTGTTTTTTTTTTTTTTTATTAAGTGTTTTCAGTCGCTAAAGCATTCTTTATCATGTTGTATATTAAAAAATACACTATTACTGTATAGTGAGCAGCCTAGTGATGCCCAGGCAATTTATCAAGCTAGTTGAGTGATCACTAGTAGGTAAGTTACTTAAAAACTCTTCCATATTGTTTAGGGTTTTCCACCCCGCTTTCTAAAGTTTTGTTAGTTGAAATCTGCTGCTAAAGCTCTCTCTATATCCATTCTAATTCCATGATAGCTTAGTCAGGAAACTTTTCCTGCAGTATTTTGTCAAATTTTATTCTGCATATGTATTTCTTGCTAAAAGAGGAGCTTGCTGATAGAGATTAGAAACGATATTTTATTTTTCAGCAGCAGAAATATATTTTAAATTAAAACACAGTACTTGTAAATGCTGTTATTATGGTTAGCAAATCATGAATGGCTTATGGAGATATTGTTAATTCTGAATCAGAGCCTTTTCACTAAATAATTCCAGTACCAGGAATTATTTTTAGTTGATGCCACTGATTTAGAGTGAAAAGGGAATGATCTATTTTAGTGTATTGAAATAGTTTTCAAGTCTTTACAAAAAGAGAACAAAATATGTAGAAGTTATAGTCTTAGAGTTTTTATGTAGCTCATATTTATTTCCCTGGTAATACTGCAAAATATTGTAAAGGTGGGTATTTTATGTGATGAAACAGTAGCTAGACTGCTGCCTGACAGCTTACAGCTGTTCCTACTGATGGTTTGAAGAGAGTGGTGAGATTTTTTTTTTCTTTCCTCTTTGCTCCCACCCCCACAAGGAAACTTCCCCCTTTTCAAGTGTAACTTGCGTAGGTAAGAAACTGTTGCAGGGTTATCAGTTTTAACTTCTAAAAGCTTACTGCTCTTTTGTGTAAGACTTCGTATATGCATAATTCATTTTTTACTCATCTAGTTTTTGCAAACTCTAGGAGATTGGTTTGCTTTCCTTTTATTTTCTTCGAAGCTTCACTGCTCAGGTATGTAGCAAGTACGAGCATAAAGTGGCAGATGCTGAAGCAGTGGAGGTTGTTTCAACAGCAAAGACGAGTGGAGAAACAAAAGCTGCAAGGTCATGGAAAACATAGAGATAAAAAAACACATCTTAAAACGGCATTCAAGTTCGTAGCTTCAGCCATGCAAGAAACTTGATTGATGTAGTTCGATGCATTTGATGTATTTAGTCTAAGAATTTTGTCCTCCTTCGCAGGAGTTCACAAATGAAGCTTCCCTTTTATTTATTTTTTTCAACTACTTTGAGCCTACAGTGATACATCTTAGGGATGCCCCATACAAGTATTAGATACTTTTGAGAGGAGAAGAGATTAGATTTCCTTAGTCTTCCATAATACAGCAATAAGTTTTTGTTCCTGGGGACTCCTTAATGAATCAAACTGTGTTTTTTCCATCTTCTGATTCCATTATGCTCCAAAGTCCCAGTTATATAGGAAATCTGAATTCCCACTGTATGCAGAATTCTTTCTTTGTTAAAAACAAAACAAAGGCAGATTTCCAGTAATAAATTCACTGATAAAAATTTCCACACGTCTTTTCAATTTTGATCTGTTCCCTACTAATAAATTTATTTTGTCTTGACAGCCTAGTGTACTTGGTGAAACTAAGGGTGGTGAAATTTTGTCAGGTTATGTGATTATAATCTGTTTCTAAACGAACTGCTATAGAATTAAGCTGCATTATAAAAAGAAAAAAAACCCTCTTTTATAAAGTTTGTTTGGGAGAGCTGAATTGCCTCTTTTGCAATCCAGCATACATACACTTGTGGAAAAAGAAAGCAGTTCATTTGGCACCTTAAAAATATTATAAGGTGAAAGAAACTAGCTTGGAGAAAGGCAAATCCTTAGAACTAAGAAAAAAAGCTGACAAGTGATTTCTGCTTTCTTGGCAGTGATTTTACTTCAGTGATCAAGTTTCTTCCTGTGCACAAGGCAGCATAGGCCATTCAGCAAGCAGTTTATAAAAATACAGCTTGTGTTTTTGTGGGTGGTCTTGGTTTTGGCAGTAACAGTATTTTTTATTTTTTTTTTTTCCAGGCTTGCAATGATACGTATTCTTAGATAGATAACTCAATTTTGCATTCCTTCTGCCCCTTGGTGTTTTAGATACATATTTTGTTGCCTTAGGTAGGAATTACAATTCACACATTCTGAAAAATTATTTCCAGCCTTTAATTATAATGTTGGTATGAAAACTATTTAACTGTGATATCTGCTTTTAGTACAAAAAGACATTGCATGAAAAATCAGTGCAGAACTTCAGTCATCTTAATGTAGTATACTATGTGCTTATGTACATATACCAAAGCTGTTTGTGGAATAAGTTATTTTTTGATTTTAACTGGCATTTATTTTATGACTGTTTTAGGATGGTTCATAATTGACTTTCTAGATTGATTTGTATGAAGGATACCACTAAGGTAGTTTTTCAGCAATGGAGCAAAAAATCATTGCAGTGTTCCATTTCATTTGTAACTTTATATTTCAGTAAGTGTGAACTATGAGTATTTTGGGTAATGTGGTAACCTTAACTGTGCTGAGTTGTGTTATAGATTTTTAGGAAACTAAAGTTTTTATCTTCTACTCAGTTGCAGTCAGCTTACCATGCTTGCACAAATCGCTTTAGAACATACTAATGATTACTCCAAGTGAACTTGCAAACAAAACAAATGACCATTCTTAATTTTTGCTCTTTCATGTGCTGTCAAATGTGCATAAATCTCCAGTGCAAATTCAGGTGTTGTGGTACTATTCCTTGTAAGCATTCCCAGTTTTGTTCTCTTCTGCAGTAATTGATATGGACTTTTTTCTGATTTATAGATTTTTGTTTATAAACTTTCTTTCAGTAAGACTGATGGATCAAGAAACTTAAAATATCTTCAGAAAAACATCTTTTTTATACAACAGCAAAATTCTCATCAGTCTTAGTTTGTCATGAGGCCTTAGAGCAGATGCTTTTTTTTTTTTTTTTGATGATTCATTAATGGAAGGACTCCAGTTGCGTTCACACATGCTTATTTGTACAATACTCCATTTGTTTACCTAGTTTCTCCCTATGTCATGGTTTTTACAGATGAATATGGAAAAGATCTTTTAAAAAGCAAATTTAATAAGACTATAATCCATGTATTTAATGTAGTTTCTGAAAACTGTCACAGCTCACAAGTTTAAAAAAAACTACCTAACAAAGTTTCCTAAATACTGCATTGTTCTTCAGTTTTCTGACATATCAGAATGAGGCTTTGGTAAATATTTTTTTTTAAAGTCATGCATTAACATAATTGTTTTGTTGATAAATGTACATATTTTGAAGAAACTAAAATTAATATTTGCCTTAATCATTTTCATTTTCTTTTCCTCAGCTACTGGATTTAAGTTTAACTCGGAGCTTGTACATGTATTTATACAGACTAAGAAGAGATTAACTATCACTTTCAATTGTCTACTCAGTACCTATTTTGGACTCATCCACCTGTGTGAATCCTGAGATTCTACTTTGTGGCATTGGGACTTGCAGCCAAAATAAGTTCCTGTGCATAGAAAAGTTGGTCTTTATGCAAAGGGTCTGTATTAAAGGAAGAACAAAACACCAAAGGAGTGAGAAGTGAGTCTGTAGAAATAGTGTATTTTGATGTGAGGAAACCTATTAATGCATCTGATTGCTGAGTCTGAGGAGAGATCATGTATAAGAGATGATTTTTCTCTCTCAAGGTGCAGTGCCTTCTGAGTAGCTTTTTTCTGTCTTAGTGTGAGCAGAAAGCCTCTGACCGGCTTAGCCTCTAAGGCTTTGGTTCAGTAGCTGGCAGAGCAGCAGACTGTAACAATGGTAATTCAGTAAACTGAGACCTGGAAAAGTGCTCACCTTGGTGAGGTTGCCTGTCTTTTGATATCAGGCTGAATGCCTTTTTTTTGTTTGTTTTAAAACATGTACGGTTTCTCTAATGATTCCTTGACAAGTTTCATTTCTAAAGTATAGGCATTGAGTTGGTTTACCTCATTACCTAATGCTTGTTTTGGATTACTAAATCTACCATGAGGAATATGGAATCTAAGTAATATTTCTGTCTTCTATCAAAGAAGTTCAAAGTTTTATCAAAGTTTTTCTTAAAGTTCTACTTCAGTTTTCCATAGATCTGTTGTAATAATGTTAGATGAGTTAGCTTTTTTTTTTTTTTTTTTTTTTTAAGTAGCGGTGTTTTTTGGAAAACAAGAGACAAGCACATTTTCAACTAACAGTTACCATCTTGGTTAATGGAAACTAACTTTTCATGGTTTTAAAAGGGTGTTGATGAAATTTTCTTTAAGTGATAAACCTTAAATAATTTTTTCCAAACACAGTTTCCTGCAACAGGTAATGAAGGACTCTCTAACTTAGCTGTAGTGTTGTGTAAGATGAAAGAGCATTTGTATTAGCTGTGTTTTGTACATGACAAGAAGCACATTGCCTTTTCTGGTGGTGCTGAAGGCGGTTCTGGTGATGGCTACGCCTGTGACAAGTTAGCTTGTGTCTCTTCTGTGATGAAGAAACCTACGTTCTGAATTATTAAACATCAATTTGAGAACTCGTATATTGCTTAGGCAAGAACCAGCCATTTTTGTTTGTCCCCATTATAATGGCATTCCTATTGTTTCTTACATGATTTTGAACTCTAGGTCTGTAGTACGTATTAACAAAACTTTTGATGAAAGCAGACTCCGTAGCTCAAGGGTTACTGTATATGGAACTAGAAGGCAATATTTTTCATAATCCATTTTGATTTGTTCAAGTGAATAGTTTCTTAAACTTTTGATTAAAATACTAGAATTGTCAGGTACCAAGTATTTAGATTTATTCAGTCAGAACCTTCTTTATTCAGATGATTAGACTACCTCATCTTCCTCTAGTTTCACAGTAAAGGCTTCCAGGTAATAAAAAGAGAAAAAAAAAAAAAAAAAGCTCACTGGGAAGCTGTGGAGGGATATGGAGCCTGGTTTCATGCCAGGAAGTTTCATTGATGCTTTTTTGTTTGTGTTTAATATACCTTAAGTGCTGTATATGTGAATTGGCCAGAACTTTGGTGATAAAATCTTCAATATTTAACTATCCTGAATGTAAGGAACATTGATAATACATACAAAAGATGTGCATGTGTTTTTTAGAAGTTCGTCCTACAGGATCTTTTTCTAGTGATGAGAATACGCTTTTGTCTTGGTTTAAAACCTTGCCATTCTACTTTTGTAATTATTTGCATATCCTAGTCACCTGGTAACTCAGATCAGTTACTGAATAGCATCTACAATTGGACTTTGATTTAATCACAATTTAGTTGGTGAGGAAAAACACGTTAATACGTAAGTCCAGAAAAGAATAATAGTTAGAAAAATCTATGGCTATAACTAGTACTGCTTTGGAAGTGTTTTAAGGTGATTTTCCAATGTTGTATTTCAAATTCAAATTAAAAAATAGTTGTTTTTACATTGAACACATACTTCATGATACAAGTATGTTCTTGGCAGGTTAATTTTTCTTCTAAGTAATCTTTGGCTTCATCTTATAATTCATCTTGCAATTAGGAAGAATTGCCATTTTGGGACATTCCAGTATTCATTCTGATAATTTGGCTGGTTTTGTTTCATGTGCAACAAAAACTCGATATATGGGAAAAGTAAAATATAGCATTGGCTTAGAACACCCAACTTTTGGTTAAATGCTTGTGGATTTTTGCATGATGGTACAGTTAGCCCAGACTTTGTTACTGGTTAGACAGCCCTCCAACTCCACACCTGCCAGGGTGAGTTGTGGAGTACTTGTTAAATGTAACTGGTTCTGTAAAAGTAAGTGATCTTTCATGTTTCCATGGATGTATCATAGTCTGTTTTGATATTTACCTACTCACATGCAATTTCTTTAGCTAAAAAAGAGAGTAACTCAAAGACAAGCTGCACCATAGAATTCTTTAATAAGGCTCTGGAACCGTTAATATTTTGTGAAGTGATTACATGTAACAATTGTAAACTGGGAGGTACTGGTGGATATTGCTTACAGAAGGTAAGTAAATAGTTAAGTGCCTTTAAAAATGATAATAGTAAATTGTTGATGTTGAAATGTATTTCATGTTTTCATTTCATTACTATTCAAAAAATGAATGTAATAGAAAAAGGAAACGTTTTAAGATATTAGTTCAGTGGAACTGAAGTGGTTCTTAGCTCCCATGAAACCAAAGTAATCAACAGAGTTGTAATGAGGAAGTTGATATCAGGTGTAATACATAGATTTAGATAGATGTCTTCCTTTTTTTCATGGGGGTGGGGAAGGATTTCCAAACCTGCTGAAGCAGTTACCTTCTCTTAGCACCTCTGTTTTGTGAAAAGTATTTCTGAACTTTACCTTTAAATGCTGAGAAGCAGAATTTTACCTTCCTTGTGAGTGTTAGATCAAGGCCAGAATACCTCTGTTCCTGCTTGTTCTCAAATAGTTTACAGATCTAAAAAGAAATCTCTTTGCCGTTATGCCTTCAGCACTTCATCTGTGTAGCCATAGACAGTGAAGGGATTTGGTAAGCTTTCCCCTAACTGAACAGATAAGGCGATGGTGATTGATTAGAGCATGTAATTAAACTCTTTAGATTTTCTTCCTAGCTATTCTTGTTTACATGCAATTTGTTTGGTGCCAGATTTTGCCATCTGTATACATTTTTTTAGTTGCTGAATAACACTTTCCACAGGTTGTGAGAAAATGAGGAACTACAGTCAACTTTTTATTTTGTGATGCTGTTTAGACAGTATTTTATTGTATAACAAATGGAAGTGGGTGTGGGCAGATCTGGGAAATAATGATATATCAATGCAATGTTTTAAATACAGTATTAAAATGCAGAGAAGCAGCAAGTAACTACAAGACAAGCAGATAAGACATCTCAATTTGGAACGAAGCTGTAGAATCAGAATACGTTCTGTTGTACATCTTGGCTAGTTTTGGACTGTTTCCTGGTTTTGGTAACAAGTTCAGTTTATCACATGAAATTTTTGACCTGTAATAAAGCTTTCTGAAAATATGAGTTTCGTGTGAAGCAAAGTTGCAGAACTTATGTTTATAAAATATAAATATGTAAATACTTCCTTCAGATATTATATATCTTATAAAACAATCATATTTAAAATATGATTATTTTATCATATAAGATATCTTATATGATAAAATACCTAAAGGAAAAACAGCACAAGCTTTTTAATGAACATTGTTGCTTTATTTATATTATATTTATTGGTGCTTTTATTCAAATTATTGAAACTTTGATTGGTAAAAGATTGCAGTTCTCAAGTTTAGTGTGTAAGATCACAAGATAAAGACATTAAAAAAAGGTATAGGAACGTAGACAACTTCTGTAATCGTGATTTATGACCAGTTTTTAATATCAAAGATGTGTGAATATCTCAGCATCCAAATCAGTGCCTGAATTATCTGAATTATCAGCTGTCTTCATGACAAACTCCAATAAATGTCTTAGGAAAAAAAAGTCTCTTAAAAATCTTCTGAGCCTGTTCTGGTTCAGAAGCTAAGTATTCTTTTTCTTGCTCTGAGATGGAAAAACAACTATTCATTTTTTTTTACTTCATTTTTTTTCCTGCTTCATTTGCCTTATTTCACATAGTTCAGGGCAGTGGTTATTTTCTGCTTCTCGTGACATAGGAGTGAGAAAACTTCTCCTTTGTGTAACAGTTGCAAGTATTTTTGTCTCTTTCGTAATCTGGTTTTTAACTTTCTCCCCCAAACTTAAATTTTGAAAAAAATCACTTTCTGACAGTAATTTATCTAATAATTTACTGACAATGACTCTTTACTGCAGACATGTTTCAGTCTAAGATGTTATCCATTTTCAGTTGAAAATGTTATCCATTTTCAGTTTCTGAAACAACTTCAGCTCCTGGGTTGCCTTCTTGCATCAATATTTCTTTATAAGCTATCTGAGTTTTCCTTTCTGTAATTGTGTAGTAGTAGCTGAAAAACTTTTCCAGTCTGGAACAGACCCAGTGTGCCATATGGAGGTTGTTGAATAGCAGGAGTGCTGGGGGAGTTCTTGGTGTTGAGGGGGAAAAAAAAATCCCCTTTTTATGGTGGTGTTTTCATCCATGTTTTTGATACATTTATGTATTTGCTTTATAATATAGTTATTTGAATTTTACTTTTGACTGTATAAGTGTATATACTCATGTTCTGTAAGCTATCACAGGTTTGCTTTCTTAGAGATGGGATTAACTAGAAAATTTTGGATTTAAAAAGAATCAAATGAGAGAAAGGGACACCTGAAATGTAAGTAAAATCTAGTAGATAAAGTATTGTCTCTTCTGCATTATAAATTAAAGAATATGTTTTCTGCCGCATCTTATAAATAGCAGGTGTGTTTGGAAAGTATGAAAAATTTCCTTGGCCGAGGAAAAGAATCTTACAAGTCATGTTGAAACTAGTCTTACATTTTCTTGCAGCAGTATCTGAGATCTGATAGAATGTAATGGTTGTGCATTCTTGAATATTTTCAACACTTACCAGATTGCACTCATAACTTTGAAGCTGCTATAGGTGACAGTCTTTGAGTGTTAACGTGTACAGTGAGATTTTCATTATAGTGTCTAGTAAAACATTACTATATTTTTCCAGTCTCCTCAGTGCTTACATATTTGAGGGACTTTTCAGCTAGTTTGTGGACCAGCTAAACCTGTTTTAAATTAGCTAGTGGCTGTGTCCTTTTTATTAAATAGTGGTTTATTTCAGGGGTTTATTTATTAAATGTGATTATTAAATGGGTAATTTGTCCCATAAATGTCATAATGTGGGTAACATTAGTGACATTAAACTCTCTTCTAATGTAGGCCTGACTTTAACATCACGTAAAGATTGATGATTGAAGGAAGTGGACTTCAGATTTAGTTTTGAGCCCAGCTGTAGGGGGGTGGCTTAAAAAACAAAGAAACTGGGAGGATCAAAGTGACTTAACACCGTAAGTCCTGACCAAAATAAATAAATTGCGTGGTTTGGAGAGTAGGAGCTAACAAAGGAAGGTCTTGTTACCTAGACAAAGGAAGACCTTAAACTGTCTTTCGTCATCTTCTTGTAAAGATCAGATGTTAAAATAAAGGTGGATTTACAAGAACATGTAACATTTTATTTTAAAACATTTTTTTTCTGAATCTGAACCATAGAGGCATGTGTGCTTGAACAATTCTTCCCATTTCTGTCTTCAGTTTTTCAGCCAGCGCTAATGTATATGTTACAGAGGTAATGAGGTTCCGTGATAAACTACTGTCCTATCCACTTCAATCCCATATAAAATGTTCTAGTATACGTTACAAGGTATGTTAAGGCTGGCAATTTTCATATTATGCTGTTAGCCTTTCTGCACATTTTGTAACATAATTTCAAGAGCATTCATTAAATACCTAATAATTAACTAGGAAGTAATTTAAAAAGTTGTTAGAAATAAAACATTTGAACACTTTTTTAAAGAAAAGCTTCATCTTAAAAAGCAATAAATATTTTTAGCTTACTTCAAGTGCTTTTGTTGTTTCTGTGGGATTTAAATGCTGAGAGATGCCCTCAGATACTCAGTGTTGTGTGAGAGATGTAGAAGGGAAGCAAGGGAAGGTCATGCAGAAGTTGAAAACCTCTCGTTTGTTCCCAAAAGAGAAAAGAGAGAAAGATGTAGAGCATGGAACTTTTTTCCTATGTGAATACTTAGTAGAGAATCGATCAGATTGTAAAAATGCTGGTTTAAATGACTTATTCCTATCCTTTTGCTGTTCATTAGTTCTTAAAGAAATTCCCCTGTTTTAATAACACTTCACAATATTACTGAAATAATGGAAGTACTTAAAAATGCACTGAATTAACCATGTATTTTTTTTTCCATAAGGGGAATTGTAATTTTTTACTCAACAGCCAAATACTCATTTTTGCTATCATTAGGAATGTTTTTCCAACTTGCAGCCTTTACTGGAATAACATGTTTGCATTTATTTCATGCAGAGCACGTTACTGTTTTTACTGATTCTTGCAGTACATATTCTTTAATAGTTTAACCTAATGAGTCATCTCCATTAACTCTATTTATGACTTGACTTGCCAAGGAGGAAATTGGTTTTAATCACCTGCTCTAGCACTGTTGCTTTGTTTTTCACAAAGACCAAGTCCTGTTGACAATTGTTAAACGTGATGAAAATTCTTTTCATTAGATTCTGTATTTAAAAATTACTTTTTGTGGTGTTTTTTTTTTTTGATGTAGCTTCATGTATACTGTATGCTTTGCAGCTGCATAGACTTTTCTTGTTATCTAGTTTAATGTATTTACATGTATAATTCTGTGTAATGGAAGGGAGCTTTTTTATTATTATTATTACTATTATTTTCAATTGCCTGGGTGGGAGCTGTTTGTAGAAATGCTGAGTTGTTCAGGCTCCATGCAATCACCCAGTACAGCTCTCATCTCAGAGGAAGGACTAGCTCTGGATTTAGGCCACGTTGCTGAGGAACACACAAAAGTCTTGCATTTTGAAATAAGATCGTTTTTCATGTGATAGAATAAAGTGCAATATTTTGTGATATTATAAATTCCAGAATCTTGTGCATAAGTCTTAATTGATGGATAAACCTCAGAGGGAAAGGTTATAGGGGTTGGATGTGGGAGAAAGTTTTTCTTTCTTTAATTCCTCATTGGCAATATTACTTCCAGTGAGCTGAACATTGGAATCACTGGCTTGAAGTGGCAAAACATTCTGAGGAATGGGTGAATAGTGTATAGTCAAAAAGTGTTCCACATGCTCTTATTTTTGAGTGCCTATCCAGTGCTGTTAATCACTTAAATAATTTGTGTTTAAAATACGTCTTTGCATAAATTATGATTTTGTGTAAGGGTTAAGGAAAATTATTCCAAAATTATTTATGCTTCCTGGTGAAGACTTTAGAAATCATTTTTGGAAATGAAAGTTTTTCTTAAACTAGAAAGAATTTAATGAAAGAAGAATCTATAAAAGAAAATTATTTATACGAAGGTACAGGAATGTCTTGCCTGGTTTGTCAGATAAAGTTGGTTAGGGAGATGAATTCAGTTTCCACTTCAGTGAGAACAGATAGCAACATCGGTGTGAATTATATTTTGCTGTGCACTCGGAACTTGGATAACTGTGTATTAGGTTACTGATTATAATATGCAAACCTAAGTTGATGTGGTAAGTGTTCTTTTTTTGATAAGGCATTGTTTTGATGCTGTGCCTTACTGTTACTTTGGTTACCATTCCTTAGCCCCTAGCTGAAAGGTGAGTGCATACCTCTACCCGAATTTGGAAGTGTTTGGCCACTTCTTAATATTTATGTTGATACCTTGCTTTTTGCTATTTTGTAATATTCAACCGTACAGACATACATTTTTGACAATTTATTACCATGAGTATTGCTTCATTTGGAGAAAAAGTCTAATTTCTTTAGTCTGGCATAATTGAAAGTCATGTTTCCAGAAAAACAGAAGTAACAGTTTATCAGTTAAGTTTAATATGTATATTATTTTTTATAACTACTAGTGGTTTTATTTTCAGTGTGGGAAAGGAATTGTATTTGGTACATTCTACTGTATCTCATCATAGGTGTCTTTCCAAAACTGTTAGTTTTGTGTTCTTATAGTCTATTTAAGGCTATACTAATATCTTTTAAAAAACTGAAGCATCATCTTGGCAATTTTCTATATGCTTCTGACTGCTGCTGTCAGTGGTTATTGGGGTGCAGGAACATTGCACGTGATAAACATTAAGTGCTCAAGAAAATCTTGTTTATAATACCTAGAAAAAAACAAATTTTATACTATATTGAATGTACAATGTGTATGTAATTTGAAAAAGGTATTCAGTATTTTTGTTTGGGTCTAGTTAATGTTTAAAGGAGTTGGAAAAAAGGAAATACAAATTTTAATGCTTGCATCTGAAGTAATTGGAAAGTATGGTGCTCTAGTTGCCATCATTTTTACTAAAAGCCAATTATTCAGATGAATGGGACCCTTTTGAGGTTTGTTTACATTAGTTGTGTAATATGAGAATCATGCAACAGGCTTGGAAAACTTTGTTTTGAGTTAAAGAAAAGGTAAAAAGGGTTTATAAAGGATACTATAAAGAATTGTAATTTGAAAACAGGGTATTACTCATTGTTTTAAAGGCTATTTGTAAAGATTGCTGTACCTCACTACACATCTGTTGTAGAACTGTTGCCCTCGTAACTGTATGTCACCCATTTTTCTTGTTCTTTTCCAGTTTAAGTTGTTTTCCCAGGTACCTGCTGACTTCAGAGGTTAACTGCTTCCCTATGGATTTCTCTAGTAAAAAATTAACTCTCCTTTCTCTTGCTGCTCAATTTTAACTCCCTGTAATGGGTGGTTGGGGGTTGGCTTCAGGGGAGGGGCTGAAGCAGGCTGCTACTAAACAAGACGAGTAGTCGTGGGGAGGAAAAGAAGCCCTGCGAAGAAAATTCCATTCTAAAACTCTGTTCTCATTGTAACATTCAACAATATCAGCCAGCAGTGGTTCAGCTACTCTGTCAAAACCACCTGTTGGCATTTCTTTCTCTGTTAGTTTAGGCAAATACCAGAGAACAGCTGACCAGGCTTACCTGCACTCCTTCATACTCACATGTTAAAAAAAATGTTAGGTCACATTTTGTGTGGGATAGGGCTGTATTTTCTGTTACAGGGATTCCTTCAAATAAAAGCTTTAGTAAATGTAAAAGTACATGTTTTAACAGTTAGCATGTAAGCATTTAATCACATTCTTGATATGTTCTGTCAGTTACTGTATTTTCTCTAACAGGAGATTTATCTTAAATGTGCTAATTCTGTGATAACTATGTAATAACTTCCCCATGCTGAAAACGTACAAAAATGCTGTGAATTGTGAACATAAAACAACAGAAATAATACTTATTGTAGGCATGTTGATAGGTAGCAGAGACCATAAGGCATGTTCATAGAAACATATTTATCTATAGTCTACCATTGAAATATTTTTATATGGTAAAACACCAAAGTTAAAACTACAAAACACCAAAGTTAAAGCTACAAATGGCAAGTAATAACTTTGTGGGTTTTGTTACAAAGGTCACACGAGAGTAACAACAAAACGTGGGTGTCAATTCCACCCTTCTTGCTTTTTTATTTTACTGCTAACTGAAGACCTTCAGAATTTCAAGCTAAGAAAAAAGTGGTTTATTGTGTGGAGGAATCTTAGTATATATTATAGCTTGCTCGTGCTTTTATTCTTTGCAAAGAAAACTAGTTAAATTTTAGCAAGTAGTAGAGTTTTCTAGCTCTGTACTTTAAAAAAAAAAATAAAAATCCTTTAAGTGGCTTTGTACTTGGCCCTGCCTTGTATGGCATGTTTCACTTTAGGGGGGAAAAAAAAAAACACACAAACAAACAAAAAACCCCTGAATCTTCTAGTGGCATCAGTCCTGACTTTGCATTGCAAGAATTGGAAGCCCCCCAAAGTAGGTTATGTGCAATAATTCAAAATCCAGTGCATTACTCATAGCTAAATAATATTTCTCAGCTTTTTGTGTTTTATCTGAAATCTGTTTTCACCCACATTTATGGCCATGCACATGTGCATGCACAATCCAACTGATATAAACTGGTAGCTATGGTGTCTTTCTGCCGTGCTGGTTGAGTGATTGACATCAGGGATGAAATCCCACTTTTTCCTTTTGCCTCTTGATGTCAGGGCTGAGGTGTAGTAACAGACTAATATCACATACGACCCTGTTGATTCTGCAGCTGCCTATGTGACTGATCCTAGTCCAACAGACATTAAGTGAAATCATCTATGTGACTGATCCTAGTAGGATCAAGTGAAATCAGATGATTTCACTTCATGTCGGTTGACGTTGGAGTGAAGGATCTGACAAAGTCATTGCATGTTCTTTTATAAATGAAATCTACCATAGGTTCTAGTGTCAGAAGTCCTGATTAAAGTGTTCAACAACTGCCTTTTGTAGCTGGACCTTGAATTCAACTCATGTCTTTTAGTTACAAGGCCTTATGTTTCTTCTTTTTCATCTCCACGCTAAAGCATAATCCTTCCAAAAATCTTAAGTACATTTCCTAGGTTAATACAAGTTCCCAGAGACAAAGTCACTGACTCAAGATCCTTTTGTCATACATCTTATGATAATTTCCTATACCAGCATATTTTTGCAAAACTATTGACCCTGTGCTTTCAAATGTTGGATATTGTTGCTTTAGATGTGCAGTTACAGAGGACCTTCAATTTTTGACATCCCAAAACACGTTTCAACTAAAACAAGTTTTGTGAAATTGATTTTTTTTAAACAAACAACAATAACAAAAATATGAATGCAGTTTGACATGACTAATATTCAGTGCAAAAATTCAGTTGGGATAACAGAACTGTTTCCAAAATGTGTCTGAACTTGTAAATCGCAAGTGGAAAAATTTTCAGAATCAGGTAAATTTATTTTGTATACGCTTGTTCTTAATGTGTGTATATTCATTTGATGATGGAATATACTTTAACATTCTTACAGAAAATTCATTACAACCTCTTTTTGGTGCATCATTGTTTTTCACAAGCTGTGAAATTTCTATTTCATCCTTCTGATATAAACAGTAATACCAAACTTCCTTGGAATTATCTGTGCTGGGTGTGCTTTGTTTTCCCTTAAGTGATAACTTTTGCATATTGTTTCACAGCAGGACATGGCTCATGATAGTAATGTCAGAACTTGTTTGCTGTTGGATAATTGAGCATTGATTAAATCTGGATCAATTTCACATGTTAATTGTCTATTTAGTTTAAATGCATGATATGCTGTAAGTTCTTATGCTAGTTTCAAAAACACGGCCAGTGTCTGTACTGAGACAGCAAAAATGTACCACAATTGAGTTAAGTCAAAATTTTTTTTGAACAAAGTTGAATTGGCAGATTGAATTTATATACCGTAACACATCAGAGCTTGGTTTGCAGTCAACACCATCAATTTTGAGTCATGAAGACAGATTTGACTGTATTATTAAACCACAGCCTCTAGGCAACAGTGTTGTAAGATGTCTTTATTTATAATATAAATATACTGCTGATTATTGAAGAACATTGAGTGAAGATGGATTGATTTTCAGTTGGTTACATAACTTTAATGAAACTTTAGATTGTATCTGATAAGTGAAACTTGTGATATTTAACCTTTAGCATTATGCAAAAAAAATGTACTGCATTGTAATATTGAACTTCTACATTTGATATTTATGAAAGTAGAGCAGTATATTTAACTTTATTCCTTGCACAGTTCTGTAATTAACGGGAACTTTAGAAACTTGAGATTTTTTTATTTTCATGGAATATATGGGAATGTTTTAAGTTCTAAGAATGATAGGTTGATCATGAAAACTATGTTTACTTTCAGAGAGAACAGGAAATGAGAATGGGTGATATGGGTCCTCGTGGAGCAATAAACATGGGAGGTAGGGATCTGAAGGAAAAGGCTTCTGTAATGTAAAATTTGTTTTTCTTTGGGACTGTACATGTTACTCAAGTACTATTCATTGGTGACAACTACTGGTAAAATCGAGTAAATAGTATTAGGAAATAAGAAAAAAAATCATACATTTTTATTCTAAACAGTTGTTTTTCTCTGAAAAGTATGTTTTGAAAATTGGTAAGAGAAAGAAAATGATCTTAAAGTTAAGAGAAACCATTAGGCAGGGTAATGCTCTAGAAATTATATGATGCAATACAGTAATGTTCAGTTGTGAAAGTGCTCAGTGTTCTTCTGGAGGGACTACATGATCAGAAAAGTTGGGACTGTAAGTGTAAGCAGTGAAATGATTTACACCTTAAAATAGGTCAGTTCCTGCTGACGTACTTCACAGAAGTTTAGCAAATAAGGTGGTTGGTGTCCTGTTTGCTTACTGCAAGTCTCTATTTGCAAATATTCTCAGTTCATTTTCGTGGTTTAGAGTATTGTCACTGCTAAAAACTGCCACTGTGAAATCTAAAAAAGTATTTTCTTCATCATCAGTATTTGTTCCGTATCTGCAGACTGAAACAATTTGAAATATTACTTAATCAGAATATCTGCTTTTAAACAAGACTGAAATTAAGAATATTTAAAAAATGAAACTATTAACTATCAATATATATCTTTAGGAAGCTCCCTGATGTTCATTAAAAAAAATAATAAATTAGTATTTTGTGTATTTTAAACTTGAAAGTGTATATAAAGCTCAGTAAATGCTGCGGCATGACTTCGAGTAATGTGAATTTATAGACTGAAGTACTTTTTCAGTCCCCATTTCAAATACGTTATCCACCACTTGCATTCACTGACTGAGAAACATTCATAGCCACAAAATGGCAATAGGCTGTTCCATTTGCAGAAAATGAAGAGGCTAAAATAATTCTAACAGAAATTCTTGTAAAGATCAAATTATCTAGAAATAGTAATCTGAAGCATAAATTGCATTTCTTTGATAGCTGCATTTTTACGTATTTTTTTTACATATTGTTTCAGCGTATTCTACTTGAAAATTTCAATCTGTTAGGAGGCTTTGTAATTATTGATATTGTGGAAACTGCTAACACCAGTTTTCCAGATTCGTAGGGTATGCTTTTATTATACAGATTTAAAATATGTATTTATAGTAAAATAAGTATTTATAACAGTCAGTTTCCAGCCCCTTACTTTTCTTGTCAGGTTTTCATAGAATCACAGAAAGGTTTGGATTGGAAGGGACCTTACAGATCATCTAATTCCATCTCCCCCTGCCATGGGCAGGGACACCTCCCACTAGAAGGAAGTTTTAATGCTTAACTATGATATCCGTCATTGTTTTGGTTTGTAGGTTTCTTGCTATGACTTCAGATTTTAAACTTGTTAGAAATAAATGTGTAGCTTCAAAAGGAATTGCTGTAACAGCTAGCAGCTATTTTAAAAAGGGAGAAATAACCCGTACAGAATAGGTAAAGTGTATAGTTTTACAGTAGCTGGATTTTAGGAAAACTCTGCATAGAGACTTTTTTTCCAGACCATTAGCAACCCTACCACCAAAAAACCCCAACCACCCAAACTCAAAACAAATGAATAATTACAAAGCAAAACAAAGCAACCTTCGAATAATGGATGTTTAATCTCTGATCTTAACTTCCTTCCTCACGTAACATTTCTGTTGGACCTGTAACTTAATTTTAACTGGTCTTTCCATGTGCCACTTAAACCTTTTCATAATGTGGGACAGTGGCGAACTGGAGTATCTTTAGTAATGGAAAAACCTACATGATAGTGTTATTAGAAAGCAAGATACCTCTGAGATGGGTTTAACTAGTGTTGGGTTGATGTGTGCAGGACCACTCAGTTTTACATCATCTGCAGCAAACAAGTTCTGAGAGGCTCTGTAAAGCCACAGCACAGCACTTAACTAGATCTGCAGTGATGGGTGTAGTTAATAAATCTCTCTCTAACCTGCAAAAAATAGCTTTTTTGGGAACTATTTCTGCATTGCTGAGGGCTATTGACTGTGACTTATTGCCAGCTGTGCCAAACCTTGGCACATCTGAAGATCAAGGTGCTCTAACAGCCTCTACTGAACTTGTGCAGGACCCTGCTCTCTCCCTGTATTTATACTCCCAGCCTTCCTTCTGACAGAACTTACAGCTTGAAAATGGCTTAATAGTGCAGTGAGGCTTACTGTTATAACACTATTGTGAACTTGATGTCACCCTGGAAGAGGTATGGATATGTTTGTGTGGTATAGAGGGTAAAAACACTGTTGCAGTTGAAGGCTAGTGAACATCACCTACATATGTAGCTGGCTGGCTAAGTTTAATTAGCAGGCTGGTAAGCCATAAAAGGTAATTGAGCATTGACTGTCTCTAGTCATTTTTCACTACCAGCACTGAGTACTGCCAACATGACAGTCATATTAGGGCACTTCTAGCCTTTGAATATAGACGTTTCTCCTTATTTTAGCAATTTAGATTCCTTTTCCTTCCATGTGAGGTCCTTGAATGGTTGATGCTGAAAAATAGTTTTATTGGCTATTCAGCTATAATTTTGTCTTGTATTACAGCACAATCTTTTACTTGCTAAATGAACTGTTCACATTTGTGGGTAGTTAACGATCTGGGTTGAATATGCTGGTATTTTGGCTCCATGTTGTAGGGAGAGGTCTTGATGTATTTAGGACTAAGCTCAGGCAAGTACTGCTTTTTAAAATACTTTTCCCTATTGCTTCTAATAAACTTGTGCAGCACTTTCTGCAGCACTTTCTGATATAAGTGTATGATAGAGAGTCTAAGTTTATGATTTTAGCAGCAGTATCTTGATGTAGTGATCTCAGTGACTGCTGCGATGGGTGCTCAGTGCTGGTAATACAGCTGCAGTTTTGCGTAAGTGCAGATAATCCTGGTACTGTGTTTGTGCTCAGTGACCAGCTTACAGTGGTGGACATGTATATACTTTACTGAAGAAGTTATGAACAGAGGTGAGAGGCTGATTTTTGAAATAAAATGACAATTTTTTTTTAGTCTGGCAAACACGTCTGATCTCTTGATTTATTTTTTTTATGTATGCATTATCATGACTTGAAATATACTCTAGATTCCAAAGGCATGATTTCTTTTATTATCAAATTTCAGATGCGCACTTCTGGTTGAAGAGTGTGCATAACCATTGTGGGGATAAAAGAGTGCATCGCCACCAGTCTTAAAACCAGTCTTAAAGATTGACATCTCATAGTAGCAGGCATAAATGATTTATATAATCAGACTTTTTCTTACAGCATGAAAAAACGTTTTGAATGCAGTTCACTTAAGTGTGTTAGTGGGTGCTGGCAGTGGTGGTTTCTAGCTCAGTGTTGTGACCAAATGACCTCTCCAGAAGAGCCAAAAAGGTTTTTAAGCTTTTCTGCTCCCTCCTCCAGCGAATCAGAATTTTCAAGGAATTTTATCTGTGACTTTAAATTCCAGCAAAACTTCCTTTATTTCTGGTACTTTTACTATAATAACATGCATTTAAATGCAAGATTTCTTTATATCATGTTACAAATATTTCATTATAAAGTTGAGTGCCACCATTGATATCACTTTTATATGGTATTGCAGTGTATTAGTCTAGCATCAGCATGTAACATTAATACTGGTAGAACAGTTCTTGTATATTTACTGTTAAAATCCTGAAAGGGCCGAGTTGCCTTACAGCTATTAATTACTGCAAAATCACTTGAGATTTTTTCTAATTTGTGGTGTGTATAGTGCATATGTATGTGCTATATGAACAGTTAAATTCCTGCACAGAAACAGTACAGCTATATTTAGCTGCAAAGTTCAGGCTTCTCAACTATGGAAGGCAGATTATGCAATGTGATAACAGGGAGTAATTAATCTGTTTAAAAGCAGATGATTGAGGTAAATGTACAGTCTCAAAGAATATATATCTTTTATATTTCAAGTATTGGAAGTCTTGTACATTTGGCTTTTTAAATATTGTAAATTGTTTGTTTATTCTTGTAAAATTCAGATAGGACAGCTCTAAGTATAGATTGTTTTGCATAGATGCGTTTAGCCCAGCACCTGCTGGTAACCAAGGCCCTCCTCCAATGATGGGTATGAATATGAACAACAGAGGAACTTTACCTGGCCCTGCAATGGGTCCTGGTCCTTCCATGGGACCAGAAGGAGCTGCAAATATGGGAACACCAATGATGCCAGATAATGGAACAGTGGTAACGTATCACAAATTTAATTCCTTTGAATAGATGTCATGTCTCATGGCACATATTCGTTACCAAAGATATTTTCACACTGAATAAGAGCATGCTAAATGGTTTTGAGTCTGTTAAAAGTAATTGATAAGACTTGTCCATGAACAACACGCAGAGAAAACCACTATTTGGTCTTAGAAGACCATTATGAAAATCCCACTTCCAGAAGGGTGACTTCTTTGTTCCATAACCAGACTTTTAGAATTGGGATTAGGTTTTATATTATTCATGGTAAAACTTTTCACATGTAACCTGTCTTGAAAAACTTGCTGATAACTTCTCAAAAGTGTTTTCTTTTTAAGAGGAAACCACATACCGGAGTAATCTGTAAACTTTAACGTTTGCTATTTTTTTGTTTTATGAAACTAAATCATATGTATTAGTTTGATTTTCCATAATCAGATGAAAAATTAAATGTTGGAAGTTATGCATAGTGTGAAGATATCTTTGTGTAAACTAGATTTTTTTTAAAGTGACTTCAGTGTTTTTGTACTACTTTTCTAATGGTATTGAAAAAACAAGATTGACAGTAAACACTTACAGAATAGGTATGTCAACAGCTGTTAGTCATAACTGTCATGTCAACACGGGAAAATAGTCTTGCCCAGTTGCCAAGGGTACTAGGAATGAATGTAGGGTATACATCTGGAATTTTTTTATCAATAGAGGATATGCTATTGGGCTCCAATTAAAACACTGGCCATTTTTGCTCTGTTCTTACAGCCAGTCATTTTTCCTAGCTGTAATGTCTTTTGTAGAGAAACAATTATAGCATTTTAAACCTGAAATTTATGTATGTTTAAGTATTCTTTTGTAAGCAGATGTTCTGGCAGTGGTGTGATATAAAGGAGTATGAGGTATAAGCAGTGATTCCATTATAGTTTTATTGGAACACTGAGGCACTTTGTAGCTGTAAATTTTATCTATGCCTTCTCAATAGCATCAGTCTCTGAGCTATTCTATAAAGAAATTTTGACAAAATCCTTTGTTCCTTAAAGGAAAATACGATTTTGATTAAGTGCTAAATGCAGAATGAGTCCGGTCTTCACCAGTGCAAGAAGACGACCTTATTTCATGTCATAGTGACCAGCTCATTTGATTGTGTGACTTCTCACAAGGATGGGGATGTGTCCGCTCAAAACTGGTGTTACTGACTGGTCACCTCTGGAACATACTTTTGTGATTTTATAGACACTGAAAAAAGAGGTGTGTGTGTGTAGGGGGGAAAGCATGCTGTCTTGATATCATGATATCAATCTCAAATTGTTTTTCTACAAAAAGTCATTCCAGTTATGGAAATGTAGAGAATGGAATCTACTGACACTTCAAAATGTGCTTTTTAAAAACAAAAATTTAACTTGCATTTTCTTCTGCACACCACTAAAGGGATGAATTAATTGCTTCTCTTTTTTCATTTTGTAGTTTCAAGGTTTTTAATTTGGGGGCAGGCCCCTACAGAAAGGCATGCCCTTCTTGTGTTTTTGTTGCTGCTAGAAAGACACTTCAAAGAGTCTGTGAGGGCTGTCTACTGAAACACAGTTAATTTCCATTTCTGTTAAGAGAAATGGAGAATACAACTTACAGACCAGAAAGGTGGTTTTCATCTTTTAAAAATTAAGCGTTTTTATAAATTATATAGGGAAAATTGGAGTAAACTGCTTTTTTTGTTCTAGTTTTACTGCCATATTTTGAAATATATGTGAACATAATGTTTTTAAAATAGCTTTGTTTTCCTCACAGCTTATTGTAGGTAGTTTACTACCTACTGGATAGAGGAGTCTTGTTGGAAAGAGTTGTTTTTGTCCAAAAGTTAAATGGTAAAATTTAACAGGAGTATGCGATGAGCTATTTTTTAAAGTTCATATCCATCACTAGCAAGCTGTAAGCATTTAAGACACTTAAAAAATACGTATTTCTAACCAGTGCTGCAGATTTTAAGGTTCTTTGAGGGCAGTAGTAGATCTTTATACAGCTGTTGAATAACTGTTTTTCTTGTACAATGTGAACTTTTAAATAAGCACACACACACACACATATATATATATAAACATAAACCATGTTCTAAATTCTATAGAACTTTATATAGATATAATACTGCTTTTAAATAAAAATATATGCATATATAGTTATGAATTAGGTGACTTCTGGAACTCTTGAGCTCTACTACTATTCCTGAAGTTAGACTTCTGAAAAACTATTCTGATTCAGGCATATAAATAGCGAGACAGTCTTTAATGTGCCTTTTCAACTCTGGATACCTGGGCAGTTACGTAGCGCTCTGCTCAGAAGGAATTTCTACTGAAAGTAACTGTCCTCAACAGCTGAAGGATGAGTTATTTAAAGATCTGCTTGTACCATACATCCATGCTTTTAATGATTTAACTTATGTTGAGGTAATGTTTTAAATTTCATTGTGTAGGGTTCTGTTTTTAGACACACAAATGCTGAATTATTAAGTATTCAGATGTATGTTTTCAGTTTTGAGTCTGAATTGTTAATAGTCAAGACTGTTTAAGCACATACACCTTAATGTTGAGTATGGAAATAAGGAACATGTGCAACATTAACTGGATTTTCATCTTCTATTGATGCTTCAGGTTAAATTTCACTTTTAAACTAAGCATAGTCCAACTATGCATTGTATCACTAGTTACACTAGTTTATTTGAATTGGGATTTAAAAGTCTGTTTAAAGATCCCTGAAGTGCCATACAAAAGGCTGACACCAGGTAGTATGGACTGAAATGCATTTAATCTACACGTTTGTGGAAATGTAAGCCTTCAGGTTATTTCACTGTTAAAAGAATAAACCTGCAGTCTCTAGAAATACAAAAGCTCAACTTTTTTTCTAGTTTGACAATATTTCTGTGTCTAACTCCTTTAACAGAGAAGCATTGTAGTTGGTATGTTAGGACTCGGGTATGAAATCACTGTTTGCTCTTCTGTTACGTAGAGAATATGTATTGTTCAGATGTGCTTGAAAGGATGAAGTTACATTCAGCACCAGAGTTGGTTTGCATACTTAAATTTCTAATTTTTCATTTACTTTACAAAGTTGGAGGGTAGCATTAGCAGTCTTTAATTTCCAGCTCCTTTTTGATAATAACTAATTGAATTGCTCCTTTCTTCCCCTCTATGTGTGATCCTGATTCTGCTGGACTATCTGCTGACCTTCCTGCCAACATCACTTGTGGGTTTTGTTGTAACTTACATTTGGCACGTTCCAAATGGACTTGTATTAGCATAATGAGAGATTCCCTCAAGGAGGTCCATCACAGATGGGTTCACCTCTGGTTAGTAGAACGGGCTCTGAAACTCCTCAGCCGCCAATGAGTGGTGTAGGTGCCGTGAGTGGTGGACCTGGTGGCTTTGGTAGAGGAAACCCAGGGGGCAACTTTGAAGGACCTAACAAGCGTCGCAGATACTAAAACTTATTTCATTCCTTACTGTTAAGAAATTCCGGTAAAAATATACGGTGATATGCCTTTATAATTTTAGCTGTTATCTGGAAACGGTTTTATTGTTATTGTAGTCTTTAAAACGGTTTCTTTTGTAAAACTTTTTTGTATTCAGTCATAGGCTTTGTAGTATAGAGCAGAAATGATGCAGATCATTATGTAAGGCAATGTGTTTGTGACTAGCAAAATACAATGTGTGACTATGCTGTAAAACATGCAGTTATCTGATTACAATAAAATATAAAAATCACTTGAAAGGATTTTGGGAATGTTATTACTAATACTGGGTGAGAATAATTTTATGCTTAATTATAAGTGGCATTTTCTTAGTATGTAGCTTCTACTGTGTGTCAAAAAAATCTATTAATAGTGAACGTATTCAGCTAGAAGTGCATGTTGCAGTACATACTATGAGAACTTACATTGCAACTGCTTACCTTTGCTTCAACTTTTAGAGCATCAAGTTTTATACAAAGTGTTTTCTTAAGGACACTGTGTCCTCTTTTGTTTCAGTCTCCCTCTGCAAACTTAGTCACAGCAGACTTACAGTGTATCTGTCATTCAAATCACTGAAAAAAATAACTTTGGAGGAAAGAAAAACTAAACGAAAAACATAAAACCTCTGGAAAAGGAATCTGTATGTTTACTTTATTCATGATGGTATGAATGAATTTACCTAAACTATACTTGTGCAGAAGAAAAATTGTTGTGACATGAGTGTGTTGTACTGATTGTTAAAGTATCCTGTCATCGAAGGGAGGAAACACTTGTTCAAGCTGGTTTAAAGCCTTCCACTGATGTACGATGCATTATTATAGATATATATTTCCCCCACTGGTTGCATTGAAACAAATCTGTTATCATCAATTAACTGTTTAATTCAGAGGCAAATAGGGGTTTTCTAGTTAAAATGGTTGTTTGCTTATAGCAGAGGATTCATATGCATCTAGAAGGACTTGCACATAAGTATTCTTGAAAAATGTTTTGCAGAATGATAAATTTGGAAAATATCCATTCCCAACACAACACACACTAGTTTTGCAGAATGAGTATTGAGATTGGAACTAATGATAAAGCTGCTAAGAAGCTTCTTATGTTCAGATTTCAGCAGTCATGGAAGATGATGGAAAAGGCCTATTGGTTCTATTCCTGTAATGGCAAGAAAGTAGGGATATGTTTGGTTACTATGGCTTTTTTTTTCCTGTGAAAGTGTTTTGTTTTGCATCTGTTCTTACGTTTTCTCAAGTAGAAATAATTAAAATTTATATGCATGAATAGTGATACTAAATTGCTTCAGAACTGATTTAAGATAACATTGTGCCCTAATTATATTGGAATGGTATGTATGTAGCTCAAAGCATGGGATGCAAGCAGCAGAGAGCATGTATGTGTTACTCTTTAATATAGCAGTGATGGTCTTGGTGAATTTAACTGTGAGTAAATGAGTAAAATTAAAAAAAAAAAAAAAAGGCATTGCTAACATTTTGGAAGAATACTGTTTGAATTGCCGATGTTGTATGGCCAAAGGTAATGCGAGATTGTTTTCTTAGAATTCAAGAGTTACCATATGAATAAGTCCTCACTTGTGACATCTCTAATTACTAAACATTTTCTTCTTGACTATCTTTAATACTGCCTTTTTTGCTCGGAGATGCATGCCACGTTATGCAATAGCGAGTTAGGTTTAAAGTCTGACATACTGTTCCCTCCTTGATACACGTATCACGTTACAGCACTCATTCTTCCAGAAAAAACACCTGCAACTGCTTTTCTTGAGCATACTGGTCCTGGAAATCTAACATTTGGGAAAATTGCTGCTTTTTCACTAGGTATAAATTAGTATTTAGAGCAATTACTTAAGATTTCTGCTTTCATGTTCTGCATTCAGTTGAAAATGCAGTTTACATTAGTGTGTATTAAGGTGTGTAAATACTATTTTGTCCCATCTTTTCAGGCCTTGTTTTGAACATAGCATTTTTATGGGGATTGAGAAAGATAGGTGAGGTTATTAATTCCAAACTGCAAAGCTGTGAGGGGAACATGTTTTAAACAATGTAACCTGAACTAGGTTCAGGAGGCTTGTTCCTTTTTTTTTTTTTTCCCCAAGGAGAAGGCTGTGTCACTTGGCCCTTTTGGCCAACTCCCGTGTATTCAGGTAGATAAGCTAGTATCTCTGTAGTATCTAAATGTGTTTCAGAAGTTCATTAAGCATACCTAATCTGCGAGAAGTGCTTCCTTCTTCCCCAGCCAGCCTCAGACTGTCTTAAGTGCATATGTTTGCACTGCATTTTTTTTTTTTTTGCTAACAAACCAAGCTATGTATTTACTTGAAAGTTCCTGTATACTTTAAGTGTAACACTGGTGATCTTCACTCCATACTTAATAGCCACCATCAATATTAAAACTTTTGGTCATAAATGGCTCTGCTGCATGCTAGAATGCATGTTTATCTGCTGTCCTTACTACAGAAAATCATCTAGTCTTTAAATATCCATGTAACAAGCCTTTAAGTCTGGAAAGAAATATAGAAATGTTGAATTTGGATGCACTTTAAACATTTTATGAATTACTTTTGTAGCTAATGACAGGCTGCTAAGTTCTGCTCTGAATAAAATTTTTCTTAGGACTGTCTGGCCATGTTGATTGTATGCAGCTCAATGGTAAAGGCAGTGCTTTTCATTTTGCCATATGTGGTAGTAACTGGCTAGCTCTTCAGCAAACAATTTTGTTAAAAAAGGATTGGTCCTAATTAAATTGTTAAAAATGGTAGGGAGATATGGCCGACCAGTGTTTTTGCTTGAAGATACAGCCCATATGCTGGAAGTGATTTATTTTTCTTGTTCCTCATCAAGCTTAGTAGTAGCTTATCAGCTTTTCTTGTTCCTCATCAAGCTTAGTAGTAGTTTATCAGCTTTTCTGTGCACACATATACTGAAGTTCTGAACTCTTACCATTTTTGCTGGGGCAGTGCAAATGATCTTGCAAAGGATATGAGATTGTAATGGAATTACTTCTGGTATTTTCTGAGTTTTTAGATTATTCTTGAAATCTTGATATAAATTGCTTAATTTTTTTATGAGATACAACTTCAGTACTTGAATATAGTAAAGCTTAAATATTTGTATTACTATTCCATATAAGTAAAAAGCAAAGCTGACCTTAAGTTGTTTATTGTCTACATCTATATTTTATCCAGTTCAATCTAAAGATACACCAGACTGGTGACTCCTATTAGAAAAGGGGTTATAACAGATGGCAAAGACACAATATAAAATGAATATTATATGAACTTAATTTTAACCATGCTCAACAGGATTTTGTAGTCTGCACTCATTGAGATCCATAGTATATTGTCATAGGTTAAAATTTATACCAAACTCATTGTTCCCTCTTTAGTGTCTTTTCTCAAAGTTTAAAGAAAAATTACGTATTCTTTTAACAAATGATGACACAAAAATGCATCAACTCCATGAAGTACTGATTGATAAACAGTTGCAATATGCCTAGAGATAACTTGGCCCAAAAAATGATGAAGTAATTGATCTAAAAGAACATTCTTAAGTAAAAAATAAAACCACAACAGCCTTACATTTTGATGTGAGATGCTCAGCAAATAAATGGTGTGCTCTGAAGGCATGAAGGTCATTTTACTTAAGCATATTGAGGGAACAAATTTTTTTGGCATACAATTTCCTATGAAGAAAAAATGTATATTAGATAAGTCTTTTCTCCAATTAATATTCAGCAATGGAGCTATTAAAATAGCAGGGAAGGCCAGGTGGTGACTAATAGGGTCAATTTCCATTGGGCCATAGGTGTGGATGGATGCTCAGCGCCATTCCTAGGCGTGGAGTGGTGCCAATCCATACGTAATCTCACACAGCCTGCATCCAGAGTGTCTCGTTAGCTCATGCTTTGGGCTAGGACTGGGGGACTTGATAGCATATTTTCCAAATGCTCTTTAACTGTTTCCTTAGGTGCCCTGAATTTATTGATTTGGGCACTGTGCTGCCATTAACGTGAAAAATTATTTTGGGATTTGGTGCTTTCCTTGGGGTGTTAGCTTTGCTCTAACATGAGGGAGTATCAGTCCAACCTGCCTCATCCATCAGTAGTGGGGAGGCAGCGAGTGTGGCCTGGGAAAATACAGGGGTCGGACATTGCTCTGTTAAGTTGTTGGTTATTTCTTTAATGCTCTTTTGGCAGCAAACACAGGACTGCCTCATCCCCAAAGTATTTGTTTTCATTAAAATCAATTTGATGAAATGTGAGAATTCAATAACAGTAGAATGATTGAGTTGCATTACTTAGTCATGTATAATGTTTTTTTCCCATAGGATTGCCTTTTTGCTGCCTTTTAGGATACACCATAAAATATACTTAGGTGGCCTCTCAGTTTGGCCTTTTGCTGAAGAAATTTGTTGTGTAAATTTGTATTTTTTCCCCGTAGAATGTTTTTAAAATCATAGCTGAAGACTTTTTTTTCTAAAAATTTAAGTTGTAGGATAGACTGAATATCCAATTTTCACAAAACAATACTTTCATCTTAAATACACATGAAACAAGCCTTCTGTGTGTTCATTTTTCATGGGATAGATTTAATAGGTCTTTTCCATCTTGAACTTCCTTAAGCTGTGATTAATTGAAATTTGGAGGTATTCATATTAATTACTTTAGCCTGATGTCTAAAGGTGGCAGGAGGATGACTTTCTTCAGAAAAGCAATTAACAGCAACCTTTTTTTCTCATTGAAGGAAAAAAAAAAAAGAAAAATCGTTTGGAGATAAAAACAGCATACATATTGGTAAAATAATTTAAAAAACTGCTATCATATAATGATTTTTATGCCCATATTGCATTAACAGGGAAAAAATAAAGCTTTATGAACCTGAGTAAAAAAAATCTGAGTAAAATCGTGCTGGTTTGTATGTAGTCCCTTAAATAGGGGACAAAATGCCCGTAATAAGAGGTATGAGATTGAAAAGGAACTTCACTGTGTTACTGCATCCAGGTGTTGATGATTTCTATCACTTTGTGTTGGTAAACGGTTTGTCTAGAGCTTCTATTGTTTGTAGTTCTTCTAGTGTGCTTTTTTATATCTAATTTCTGTAGAGTAAAACATAGCTGTATAATTTGAATTTACATGCTAAATGTATGTGAGACATAAAGTGCTTGACTTAAGAACAGTGAGAATAAAGATGTTGTCCTTGCCATTGATTTCTCAGTAAAAAAAAAAAAAGATTGCACACAACCTTGAACAGGAGTAAGTGTGAAGTCTTGTATGTAAGTTGAAAACAGGGGAAGGGGGGAATAAAGAAACATAAAAATAGGAGAATTGTGGTTTACTTTTGTATCTTCACTAGATATACAACAGTAACTTGAAATCTTGTTCTACATGAAAATCACAAGCTCATGGTAACGGAAAACAAAGAAATACCAGTTACACTAGTGTTTTTCATTTTTTAAACCTCGAATTTAGCATTTTGCAGACCGCCAAGGAAAATCAGAAGAATTGAAATGAATTAATAAATGGATTTTTTTTAAATACTCATGAGTTACAGGGATGGTCATTGCAATAGGCTATGTTCTGTGTTACTCTTGCAAAGTTCTTCTGTAGGACTTGAATTTTGTCTGGTTACAGCAACTGCCTACAGTGCACAAGCCTCATGGTTTTGTAAGTATGAAACAGCTGATTTTAGAATGGTTAGCTTCTGGGAATCCAAACTTACACTTAGGTATTATAGCCAGAGAAGCAGCAAACAGTGTAAGGGGAAAGAATACTGAGTATTTCCTGGTGTTTATGGAATAGAATTAGGGTATTCTCCTCAGTTTCTTTAGCCCTAATTTCACTGTAATAATTTCTGCGGAAGGGACAGTAGTTTTAGTGAACATTTTTGGGAAAAAATGGTTTTCTTTAAATGACCACATACTGTTAAGGTGGAAATAGGAAACATAATCAGTCTCAAGATGCAGAAACCACAAGCATTTATTATAATTCCTTTGCAGATGATTGTTCTTCGTGTTTTTGGCATTTTAACGTGCTTCCTTGTTTTTTTAAGCTCCAGTATGGATACTGCTGTTCCTCCATTATTTGCTGTAAAAGGATTTATTCTGCAGTGCTGTTGCTAAGCTTAAATATTTGATCTAGTGTAAAATTCCAGAAAAACCTTGTGTAAACCAGTTATTGCAGTACTGCAAAGTGTAGTCTGAACTACCAGCTGGAAGTGGTCTTCTAAGCTGCTTACAAATGTTTTACATATTTGTATGCTGTTGGGAAATCACCAACAAATCTGAAATCTATGTACATTTTAAAAAACGGTAATTCAATACAATTGCTGCAGGTAGGAATAGCCATTTGCCCTCCTTGCTGCTTGGTCCTGCTGCTTGCCTGCTTTGTGCCACCCTTGCATCTCTGTGCCCCATGCTTGGTGCAGTGAGTAGGATAAAGAGAAATCCCAACTGTAGGACTGATTCTGCTCATCTCATGTGGAGGGAAAGATCAGCAAGGAGAGGGCAGTAGAACAAGATGCTCCAGAACTGTGGACACAGGTTAGTTTGTGCTGTACCTGCAGAGAATATAGAAAATATAGTTTTATGTATGTCTTCATTAAGTGAGATTGGATACTTTTTCAGTACTTCTAGGAAATATATAGCTTAGAAATAGGTAAGAAATGTATTTAGGGTTTCAGATCTCTTGAGTGGCATCATTCCATTTTACATTCTTAGTGATAGTTGACCTAAGAGGGCCAATATTTGAAATAATGAAGAATCAATTTACCACTAAAATGTTGAGCCAGATTCAGTGAGCTTGGCCTGTCTGTTCACTTCCTGCAGTTTCCAGAAAGCTATATGCAAGTCAATAAAAAATGAAAAAGTGTTCTTCGTGCTTTCTCCAGGAAAGATGATATGTATGGTTTTGGAGAAGCAAAACTATTCCAATATATTTTTTCTTTGAAGAAAACATACTCTGCAATTAGAAAGATGGAAAACACTGTCTTTTAAAAGGCTGACATTCTTCATTCTTTGATAACAATAGCACTGCATTGTTTCAAATATTCCTGTAAGCACTTTTAAGTGATGAAGGATGAAAGGTAAGCTGCAGCTCCAGTTTCAATCAACTTTGAATAATAAAAAGTCTTTCCCGGAAAGCACAGGAAGAAAAGTGCAATAATGAAACAGCAGTTCATCTCATGTTTTGTGCCAATGTAGAATATTTTGCTTCTAGGACTCTCAGCATGATACTGGTCTGAAATGATGAACCAGGGCTGTGCCACGTAATGCAAAAGTTGTTTTTGACTTAATCTGTGACAAATGCAATTACTACATTTCCAAAACTGAAAATTCAGAGTTCTGAAATAAATTGTTTAAAAAGAAGAAGGGGAAAAAAACAAACAAACAAAAACACAACACTTACATATTGAATCACATGTCTATAAGTGAAAATTGTCAACTTGGCAGTTGAGATGTCCATGTCTTTAGAGCTATTTAGTATATGTGCCAGTTTCTTGTTGCCATGTTATGCTTTCCATGCAGCTTTTGTAGTACCATTTAATGCATGTTTCAGCATCATTAATTCTCGCATCTCAGTTGTGTATGGTTTCATCTTGTGTTCACGCTGCTGAATGCAAATGCCTGTAGAAGGGGGGTACTAGAGCATTTGTTTACTGTGATGTAACTATTGTTTAGTAGTTTTTCATTGCTGAGCTTGCTTTATTTTGTGTTCACTTTCCATGTTTTGTGCAAAATATGCTTTTTCTATTGCATATGAGGGAAAAACGTATCAAGTCATTTAACTGTGTTTATTAAGTGTGTGTGTGTTAGCAGGTTAATTTGTAGTTATTCATAAACTGAAATCCTGAAGATGCATCTTAATGTTTCTAAAATGACTGCTGGCTCAGTAGAATAAATTCTCTTGGAATACTTTTCTGCATGATTATGTGTAGAGTTTTTATGCTTATGGGCCACATCTGTATTTATTTAAAATTAAAAAAAAATAAATCAATGTCCATAGGTCAGTTCTAAAATTACAAGTATGTGTACAAAACAGTAATTTAATCACAAATGACTTGATGTTTGCTCTAAACAGTACTGTAATGCTCCAAGTTGTATTGAATATAAAAAAGGTAATTAGTTTGAGTTACTTCATTTTTAAAGTGAAACTTAAAAAATTGTATTCAGAGTAAAAGAGTGCACAGGGGGGAGGAGGGGGGAAATAATACAAACTTGTGGAGAAATGATGCTCTTGTCTGAGTTGCTTTATATGTTACTGGCCTTGTATTTTCTACTATTTAAAGTGAGATCATTGTGCAGAACTATTTGTTATAAAGACTTATTAACAAAAAGAATTACCACTTGTCTTGCTTTACACAGTTATTAGTATTAACTCATGTTAGCATCTTTAGAATAGTTAAAGTAGAATTGGTTGGGTTAGGTGCATGTACTTTACTGCCGATGATGCCATGCAGTGTGAATATCAGAAATAGGGTAACTCAATGATGGTAGATACTGAAGACTGATACTGTGTTTTGCCTTTAAGTCCAGTTGGATAAATGCTCACCTTAAGCATTAGTTATGCTATCTTTGAAGTGAACTCTTTCATGTATCCTATTCCGGTTAACCATGAAACTGATTTTCTTAGGTGTCTGATATTTTGGGGAAATAAACACTGATTTTAAAAACTGCCTGCAACCTCAGTAATCACACTTACATCATTTGTGTCTCTACTTTATTGCTGTAGTCACAAGTTTTAAAGTGCTAATCCCTAGATTATTCTAGGGGAGGGCAAAGGTTGCTTAATTATTGAGGCCTTAGGTGGGAAAAATTATGTAGAATCTTAATATTTACAGTAAAAAAAAAAATCTTTAAAACTGCAGTGTCAAGGAAGCTGAATGGTGTATCTTTCAAGAAGGTGCAAGAGCTTTCTACTAGAGATTTTATATATTTGTGAAGTATTACACCTCTAAATCTTTCACTGCTCTGACATGGAAGACATTGTGGAGCCCAAGCCTTCGATTATATGGTGAAATATTATGGTGAATTACTTAAATATTATGGTGAAAATTCTGCGTTTTTTCCCTTCCACAAAGTTTTAGAAGTGATGTGAGGAAGTAATGTGATGTTACTGACTGTACTGTTGGGCTGAATCCTGCGTCTCTGAAGATTGTCATTGGCCTCCTCTGGGTATCATTTAGGACTCCTTTCCTTATTCTGTATTCCAGATTTTCTTTTGCTATAAAAGGTTTTAACTTTTCTTAATGATATGATCTGTATAAGACTATTCAGGGGTTGTAATACATAAACTCGATACAAATAGGTTAGAGGAAAGGGAAGATGTCAAATGCACAGGAAAAACAATTCTTCCTATCACTTGGCAAGTCATTAATCCCCTGTGCTTTGTTAGTATATGAATATCATGTGTATGATATCACGTATATGTTTTTAACCTGTTGAGTGTTTAAGAAGAGGATTAATGGTGATTCTTGAAAGGAAAAATGTAATTCTTTTAATTAAATTTAAAATTTTCTCTTGTAAACCAATACATAAGTAACAAAATACATTAGAACTTCAGTAGCCTTCCTTGTTTCATAAGCGTGTGGAAAATTCAAAATAGAAAAGAGCTCTTTGTGAATTTACACATGGGGAAAATGGTAAGAAAATGGTAACATGGAAAAGCAGGAAGACATGTTCTGGCCTCATCTTTCCGTTCGTTTCATCTAAAATTCTTCTAAAATTTTGGAAGCTATGATAGAATTTAAAGCGTTATATACGAGTCTTGGTAAGCTTTCTTTAAATTTCCTGAATGCTGTTTCAGACTTCTGCAATAAATGATACTAGTTTATTGTAAATATGTAAATAAAAAACATGCTTTAATGGACAAAATAAGTCTGGAAGCCTGTGTTTCATGAAGATACGGAGGAAAGTAATGTCAATGAGAAGTTTGCTATGTTTTCTCATATTTTTATTTTTTGCCTACATTACCTAAAAGGAACATAAATGGAAATTTATGAATGATGTATAAGGGAAGGCTGAATATATAGGCCAAAATCATGCTGGGGGGGGAAAAAAAAAGTTTAAATATGTATAACTTAATTTGATGCTTCTTCAAGTAGAGAAATAAGCTCCTGTCTAAAAATAAGTGCTGTACAATAGAGGTCCTGTTGATTACAGATTTACTCTTTGCCTTGGTTGTGGCAAGACAACAGAAATAGGGCTTTCAGGATTTCTGTTTATGATTAACAATGATGCCACAAGGATGCCCTTTAAAGTTTTCGTCATCTTCCCTGTGGCTTAGTGAGTTTCAGTCACACAGTGGCAGCTACTGTAGTCTGGGAGTTGAGTGGTGTAGTCATGATGACTGAAGTACATGAAGTTCTTCATACATGAAGTACTTCAGTCACCATTTGCTCATGCCAGCTACATTTGACTTGGCTTACACCTCTTCAGTCACTGCAATGCACTTTCAAACTTTACCTTTTATGAAGTAGAGATGCTATTTTTCCCAGTGAGGTGTAATACAAACCATTACGTTTGTACTATCAACAACACAAATCCCTTTGATAATTCAAGATGTGCCAGAGAAAAGGAATCTGGCTGATTATTGCAGTCTGTTTCTCTGATTACGTGATAAAGGTGTGAAGTCCTGGTTCTACTTTTGTCGCCAGGTGCTGAGTATCATCTTTAAACTATTTGGATATCTACATTTATTCTAGTTTACACACTTCAGTGTAAACTAAGATCACATAAAACTATATACCGTTAAGCGTAGTAGATGCTGATCAGATGTAAGAGCTTGAAATCTAAGTTGGCCTAGCATGGCAATAAAGTTTTGAGAAAGCAGGAACAAGGTCAAATGGACTAAGGGAGCTAACTACAAGCTCTTTAGTAGTTCGTCCATAAAAAACAGTAGGAGAATCTGTTAATTTTCTGAAGAAATGGATGCATCAGATAGTTACACAAGTTTGGGTTTGTGATACGAATTTCCTTGAAGAAATCACTGTTTGCTTGTGTGGAGTTTCTTTTCAAGACATAGAAAATGATGTTTATAGCGTGTTAGATGGAGATTTTGTCATTGTGTACATCAAAAGTTGGAAACAGGTAACTGAGGTATCTTCTGTGTTCCAGCCTGTGTTCATACATGTTTTCTCATTAATGTGTTTGGTATTTAGAAATTTGACTCCTGACATGCTTTTGATAACTTTTAATATGTGAAAATTACAGTATGAGCTTACATCTCGAAAACTGAGTGAACTCCATTGAGAAACATACAGTCAGTCTGTCTTTGATTCAAAATATTTTAGTTATGAATATGATGCCAACTGACCTACCCTTGTGTGTAAGCTGACAACAAAAGGAAGCTCCCCCTATTTCTTTCTTGCGTGCATTTGTTCTCGTCAAACCTGGTTTCATCATTAAAGCTTTCATACTTCATTGTTTCCAAAGTAAGAAAAGTTTAGCCAACTGGAGAGTCATTCAAGGGCCAGGGGGAGGAGTTAGTTTTAATAATATTTCTAGGACACAACGAGGTGTTCAACAGTTAAATCTATTACTCAATTACTGCTAGTATCATCCTCTTCGGTTCTCTTCACAACATATTAGCAGATGCCTCCTTAGCTGTGTCTGAGAGCTGAGGCTTACTGCTTTTTTGTTTGATTTTCACTCAGCTGTTTCATTTTGGGTAGGAACAATATCTTCAGGTAGGAGCCACCTCTGTTACCATCCTACTCTGTCTGTTGTAACAGAAAGTTGAAAAATCTTAATGTAGTATCAGCATTATGTCCAATTGTACTGTTAACAGACAAAAAAAATCAAGTTTCAGGTTTAATTTGCCAGATAATAAATCTTACTTAGCAATAGCAAGTTGAGAATCTGCTCTCTGATTTTACATAGTGTAGTTCATCATATATTCGGCCTTAAGTTTTTTTGCAGGTTCTCTGGTGTTACTGTGCATAACTGCTAGCCCTGGTTTGAGTAGTTATCTGCTTAGACCGGGCAAGTGCAGGCAAGGACTAGTTATACCATGTTGAAACAGATAAGTAAATGTCTTCATAAAAACACATTTTTATGAGATTTGGTAGTTTTATTCCACATTGGTTTGTTTTTCATAAACAGGTAAGTTACTTCAGTGGACCAAGAGATAGAACATTTGCAGAATACCCTGCAATTTGTTAATGCTCTTTTGTTATCTTTGTCCAGAAATACGGATTATATTTCCTGTGTTCCAATCTAATGTAAGATTCTAATTTTTTCCTACCAAATATGGCTGTATTACACTGGAAGGTAGAAGTAGCTGTTCTGTGTTTGTCACAATAAAGCAATCAGAAATCAAAATTGTCACTCAGCAGAATTAAAAGCATAGGAAGGAAATTCCAGGTAAAATATTTACAAGACCTTTTAATAGGACAGGAGGCCATTGGCACAGCCGGGCACCCAGGAGGCTCCCTCTGAGCACCAGGCAGCACTGCTGTGCTGGGCGGGTGACGGAGCCCTGGCACAGGCTGCCCAGAGAGGCTGTGGGGTCTCCTCCTTGGGGATCTGCAAAACCCCCTGGGCAGCCTGCTCTGTGTGTCCCCTGGTGCCACCCCTGCCCAAGCAGGGCCTCCAGAGGGCCCTGCCAACCTTAGCCATTAATTTAAATAAAGCTTTGACTTTCTTAATCTATATAAATTAATGTTAAAACCTATTAAATCATTAGCTGCTTGATTGCTTCCTTACTAGGTTTCCTTTTAATAAAGAAGTATCTCTTGCTTAGTATTGCTACGATACGTTTTCAAATGGAGTGCTTCAAAGGTGAAAGCTCTTTGAGTGAAACGTGAATTGTTTCTTGTTGTAAAGACCATACAACCACAGCCCTTCCCTTGTACCCTGGCACAGTCTTACGGCTTCGGAAGTTGTAGCCCCACAAAGATAACTAATTCTTCTCATTATTTTGGAAGAGGAAGTTAGGACACGGGCCTAACTTGGCACCTGCTGCAAAAACGACAGGTAAGGAATCTTACTGGAGGGAATGGGGAATGTTGTGTAAAGTTGTGTAATGCAGCATTGCTATAACATGTCACAGGTGAATGCTCTCTATATCAGCTAGTTTCACAAATCCTTAGTGATACTGTCTTTTTTCCTTTTTTTTAAATATTAAAGAAACTTGGATTTTGCAAAACCCAGGAAGTTTCCCTTGAAACTAGACACCTCCCTCCATTTTTTTTTTGAAAATCTAAAATATTCTTAAGCTATTGAGATCATCACATCTGAGCTGTATATAAATTCTTTTCTATAATACAAGGCTTTTGCTAATTTTCAGTGGTGTTAAAGTGTAAAATCTGAGTAAACTAGCTCCTAGGCTTTGCTTATACGCATCCTTAGTTTCTTTAAACAGCGTTTTAAAAAAGATTTGTAAATCAGGCTGAATTAACATGAATAAACTATGCATATTTCTAGAATCTCTAGATTTTTCTAAGTGGTGTTCTCATCTCAGCATATTTGTAAACTCACTTTCAGAGTGCATAGTACAATAACATCCTGACTTCTGGCTGTGTTAGAGTAGTAGAGGAATAGTGATTGTACTCAGATACCTGCTAGTTGAGCTGGTGTAACTGTCTGGTTTACAGCAGAGTTAAGTTCCAAGCTCTGTATGTAAACAGGTTGTATGTTCCTGATACTGGTTGAATTTGCTCTGAAATTCTACAACCTGACTTAAAGCAAGTTCATGAAATTTTAGCTGTAACTTCAATGCTGAGTGATAGAACTGGTTTAGATGCTAGAGTTTTCTTTGAAGTCACATCTATGCATCACTTTGTAGGGGAAAGAGATGATGAGGGTTAAAAGTTATTCCCTTGTTCCTTTCAACAGCTCTGTATTTAGTTGATTGTGATAAGGCGAGGTATGGTAAAGCGCTCAGGAGCTTTGCATCTGTTTTAAAAGGCACGTGAGTTCTGAGTGGAGAAAATGACACTATGGCTTGGGCAAACTCTTTCAAACTGCTCAACATGAACACAGTCATTGGAACTAGAAATCTGGACACCAGAAGACTTCACAGCTGCATTAATGGTGATGTGTAGGATGGCTAATTGTGAAAGTAACCTTCTGATGGGCTAGCTCTGCTGCAGATTGCTTGGCCTGACACAGGAAGGTTAGTGAGCAACACAGGGGATGAGCCAGCAATCCAAAATGTAGGGTGGAGTTGCTGTTTTATATAGGAATATTTTAATGACTGTGTATGACTATGGCCTCACAGTTAATTTTTGTTTTTGTTACAATATATATGATAGATTACTTCGTGCAGTAGGGGGTCTGTGATGTTAAGAACTTAAGCACCAAGTTCCCTTCTGCTGATCAAATCCAGAGTTCTTGGAGATCTTAGGGAATCTTTACATTTTACCAAAAAAAACACCTTCCATCTAGAAATATAATGACTCCCCAGTGAAGACTTTTTTGTAAAGTTTACTATGTCCTTATTTTGTTTTCAAATTTGGGCCTTGCTGAAGCTGCACACATGAAATCTTTGTCCTTTTTAAGATATTTTCAGACATTCATCATTGCCCAAACATGGAAGAAATAATTTGCATGAGTGCAGTTTTATTATCCAGGCAAAACAAAAATAAATCCCTGGATTACAGTATTGTTACTGGTAATGGCTTTATTATCTAGTCACCTAGACTGTAGTAGTAACTAGTAATTCTAGTAACTGTCACCACCTTTTCTTTTTGGAAATGTGATTCCAGAAAAGAAATATTAATACTTTCACATTCCTTATTCTGTGTAAGTTGCTAACTTCAGACACCCTATAATTTATAGACTGAAAATTGAGAAATAGATAAAAATGCTTTAATAGTCAAGGAAAATGAATGACTTGCTGGATCGGTTTAAGTACTATTTGTCCTTTTCTTTCTAGGAACTTAATCTTCCTGTAGAGCCTTAATTTGGTAATGCTCACTGTTTGCCTTAAATTCTTTCTTACTTCTATATTTTTGTAAGGCTGTATGTTCTTAGGGACAGAATTTTGGGAACATAAGATTGGAAAAAGTTGTATTGGATTCATCTCCTGTAGTCACAGGCAGCCACACCATGATGTCCAATTAATTACTGGTTTACTCTTGGTGTTTTTTGATGTAAATGTATGTTTCTGTCCTCAGTAGTGGCTACTCATGATAGAGGTGAGCAAGGCTTGGCCTGACTAGAGTAAAATCTAAGAGAACGAGGAGGATAAGATCGCTTGACCATTTAGAAATGTCTAGCTCTACCTTCCATTAGTACTTCAGCCAACGTTGTTATCTGTTACCTTTTGATAGGAGAACCTGAACCAAATGCAGACATGAACACAGCTCTGCGGATCGTCTCGCTCAGGTTCCCTTTGGTAGCCCCAAATACATGACCAGAAGGGATCGTGTGTTTTCCTGAGAAAAAAGCTCGGAATCAGGAGTTCTTCCTTTGTGTGATGGATGGTGGCTGTGCTACTCAGGATGTTACCTGCTGGTGCAAAGTGCCACGTGCTCCACTGCACGGGAAGTCAGAGTTTACCTATGCTGCTGTTCTGTGTTGCTAGGTAATTTTTAACGTAGATGTAAAATAAAGGGGGATGGGTTCTCTTACAATACCACCCAAAATCCTATTAATTTAAAAAAACAAACAAAGAAAAACAGCCAGTGTGTGCTCTGAGAAGGAAGCACAACAGCATGGGTATGTAAGGTAAATGTGGAACATCCTTCAGGGCCATGGGCTGCCACGGCTGTGTCTGCTTGGTAGGAACAAGGCAAGTCTGTATTGGGAAGAGGTTGTGGAGAGCACCCCGGTAAATGAAGGCATACAGCTTGAGATGGGTTGTACCGAGGAGCTGGTTTTCATTTTTCCTTTATAATGACACAATATGTGCATAGTATTGCTTTAGTGTGTGCTTGACACATCTGTTCCCTTCAGGATATGCCTTTTTGCCATGCTGTTGGCCATTTAGAGTATTTCAGATACATTTTGCCTGGCACAACACCGACATACTGAACTTTACTTTAAAGAAACACTTTATCATTCATCTGAAGGTGATTTGGAGTCTGTTCTTTGAAAATAGCGATATGTTTTGCTTCAGCATTAGCTGCCGGGGTATGTCAGGGCTAAGAGTAATCACTGTTAACTGTGGAAGTCTCTGACAGCACAGAGAGGTTGGAGGGGTCTCTGATTGTTGTGAGGATAGCATTCTGAAGAAATAGTGTGGAGGATACCTATTGCATCTAAGAAACAAACCCAAACCACTATAATACGATCACTTTTTAGTATGAGTTATGGTAAATGGGTTATTCGGTAACACTACCATATGGTCTTGCTGCTGGTTTTAGGCATGGTCTTCAAAAACAAAGATGTTTTCTGGGAGTTTGGCTAAAAACTTGTCACTAATACCAACATTTAAGTTGCCAAGAATCTGTCTCTGCTTTCTCTTCAATAAATTTGAGTAGTCAAGAAAGAGAACTTGTACGTGCTGGCTGTTACAGGAGCCGGAGGCTGCTAGGCCTCGGGGGGTTTTAGGCTTGCTGTTTGTAGACAGGGAAAAGGGAATAAAGAAAGGCTTATTAATTAGTGTTATTTTTTTTATAATATTAAAATGTAGACTGAAAAAATGGCAACTGGTAATTAGTTTCCCTTTAAGATGGGTACATGTTTTTCAGTAGCTGAATTAGTCTCACCATATGGAGGCCGTGTCACAGGGCACTACAAGCGTTGCCACTAGTACTTATAGAGACAATTCAGGCCTGGCCTCTGGGTCTGACAGTCATAGCCAACTTGTAATTGAGCAGTTAAAGGATTTTAGTAGTAGGGCTTGTAAAATTAGAGCTGTAGCTATCGAGGGTTGGCAGGCTGTGCTCTGTGCTGCCTCGGCATCTGTCTGCCCGGCCGTCATGGAGATGGCAAAGGAGTTTTAAAATGGGACGTGTAGCGAGCTGCACTGTGGGCAGGGGGAAGAGATGGAAAGGAAGTGGGGGAATTGTTGAAGTTACCAGCACTTTTTAGAGGTCTTGGACATAAATTTTACCACCTTTGTGTGTAACCTGAGCTGCAATTCTACAGCTGCATCTGATCAGGTACCTCTACTGTAGATGCTTGTGGTTGTGTTGCAATTTGCACGTGTTACTCCGACTTGCTTTTTGAGGCTGTTATCTAAGTGAATCCAGCCTAAAAGATGCAATCTGTGTGTGGCTTTTGGAAGTAATTCTTTCTGTAAGAAGTATTTTTCAATGCGCTGAGTTTTCTGATCATCAAACAGGACCTCAAGATGTCGGTAATTCTTCTAGGAAGCCCTTATCTGAGCGAACACAGAGCTCTTCATCCTGTTGTGCTGCTGTAGTCGGGGTTTTCCCAGTCCGTCTTGCTCTGTACACAGATTTCTGTAGTGCTCCTTGGCTCTGCAGCATGCTTCTGTTTCCCCAGCCCGAGCAATGGGCTGTATGTTAACCCTACCAAACACTGCAGGACTTGGGTGTTGTTTGAAATCTGAGGCATTTGTATAGAAGAGACTATTTTAGCTGGGGATAGGGGAGGGTGGAAATGTGTGTGCGTGTGTGAAAGTTGTTTTGAAGCCCAAACAACAGGGACAGGGAGCTGTTGGGTTTTATACTCTGACTTGATACATTATTTTGTGTGTGGATGCTAGAAGAAGCCACACAGAGCTCAAGATGGATACCCTGATTAACACTGTTTTGATCTTAGGCAATTTTTCTATTATATTTCAAATAATTTTAATATGAATTAATAGGAATAAAATTATACTGACTTGCTCTTTGTTCTTGTGACTGCACTTACTGCAAATGCAAGCACACCTATTACAGAAGTTTTGAAATGGCAAGTCTTAAACTTTTGCATCAATTTCTACTATTATTAGTATTAATTATGTTTTGATGAGATTTCTATGTAGTTTTGCTCCAAGATCTTAAAGTAGGACATCCTACTCCAATTTAGTTTTCACACATGGTTTTAAACCTCTTCAATGTCTGCACCACAGCAGGCTGAGGAACGTGGAGGAGACTGCACTTTACTTACCTGATCTCAGCATGACAGTGAGAGTAGTTATGTCACATTTAATTAAAGACACTGGGTTGTATGCAGGGATCCAAATTTTCTTAATGGCAATAACATGCGAAGGATGAAACCCAGCTTTGGCCTAGCATATGGCTTAGCAGAAAACAGTGGTTTGTTTGAGTATGTGTGTTTTAAAACCCTACAAGGAATGGTGACAAGACTCGGGAGCAGAATTGCACTTACTCTACATCAGGGTGAAGTATGAAATTTGGGAGCCTGTTTATGCCTGGAACCAGCTGTTTTTTAACTGCTACATGGTCAAATTCAATTTAAAATTTTAAGAATAGAGAAATCCATGGGAACAACCAAGTGGTAAGAATAGGTAGAGGATAAACATTAATGAGACTTTACCACAAAAATCCATTTATTTCCTGATATTATACATAAAGGTATTTAAAAAATGGGTATTTGAAAAGAGAAGCTACTGTTTTTCCAGTTTGTGTCATTGCTGTCTCTTTATTTTTTTAGGTTATCATTAAGATGTTAAAATGCAGATGAAGACTGGCTTTTGTAGAATCCGGCTACCTTCTGAATACAAAAGGGAATCCTAAACCGAGTTGTAGTATGAGGTATGTATTGGGATATTTGCCTTTATTCAGCCATTACTGAAATTGGGAGCCAGCTTTGCTTTCATGCTTTTGATTTTATGTAATTCTGCTTATATGCTTCAACTAATACTTGCTTTCAGATAATATATGACTATTCATTTCGTAATTCCTGTCACACGTTACCACGTTATTAAACAACTTGAAATGTACATACAGAGCATTCTGCAAACAGCTCAAAATCTGGGTACTCATAGTGCTTCTTCCAAACAAACGCCACAATGCCACATTGCTGCAGTGCTGCAGTGTCCAGGCTGCTGGATGTTATTCACAGAACCAGCCAGGTTGGAAGAGACCTCCAAGATCACCAAGTCCAACCTCCAACCTAACACTAACCAGCCCTCCACTAAACCGTATTACTGAGCTCTACATCGAAACATCTTTTAAAGGCCTCCAGGGACGTCACTGCATGCAGAATCCAGTTTGTAGATCAATACAATGTAGTTCCTGATTCTGAACAGTCTTCAGGATTAGCCAGCAGGCTTTTATCCTACAAGGCTGTGTCCATGTCCTCTGTAAAACCTGGGGTTGAGCTCAGTTCCCGAACATGCAGGTTTGTTGTGTCTACCCTAGGTGTTGGTAGTGGGACTAACGTACACCGTGCAGGTTTTAAAGGGAGGTTGGTTCAGTTCTGGAATTCCAAATTATCAGTAGCTTTTATAGAGTAAAAGTCCTGTTAAGCACTGATGGGATTTACCTGAGATTTTAGCTGTACTGATCAAGCAAGAGGAATTCGGGTTAGTTCTCATGGGTGTTCTCCATGTTTGGCCTGGTAAATGAGAGCTGTCACTGTAGTTATGTTTACAGTAAAAGAGAACTAATCAAGATATACTAAGCCCCATCAATGGATGGTGTCATTTATTGCTAATCAGAGATCCTCTCACTGATTTCCATCAGTAATTGTGTGCGAAGTAAGCAGTAAAACTTGAGTTGCTTGGGGAGTATAAATGTGACGGGACCTTTTGTTATTCTGATTTAAAAAAAAAAAAAAAAAAAAAAGCATGGGAAGGGCAACATGAGAAAAAGTCGTTCTGCAGTAACAAATCTCAAACTGGACTAGGAATTACAAAGTACTGCAAAATTGCCTCTGTAGTCTTTGCAGGCAGAAATAGTTAAAAATTTCTGCCCAAGACAGACATTTCCCATTATATTCCACAGCAGCCCTCTCCTTTTTTTCTACCTTTTACTCTATCTGCTACATCTATTTAGGTAGCACTGCTTTGTAAAGGATTTCTCCAAAGAAAAAGTTTCTTCTGTACGTGGTTCAGATGAGGCGTTGGAGCTCTGCTCCCTGGTGTTCTGGTCACCCAGTGAGGAGCCAGAGAGCTGCGTTACTGCTGCTGCTGGAGCCCTGTGGTGCTAACCTCACCTCTGCACTGAAATTGGGGCTGGATCTTCACATAATTACAGAATATCCAAGGTTGGAAGGGTGCCAAGGAGATCTTGTGACTGAACACCTTGCTCAAAGCGAGATGCCAGCTAGAGCAGGCTGCCCAGGGCCACGTCCAGGCGGCTTTTGGAGCTCCCCAAGGAGGAGACCCCACAGCCTCTCTGGGCAGCCTGTGCCAGGGCTCCGTCACCCGCCCAGCACAGCAGTGCTGCCTGGTGCTCAGAGTCACTTACTTTGGAAAAGGTCCTCATCAAGTCTGACCATCAGCCTAAGACTACTCTCACCTCTTGTCCTGTCACTGGGCACCAGCAGGAAGGCTCTTGCTCCGTGGTCATTCTGCCCTCTCATCAGCTGTTTGTACATATTGATGGGATTCCTCCCAGCCCTCTCCAGGCTGAGCAGTCCCAGCTCTCTGGATCGCCTCCCTCAGCCTGCTGACAGCTTCCTGACACAGCACACGATGCTGCTGCTGCCCTTTGCTGGGGCACAGCACATCACTGGCTCGTGTTCAGCTCCCCCAGGGCTCTTTCTGCAGAGCTGCTTTTCATACTGCTGGCCTCCAGCCTGTCTTGGTGCCTGGGGTGGTTCCTCCCCAGGGGCAGGAGCTGGCTGTTCCCTCTGCTGAACTCCATGAAGTCCTGTCAGCCCACTTCTCCAGCCTGTGACTGTGCCTCTGGATGGCAGCACAGCCCCCTCACACGCTCCTTCCAGCCCTGCATCTCCCGCACACGTGCTGTTAGGTGCATTCTGTCCCAGCATCCAGGTCATTAACAAAGATTTTGGAAATGATTGGCCTCAGTGCTGCGTTCCTGGGCCACACTGCTGGGTACTGGCCTCCAACTGGTCTTTGTTGTCCAAGTTGTTCCCTGTCATTTCTAAGACTTGTAAAAATCACAATATAACGTACACCAGGCTAAAGAAATAAGCTATAGACATTTACTCATAAAATCTAAAAAAAAAAAAAAAAAAAAGGTAATACAGGTAAAACTGTTTCTGCCATCAGAGAAGAAAAAGGAAAAAAAAAAAAAAAAAAGGAAAAAAGGAAAAAAAATCCAACCACTTATTTATGCTTTTTTTTTTTTTTTTTTTTTTCTGTCCACCTGACTTCTTGTCTTGACCAAGTGCTGTTGGGAACTCAGCCTTCTGGCTTTCCCTTAGGTATCAGACCAGCGCTGTGCAAAAGGGCTTTTTGGGAGCCTTGGCGCTTGGCAAGCTTCCTGGGTGCTTCAGACTCTGTCTGTCCCCGAGTTGCTCTCCTTCCTTCCTGCGAAGGGAAGAGAGGATGGCCAAGGCTCCCTGGAGATACAAATGTTCCTTTGACTGGCTAAATAATGAGTTCTTGTCTCAGCGGAGTGATAAAACCCTTCCCTTCTCTTTCTCCCACTATTCAGTGGTGTGAACCTGGCTGGCAGAGCCTAATGGCCTAATTAAATTGCATTAAAAACTCTGAAAAGATTAGATTAAAATGTGAGTGGCTCTCATTGTGCTTGGGGCATAGTGTGCAATGGCAAACTGAAACATGTTGCAAAAGACTCTGAGTCAGCCAAATCAGTCACTTAAAAAAGAAATAAGAACAAAATTACACCTGTTCAGTTTTATATCAGTTTTCTGATGAGCAGAATTTTGCAGAGATTAATGTTGTCTTTGTGCATTTGCCATTGCAATTCCCTTCTTCAGCTCTCAACTTCGAAACAAATTTCACACAGTTCTGTTGTGCCAGCAGAGGTACTGGGCTCTGATTTAATTCATCGTGAGGTCAAAATGTTCCATCAGTCTTCCTGCCACTGGGGTTCCTAGGATGGTGGACGGCAGCTCAGATAACCTCTGATCCTGCGATCTGGGAAAGCGTCAGCATTTCCAAGCTCTTTGTCCAACTGTACTTGCTGTAACGCATCACCCTGTAGTTTGCTATTTGAGTTTTGCTGCATGTTGATTACAAAAGTACTTTTTCAAGAATCAATTGAATCATTTCAGTGTCTAACTCTTTGGCCTGAATTATATTTATGTCCTGAAAATGTTCTTCATTGGATCAGGTTTTGATGAAAGATGCTGGCGGCCACATAGCCTCAAACTGGAGCTGCCTGCCTGCTATGCCCTGTGTACAAAATTCTGCTCTTCAAGTTGGAATTGAAAGGACCACTGGAGGTGAGAAACTAATCCATTGGAATGCGTGATGGTCGGTGTGATTTGGTGATGTTTCTTGCGTGCTAGATTAATGATCAGTCTCTTTGTGTCTGTTGTCTAATGCGTTCTTTCTCCCTCAGTGTTCTCTGGTTTTGGGCACAAGAACAGCGCTGCTATCCGATACAACAGCAATTAAAGCTGTGGCAGGGAGCTGAGCAGCAGGGATGGATCGCTCTCACCCAGGCTGTGCTCCTGCTTGCAGGCAGTGGCAGCAGCCCCAGACCGCGTTCATCTCATTTACCTCTCCCTTTTCCATGTTGGGAAAGAGGCACCAGAAGAAATCTGCTGTCTCCTTATTCAAGAAGCATTTTCCTGTATGAGAGGGAGGCAAGTTCCAGGTGCTGTGATGGCTTCAAGTTCCAGCAGAGGAGATGGGATCCAGTGTTCAGGAGAGTCAAGTACTGGGAAATGGTGTTGATAAAAGGAGTTGTGTTTGTACATGCAGTAACAGGGCTCTGAGAAAATGATGTATTGAAGTACCACTTCTTGATTAAATGATCAGTTTTGGACTAAAACCTCTTAAAGCTAGATGAAACAAATAAGAAAATATTATCAAGCACTAAAATATGACAAAAGATGGGAAAGTGTGGTTAGTCTTGTACTTGAATAAAGAACAGTAGTGGGCGTTGTATTTAAGTTGCAGTACTGAGTTTGCAATGTTGCACAGAAGCATTAGCTACCTGGAGAAAACTGTAAGCCAGCAACAGGCTAGCTGAAAACTGAGGAAATGCTCACCAATAGCAAAAATTAAAACTGGAGAAAGATTTCACCATCTATGCGGTTGAGCTTGATGTTATAATGTAAAATGCCTGCTACAATAATGTTGCCTAATGAAAAATGAAAACCAGTGACGGAAACAAACAATGAAAAATGCACTTCGATGTCATGAGGTTTTCCCATTGCACTGTAATTTAGCACTGCAGATTTTTTTCCCCTGGGATTTCTGTTTCTAATAAAACTGTTTCAAATAAACTTCCTGTTATTCATAGATCAATTTTCTGTTTCTTGACCTCAGAAAGGCAGTGAGGCAGAGACCATGAATAGAACAGAGCAGTTGCCAAGAATCTCACGGAGTTTAAAAAAGGCAAAAACTAAAATCTGATTCTGGGCACAGAGTAAGTTCAGGCAGTAGCGCAGCCTGGACATAAGACTGGAAGTGGAGCAGCTTTGCAGGAACTGGGTTTTGGGGATCCCCAAGGAGGAGACCCCACAGCCTCTCTGGGCAGCCTGTGCCAGGGCTCCGTCACCCGCCCAGCACAGCAGTGCTGCCTGGTGCTCAGAGGGAGCCTCCTGGGTGCCCGGCTGTGCCCATGGCCTCCTGTCCTGGCACTGGGCACCACTGAGCAGAGCCTGGCTCCGGCCTCTCTGCACCCTCCCGTCAGGGATTTAGGGACACGGATGAGATCCCCCTGAGCCTCCTCTTCTCCAGGCTGGGCAGCCGCAGCCCTCCCAGCCTCTGCTCACAGCAGAGATGCTCCAGTGCCTTCATCATCATTCTACAGCATCTCCCTTTCACAACATGGATGCAGCTCAGATGACTTGTGAGAAAGCCACCTCTGTCACCCACCAGCCTCCACTACCTGCGAGAGACGTCAGGACCACAAGTGCTGCTGTTGCAGCAGTGAAATATGACAAATCCAAGCCATCAGGACAATCGCCACTGCCATTCATCGTAAGGCCAGCTGCTCAGCCTTGCTGATTGATAGCAGCAAGAAAAACCACACATACTTCAGAAGTATTTCTGCACAGTGTCTACAGAAGTGATTTTTATTATAGCTACCTTCTCTTTCTCCTTTGTCCACCAAAACCTTTTACTTAGCAGTTGGATAAAAACAATGTAGTAAAGTCAGACAAGTAACAGCTTTAAACATCTTTTCATACACCTTTTACACATCTTAAATAGGGATCTAAATTTTATATCCCCAACCAAAAGAGATGGCTGCAAAATCCATCCCTCAATAAGAGCTTTATGAACTCAGGTTTTATTCCCCAGTCCTGCAGAACTCCTCCCTCCCTCCCAAACACCTCAAGGGAAGGGAGGAAAAAAAAACACACAAAAAAAATCCCCCCCCAACACCACCTTTGACAACTATTTGCTACGCCAACTCTTGGAGCAGTACTAGACATTTTTAGGTTAGACCGTACAACAGGTTCTAAATAGCATCTAAATATTATATGGACATTTGTTCACAAACCCTTTGTCCCCGTCTTCGCACAGTCCTTGAACAGCTCCAACGTTTACCACCGAGGTGTGCTGTACAGCATTCACCACGCACGCACCATACTCTGAAGCGTACAATGCAGGGATAGTGAGGAAATGGTAGCCACGTACATGACAGAGATCACTCCAACGTAAGGAAACACTTCAGAACATACCCTACCCTTATTAATCTTCCAGGATTATTTCATAATATGCTTAAAAGTTCGTTAATAGTGACGAAGAAGAAACGCAGCTACACAAAATTCCCAAGTGCTGGTAGGGACAAACCTGATTCTCAGCCAGCGCTTCTTGTGCATCTCAGGCGTCGAAACTTAGCAAAATGAGGTATCTCACGTGTCTCAGAGGCGGAGGTAACACGTCTGTTCAAAACCCAGACCTGTTAACATCTCATCAATACTGTTTGCAAAAAGACTATTTTAAATCCAAACAGAAGCGAGTACGTCGTGCTGCTGTTCTAGTTTCATAGAGCTTAATGTGACATTCCACAAAATTGAAATAGTGTGCTTCGTTACGATAATTTGGCATCTCTCATTATGAAAGTTTTAAACTTTCAAGAACCAAAAATTAAAACCTGGCTAACTGAACTTTTTCATACAAAGTCACAGTTCTTAAAAGGATACATCTGCACCATTTTGATGGTGAGCACTCAAATACATTAAAGAATTTATCCACAATAGTTTTGTGAGCAGTATAGGCACATAGTGGCATGTAAACTACCTGTGGCAACCAGAACAGCAAAGGCACAATCTGTTTTTTTTCTCCGTTTTTTTCCCCCTTTACTTTCCAAGATGTTTAATTTACAAAGAAAAATGCTCTGTACCTCATGCAGAAGTGTTAGATTTGTATAGTATAGCACAGAACCATCACAGAACTGCTGTCATCCAATAAAATGAGGCATTTAAAAAAAAAAAGATAGCAGCTCTTTGCACTCAGGAACTGAACTTCTGAACTAGAGGGCAATGTGTGTTCTCACCAGGCTGAGAACACCTGAAGCCCTCTGTACCTTCTCGTCTACAAAAAGCACTGCCCGCACACTGAAGGTAGGTTAATGAGTTTTCTGGTTTGCTGTTTGCAGCTTTTGTTTTCCCATATGCCACTTAACTAAAAACTCCCCAATTAAGATGCCTGTAAAACTATCAGTTGCTTCTCTAATACAAAATTAGTTTTCAAGCACTGACCTAAGGAGGAATCTGACCGCAGCCCTCTGCAAACTGGGCCTATTTGGATGCCTTTCTTCATACCTGCACATGGACTTAACTGTGTGTCCGAAGGGAATCCCTCTCAGCACACCTGCTTTATCATCAGGAAGCAACATAAGGAAGAGGTTCAAACCAGAACGCAGCCCCTAGCGATTCGAGGTTAAGTCTAATGCAGTAACTTTAAAGTGTAACTTCTACCCATGGCTCTAATACATCAGTTCTGCATTTTACATAGAAACATTACAGTTAGAGTAAGTAGAAAACTGTAGTTTACAAATGGAAAAGATCCTTCTATTAAAAAACATTTTACTTAGTTACCTTAAATAGTTCTCATATGCACCATTCCACATTGTGGAAAAGCTGAAATACGCAGTCTGGACTCCACAAGTTAAAGAAAAACAGAATTGTGTGTATTGGCACAAATACTTACATCTACATCTGTACAAGGTAAAAAAAATGCTGACAACCCTGTCCCAACCAGTGTAGCACACGCAGCTGCTCTCCAACACATCCTTTCCTATATGAATGCCAACAAACGCCAGTGAGATGGGAGCTTAGTCCTAAGGGTGTGGTGCCAAAAAGTTCCAAACTGCTTTGTCAGTCTCTGAGCAGAGGAATCAGAAGTATTTCCAAAAGTGTCGGTCCACTCAACACGTCTGCAACTGTGAGGTCACTGCAACTGCACTCTGTACGCTCCTATTAGCAGCTTTACCTGGAAAAGCAAGCAAAGGATTCATACACAGATTGTTCACGTGAAGCTGTACTGAACACTTCTGCTAATGTAACAGCATGAGGAAAGGCATGTATGAGATTGCTCAGTCATGAGCAGAAGAGGAAAAAAAGGAAAAGTATGAACTAGACATGCACACACACTTTCATACGAACATGCTTATTCATAATGGATTAAAAAATTGAAGAGCACAATAAAATATTTAACAATCTAAGTCTTAGGTATGAAGATCTAGAAAATTTACTGGTCCATCTTCCATAAAAAGCCCCACTACACAGGATCTGTAACTCCTCTTGCAACGTGCAGTGGGACGACTGCCCAAACCACCTGGAAGCACACACAAAGGACACCACAGGCTGTTTAACAGCACACTGCATATTGGGGTGAATGCTTCCAAACTCTAAAGGCACACAACAAACATCTGTATGCAGATGACAACTCCCTGTAGTTGTCATTAAATTCACAGTACAGATGTAGAAAAATTTTGGTTGTACCATTAGTTTATCCCAGCGCACAAGTTCCTGATAAGAAGTGGGTTGAGAAGACAGTGGGGAGTCCTTGGTTTTACATTTGCAACACACAACCAGAAGCACTCAGACTACAGAAGAGTTAACTTGTTGTACAGCACATAGTATTTGAGAGCATTTGGTACCTTGGCAGTAGGAGCTTCTGCTAACCGTATAAAAAGCTTGTTAAGGCCTGCAGTAGGGCTGAAGGAATAAATAAAGTGACTATCCTAAAAGGAAAAAGAAAATCACCAAAATTAGTGGCAGGATATGGTTAAAAGTGCGGAGCAAACTGAAATAACAGAACATGACATTTAAACTAGGGGGTGTGTGCCTGTTTCTTTGTTTTAAAGTTGCACATGCTGCAAATAACCTTTGTCATAATTGCAGGGAAAAAAAACAGTGCACAGTGATGTGTTTAACAGGAAAAAAAACACCAAGAAATTTAAATTAATTGGTAGAAATATGAGGGAGTTCATTAAAACAAGGCAAAACAGTTATATTTAATAACAGACTCGGGTGAAAAATTGGAGAGGCCAGGGGAATTTGTGAAGGGAAGCACCTTCAGATTCAGAGTTGTTGCCTCCCTGCTCAAGCCCTCAGTCCTGAGGTCGCAGTGTCACAGGGCAGCTGAGGTTGGCGCCACCTCTGGGTCCACCTGGTCTGAGCCCTGCTCAAGCAGGGACACCCAGAGCAGGCTGCCCACAGCCATGCCCCTGGCTTTTAAGTCATAACTTTTTAAGGAATCTAATATTACAGGGTTTGCAGTTCTTTACACACACACACCAAAAAAGTTCATTTCAAAAATTAAAAAATAAGTAAACAGCAACAACAAAAACAACACACACCAACATCACCAGCCACCACCACCACCACACCTGCATCGTAACACTTGAAATCCAAATTAAGGCTCTAAAATTTCCCAGGCTGTTCCACAGACTTTACAGAGCAGTTTTACAGTCAGTTATATGGTGACTTACCAAAAATACAGGGAGCTGGAATTTGTCGTTTAAAACCACAGCTTGTACACTGCATGGTCCACAGAGCCGAGCAATGACTTCTTTACCAAAGAAATTTGAATGGAAAACAAAGAGAAGGATTCCAGATCCTAAAAGGGAAGGCAACTCAGTCACATAAGGCTGAAACAAGAGCCATTATTTAGAACAACCACATACGCTGAACTTTTGGATACAAACAGTTAGGCACCTCTATAAATGTATAAATATGTATAAATATTAAACTCCAACGGAGCACTGAAGCAATATGAAAAAAAAGCAAATATGCAAAATCCGATCTCCCTAGCACAACCCAAACACGGAACACAACTGAGCAGGTCACAAAGCCAAGGTCTTTTGGCAGCAGGACTAACTGCACGTGGCTATTACAAAGGAAAACAAAATGGATCCAGTAATTCTCAGGTACAGTTCACTTCTGTGTTTTTAGAATTATCTAAAGTGTCAGGGAATTTAATGTAGCTTGGGTTGTCTTTTTTTTTGGTAAGGACAACTGAGCTCAATTAACTACAGATTTTTAAGAACTGCACTGAAATTCATAAGCAACTGCCTTCAATACCCCCAAATGCCTCATTTTAATAATATATAATGTTTCCTAATTCTACAAAGCACACTGCATCAAAAAATGGGATATATTTTAACCAAACAAATAAAAATTGGATAGACATAACCACTCACAATCCTAGTTTTAGTAGTATTTCAATCACATCAATGCATTATTTTGAAAAAAAAAAAAAACAACAAAACAAACAACAAAAAAAAAAAAACAAACAACAAAACACACACACAAAAAAACCAAGATCAGCATCAGAAGGTATTTCCCTGATACACTCAAAAGGCAAGAAAAAATGACTCAGCTAAAAAGAGCATCAGAGATTGTTCTCTGGATTCCCGACAGAATGAAGAAGTATTCCTAAATATCTTGGGAATTTGATCTTCAGCTTGTCAAAGGGGCTCAGAGGCAAAACAGAGTTGGTTGACACCGGCTTCTTTTATTTACAGCCTTTCTAAGTTGGGTTTGGGTCACAATAGTGTCATGACTGCACACCAAGATACCAGTGTGTTAGGCACTGTATACAAAACAAGGTGATCCACTACTAGATTCTCAAAGTACTTCTACGTTAAGATGTCTAAATATTAAAGTACTCTCTTAGATTAATATTTCTAATTATTATTTGTCCTAAGGTAAACCTGTCACATAGGCAACCTCTTCCTTCAATTCATGTGTTGCATAAGCTATGTGGTGACCCAAAAAAAACCAACCAAAACCACCCACAAAAAAAAAAAGCCAAACCAAAAACCCCCAAACCCAAACCACCAACACATATACACAAAACCCACCCACAATGCATTAAAACATGTTCCTCCTCTCCCTAAAGCAGGGCTTCCTTCTTTCAACTTCCACATTCCTTAATCTGAGTATAAAGAACATCCCCAACGTAATGCACTCTATTATAATAGGTGACAAAAACAATTTCACCTAGCAGACACTTAAGACATCCTTAAAGGGCAGCTTCTCAATGCGCTATTTTACTTTTTAAAAAACAGAAAGTAGGAAACACAACAAAATCCCTACCTTCTGGGACATTTTGTGGGGGTTTATAGTTAAAGTCCGTAGAGAAGTCTGGCCCTTCGCAGAGCCGATGACACGCAATTGGGAAGACTGGCTCCAGTAAAGCAAGACGAGCTTCAAAATAGTCCCTGATGGTATCTTCTGCTACTCTTGAGAGCCTGGAAGAGCAAAGCGAGGCCTGTACATCACGCAGTAAATTACCTTACCAGACGCAGACTTGATCAGAGCCGACACAAAACAGGATTTTAGATCACCTTTCTGAATTCCCAATTTTCAGGGCTTCATTACTAACATTTACATGTAGATGAACCCCAGGTCCCAATATTGTGGGAATTGAACATTTTATCAAGAGATCTGTTTGTGAAATCCATCCATCAGGTCTCCGCTGTTCATTTTTGTGGACAAGTCCACTGCAGCAGATACCATGAACTCTCACCAGCCACGTGCTTCTTTATGTAGGAAGATGTTGCTGAAACATCAGGCACGTACCAGCTGGCTGAACAGGAACTGCTTCTCTAGCATGGCTGATCCATGGACTGCAAGTACAACACCAGGTAAATCAGACACTCTATAATTTTATTGGTCATACTGTTAGAGGAATGCAATTCCCAATTATTCCCAGCTCTATTAAAACGCCATGGAAAAAACAGCAATTAAATAGCCCCCAGGCAATAAATAAAATGGGTACTTGGGAAGGGCAGGGGCTGCTAAATTAAGCATGCAGGCTGTCCTTCAACAGAGAGACCCCATTAACCTACGGTATTTGGCACTCTGACAAGCCAGCTATCAAGTAATCCTCTTTGGAAAGCTGTTTTGACATAAATGAGGTTTAAATGCCTCTGCAAGGCAAAGGTCCCGACTCTCTGCTTTGCAGCTTTCCGAGCCATGACTCAAAGCACAGCTCCCCTCCACGCCAGCCTGAGATTATTGCCCACAGAGCCTAAAAACCTGAGGTTTTTCACTGGAAAGAAACCACCAGAACTGCCATACCAAAGCAAGCCCAGAAGCTCACCTAGCCCAGTTTCCAGAGCTATATAAATAAGGGAGATTGAACAGCAGTCTTTGAGGTACGCTGCCCTAGTTTCCAGCAATCCCATTTAGAGGCATCCAAAACCAAACCGCACCTCTCCGCAGATCCGCTTAATCCCTTCTTAATTCCCATGCAATCGTGACCACAGAATTTTGCAATGAAATCCGTAATTCAGCTTTCCTGCACAAAAATACTCCTCCGTTTCCCACTTATTAATCATTTAAATGGACAGCCTCTAGAACCTGCCTCATGTTTTTTTTTCCCCTGACAACTGAAAAAATGAAATTTTGAGCTTTCAAACTGCCCCAGGGGGAGCTGCTTCTGCTCTGTCTCTCTGACCATTTCTACTTCACCTTTTTTGCTTCATCTGTTTTTGAAAAGAGGTGAAGGGAATGGGACACGCTATTTAAGACCTTCAGGCAACATGGATTTAGATTTTATTTTCAGCTTCACTACTACTGTATTACCTTCCTTTTTGATTTAAAGGCAGCACTGAGCTGGTATTTTCAGGTAATTATGGTGAGTGCAGAAGCCCTCTCAATTCACAAGAGCTGTTTTACTCTCTGTAATACACATTATTACAGCGAAACCCCACAGACATCACTTTGCATTTACCAGTACTTCATTTCACCTGCCTTTTCACTGGCAAAATTACATGTTCAAGATCTTACAAAACAGATCATGCAGCATAGCCAAACCTGAAGATGGCAGATTTTAAATATAAAACAGTCTGGAAAGGAATCAAGCAGTGAATGAAAGAAAGATTCAATATACTGAACGGCACGTGCCAGATCACATTTGTCTGTGTGTTTGCTGTTGCATTCAAAAAGCTAACTCTTGAGAATTTATCTACTTCACCTGCCCTTGCTCACTTAATTTTTTTATGTTTGAAAATTTATTATTAGTTTTTATACTTTTAACACTTAATTAAGTTAAATGCAGTGATCTACAATACCTCAGACAAACTATGGTGCATTAAAAATACTGGTGCCACAATACTGCTTCACCCCCTCCAGTATCAAGCCGGATTTGAACAAGTTACTGCAGCAAAAAGACAGCGTTGGGAAGTATAGCTGGAGACCAGTGCCCATGGTCCAGTCCTTCCCTTCTCAGCACTGGTGGGGCCACACCTGGAGTGCTGGGTCCAGTTCTGGGCTCCCCAGTACCAGAGGGACCTGGAGAGAGCCCAAGGCAGGGCCACCAGGATGATGAAGGCGCTGGAGCTGTGAGGAGAGGCTGGGAGAGCTGGGGCTGCTCAGCCTGGAGAAGAGGAGGCTCAGGGGCATCTCATCCATGTCCCTAAATCCCTGACGGGAGGGTGCAGAGAGGCCGGAGCCAGGCTCTGCTCAGTGGTGCCCAGTGCCAGGACAGGAGGCCATGGGCACAGCCGGGCACCCAGGAGGCTCCCTCTGAGCACCAGGCAGCACTGCTGTGCTGGGCGGGTGACGGAGCCCTGGCACAGGCTGCCCAGAGAGGCTGTGGGGTCTCCTCCTTGGGGAGCTCCAAAAGCCGCCTGGACGTGGCCCTGGGCAGCCTGCTCTGGGTGTCCCTGCTTGGGCAGAGGGGGCACCAGGGGCCTCCAGGGGCCCTGCCAACCTCAACCAAACTAACTTCATAACTGAGTTCCTTTAGACATCACGGGCAAATATCCCCTAGCCTTGGAAATACACTCAGGTTTTATTGGTTTGCAATAAAATGTCTTCTACTGACTTTTTACAAAAGAATCCACAAATTTCTCTGCCTTACAGAAGGGTTCTGTAATCTCCATTGTGAACATCAGCACAACAATCGTATGGGAGCATCTGCTTATATATTTGCTTAATATTAATTTTTTACACTTGGTATTCTTAAATGGAGCATTTATAAGGTTATAAAGGAAAGACTACTACTAGCTTCATAACAGAATAAGAGTATTAGCAGTACTACAGCAAGCAGCAGTGACATTTAAGAGGCGGTTTCTGTCAAAATAGATTTAAGAAGTTAGTTGATGGGAAACGAGACCAGAGATGGAAACAGTTTTCTGTGGACTAAAAAAGAAGAGAATGACTACAAGGCACCTGATACGTTGGTCTTCTTGAATTATACATAAAAACCACAAAGAACGGAAGTCATCATAAAACAACAAAAAGACCTGCACTGAGACAGCACTCCTCTGGCACTCCTCAGGCACTCATGGCAATACTTCACCTGCTGCAGAAGCTGAGACCTTCTCTAAAGGTCACTCAAGTTTGGAGATGGCAGGTTAAGAACTTCTGCTCTGATACGCTATCAGTTAGCTAGTGGTTCTTCCAAACTGACATTCGAAGAGCTTACTCTTTCTCTCCACTTTTATTCTTGTCCCTACTTTGTATCACTGTTAATCTGTTCTGTGTATTTCACCACACACCACATACACTGCACTGCTCTTTGGCCGTTCTGTCGCATGATAAATGTTTGCATTTCCATCATTTACTGGAACAGGAGCTGTACCTACCTCTCCAGCACAGAGTTCTCGAACTCTCCGCTCACAACTGACTCTTAAGGCTCAGCAACACCCTCATTATTTCCTGTCTGCAGGGACTTCTACCACCCCCAACAAAAAATAGAAGACTGCTTTTTTATTTTTTTAAATGAATGATTTACTTTCCATGCCCTAATAAGACTTTACATTCAACTGTCCAATACTTAGCTTTTATTTTTTCTGATTACTTTTTTTCTACTCTGAGGAATCTTTCACTTCTACTAGTTCCCTTTTCCCCCTCCCCACCTTTTTACTCGGTGTTTAAGTAACTTCCTGCTACTTGTTAGCTCACACAGTTTGCATTTCACATGATTTATCAGTTAGCTTTGTGCCCAAAGCAGATGCTTTCTTTCCAGAACTCTTTCTCTTCCCCATGACTTCAAATTATGACAGGCCCAGTGTTTCCAGCTTTGACAGAACAAACTTCAAAGTACAGTTTACTCACGTTTCCAAATGACTCTTGAGCTGCTCGTATACCAGTATGTTATTGCACTGCTTAGCAAAATGAAGTGCGCTGTTCTGATGCTTTGACAAAATATTGCAGTCTGCTCCGCTCTCAATCATAAGCCGCACTATGTCAGAATTCCCTCTTTTACACGCCTGTGCAGAGAGAAGGGAAGGATGGGCAACAACAAAATCCCATTAGAACAGCGAAACACCAGAGAAAGCAGGACTGCAGAAACAAATTAAAATCCAAATTTAGTTACAATTCAGAAAACAAGTTTAAGTAGGCATCCAGGGAATGCTAGCACAAATCCTGCTAACTCAGGATCATGCCACATACATGTAAATACTTCACCTTTACCCAGGCAATACTATGCAGCTGATCCCACAGAAGTAGCAACACTCAGGGTTGCCAAAAGGATTGCTAAAAAGACAAAAAGAAGTTCTATGACAAGATTTAAGCTGCTCAAGGACAGTTACTGTAAACTGCCTTCATGCCTGAACAAACAGGCTTCTGCAGAAGCATTCAGGATGACTGATCTAACACTCCTAAACGTCCATTACTTCAGATTTCCAGTAAACGAGTGGAATTTCCCCCAAATTATTTAGCCATTTTAGACAGATACTATTTCAACTGTGTAAGTGTCCAAGCCTGATCAACATTACCTCCAGCAAGAATTTAATTTCAGGGCATCTCAACTGAAGACTGGACAAAGGTACAGGAAAAGCTAAATAAAGCCCTACTTTAAAGGACGCAAACTTACTCTTGGCAGCTTGTTTTCAAACATCTCACTCAGAATTAGCGAAAGGCACAAGAAATATAAATTTCTATCCTCACGAGGCCTTTCAGAAATGAACATCTGAAATTTGTTTAAGGCCTGAACTTTCATATCCACTTTCAATCCCTAATCTTCCATAAATAAACAAAACCGATACACCCTTCCCCCCTCCCAAAAAAAAAACAAACAAACAAGAACCCTACAACACCACAAAAATCACATATCACCTCTGAGAAAAATGAACTGCCAAGACTTCCCTCCCCCCGCTTTCAGAAGTAAGATCCAGCTCCTCAGGTTAAGAAAGAGTGACTTGATAAACACATCGGTATGTTTATCCACACATGGCTAAACTTGTTTCAGTAAGTTACAGGAAATTAAGACCCAACTCTTCATATCTGCACAGCAAATAAATACAGGGAATAAGTCACTGTAGGATGCCAATTAGGAAGTATGCACAGCTGTGTATCAAACAAGAAAAATATTGCTGAAGAAATATGAAGCTCGAAACTGAGATTCATGGAGGTAGACAAACTGCAAGGAGATTTTGGATGTAAGTGACTGAGGAAACCACAAATGTGTCACCACTTTCTTTACAGAAGATATGAACTCTCTGAGCCTTGCAGAGGTTAAGACAGAAACAATATGACGTTGTCTTGCACAGAAAACCTCTTGTAATCTCTTCTGTAAACAGCCTCCATGAAAACAGAGCAAGTTTATCAGGAAGAGGAACTTCAGCGGAATTATCCAATACAAACCAGAAAATATTAAGAGGAGCACAGGCTGTTTTAAGAGTCTTAGAATTTTCCCATTAAAACAACAGTAAATACATAAACAAATTATTTCCTTTGTGATTGGAGGAAATAAAGGTGCAGAACAGGCAGTGGGAAGGTGACTGTAAACCAGTTACTTTATTTCTGGCCAGCGATTATAAGACAGAAGTCAACATTTCACAGCAACATTCTGAAAGATTCTCCTTTGTGGAGTTTTTGATCTCCCTGCTGACAATCAGATTATCTCAGTTTAAAGACCACGTCCACGTTTCTTTGACCCAAACAGTGGAAGAGACGAGAAGCCACATCTAACACTAGGTTGATGACATCTGGATCCATGGTTTAGATATAATACCTTAAAAAAAATGGATCAAAACACTGCCTCAAGTAACTATGAGTAGTATTTGTATTTCAAATGCAGTATATGTCCCCTGACTAAATCAACTCTGCAAATGCACTTTTGTCTTCTATACTCTATTAGTTTCCCAAGTATTATTGTTAAACTGCATCAGGAAAAATATTGAATTTACCTTCATTAAAGCAGTTTCACCACTGCTCTGCTGCATGTTCACATAGGCCCCAGCTTCCAGAAGAATAGCGACCGTTGTAAGAAAATTCTTAAAAGCACAAAACAAGTAAATATAAAATATTCAGTTTTCATTTTCAAAATATAAGCATGTCACAATTGCAGTTGTTCTCTCCCATTGCTCATAAAACTCATTTTAGACTCTGGCAAATAACTAGCCATAGGCATTTCTAATTCTTACTTTTTACTTAGCTTGGTAACAGTAATCGCTTCAGGGGGAAAAAAAAGCCTGCACTGACCGCAAACCTGGAATCAAGCTTTCCTTTGGCCTCGTACCTCCTGTACCTGGAAAGCTCATGAACCAGTATGAACAACAGAGAGCACCAGGAAACATCCTTTAACTTTAATCAAGCTGGACTTTGAGAAGAGCTTAAGGTCTCCCTTTTTGGGGATCAGCTAAAGGGGCAGAAAAAAACAGATCCCACTTTTGCATGTACATAAAAGAGCCAAGAACTACAAATATGATGGAAAACAAGCCAACCTTTTCAGCTGCATGTATCAATGCAGTTGTTCCATTTTTCTGTCTGCCATTAACTTTGGCTCCTTTCCTGATCAGGACCCGCAGGAGGTCATCGTGCCCACCAGCAGCAGCAAGCATCACCAGGGTCATTCCACTCGAGTCCTGCAACAACAATCGTTGCCAAATACTTGAAGATAAATCAAAGCCGCAAAACAAAGACTGCAAGTGCATCAACAGGTTTCACAGAGATTCTCCTCCCCAGCAGAAGAATTCACACATAGATGACTGCCAGATGCTGACAAACTATCACCTCCCACTTCCCTCGCCCACAGGCCTCACACTCGGCGCTTCATAAATCTAACGAGCCGAACAAGAAGGAAAAACAGAACGAAGCAGGATGAAAAGCAGCAAGGTATGTGATGGCGGGGAAGACGGCAAGACAGTGGAAAAAAAGGAGAACCACTGGAGAAAATTCACATTGCCTTAAGCCAGTTGCTACCACAACACAGCTTTTGGATTTTATCTGAGGAAAAATACGAAGAGATTCCTGTGGGCAGCCAGTCTCCTCACCACTCCTTGCATTGTCCATCAGACACTACAATTCAAAAACCATGGGCTTGCCTCAATAGCTCATTTTGCATCTTCTTTTCTCCCACACTATGAAAGTTTTAGCATAACATATAGTCCTCAAAATGCTACATGAGTGCACAAGGTCACTGGTTAAAATCCTGATGTCAGAGATTTTAATTCTCGAAACGGAGTTGCAGTACTGTTTAACAGGAAAATAGACCCCTGAAGGAAAAACCAGTAAGCACACAGCTGACAAAAAAAATTATTCATGGGGTGAAGTTGTCCCAGTCTGCTGAACAACAAAAAAAAAACAACTTTTTTTTCCATGTATAGACATTTTACATGTTTCAGGCACTTAATCTGCCAGCTATCATCATTCCTTATACCACTTAAAATTCTATGTTTCTTATTCAGTTCAAATCCAGTAGGCAAATCCTTTGCAAATCCAGCTAGTAGGATGTTTCTATGAAACTTCACTTTTTCTTTGGATGAAATGGGAACAAATATTGAAACCTTGTATTCTGTGCTCCCTTTTCTCCCACTGTGCTTTTTCCAAGGTGAAACAGAAATCTGCTACTAGCAGGACATAGCCTTTCAAACAATCCACATTTGTACTTCCCACCCACCCCCCTCAACAGCTCTATTACAGAGCATTTACCTCTTGATCCAGATTATATTCCTCGCTTGAAGAAAGTGCCATCTTCACTGTCATATAATCCCCACTTTTGACAGCATCCCTCAGGAGTGCTAGAAAATAAAGTTAATGCAGCTATAGAATATTCCACATTGAAATGCCAGATCAGAAACATCCGTTCCTCCCAGCAACTACTCACTGCTGGATATTGGTTCTGTTGAGACATGATTCTCATCTTCTCCATCGAGATGCTTCTGGAAGTCTTCTAGTGTCAGCCATTCCAACTGCATGTCCATACCCAAACTCAGGACTTGTTGCTTGCCATCTATCACATATTTGATTTCACAGAAGAAAACAAAAAAATAAGTAACTAGTAACTTATCTGTTTCCAGATCATTCACTGCTTCAATGATCAGCAGCACAACATGCTACTTTTCATTCAAACACTCTGGAAGCCAGTGTGAAATGGTTCCAAACAACAGCAGCCACGTTACAAGCAGACACTTGAAAGAAATCTCTTAGTTGTCCTACAGCATTAGGCTGAAGGGATCAGAGATGGTGAGCGGTGTTACAGCAATAGCAGGAATACACTGGGAACACACTGATAAGCTGAGAAGTTATCAATGAGTTTTCAAAAGAAAACATTATTATAGCCAGCAGGGGAAACAAGAATTGGAGCACTGAAAGATGCAAGCAGGAATGGAAAGAGTACTAAATGCAAGTGCTCAGCTTTCTCCTAGATTTGCTTCTACGGCTCACCAGAGTTCTCCTCCATTTGACACACATCCACTACTTCTCGATCACCTTCTGCAGCAATGTAATTCCATGTTTCTGTTTCATCTCTTATGCTCCTCCTTTCCTTGTACACCTTGCTGTCCTTTGATTTTAATTCTTCTATGAATTTACATTCTAGCGAAGATTCTTCTCGTTTGCGGTTATTCTCAGAATAGTCATTTTTCTCTTCTGAAGCTACATTAAACAATTCAAATGCACTTTTGATGTCTTTAAAGCCTAGAATATTAAGACAGTTACCAAGAGTGACTACTTGAGCCACTAAAGACTATCACATAACAAAGTTTAAGTGAGTGACCAGAGTCCATTCAGAAAACTTAATCATTGCTGGAGCATAGCAGCAAGCTTAAGTATAAGCCAAAATCAGGGAAAGCAAGTTCACCTCCAACTACCCTGGAAGTCTGGGCTCTGGCTGCTTTCTACATAGTACCACCACCTTTTTAACAAATTTGGTTTAGAATCACGCATAAGTTACTACTTTGAAAATATGGTTCAGTTCCTGTGATAAACAAAGGACACATGCTGTATGTGGAACAGTAATTAATAGTCTGTTACCACTTTTCTTGAGCACTGTAAGCATCTATTATCTTTTAAGTGAACAATGTTCCTCTGGCAATAACTATTTGAAGTACTAGAGCTCCTCCTATACCTATTCAGAATGACCAAAGGTGGACTACTTTGTTTTCCTCTCAGTTTATCCTTGTCAGAGTAGCAAGGAAATTTATCCTGAACAAAATCATCCAGAATTTTACTGAGATCAAGAGTGGTAATATCAATACTCTATTAAACAGCAAAGAACAGAAGCACAACCTAGAGACTTTTCTTCCTATTTCAAAGCAACCTGTTCTGTTATTGAACAATAACTCAATGTGGCTAAACCACCAGGTAGGAAGTTTGTCTGAAGTGAACCTCTCCAAGTTACTCTAAAAATAGAGAATGTGTATATCGAGTGATAACAAAACAATTCTGGAAATAGAGAACCACTGGATGAATTCATCCAAAAAGACTGCTATTAACAGCATGATTATGAAGCATAATTGACAGTACTAAATGAAAAAGGGCAAAATCCTGACTTGTAAGAAGGTTCTCATGTTTTTATAGACACTTTCATGCCTCATATATGAAAGCACATACAGCATTCTCATGAAGCATACGTTAACAAAGCCATAAAAGGCTTTTGCTTCCTAAAATAAGAACAAAAAATTGACGTTTCTGAAATGTGCTACAGAAATATACTGTATCTGCTCTTGTAGTTATCAGAAGAGAATGCCTTGAAGGGTCTTCCCCTTCTCTTTTTAGCAATTAGCACTTACTTTTTAGGCCCTTCTGTTCTTTTCTGCTTTTTTCTTCTTTTTCAGGCTCCTTTTTCAGAGATTTGTCTTTTATTTCGGTTTTCTTTATTTCTTTCTCCTAATATCAAGAAAAAGATAAAATTAAAGTGGTAGGGAGAAAAAGGGAAATAAATCTCCTTTCACTACTCCAGTGATCTCATGTTTACAATTACTACTACTGAAAACTGTACATAGCAGGCTTGTGGACATTCCTAAGAAAAGGAATTAAATGGGTGAGACAGGAGTTACTCTGTGAAAGCTTCTTCAGTAAGAGAAAAGATGTTATTTCTAAATTAAGGAAGTTCAATTCTGACTTTTGCAGCATCCCAGTCATGCAAGGTGCTTACATATGCCAAAACCAGCATATGTTTAAAATTTTTGTGCTTTACAATTCATCAAAATGAGACAGACAGATATTCACACATGCACATGTATATATATAAAGCAAAGACAAAAAAAAAAAGGAACACGAAACTTTCTCTATTTAACATTAAGTCTTAAACGTTAGCTGGTAAATCACTTGTGAATACAGAGCAAGTAGAAACCAGAAGTCTCTTAATTTTAGAAGTATTCTCTCTACTAAAACTGGGACAAAACAACTAAAATCCCTTGGTCCAAAAATAAGGAGATTACAGATCAAGGAGGCACAAACATTCAAAGTACTTCAGGGATCATAAAACACTTATTTGCAGGAAGGAAATTTGAAGTTGTGAACCTCTCATTTGTTTCCAATATTTAACTTGAATACAATGCAATCATTTCTAAGTATTTAAGACCTTCGTAGCACCATATTCAAAGCAGTTATGACACAACTGACTTTGACCATAACTGAGAAAACTTGACATTTGTATACAGAAGGTTTGAGGGTTTCCACTTTACACGTACAGAACAATGTAGCAACAGTCATTTGTGGAAAATGCACAATCAAAAAAAAAATCCACCAAAATCTATTCTATCCGCACAGAAGATTGAGCTTAGCTTTACCAGTATCAGATAAATTATGGCAGATGGAGAGATACAACCAACTGCACCAAAAATAAGAAACCAACTGCCTCCTCCCAAAGGTTGCCTTTCTTCTTCTCCTCCAACCTCTCTTTACATTCAGTCAGCAACCTCCAAACCATAGAGTAGGAGGGAGGTTATTTTTAGAGGAGGGAGGAGTATTTTATCAGCCCCAACACTAACTGGGTACATGGAATAGCACAGGCTTTCTGAAAAACTGCCACCAGAATAAGTCCACCAAAGCACTACAGACTGAATTCATCATTAAATGCTACCACTTCTTAGAAAGGTAAAGAATTAAAATAAATTAATTTAGCATACGATAACGTGTTAGCAGAGCTGTAGCACTGAACCCTCCTTTTCTCCCCCTCCTTCCCCACAAAACTCCAGCTTTTAATCACAGACATGATTAACTGGCAGCACAGGCAGCTGTTGTCCCAGGCAGATGCCCAAAGTAGGAGGGGACAAGTGATTTACCAAAACCATTACCAGGTATTTGCTAAACACAAGGGCTGTTATAATCAGTTACCCTGAATTCTATTCCAGATTTCTAATACTGATTAGATGCACAATGCACCCTGCATCTATTTTTGGAGGTAAATCAAAAGGAAAGGAGGGTTCAGCATACAAAATGACTTCAAACAGAATATGGTGCTACAAATTGACACAACAATGTTCTGTAATCAGAGCTGCACAATCACGGACAGGTAGCTGAGAACGATGCGACAATTTTATCCGAGAGGAATGATCTGATTGGGCCAACAGCTTTGTGAAGCCATAAAAAACCCTACAGCTCTCCACCAAACCCACCCATGTAATCAGTCCGCAGTTGCTCTGGAGAACAACTAGCCAGTGACAGCAAACATTGTCTGAGGTCCCAGAGAGAGAGCAAAAAGCAGCATGTTTTCCATGATTCCCCAGCACACGAGAGACATACAGACATTTTATTGACAGTGCTGGCTGAAAAACCAAAAGAAAACACAGGCTTCCACCTGCTAATTATTTCTTCATATTTAGCATGACAGGATTTTTATGCTTTGGTAAATAAAACAGGATTCCAAAGATGTATCCAATTGCCACGACCAATGTTGCTCTCTTATGAATGCTGTAGCCTCAAACATACTTGGAGTACTACAGGGCCATGCCATTCCAGTTAGTTAACAGTCTAGAGAGGATTATTTAAAGAGCTGTTTGACACAGCTATGCCTCGATGCTATTAACCTTGTTTACAAGAGCTTTCACCACTAAGCTCTTGCAAAAATAGTACTTTGTGTAGCTCTGCTCCAAGATTACTCCATGTAATATTTCTATACTCTGTCCAAAATCAACTTGATCATGTTTAAGGTGGCCTACTCCATACATAAAACAGTCTGAAGCAGAGGACCACAGCTGAATCTACAGAAATAAGGCACTTGCCACCATGGAATTGTGGCCTTAGAAGGAGTGGGATAAAATCTGTTAAGTATCAAGGTATTTTGGCTGCAGCCATACCAGAAAGGGGTATCTCTGGGCAAAAAATTTTTTAAGAACTGCAAATTGTATTAGAATAGGCTCAAGAAACTGAACAAAAATCCTCCAAAAGTAGCTTTTTCTCAGAAACTTTCTAGAAATAATGCTTTTTTTCCCCCCACTACACACTTTTTTTTTTTTTTTTTTTTTTTGCTTTTACCAGCCGGGTTTCCTGATTGAATTAAATAAGAGAAATTAAATATTCTATTAGTATTTGATTAGTTCATTTGTTACAATAGGTACAGCATTGGCAGTTACCATGACACCAAGCCGTGCAACTCAGCATCTCCTGTGCGCAGCACAGGAATTCTAACAAGACAAGACAAGCTGCACAATTATCTTAGAGACTTTGGTTTTGAAGCAATTTCAGCATTCCGATTCTTCGGAAGGTGCTAATGCATGTAAAGCACAACTGAGTGGCTGGCTTTTGAGACAGATCAAGTGTTCGTCTTACCTCAAAAATGTGCTTCATTGTGCGGCGTTGGATAGCTGCTACAAGACTGAAAGCATTACTATGCAAGAAGAAAAAAGTCAGACTGAGGCCCTACTGTTGAGGCTAGGGGAAACAAGAGACTGAAAACGAAAGCACGTGTCTCTGGAACAGTAAATTTTGCCCTAAGTAGGTACGCAAAAAAAACAGGAGAAATTCATATTTTCACACCTAAAGACACTCACTCGTCTCTCCTACAGCGTTCCCCGTTTTTCCAGTGTTCAGAATCCAGAAATATTTCAGCCTGGCCTACAGATTGGGCACTGAGACTTTTTTATTCACCTCATTAACCTTCCGATTCGTATTTTTCTCTTTGCCATCATAAACAGTAGCCTTTTGAAGTACCTCAACCACCTCAAATGTGTTTGATTAACCCCTTCCTCCCCCCCCACCCTAATGTTGTAACATTGCTTACCTCCCCAGCTGAATCCGTGGACTTGCCTCCTCTTTCATCAGCGCTCAACTTCAAACCTTTCTGCACTGGTGCAGGAGCAGCTGGCACTTTCTCCAACTCCGCAGCTACAGTTTTTACTTTTTCTTGACCTTTTTGCCTTTTGTGCATGCTCTTCTTCTCTAAATAGTTATCTTTAGTTTCTACTTTTCTACCTTCGTCTTTATAATCTTCAGATTTCAGATTTTTCTTCTTCTTTCTTTTAACCTTAACCTCAACACTATCATCTTCATTACTTGCTGATCCATCCAGATGCCTGTCAGCAATGGAATCTTTTTCAGCAATTTCTTGTTCCAATCTCTCTTTTCCACATTTCACCTTTTGTTTCTCCTCTTTATTTTCAGAATATAAGTCTGAGGTTTCATTATCAGTTCCTTGAGAAAGTGCATCATCTAAAGTACTTGACTCTGAGTCAAACTGAACATCTTGCTTCTCCTTCCGTGATTTTTTATTTTCTTTAGAATCTTCTTTTGATTTTACTTTTACATCTTTAACTTCTCCTTTCTTTTTCTTGACTTCTTTACTATCTTCTTTCTTTTGTTTTTTAGGATCCTTTGAATCTTCCCTCGTTTCTGAAGTCCTTTTTTTTGGTTTTGAATCTGAAACCACAATATCTGAGGAGTTTTCACATTCTGTTCTGGGTTTTTCTTTGAGTTTTGCAGACTTAGACTTTTTCTTCTTCGGGTCATCTGGACTTCTATCCTCTCCATCTTTTGACTTTTTCTTTTTCTTCTTTGGTGAAACATCATCTTTTGTTTCACTTTGCCGGTCACTGTCAGATTCTGCTTCAAATACATCATCATTTAAAGAGAGTTTCTAAAACGCAGGACAGAAAAGATAAAAAAAAAAAATATACATATATATATATATTTCCTCATTAAACTGTATCACTTTAGCATAAGCCATCCAGAAATGGCAGTGATGATGCTTTTTGGAAAAGTCAATTGCTGTTTAAACATTACAAATAACATTCCTTTCTGCCAAATTGTAAAATTTGTAAACACAATTCTAGCTCACTTACCTAAATCATATTTCTAACTGCCTGAAAGAGAATCAATACATAAACAAGGAAACCAAGGCAACTGGAGATCCAGCAGTCAGACTCCAGAACAGAATTAAATCACAAGCCTTTTACACCAAAAGCAATTAACCTGACTTTGTAAGATTTATCCACAGGTTTCTCAGAAATAGCAGCTTTCAGATTCCTATACATGATTTTGAAAATGACTAAAGAGTTAAACAAAAATGAACAAGAAAAAAAAGAGAAAAAAGCCATATGCTGCCTTCTTGCAGTTCTTTTTTTTCTGTATTCCTATCTTATCTAAAAGGTTTTGCTTGTTAACCATTAATTTAATCTGCTACACAAAGCAGTAGGGTGAAACAAGCAGCATCCAACTTCAGTGACAAGAATAAGCCTGTGGGCAGGCAAAGGGGTTGGTTTTGTTGTCAAAAGCAAACCACAATGACGATACATCATTTATATAGTCTCATTAGAAATTGAAATAAAGTTTTAATGAATTTCGACTCTACAAGCAAGCCTGTCAATTCAAAAAAAAAAACCTTAACCAAACAGCAGCAGCAACGTTCAGTTTCTGCTGAAACAAAACAGTTTTAGATCAAAGAGAATATTTTTAATTCCATATCCCAGATGTCTTCCATTCTTGTGTCCTCCATTAACAGAGTCTAGATAGGGAATTTGTCTTCATTTTAAGATAACAGAAAGAGAAACACACCTGCACGTCTTTTTTAACAGGTTTAGGCTTATTGTCCACTATTTTTTTTCTGAATTCAAGCAGCACTTCCTTGCAGTCTTCCAAATGCACCTCTGGTTCCCAGGTATCATCATCAGAGGTATATCCCTTCCACCGTACTTTATACAGAATTTTACCCTGCAAGAAAAAAAAAACAACAAGCAAACATTTAATAAAATACAACACTATGCAATGTACTCAGTTCTTGTGGGTAATCAGTGGATGCATCATTTTGTGTATGTGAAAATGAATATAATGGGAATTCAACCTCATGCTGAGGTAAGAATTCCTAGAATTGTTCCCATCTGCATCACATGCTGAATTAAAGAGGTTGTAAAGTTTCAGTAGTTGTAGTGGTTTTAACCCAAGTATTTGTATTACCTGATTTTTGTCAGAAACACAGTTTCAACGCACATATGTTCCCAGACATTTTACTGAAATTGATTTTCTGACAGTTACAAAATTAAGTTAATATTTCTTCTGTACAAGTTTTAATTGCTGCTCTTTGCTGAAGAACTTAATTTAAAGCCTAAAGATTTATAATGCAATAACACCATTCACACAGTTCTTAACTGGAATTGATAACGTGTTAGATTTATAAGCAATGTCACTTTTGATGTCACTTTTACCGAAATGGTAACAATTGCTCAGGAAAAAAGCATCTTTCAATGAGATCAAGTCAAATCTAGATGAAACTTGATTGTGCACATCCCAAAGTTGGTTACAAAGACATCGGTAAAAGATGCTATGACAGCCCTAGACCAATTGTTTCAACAGTATCTGGCTTCATTGGAGGATGGTATCACAACTTATAGTCTCCAAGTTTTTCTACTTGATTAGAAAGTCTTTTACCATTCAGGGAAGGAGAAAAAAAAGAAAAAGATGCTTTTCACCCAAGTCTCTCTTGCTTTCTCCTAAGCAAAGCAGTCTGAATCCTGATGTTTCTCAATACAGACTCATTTTCTCGCTGCAAGGCAAGGCTTATTGGTCCAAGCATAATGCTGCCATAGTCAGACAAGTGGCAACTCTGGGCTGTGTGCACCGAGCTTAACCAAAAAGCAGAGTCACATCCCATGAAATCAAGGGGTTCCTTTCATGGATTAAACCTGCGTTCTCTTTAAGCGCCTGTATAACAAAGACCAGCAGCAAATTTAAGAAAGTCCATTTTCCATTAAAAGGGTAATAATGAGTATAAGGCAACATAACTTATTTTATAAACTTATTTTCTAAAGAAGTTCACAAAGCTGCTAACCAAAACACCTTCAGAGAGGTGAAATAACAATATCTCTTTCTTTCATAAACAGATTGATGATGCTCCCAAAGATCCTACACTGCTAACTAAGCCTGGAGAACAAAAGTTTCAAAAGAACTGCTATTTGACACTTAGTATTAGAAATGTTTATTTCTGTATTTTTCTATTTTTGCCTGAGCACCACTGACCTTTCAAGAAGTGTATTCATATATACAGCACATATTGAAAACTATAAAACTTCAGCAATCAAATCTGCTTACAACCTTATTTTGCTTCACAGACAAATAAATAAATGAAAAAGCCTATATTCAGATACGTTAACATAACACTTCCTCTTATAATTTAGCTTAGCCATACTCTTGATTCAGGAATTAGCTTTAAACCTAATGTTCACCTGTCTCTTCCTCTCTTCTAACATGGTTCCTCATGAAAGCAGCAACTCATAACATTCTTGTTACAAACACCGGCATAATTTTGGTTGTAAGTGATCTCTGGAACTAACAAGCACAATGCCCTGCTCAAAGCAGCTCCAGCTAGATCAGGCTGCTCAGAAATTTGTCAAGTTTTAAGGATCTCCATGGATGGACATTTCATAACACCTCTGAACTCCTCCCACTCCCTCAAAGCAAAGAAATCTTTCCTTTGTATCTCATCAGACTGCCCTGCGTGCCCTGTGCTCCAGGTCCCCACGCTGCCTTCACAACCCTCACGGGGTTCACTCTGCTGTGTCCATGTCTCTCCCAGAGCTCAGCGCAGCACTCCTGGGGCATCTCAGCAGTGCTAAGAGAGGAGGAAGCATCACCCTCGATTCTCTTCATGCTGATGGCCTTCTTTGCTGCAGGAACAGCTCACTCTTGCTCAACCTACCTGCCTGCAGGGACCCCCAGGTGCTCTCCTACAGCCTGTCACCCTCCTGTCCCACAGCACAGGGTTATTCCATTCCTTCAGCTTGTTACCGCCACCATTACACCTCATAACTCAGGTACAAAAGCAGTCAGAAGTTAATTAATTAGTTGAGAAAGCTGAATAAAATAAAATCTTACATAAACGTAGGTCTATCTGTTGAACGACTACATCCACCATACGGCAAATAATAGAAAAAATGCAGCGTAAGTGAAGGCAGGAGATGGAGCATCATATTAAAGATGCATACACAGCCTTTCCCTTACCTGACAAAGTTAATTTATTCTACACTATTTCTCTCCTGTCACTTATAAATAACAGAAAACTTCAAAACATTTTTACGCCACTGTAACTTCTACAAGAGCCAGTGATAGGTTAGAGCTCCTATCACCACCTCATTAAAGAACAGAGTTAATGTTACCCATTTCTACAGGGAAATGTCACAGTTTCCCTTAGTACCCATTATTTTAGTAGAATTTCAGTGTGGTCCAAAAGGCTTTCTAAATATAACATTTCCAAATTTTTATTGCTAATTGCCTCAAGTAGGACAAGTTAGTGTCTCATCTACCAGCAACTCTAGCTGCCCAGCCCAACCCTGTGCCCAGAGTGCTGCCCTGCTGTGCTGCCACCAGCCCCAGCAACATTGGGACCAGAGGTGGCAGGAGCTGCTCTGTGCCATGCTCTGGGCTCTCCCATGTGGGCACACACAGCACACGAAATCAACAGCTGGTTCAGCATCTCCTTGGGCTTCCTAACCTACCTGGGAATCACTGTCCTGAAGTGGACTACACGCCGTATGCTCCACTGAATGCTCCATGCAGCTTTTTTCCACTCCTTTCAGATGTTAGGACTAGGTGTGAGCAATTACCTGCCTTGCCCAGCACGTCTGAAGCACAGGAGCATGGCACCCCACTGAATAGCAACAGAAAGGCGATCTGGCACAACTGCAGCCCGTGCTACGAGGCCACAGTGAGCACGCACTGGGTGAGGCACACGCACACGGTAATGCTCAGTGCTCTGACCCAGCCTGGCAACCTCCAGCACCCAGCATTCAGGGCCTGCAGCAGAATGGGCTGCCAGAGCCAGCAGACACCACTGACACGTTTAAGGGGGGGACTCCAGGCATTCCGGTGCTCTTTAGAAGCGTGTGGAACAGTACGTTCCTCCTTCTCCCCCAGTATACTGATTTTCACTGCCATCACTGCAGAAAAAGTACTCTTGCTTTCAAGCCAGACCCACTGTTTTGATTGACACTTTATACAGGCAGAACTAGAAATGCTCTATTACCTCTGGAGCCTCTGAAAGCTATTACCTCTTAAGCCATCAAGATTCTGCACCATGAAACTGCCTATTCGTGACAGCACCACGAACACGTGAGCAATTCTTCACCTCAAGTTTCCCTGACCTAAGGGCTCCAAAACCCTCACGTTTCACACTAAGCAGGGCGCCTTCCGTGCCATCGCATACCTGACTGAAGCCTGAAACCGAAGACGTAAGTTAGCCAGAATGCACAATTTGCAGATACATAAAGCACTTTAAAAGAGGCCATCTTTGGTGATTTTATTTATTTATTTATTTATTTATTAGTTTTTGCTTTAGAAGTTCAAGAAATTTTGGAAGAACTTCAAAAATCCAGTCCTGCTTTTTACCTTTTTAAGGTAAGATATTCCTTCCTAAACCGAACCAGAAGATCTCTAGGGCTAGTTATTTCAACTGGAAGCGGTCCCTCTATTTTGAGGGGTCTCCCTGCATTTTTTTCCTGTCACTTCTACTAAAATACACTCTGCAACCACCTCCAAGTTCCTTCCCCATTACGCTCCCCCCTGCCCAAACACCTTACACCAAGGCACTCCTGCAGCTCAGGCATAGCAGCACGGCGCACCTCAGCGCTGCAGACAAAAAGAGAAGTTAGTAAGGAGTCAGGTTTGCTTTTTTTTTTTAAGCTGGTGCAGCAAGAGAGGGAAACCCTCGCTCGCAGACCGCGTTTCACGTAGCAGCGCCGCCGGGGAAGGCTCCTCGCCCACACACGAGGGGTTCTCCTCAGGAAAACCCCGTCTCGGGGCAGGCTGCGTGAGGGGAGGGCGGGCACCGCGCCCCGGCCCCGCCGCGCACTCACCCCCTCGCTCTTCACGTCGAGGATCTTCTCCACCTCGAACACGTCCTCCTCGTCCTCCTCCTCCTCATCCTCCTCGCTCTCCCCGCCGCCTCCTCCGGCCTCCCCGCCGCCTCCTGCCGCCGCCTCACGGCCGCCCGGCCCGCTGCCCTCTCCCCCCTCAGCGGCCGCGGCCGCCGCCGCCTCCTCCTCCTCTTCCTCCGCCCCCTCCCGCCTGGCCGCCGCCGCCTCAGCCCCGCCGCCGGCCGCCGCCGCCATTTTGGGGCGAGCTTCAACCGACAACGGGGAAAAGCGGCTGCGACAGCCACCGCCGGGCGGGGCGGGGCCGCCGCAGCCAATCGGAATGCAGCCAGCCCGTGACGCACGCAGGGGCTGGGCAGACTGCGGGGGCCGCCCGCGGGGCTGAGGCGGGGAGGGAGCGGGGTTGGGGCCCCGGCGGGACGGGGGGACACGGGGACACACGGTGGGACACATGGGGACAAACAGGGATCAACAGGGATAAAAAGGGACCTCCATGGCGCTACGGGTGGCCAGAGCCCCCGCCGCTCGCCCCATGTCCGTGGAAAGGCGTGGAGAGGGTTTCCAGGAGGCAGCCACGGGTTTGGGGGGAAATGCGCCAAAAGGATGGCTGTGGGCACCTCAAGGCAAGGTCCCGGTGGGGAAGGGGGGTTCTCATAAGGAAAAAACAAGAAATCCCTTTACATTTTTTAGTATTTTGCACATTAACTTATTGCCTATAGGTGAGCACAATTTTTTTATGGTAACATACAGGAGAAAAAACAAACAAACATGTAAGAAAGCCACACCTCATTTACCTTACATACCTTTTACATTTACTTTTACATACCTTTTTGCCTTATTTACTGTAACCGCCTGTGCTAGTGCCAGTATGTTAACAAAACTACCCAGGAAGCAGTTCCTTAAGGAATACACATCACCCAGATGAAACTTCAGGGCTTTTGCATGCAAGCATACTTGCATTGTAAAAATACCCACGTGGGATGTATCATTGCAACTGTGAAAGCAACAAACTATTTGAATAAATAAATGTAGCAAAGGAAAGTACAAATCGAGTCTTTTATTCATAGTTTTGCACGTGCTCACTTTCCGAGGTAACTCTAGTTACGCATCCAGTGCCCATGCAAAGACTTCACAAATTAAGAACCTGCTCAGTTTTCTAAATTAAAGAGTCTGCCTAGCTCTTAAGAAACCATTATGTGAGCTCTTATCAAATAGAAAATGTAGTACAACACTTTTCCTTTGTGTTATTCACTGAAAAGAGCCAGTATCTTATGTGAACATTAGGATTCCTAGCATCTCAGAAACACGAGGCTCTCAGTATATCTTCTTGGCAACCTCCTGTACTTAGGCAGGATTAATGGAATATGCTCCAACCTTGGCAGGTATTTGCTAAATTCTCAAGAAAACATCTATAAAAGAGATTTCACAGTTTTCCTTAGCGATGCCTTACAATGCTTCTTTCTCTCAGCAAATACTAGGAAGCATGTCCTGTTTGCACTGCAGCACCCTACCTGAAGTGGTTGAGGAATCTGCTGCTTCTGAACATTTTCAGTGGTTGGACAAACAAGTGTAGAGTCTGTTCTCTACACACTCAATCCTGCCTCAGTGCAAGTAATTGTCTTATTACTCACTACCTACACTTTCTCCGATCACAGCATAGTAAAGAGTGACTCCACAGCTCCTGAATTTAAAAGAGGTAATGTGTTCTTTTAAGCACCTGTGAAAAACACATTCAATTAAGATAAATCACTTTTATTCTGGATTTACTATTAGGCTTACGTGTTTGGTCTGGTATAAAGTAATCAAGTAGCTTTTCCTCAGGATAAAATCGGAATACAGAGCAATAGCTGACAAAAAGAGAGAACTCATACCTCCTAACAAAATTGACCAATGTATTCACAAACTGACATATGACTAATAAGAAAAACAGTGCAGGAGAAAAACAACAGTTCTGCTGTTTGCATTTCAAGGCACACTGCAGGAATCACAAAACCAACACTGATATGTTGTAAAGATGTTTATTAGATCTTTACTAATCACATTTTTGTATCTGTCAAAACATTCTGCAGTATTTAACTGAATTACTGGATTGCACTTCACTTACAGTGCCACGGAAGAATAAAATATTTTAGAAGAAAGAGAAATATGAAAGATGTAAAAGTAGTAAGAATATGCAATATACTGGAAAAATAATGTCAATTATGAAATATGGAGGTATTTTTTTATAGTCACAGCTAAGTAAAACACTACGTATGTAAAGTTGACTAACCGTAAGATCCTTTAATTTTGTCTGCGTGTGAGAATTATTCAAGAATAATATACAATCAAATGTCCTCAATTTAAACATTTTAGGTAGAATCGCAAGAAAAGCTATTTCACTATTATCTTAAACAAAGGTTTAAATATTTTAAGTAGAAAGAAAATTGATGTTAGTTAAAGGTGATACCCAGTATCTTCTTGGTGGCAGAATCCCAGTCTTTCCCAAGTTCAAGTCGATAGTAAATAGCTGGAAATTGCTTGTCAACTTTTCTTACCCACTCTATTGCTTTCTTGATCAACTCAAAAGTCCAGTGAACACCACTGTATATAGAAATGAAGCTTTATTATAATAAAATCTTGTAATCACGCCAAAAAAAGGCAAGAAAATCATTTATTCTGTGATCATTTGAAAGAGAAAATTGTCTATAGTACAGTGACCCAGCCTATGTAAAATATCACCTGATACAGGAATCTACATCATCATCTCCTCTGCCCCATCTTTTTGGAATAATCCATATGGGGCATATGTGGATCCATAACCATTACTTGCATTCATTTGCACTGTTCCTATCACCACGGTGAAGTACTGTGCATTTCATAATGGCAAACTTGTCTCCTTCTTTGTACATTCACAAGTCAGAATTCTTTCACTTTTGTGGCCTATCCAAACTGCTTTCATCCAGCAGTCAATATGATTTTGTTTGCATTTCACACCAGACTAGCCCAAAGTATACAACCATTTTTCCCTCTGTCAGGAGGTTTCAAGAGAGGGAGGAAGTCTCTGCAGGGCTTTCCTTGCTGTTTCTTTATCCTGTCCTATATTCCCTGTAAAGCACGAACGGTACAAGCTTCCCGTTTGGGCACCACAATCTGTTTGTGGCTTGGGCAATCCAGATTCACCAAAGGCCTACTTCTTCATGCATCTTTTACAACTTTTGCTTTTCCTGTATAACAAAAAACTTCCCAGCTGACAATCGTTCTCTTCACCCCCAACAGAAGGGAATTTGCAGATGCAGGGACCCCTGTCTTTGAAAGATAACAGAGCACTAGGACATCCAGAAGTGAGGGGGCTTTGTCAGAATGAGCCAGTATCAGCATTTCCCAGGGCTAATGGAAAAAGTGGAAGTTGTGCTGTGATCTTGTGCCTTAACGATTTCAAAAGTATTGTATTTTATAGTGTTTGCTTGTGAAGAACATCAACCCATAAATAAAATGCTGAAAAAGGATGTAGACCAAGAGGAATAAGATACATGCATGAAAAATCCAAAAAGGCTGAAGTCCTTAAAAGGTTGAGATGGTAGAATCTCCATCCTTAAAGATATTTAAAAATCAGCTGGGCAAGTTTCTGAACAACTTACCCAACACTTGAGTTGGCTCTGATTTCTCATTTTTTGTATCAAATTTTGCAAAATACTCTCTCCTCCATCCACCCTCTTAGAAGCAGTCATGTGTCACCAATATCATTAATAATTCCCATTCCCTTTTCTACTGCCTCATCCTGTAGCATAGCCATTTACTCTCCATAATGAGATTAATCTCACATATGTTGAGAATGTTTACATTACTATATTAAATTATAAGATTTTTTTTAAAAGCATACCTTGAAATGGTTAAATTATCCAGTTTCATCAGCGATTTGAAAACTATCCCATTCAGTTCCTTTGTGCAGCGTATGAACTGAAGCACAAGAAGAGTAGCAATCAACTGCAGTAGCTTTTCTTTTCCATTTGAGCCTAAGGAAGAAGAAAAGGGAAATCATTTAAATGAATTCTTGATAGCAGAAAAGGTACTTCCTACAAAGTTTTATATTTAAAAATTTTAAACTTCTGATGCTACTTAATTGTTTCACCACACAACCAGTACTATGAAAAATATTCACATTAGTGACCTGGCAAGCATGCTCCTGGCTTTCAAACTTGTGTCTGTTAATGCTTTTTTAGGATTTCTGCAGTTTGCTTTTGCTTGGGTTCTAATCAACTTTGATTTTAATTCATGGGAATGGGAATGTGTAAGAATGGGAAAAATGTAAGAGTGTTGTCCTTTGATGAAGCATTGCATCTTCTAATAATTTAAAAAGAATGAATTGCCTTTTTTTCCCCAAGTTTTCTGGTCTGCTGCCAGCAGTGAGCGCCAACTGACAGAATCAAACAGCAAAGTGTGCATAGACAGAACGCATACTGAATGTGCTGCAGGCAGCATGTGGGGAAAAGAATTGTAGAAATATTATTTGTGTTATCTGAAATGTGAAAAGCAGAAGTGGTCTCAGACTCTCTCCTAGGAGAGACTTTCCTCCCTCACACTTTTTTTTTTTTAAATAAAAAAAAAAAAAAAAGTAGATATTAATACAGCAGATACAATAGCTGAGATAAAAGAACCTCTATTGCTATTCCAGCTATTTCACATACTCCACACATATTTCTCCAGGAGAGGTACTTAGCATTCAGGACACTATATTGTGAGAGAAGTTGAGAAGAAAATGTATTATTAAAATCAGATGCTTTTGAAAATTTTTAGTTAGGAGACCCACTTAAATTCTGAGTGTATCTTATTGCAAGTTCTCCTAGAAATACAGAGTAATAGCACACAAAGATAGGAAATGTAATACAATGCACTGCTTTTTTAATAACAGAAAAAGTATTTACCAAGTGACTGAATGCCTTTTCTGATAAGGAACTGATTAATTAAATAATCAACATCAAATTTCAAGATTTTTCCCAACTGCGGACTGAGATTCCAAGAACCATTCTATGGAATAAACAAAGATATGGATAAGTGAGAGATTCATGGCACTGAAAATGTATTTGTCAGGAACAAACTTAAACATAGGATATTTATTTAAAACCATTTTAAAAGTGTACACAAACACCAAACTGAAATCCATGTGATCCATTTAGTTGATGCAAATATTAAACTTCCAAACCCCTTGATAAACCATCAAATGTTTGTAATTGATGTGGAATGTTGTAGTTAGGTTATATAAAAAAACAACTCAAACAATAAGAACAAGGAAATTTTGAACTGACTTGCACAATGACAACATTAACCTAGTCAAATTTATTTCAAAAAAAAATCTTTTGGAAAATTATTTTAAAGGTGCTCAGGAAATAAGCATTTGTCTTACCCAAAAGAAACAAACAAACAAAAAACTCTCTCCTCTGAAGGGAATGCAAAGTCTCTATAAATTTAGTTTGCTATTTATGTTGTTAAATACTGTATTAACAAGACCAATCCTATTTTATCTGACTTTCCCTGCCAAAAATTAGAGAACTTTGATTAAAACCATCAGTTTGCTACTCTCAGATAGATGGAAGACAGGCTTTCAACAGGATTTTCAACTACTTATTCATCAGTGTTAAATACTTTCAAAACTTCTATCTGTCCTTGAGGGTTTATGTCATAGATAACTATAACTGTAGACACAAATTCATAACAATTTACAGATTCATATAAGGTAAGCTAGAAGACAATACATGTTTCTAAATTACCTAAAAAGTAAGATTCTGTTAGATCATTAAACTTAGTGTAAAAAACTGTGGGAAACTTTTTCTTTCTATAATTCGACAATTGGCAATTCTGCTCAAAAAGAAAAGCAATCCTGAAGCTCTCCTTGAGAGTTAACTCCCATAAGAGTCAATCACAAATCTATTCCCCATTATATCCCCATGCGTGGCATATGGTAATGATTCAATGTTTAAAAATAATTTGATAAAAGTGACCTGTCAAAAATATAGGAAAAATAGGCATCTCTTCTTGACACTTACATCAGCTATACTTTCCTACTTTCCTTTTCCTACTTTTGCATGCAAATGGACATGCTGGATCTAGTGTACCCAGGATACTCCCAGACAAAGGGAATTCAACAAAGCACCAGGCTGAATGGCCGATCTCTGCTGATAAACATCAGGAGTCTCCACTGAGGGAATACCACGGTGGCTTCTTCATTTGGATCATGTAGCACTACTGAAGACCTCCTCCTGTTTATTACATACAGATATTGGTTGTATTGGATTGTATTGGCCTACGATCTGATTGTTGATCACCACACCACCTCACCCCATCAATTGGTAAGCTCACCAGCTGGCGATGGGTTAGGTGAAGCAGTGGACATCAACCACAAGATCATACCTAAGCAAGGCAAAACATTACCTGTTCTGACTCCTACTTGCGGAATTCTTGGACGATATTGCTTAATTCAGCTTGTCTTTAATTCACCAGCCATTCAGCTGGTCTGACTATCCTGAAGAAGTTCCTCCTGTACTCTGTGTAATCCTCTAAGTCCCAACTACTTGCATAATGTGCATTATTTGCACCTACTTCTTCAATCTGTCTCCCCATATATGGTTTTATACATGTCCCAGGAAGTCTCCAAGCTGCAAACTGGTGGAGGCTCTAAAATGGAGGTGTATTACTACCTGTTGGCCCTGATTTTACACTGTTCCTTAGGCACCCATCGAAGAGGTGCCCAGGAGAGCAATAAAACATAGCATGACCCTGAGGTCATTATATACTTTTTATGATCAGTTCAAAAAGTAAAGAAAATAAGTACATTTATAAAATGCTTATCTCAGGACTTGAGTAAAGTAAAAATACTTTTTCTTTCTACATGTATCTTCTTTTTAAATAATGCACAAATAGACTATGGGTACTGTACCTGATTTTGGAGCTCAAAAACTTCTTTCAAGTTTATAGAAGTCAGCTCAAGTCTCCGTCGAATCTTTTCTTTCTCTATTGCTGCAATGCTCTTTGATTGTTCCTGAAGAGGATAATATTCACAAAAAAATCTTATTCTACCACCATTATTCATTCAGCTACTATATCATGGAAATAAGTAATTTCATTAAAAGTTTTAAAAGGAACTTCCTCTTAAAAGAAACTTCTTTTTCAGGTTGAAATTGGAAGATTTTAGGTTCATTCTCTCCTACTTAGGAAAGTATTTGAAATTCCAGAGTTAGTGAGACCTTTTTTCTCCATTTAGAAATTTACTATTCTCTCAGAATAGTAAGGAATAAGCAGCAGAATTCAGACTGTAAATTTATAACTTTAAACAAGAACAATGAAAAAAATAATCAAACAAAAAGAATGCTTTCTGCATCTCGGGTTCAGATTTCTTGAATTGGAAAGCAATTTCATTACCACCCTTAACATATTCTTTTTGGGCTGTACAGGAATGCACCTTAGAACACAAATGTTTTTAAGGCAGCTTTCCTTTTTAAGGCAACTTTTCCATTAGATAAATGCTGCCTCGATTTCAACATGACATTTGTAGCATCCTGTATATAAAAGGCTCTCAGTTGAAGACTTACCGAAACCTTAGTGTCCTCAGTAAATTTTTCAGATGCTGTAGCACAACGATGACCTACTAGTTTTTTCTTACACTTTCGCTGTGTCATTGCTGGTTTGCTGTCACATTGGAAAACAGGACATTTGGGAATAACTTGTTTTTCAACATTTGTTTTATCAGAAAATGTTTTGCCTATAGGAGCAGGTGAACCAAACATTCCCAAAGGTTGTATCTGAGAAACACAAGAAGAATAAGCAGGTTCCATGTGTTCTGCCAGTTTTTCAAGAGAATAGGGACGAGGAGGTGCACCAGCACTCATACAAAAAACTGGAAGTTTTGGAAGTGCAAAGGTCTGAAGTGATTTTTTTTCAGCCACATAAGATGCTCCTATCTTAGGTTCTGAACCAAATGAGAAAGTGTTGCAATAATCCAGCACGTGAGGTTCATGTGGTGAAGATGACGTTGCTCCTGAAGATTCCTCCTTTGTGATGCCATTATCAAAATTCAAATTTGATTTGAGACTGCAAGTGTTACTTTGAATTTCAGAAAAAATTCCAAAGCCCTGTGTTGTCACTTTTTGTGAGGTGCTCTCCTGAATAACAGGAAGTTCTTCAGACTGAAATTGGAAGCTTTCAGTTTCACCTCTGTCACTGAAGAAATAATCTGACCAAGCATCAGTTACTCCTGGGGAACATGCCTGTTTAGTAAAATGACAAGGAAACAAAATAATTCCAGAAATATTAAGATATTTTCCTCTTTTTAATCAATCTGTTATTTCTTCTTATGTTGTGCACAGTATCATTATGTTGTCATTCTTATGTTCAAAATGAAAGTAATACATCAGTTAGACTAAAATTTTCTTACCCTATTGAACCTTACACTGGTCCAATTAAGAGTAAAACTTAAAGTATGAGCGGAGAGTGTTTTACATTACTAAGATAAAAACGATGAATATCTGAGTGATAAGTGATAATTTGGAGCCATGGAAGTTCCACTGCTTGATATTGTTTTATATACACAGAAGATAGATCTATGTAAACTGAACTGTGCATCCTGCTTGTGCTTACTCAAGCTGGGATGTTCACATGATGCATAGCAATGCTGGTACATGTACTAGGTGAGGTCTAGTAGTTGCTGCATACAAGTTAGTAGGCTTGCCACCATACACCAACGTAGACTTCTAGATGTTCTGCTACCTAGGAGTTCTTGGTCCAAAGGATCAGAAAAAAAAAAAAAAAAAAGCTTTATATGAGTTGACCTAAGTTATAGTACACGCATACACTGGGACAATTTAAATAGTCCACATTCTTAATACATTACAGACTACAGGTTAAGATGATGTTCCTCGGTTGTTTTAAATGCACATCATGGTCACTTACAACATAATTTAATAGACAAATAATGATTTACTTGATTCCCCTACAAAATTTCGAGATGTAAAGCCTCAACCTGTTACGACTTCAAGGGCTAAAAGAATTATAGGTGCTAACTAATTTCTAAAGTCAAGAAGTACCATAACTAGCAAACATCATATTTCACTAGTTCATGATTCTTGCATTGCTCCCCCTCATCCCAGGGACTGGCCTGTTCCATGCCAGGAATATTTCCTCTTCTTACAGTAATGCTTGCCCCCCATTCCCAGTAATCTCTTTGCTTTGGCTGTATCCCTCTGCTAGTGGAGACTTAGGTTTGGATCAAAACCTTGATCTTCCTTGAAGGCCCCTCCCCCCAACTTCTTAGAGTGAAAGTGCCTCTATCCAACAATCTACCAGCAGCAGAAACAAAAGCAAGAAGCAACCATTTTGACATACTTCTTGCTTGTTATTTTGAGAGTTGTCTACCAGTCTGTGACATATGGATGAACTACAGTCAAGTGAAGCAAGAAGTACAGTTTGATCTAATGATCTGCAAATGAATTTCAGCTGAGGACTTACAAGAGGGGTAATAGGCAAGGTATTTTGTAGCTGAATGTGGGGTATTGTAGTGTAGGTAAGAGTGCATATAGTCAGCAAAACACAGCTAAGCAAGCTAAGATCAATATGACAGCTGGCATCCCTGTTTAAGACAGCATCAGCAAGGATGGAACTATGAGCCTAGTGCTATCTAAACTGTGGACATTTAAGAGTAGTTCAAGCAGTGCAACAAAACTATTAAAGAATTCTCTCATAGGAATACACTAGTGTACATAAAGCCTTGAATTCAAGAAGGGTTAGTTTCTGCTGGAAGGTAGAAGAGTCCTATACGATATCTTCTTTCAAAATTTCTCATTTTATTTTTTAAAACGTACTTTATTTTTGGGACAATAAAATTCTACACAGTACTTGTCTGGAGTTAATGACTTTTAAAAAAAAATTAAAAATTGACCTAATTTCATTAACAATTGCTGTGTATTATCACATAAAATACAGCAGCACAGCTGGATAACAAATGAGAAATATTAGCCATAAAAACATATATTAAATATAGTTACCTGGGAAAATCCTCCTGAAAATAAACTTTCAGATTCCACTGGCTTTTGGTCCCAGTCCATGTATGGTAAAATATCTACATCTTCTTGTGCTATAATTTCCGGAATGTTTGGAACATCAGCAGGACAAATTTCATTAGCATCCTAAAACAAAATTTATCACAGTTATGAACTTGAAAGTTCTCTTCAATTTTTAATTCTTAGTTGTGACAGATGTTGTAACAGAAAATTCTGTCATAACAGAGAGTGCATTTTTTTCTGTGTGAGTATGGAATGTGTTGAAAACAGAAAAAGTGGATAATGCAGTACATTAAAAATACTCAGTGTATACCAATAAGCAGCAAACATAACTTCACAGTTAGATATTTAACTTCAGGATGAGATGAATCAAGCTCTAGAAATATCTATTTATTTCAGGTGACAATAAAAAGTCAAACATGACCAATTTATCACTAAATGTACATACACATATACGGTCAGATGAATTCCCATTCTTTTTGCACCATCTACTACTTACTCCAAGTGATACCATATTGCTTATCACGATACCATTTTCCATTCGAAAATTCTTTTTACAGACTTTCGAACTTCAAAATTGTCATTTGTATGTATTTGTTTCCATTTGCTGCAAAGTTTTGCTTTTCCTACCACTGTTCTAATTTTGGAAACAAACAAAACTTTCCACAGTTTACCGCAGTATTAGAAGATAATTTTTTCAAGTTTTGATTTACTTCTTATTACCACCTGATACAGACTGTCCCGGAATGATCTTTGCCAGTCCAAACCCATTACTTAAAGAGTATTTTTCATCTGGACTTTTCCTTTGACCCATTTGGCTTCCACAGCACTAGCACAAATTACAAACCCTTGTAGCAAATCACAACAGGAGAATACTTACTGTTTGATGTCTGATTGTAAGGTAAGGACAAGCAATATATGAAATAGAAAACAAAAATAACTTGCTGTATTGCAGAAGGAGCCAGAATCATTTCAAAAAAACATAGTTCTAGCTCTATTTTAAATTAATAAACATTGTTTATTGCAAAGGAAGACTGGTTTTGATGTGTGCAAGGTTACAGAATTTAGAGTCTTCACAAAAAAGCTAGTGAGAACAAGATATTTTATAGAAAACATACCCTCTTCTCAACTGCAACGAAGCTTGTAAACTGGGTTATAATTGAGTTCTCCAAGCTAAGACGAATAATCTTGTTTTTCAAGACTTGTTTCTTCATCTATATTGGCAAATATTAACAAATGAAAGAGGCAGAAAAAATATAATCAGGTAAAAGAGGCAGAAATGCCAAAACCGAATATATAAACATACTTATGCACTCTACATAGGGACATGTAAAAGGAAGGTCTCATGAGAATATAGTGGCCTGACTCTCTGCTCCTTCTAACTTTTTCTACGTCCTCATTTAACTTTGGTAGAGACATGTAGTTACACACTTCTTTCAGTTCTGTACTTCCTCTTGTGTAAGAGAAAGCTGTACCTTATTTAGGATTAGTTTGAAGCCCTAGGTAAGCCAAGATGACAAAGTAATAAGTTTTTAAGTAGCTAAAACTTAAATCTGTTTTAAAAGATCATTAAATCTGTCTATCTGTAAAACTGAAGCCATTATCTTCCACCCTATTCTATACAAAATCCAAGAATAATGCAAAATACAAAAACCAGTTATGTTTTGATCTTCTGGAGACAAAAATGTTATATGCCAGGGAAAGAAGAACCATCAATGGCCTGCAATGACAATCTATAGATTAGGAAAAATAGGTACATGTTATGCCAATATTCTCATAATGGGGAAGAACACAGTTAAAACATGTTTAACTGCAGTTAAAAGGAAAATGTATTCCAATATGGTGACCTTAACCTTAAGATGACACTGGAACTTCAACCTTAAAGTTATGTTTAACAAAGGAAAAAAAAAAAAACTCTATTCCATTTAAATGTTTGCTATCTGTCATTTTAAATATATACTTTTGCTTTTAGATTATCAAACCTCATGTTCTGTTTCATTCTCATGAAGAATCCCATCTTCATAGTCCCTAATGAAAGCTCTTGCTGTGAGTTTGTGTAGCACCTAGAAAGAAATTAATGGTGTTGAAAAAAAAATAAATAATAAAATATTCCTTTTATTTATGAGATCCAGGCAGTTAGCTTCCATATTTACACAGAATCTAATTTTCTAATTGTCAGACTAACCTTTCATTTAAAAAGCAATCATAACCTGCACATAAGGTACATTTTTATTTCACTTAACTTTAGCAAACTAAAAGATACCCAGGTCTTTTTCTTGTTGCACACATTCTCACTGGGGTAAAGGATGAGAAAAAGCAAAGAAATGGATGAACAGAAAAAACACCAGGCAATCCATCCCATCTTGAAAAAGCTAACTAAAACAAGTAGGAAGCTTCCCTCTTCTGGAGGAACACATTTCCCCATAGTGACTGTAAATAGAGCCCAGACAATTTCCTCACTCTTAAGTAAGAATATCTAGATAGCTGAAGTTAGGTAAATTAGTCCTGTGCATACAAATACAGAATTTGGGGGAAAATTAAATTGAATCTAGAGTGTTTAACTTTGAACAATTCATTAGGTCTATAAAAATCAAGTCATTTCTGACCTGGGGATTTATATGCAGAAAAAGGGAATACTGAAATCTATTAACTAGAATTTGCTTTTTAAAATGGAACCAGTCTTTCATGGGAAAGAAAAATACTTTCAGTCTGCTCAATATTCTAAAGCTAACAGAGGGAGGGAACACTCTCTCTGTGTGGCAAAGTTTTGCTGTATTCCAGCTCCAATTGCTCAAACATTCCCACTAAGTCATTTTTGGAAGAAGACTGTAGATGCTGGAGAAAGGCACTACAGTGGAACACCTCATAAGCCAGTATTTATTTTTTGTGTTAAGGTGAAATGACAAAAGAAACGGGTAAGAATTCTCAGAGTTCATCTAAAGCATCAATAATTAAGAATTTGTGTCTAATTTTGGCCCTTTAAAAAATCATTTTACCATTTCAGTTTACACCTTTCAAAGCCCTATTTTTTTTAACTACATCTGGAATTTGTAGTATAGGATTTCTTTTTTAAAGCATTAATTCTTTATGGCAAGCAATTACATTGCTTCTGCTCACCAGCTTCATTTGTCTGTAGAAGGGCATATCCATGGAAACCAACTGTCCTTAGACTACAACCCACAATAGTAGCTTTCAAAGTGGATTACACTAAATAAGGAACAAAGTCATTTCTATTTGAAAACAAATCAGCTCCTTAGTGGGGAAAGGGTGAGAGTCATATCAGAATTATTACTGAAGAATGACTATTCTGTTGATTTTTCAAGTGTAGACACCTCTTAGATCTAATAAATGGTTCTTTTCAGCTTGTTTTCCTTTTCAACACCAGTGCAGAGCTTTCCTATATATAAATACTCTGAAGTTACTTGGTTACTGAAGCAGCTAAAAGGCTAGTACTACTTTAATATTTACAAGTGTCTAAAATGAAAGACTGATGACAAGATTCTCACATAGTAACAACATACAACTTGAAAAAGAATGCTGCAGCAGCTCCTTCACACAAGTCACCTGAAGAAGAAGAGCAAATGCAGGGACAAAGCTAGAGCCCAAAGAAGTTGCTGGAATAAGAAGCAGCACTTCCAGTTCTGAGAAGTTCAAGTTTCGTGCTAGAAAGTACAGAGAAATGTGGCACTTCTATGTAAAATAGTTTCTCTTTAAAAACCTGAAGATGGGAAGTGTGTTGAAATGTCAGAAGCAAAAATAATAGTGCAAGAACCAAAAACAGGGGTTTTAATTCATTCAAAAGAGCCCAAAGCAGCATGTTGTTGTTTAAAGCAGCTTCTCTCACTATATGTGCACGTAATGTTGGCCAAACTCACCGTTCCGGTTGTCTTCTGTAATTCAGTGGTTGACACCACAGTTTGTAGTTCTTTGTCATTTATTATTGCTTTTAAGGTGGCCTAAAAGGGGGAAAAAAAGTTTTATTCTCTTTGTCATGTACTGTGTTACTTGCACACATACATGCTGTTCCATGTTCTGAACGCAACTCAAATCTGTAACTCTCTGCATGTCTGTGTTTAAAAACACTTCCCCTTACAACAAGGGGACACTGGCAAATAAAGAAATCTTGTATTTATTAAAGTATAATGACATGCACATTAAATAAGGTAACCTTTTCCTCTCTACTTCTTATTGGGAAGACTAATGATGTCATTTAAATAGTAATTTAATTATATTTAGCAATGAAAATGAAGCTAAGTATATACTGCATAAAGGATATATAATACAAAATTAATATAATAAAATAGAATAAGACCTTTTCAATCTTTTTACATGTGAATTTCTATCCAGTAGTAAGTGTATATCCCAGTCTTTACCTGAGTACAGTGAGGGACAAATCCATAGACAAGAAGCCTCTCATTGGTAAATAAAGACTGTATTTGAGCAGGAGCCTGCATTGGCTCCGGTTCATTTGTATTAAACTGTTGCCATTTAATAGAAACAGAACTGCATCCTGGAGAAAATATTCTGGACACCTGGCGCTGTATCTGTGTAAAGATAGAAAAGAAATTAGCCCTGTTTCCTTCTAGGCTTTTAAGAGAAAATACAATCTCTTAATACAAAAATAATAATAATAAAACAAACAAACAAACAAACAAACAAACAACACAACACCCATACTTCCCATGTGAATTGACCTAATTTCCCTTCTTTTTTTCCTTCTTTCTGATACAACTAAAGCCACATACTTCTAAAATTTTTGCCACATACAGGTACAACTCAGTCAAAGGATAATCACTCAGCTCTTACTGTACCAGCTTTGGGAATAATGAGACTTCTTTTAAGTGAAAGCTGAGATTTCAGAGTAAAGTTTCTATTCATCAGGGTTGCCAAACAGGCTAGGGAATATGGCCTGCTAGACACAGCACCTCCTGCATGTGAACTCTGAGATGTGTGAACAGTTCTGCAGATCTCCGTGGTCTGCTCAGGATAATTTTCCATCCTTCAAATGACAGCCAGAATAGCCAGAAGATAGATCTTCATTCTTTCCCCCAGACAAAAACATGTCAGCTATTAACTGTGCTGGAGCCCCTTCTCTACTAACACTGTGTCAGGAGGGACCAGATTCAAGGCACAGCATAGAGCTGTAGGCACATAACTACTGGGAAACCCAGAAGCACTGCACGTGGGGTCCTATGTTGCCTGAAACTTCCAGAGGCACCAACAGACCAAAGTTACAGAATGCAGTTGCTACAGGCCTCAACATCACAGCAAGGACAATGTTGTAGATCGCCTGTGACATCCAGGACAGAAGCAAAACTCTGGTTTTCCATTCAGAGAGAATTATTTACGTAGTTTGACACCATAAAGTTTTTCTAATTTGGTGTATTTGCAATCACCAAGAAATACAGATCTCTCTCAAAAAGAATAGAAAAACTAAAGTAAGTCTTGGTTTCCTTGGTTTATATTATACATTAAAAGTGACCAATCTGAATGAGAAGGTGGGGCAACTGCAGCAATAAATTCCCTCCCTTATCAAAGAACTGGGGAAGCTCCACAGCTCTCTATCCCTTCTAACTCATGTTCCTGCTGAAAATAAGGCATGCACACAAAAGACAATCACTATCAGATATTGATAGGTCAGGCAATGACACACATGTTGAGTATATTAAGGATTTGTAAGCGTACCTTTGTCTCCCAGTTATGCTTTGATTTTGGGTCAAAATATTCAAACGCTCCAGCACCATACTGGGACAAAGACCTCAGCATGTGTCGATTTGCTGCGGAACTAACAACATAAAAAATTCTTCATGTTAGTAGTGAATTAAATCATTAAGTAACCTGATACCATTTCTACCTCTGATACCATTTCTAAATATCTTGGTTTTAATTAGTACTGCAAGGCTTGTGAATTTGATTTTTTAAATTTCACCCCTTTCTCAGAGTATAGACCAACAGGAAGCAACTGAGCCAATGAAAATGATGCTGTATTACAGATTTCCCAATAACATTTGAGCAAATTATATGGCTTATGAGCTTTTACGTGTCCTACTGCAGGGCTCTGCGGAGAAATTAACTTATGTCCCAACAGCACTAAGGCTGATCAAAATGATGCTAATCTTGAGTAATTAACCTCAGTCTCAGCAGAGCTACGTAGTATGGGCACAGTCATGTTACAGGGAGTGTCACTTTCTAGACAACATGGACATAACCAATATGATAACACTTATTAGCCTGAAAGAACAGCAGGCTAATGGTCTGACGACTAGGAAGCTATCATAGGTATTCAGACAAATGAGAGCTTCTAGAGGATTACAGGAGAACAATTAAGCAGATGAGAATTCTCGTGGGTGAGAAACAGCACGCTCTCTCTTGGATCTTTGTCAGACAATAGCAGATTCACTCCTCAACAGGACCACACCACTGTCTTAGAGAAACCTACTGAATCCTCACCAAATCCCTTCCAGGCAAAATTAAACAGTACAATTGTATTTTATATCAAGAACACTTAACGTATTGAACTTAAAAAGGTTTACTGCCCTTTTAAAAGCTTTTTTTTTCTTTTACAGATTTGCTATTTATACAACTCTATCAAGTACAAATCTTGCACTATTTAAAAGTATTTGTTCAACCTTTCAACCTGATCTAGTGGAAGGTGTCTCTGCCCATGGCAGGATGATTGAAAATAGATCATCTTTATCGTCCCTTCCAACCTAAACCATTCTACATGTATGATTGTGTGATTTTTTTTCCCCACTTACCTGCTGAGAATTATCAGAGATAAAACTAATGTAGTATTCTCTGTTAATTCAACCTTCTAGAAAACACTCTGTCTACACAAAAGTATGAACCAGAGAGCGAGCTTCTCTTTTACACCTCTTTCCCAATTATTACTTTACCAATGGAACATATTAAATAGATCCTGCCTCATGAAGGTAGACTTATACAATAATGTCAACCATTAGTGTTATAGGTCTAGAGGAACCATTCAAAACCATGCCCTCTCAGACTGTCAGCACTAAAATAATCTGTCCCCAGGACAAGTTCAGTCATATCAGTAATATTAATGTAAAGTATGCTGAACACAACATGACTGCAAATACATTGGAAAGGATTTCAGCATGTTAGTGGGCACACACCATATCTGTTCTTTGTTGTGTGTTGATGTGAAGGATTACACTGGAAGAGCACTGGGATGTTTGGTACATGGCCTGAGCAGTGTGCTCATGCAGTGCTGGAAGGAGGCCTGCAGCTCCCAACCAGGAAACGCTGATAGAGCCCTGATGAAGTTATCATTAAAAACATTCTAGAAGAACATGACTCTCACCACTGGTCTTTATTTTGATGTGTCCTTGCCAGCCTCCCCAGGATACAGTAAGAAGCTAACGCTCTCTGACTCCTTCCCATCTAAGCCTGGCAATCTGAAACATGCAACTGTAACCCGTTATTTTTATTTTTAGTCACATCTTTCCAGTTTGTTGTTACTATACAGTTAAACTAAATCACAGCAAATTTCAGTGAGGTTTTGCTTGTTCCTGTGATTCCTAAGAACTCTTTTTAACACAGATGGCATCTTATAGCCAGCCATATACCAGAGTCTATACCAGATGTTTCCAAACTTCATTCTCGCTACTATTGCCATCGCTGTGACAGATCTGTGCTGAGTCACAGTGGCAGCAGTTGCTCCTGCTCCCCCACTCTGGGTAGGTAGTCAGAGAAATCATCCTTCCTGCCTGCCATCATTTGAGAAGAGGAAGCATGAATTTGGCTGTTCAGCAAAAACATTGACTGTGCTGGAGTAGTTACTCCCTGTTTTGCCTAATGAAAGGCAGAGGCTGGTTTTGGGTTGAGGAGGTTTATCTTCACATTATTGTGAAGTCTGTTGCATTCCAGTAGTGAAATGCATCACAGGTTTGGGAAGCTAGTGCTTTCATTGTCTTTAAGTCATTACATTCTTTACATTCATTGTCTTTAAGTCATCACCTTACAAAACAAATGAAAATTAAATCATGAAATTATACAACTATTAATGTTAAATTGAGATCCCACTATCAAAATGAGACTTTACAAAAACATGAAATGCTAAGTTTTAGAATGTTAACTCTCATATTTTCCAATTATATTCTTAGATAGTAGTTGTTATAATGAAGAAAGATATTAATAGGTAAGGCTACCTGCACATGGAATTAGGTTTATTGTAGGTACCTTATCTCTGAAATTCCTTATAAACATTTCTGCATTTAATCTAAACTCATACATACATTTAAGACAGTACACTCAATCATCTGACAGTTCTCAGCTTATTCACCTCACATTTCAAATTAATTATCTGTCACTTAAAATAAAATTGCTGGCTAACTTTGTACTTACCCAACACCACATGTAAATAACCTTGTATGGTAGACATTATCTTTCACAATCTGGAACGTCACACTCTCATTCTGAATGTGTCCATCAGATATAAGAAGAAGGTTTCGCTGTCCTCGAGAAGGAAATAGCAAACTTAAGTAACGTAAGGTCTTCCACAGGTCAGTGTTTCCCAATGTTGCAGTAGCTGACTGAAGAGTAAAGTATTACAATATTAGTTTGAGCTTAACTTACCTTTTTAAATAACATATAATGTAAAATTTATTATTTAGTATACAGTTCTTCTAGTTCCCAAATATAAATGGTTAATTCTTAAATTTTATTTTGTTCCTGCTCTTCCATAGTTATGCTTAGAGATGGAGTTTAAGGTTCATATCATGCTGTATTTTCTCTGGCTTAGGCAAAACAATGCATAGGCAAGATATGTAAGAAAAATTATAAATTCTTCTCCTACAATATTCTCAGAGCTTTTAGTTATCAGTGGTTTGGGGATGTCCTGAACAATTCTCATCCAGATTACTCCATCTAAGAGCCATCTTTTAATTTGTTTAACCCACTTTCTGAACTAACTACAGTTTACCCCCAATAGCAAGTGTGACAAGGAGTTCCTCTGTGTATTATGCTGTTTTTCAAGTGACTTTGTACATGGACAGAAAGTGGTAGGACAAGGGGGAATGTGTTTAAACTAAATGAGGGGAGATTTGGATTACATTCTTTACTCAGAGGGTGCTGAGGCAAGTTGCCTAGAGAACTTGTGGATGCCCCATCCTTGGAGATGTTCAAGGACAGGTTGGATGGGATCCTGGGTAACCTCATCCAGTGGGTGGCATCCCTGCCTATTGCGGGGGGGGTTGGAATTAGATGATCTTTAAGGTCATTTCTAACCCAAGCCATTCTATGATTTGATGATTCTCTTTAGTTTCCCTTCTAAATCCACCAACTGATCATTTTGTTGGATAGCCTCTGATACCTAAGAGGTGAGAAACAGCAAATAATCATCCAAAAGTATTTTTTCTTGTCACTGAAATTCCTTTGGCCTAAATGCTGGCTTCACTTACAAATTACAGATTTCCAGAAGGAAGTCTAAACATCTGAAAGCACTTCTTTACTGTGCAGATGAGGGAGCCCTGGCACAGGTTGCCCAGAGAGGCTGTGGAGTCTCTTCCTTGTAAACCTCCAAAAACTGCCTGGATATGGTCCTGGGCAGCCTGCTCTGTGTCCCTGCTTGAGCAGGGATTAGGACCAGGTGACCTCCAGAGGTCCCTTCAAACCTCAGCCATCCTGTGATTCTGTGATTTTGTGAAGGAAATAATTTCCTCTCTTGTGCTGTGAGCAGGCAATGAGAGGCATGAACTCCAAAAGTCAAATTTAGGAGGAAACACTGAAAAAATGTTCTTACACTTGTATCTACTTAGCTTCAAAATAACAACTTAAGCAATCACCTTAAACTAAACGGAATTAATATTCAGATGTGGCTGTGCTTGTTACTAGGGAAAATAGGTCTAAATTATAGTCTAAATTATATAAAAAAATAATCTTAAAAGCTGGCTTAAAGAAAAAGAAAACAGGATGAAAAGTTGGATGACTTCTGCAATGATAAGCATTCCTTTTAAAGCAACATTCTTTAGAATACAACCAAACTGATTTACTTACTGTAATAAATTCGGTTAGTGATGCCAGATCCTTTATGATGCCCTTTGAAAATGGGGAAAATTCTATGAAATCTGTGAACAAAGATTGACGTTAGGAACATTAAAATATTTAGCATGTGGCAACACAGAGGAAACACAAGTTTAAGTTTTATGACTAGAGTATCAGAGCAGAAATATAGCATACTGCTACACGTTCCAGGTTGCAGTTAAGTGTATTAAGCTGGTCTGATAATAATGATGCACATAAAATTAAGTCTTGGCAAGAAGGTAAAAGGGGGCTCATAGTTAAAGAGGAAACAGAAACTCACTTGTGCCGAATTTGACTACATTCACATTTTGTCTGAAACGAAGTTGTTTCAAAGCGTGTAAGGCAATCTGCTTTGCTTCCCGTAACATTGCACCTGCCATGGAATTTGAGCAATCTAATAAAATAATAATTTCACTGGACAGCTGCTCATCATCAAACGCTGCTTCAAACTCTGGTTGGAATACGAGCATGCAAGCCTACAGAGACAGAAACAAAATCAGTGCAGTGAGCAAATGCTATTGCATTTGAAGTGTACTCAAGCATCTTCATTTTTCTCATTATGGAATGAGAACAAAATACAGCCATATTTGAAAGTTTGAGTTAATATATTTATTTTAATCGCATTTAGTGAGAAGTGCAACTTCTCTATCCTTTACATATACCTCAAGCCTCACATGAATAACTGAAAAAGGAATTATGATGTTCAGTGTTTTTATCCGATTTACTCTCCGGCAAACAGCATTGGACTCTGTTCTCAAAGTTCAAAAAAAAAATCACAGATATTATTTTTTATAATCATCACTGCCACCATCAGTTTGTTAGAAGGACTAGAATTAAAGAATACATATATGCAAAGCAAAGAAATGCATATTGTCCTTGCTAAGAACAGAGATGCTATAAAACACAAAGGCATTCAAAAGTGGAGCAATGAAATGCTGGAAGGAGTGAAAATGTTTCCAATAGCACAGAAAGGTTTGTAGTCTGGAAGCACAAACAGAAATGTTTTTCTTTTTCCTTTCCTCAGGGGAATATCTGTATTATTGAAGGCATGAAACAAATGTCCCTGAACTAATCCTTTTAAACTAAACAATTCTTACTAAAAGAAGAAAAATAGGAGACATCATTGTCAAAAAGAAAACAATCTAATCTGTCGTTTTACTCCTTTTACTCAATTTCAGAATTGGATTGAGAGATTGTTAATACCAAGACTTTACATTTCACCTCTGCAGCATTTTCAAAATCAAAAAGCATCTGAAAATAGCTAGAAGTGCCACAGACTTCACTTTTATACCAGAAAAGAACAGCTGTGGTCACAAAAAATGGAGGAGGATGAAACAGTTTCTAATAACCTGGAATCACATATTTTAAGATATGCTCTTAAATTCTAAATGTGTTTATTTCTCAGGCAAGGAGTGGATGAAGGTAAAAAGAGGTTAAACTGTTCTTTTCTTTCATATTCAACCTTTTGTTAATGTTTTCCAGTTGTAATAATGAGCTCTTCTGTGACACAGCTATTTGTCACATTCTGTTTGTAGCTGATGCCTTTGAAAATAATCACTGCAACAGTAATAACCACAGCAGAACACAATCTTCTAAGAAGGCCGTGTGCCTTAAAAACCCACTGCTGGGTTATATAAATATTTGTGTGAGAGTTGTAAATATTATTACAAATATTATTGTAATATTATTACAAATTTAATGATTTAAAATGTTATTTATTTTCTAGTTAGAATACAGACTGCATGACTCTGAAGCTACTTAGTTCCAGCCTCAGCCACAACTTATTTGTTCACTTCCGTTTCTGTAAGTGCAACATCTGCATCAAACAGTGTAGTCACATTTCTATGAAATACAAACAGGAGCATGACAGTTAGAAAAAAAGTGTTTTAACAGAAATATGATTGGACACTGCATTGAAACAGTGCCTCAACTTTCAGTTTATTACAAGGCAAAGGATAAAATAAAAATCAACAAGATTCTATGGAACTGAAAACTAGTTTTTGAAGAATACTCAGCTTAATAAGGAGATTAAATAGAATACTGTCTGTGGTGTGAAATTGTTCTTTCTTCATGGGCTACCCATCCAAATCGAACTGTGTCTGTTTATTATGTTTTAGCATATTCAGCATTATCTCATGAACAGTGTAACAGTTACGCCATACCTCACTGTTTTGGTTGGGATGCTTCTCTACCCACATTCGGGGTAGATAGGCTTCAGAAATCCATATATCTAGACCAAAGCCACTACTGTCCAAGCGGCTGTTTTTCACAGTCTTAATTACAGCCTTGCACTCCGTTTTCTGGAAGGGGAAAAAATAGGCATTTAAATATTTGTTTAATAACGGTACAGTGAATATTTTTTACTTGTACAACATAAAATTGTCATTCGTGAGGACAGGGAATAATGACAGCACAGTTAATAGGGGTAGTACCAAAAGTCTTTTCTAGAAAGATTATATAAAATTTAAAAGGTACAGTTGCTATGTACATATTATATTATTTAAAATATCATTCACTTTCCTGAATGTGTTTTAAAATATGAAAACAAATGAAACAAAAAGGATTCAAGCACAACAGACATTTTCATCTGAGAAAAACAGAGAAGCTCTCAGTGTTCAGAATGAACACGGCACAAAGCCACTCAGATCTACAACACACATTTCCTAGGATTAAAGTTCATTTTCAAATACACAGCAGAACTCCTAAGGCAGACGCACAATTTTAGGGAAATTAGTTTACCTTTATTTTAAGCTTATGTGTCCAACTATATAGGCGTTCAATGCTATATGGCATCTCAATAGACATATCCAAGGAGAATCCACTAAAAACAGAGAACAAATGAATGGTGGTCCAGGGAAGACGATGATCAATCTGCATGCAACAACATCTCCATGAGAATGAGCTATGTTTCCTGACCTTTTAAACTCATTGGATGAAAGTGGAGAATACTAAACTATTTAGACAGGTTTCTGTCTCTGTCCCCACTGTTTTTTTTAAGGTATTCAGATTGTTTTTTGCCAATTTCAGCCAATCTTGTCTCATAAAATAATATTACCTGCTCTCTGCACTGCTTCTTGGTTTGTGTATCTTGGGACTGAATTAGCCATTTTTGCCACACTATCACAATGGTTATTCATTCCAGGTTGCTGACTCACCACAAACCTGGGTTATTGGTAGTCACTATATTGCAGGATAACATCTCCCAGACTGTAGGTGTGTAGGGCTGCAAACATTTCCTTTATTTGTAGCCTTCTATTGTTCAGTCTTACGTTTTGGTAAATAGCCCCTTTTAAAAACTGTCATTGACTACTCAGAGTCCTAACCTCAATATTATTGAATTCACCATGAAACTGTGTATCTTCTGCACAGTATATGAGCAATTATTTTCTATTTACAGTCACATCTCCATTATCTTTTAAGATGCTTGTGGATAAAATATGCAATAGGTATGCACAGTCCCAGAGCAGCTGCAGAACCAGAGTGAAGCAAGAAAAAATTATTATATTATTAAGCATTATATAAATGTTTGCAGCTAACTCGGATATCTTTGTGTTGCTATCTCTAGGATCTGATGTTGAAAAGTGAGGTAGTAATACCTGACCTCCATCCTCACACAGTAACTATTCTTAAGTATTTCCCAATTTTTATTCACATTTTCTGGTTGAATTGTCCCTTCACCTTAAAATTAAATTGTATTATATTTTTAAATATATTTTCTACAACTGGATGTGTATTATATGAACATGTGAATTTATTTCTGATATGCATATGCCAGAAATAGTGCCAAATCTTTAGTTATCAGTACAATATTACTACTAATCAACAGTAACTGTACTGAATAAAAGCAAGGTAGCAGTATGGAGCACTACTTCAGGATTAAATACAGTTTGAGAAAATTACAACAGATGTTGTTTGTGCCAGCTTTGCAGCTAGAACAGAGGACATGCTCAAGAAAAACACTTCTCATTTGATTTTAATACGGAAAATTCAATTCCCTGAATAACATAAGTTTTGACACATTTACTGCTACTGCTACCTACATGCCTTGCGATTCCAGTTGAGAACAGCCACATGCAGAAACATTATCGGGAATTAAGTTATCATATTCTGTTTCCAAGAAGTCTTACTTTACCAGCCACATTGTCGTTTCAGGTAATTGTATTTTTAAATTTAAAATACAAGTGCAAAGAAAGGCTAAAATGTTAAGTGCAATGATACTGCATATATGAAGATCAGGTAGGCTCATTAAATTGGGAATTTATGTATAATCCTTAGTAACAGAAATGTCTCTGAAACAAAAGGAAGTATTTATGATAATATCTATCTAAGGATGACAGATTAGAATTAAACATTAAACTAGTCTCTTGATAATGCAATATTCCATATAAGAAGAAAAACATTAAATGCAGATATTTTAACTTAATGTTTTAAAAATATTGATAATAAATCAAATTACAGTATTAATGAAAGCAACTTACTTCTTCACTGTTTTTATTTGTCTAACACAAACCTTCTTTACTGTATCCTACAAAAGAAAAAGAAAAAAATCTTATACTGCACCAGTTGTGAAGTATTTGTATGTAATCCCTGACACTTCTATCCAGCTGGAGCTCCTTTCTCTTATTCTGTCACTAAGATGGGACTGTCTGGAACCCTGTTTACTTCATTCATTCATATGGCTTTGTCATCTGAGCATCACTGCAGCTAAAATTCAGATGAGCCTGCATATGCTGCTCTCCCAAAGACACAATGAACTTCAGAACTCAGTATAATATAGCTCTGAAGCAGAAGGCATGACTGTTGAACGGTCAGACATACGACACAGTTATATGATCTCACAGGGAGTAGGACTACAAGGACAACCTTTGGCTCTTTGCCAGCATTTAAACAGAGATGACCTCCCCTCCCACCTGAACAATTCCTGAGCCATCAGGGACATCCAAAGAAACAGATGGGAAACCTGCTCAAAGGAGGCAGAGAAGGATAATAGCAGCATTCAGCAGATGCTCAGCTGCTGTTTCATGAGGGATATACACAATGCCTATTTTCTTGCGAGCCAAAGGAGGAACAGCAAGGACAGAAACAACAGATAACTCAAAATACGAGATCTAGTTTAAATGTGTTCCAACTCAAGTCAACTTTTCAAGTACCGCAAGAGTAAATAAATCCTCAGAGATACTACAGGCTTTCTACTGATCATGGCACTCCTAAGCTTGTGTTCACATTGCTTTTTAAAAATCCTGTTATGACAAGAATGATAAACACAATTATCTTTTAATAAAAAGAGAAGAAATTAAACGGAAGATAATCATGATCTTACTGAACTCTCTTGTGTAACTGCAATCCCCTAGGTACAAAATCCTTGCTTCAAAAGAAGATGCTATTTTAAGATTGTATTTTAACAAACCTGCGTGTTTTCATTCAGTGCTTTGTCCTGTTGCCATGGTGATACAGAAGCAGGCATATGAAAAGTGATACAACCATTCTGACAACTCAGTTCGGTGATATAGGTGATTTTGATTAGAACTGTAGAGTTTGGAGATAAATTCCCAACACTTATTACAAAAATATCCTAAAAAAAGAGACTAGATTTAATGTCATTGTTAAAGCCCATGTTTTCCAAAACAATAATTTAATTGGTGGTACAGCACAATCAATTTAAATGCTAACACAGAAAACACTACTTGGTTTTTGAGGTGTATAAGGAAAAATGATGCTAAGACAATAAGTATTAAACTTTTGATATCTTTTCAAGATTTCTAGGCAAGACTGATCAGTAATAACTAAATAAATAAATCTTTTATTAAAAAAAAAGCTGTGATTTCTTTAAGAATGTAAGCTCCTAAAAGAAATATTTGTTTTATATAAGCCGTGGAACATACTTGAAGAAACAATAGCAGTTTACTAAAAGGATCAAATGTATGCTCCAAGAAAGTTCTAGTAAAAAGCAGCTTCCCAACAAAGACATAATTGAGCAAAGATTCTGATGGGAATATTCACACATGCCCAGATAACCTATCTGTAATCTGACAAACGCTAAATTTTCAAGTAGGTTATGAAACCATGATATTCAACATACCGGTGCATCTTGGTCCATTAGATAAGCTCCATCGCCCTGACTGATAGCTTTACGATATTCTCTGTGTGCTTGTTTCTTTTCTTTAACCTATGAAAGATTTTCCAAAATAAGTGTTTTCATCTCCATAAACAGAACACTTTCATCTCTATATACAGAACACAGTATTCTCTTACATGACATTACCGCATGACAGTCAAGTGGTAATAACAAAGAACTTGAGAGAAAACAAAATTAATTTTGGTGTTGTATGCTTTATTACTAAATAAGTGCTTTCAAATCTTGAAATTGAAGGACCTACATCAAAGGCAGTGTACAGTAACATCTTACCTTTCCGATGATGTGTTTTCCATTGATAAAAGCTTCAAATCCACAAACAGCAGCTTTATCATCCAAGGGAAAAACATATTTAGCTTCAATCGGACTACTACTTTGATTGGTGTAGGTCTGAAATATTACTACCTGAAATGAACATTTTTTTTTATAGCTCCGTAACATTAAAATGTGATTAAAACATCAATACTGTAAGAGAAACAGCATAACTGCATTGCATGGCAAAATATCAATATGTATGTCACAGCCTGATGATTTATTTGTACATTAGAAATGAAGGTATAACATTCACTGGTGCTTGGCAAATAAATATCTCACAAAAATGCAAGGAGCCGTGGAATTTTTACTCTCTAAATTATTAATCAAATCTCTTCCAGAAGAAGAGTAATCCGTGACTTTACAAAGGTTACATGATGCAGAGCTGGAGCTGTCAAGCTATTGCCTGCAAAAGTTGTCACCATTGCAATAAGTCTGTAATAGTTTCAAGCCGGTAATGTCTAAACAAGAAGGAAGAATAAACAAAACTAATAAAAAAAAGTTTTATTTAATATTATGATATATTGAAAGGGATGTTTGTATAAGCCTGTATGTGTAGCATCTATTTTCTACTGACAGTATTTCTGTCTCTGAGGTAGCAGATTGCATCTTTCTTTTCACATCTGCTCTTCTGTTTACTTCCCTTGCGTCCTAACAAAATCCCAAGAATTCCTCATTTGCCTTTGCTGCTGTTCTTATTGTCCCTTGCCATCACATCATTTCTGGTTTATGCTCTGTAGCTCTGCTTTATAGACTGCTTTCTGCTTTGGTGGACTGGGTCGTAGCACAGATGCTACTGTGCAGTAATTCATTCCATAGGAAAGCAAACCAAAAAATAATGATGATCCCTCATGAGAAGAACAGTTGTTCAAAGGGATCAGACTGATCAGACAACAGTGGTGAGTGTCAGAACAGTTTAAGCACAGACTCATCTGACAACAGTTCTTCTATCTCTTTACTCTCCTGTTTTTGCTCTGCTTTCTTTTTTAGGACTTCAGCAACAAATAAAAATATGAATTGTTCTTATGAGACTACTTCAGCACTGGACACCCCAGGATACAGATGTTTGTGCACAGAGACACATATGACAGAATCCAGTAGAAACACAGCTTTTGCATGATCAAGACTGCCCCAGACAGGACTCAGTTGCAGGGGGAAAGAGATTGTGGAATTATGCCCCAGGACAGAAAAAAGCCTGCGTCTTGACAGGATGCGTTCTTAGGGCATATATACAAAACAACCAAACAAAAAATTTAGCTTGCTTGGCTAACTTTTATTAGCTAATTTTGGCTAACCTTTAATAGCTAATTTTCAAGCTAGAACAGCAAGTTCTTTTGTACTGACTGATATTTTACTTGTAACAGCTAATTTAGGTTGTCTAACCAAAGTTAAAAACAAAACACACAAATATATTTCCAGAAATTTTTAGTCATCCTAGGTATTTTTTACTGGTTTATAATTCAGCTGGCAAACAGCTGAAAAAGAAGGTCTTTACACGGAAACAGAATGCATATGCTACTGCAGTAAGTTTCTCTGCAGTGCTGATTTGATTGCACATCAACAGAAACAGACTGAAAAATAAAGCCAAGCCTTTCACTGACCAAAGAGCTTTTGGCACTTGTTTGATTACACACCCCTACAAATAAGAACTTTTCATGCAGTTTCAAGATTTTCCTTCATTTAGAGATTGAATTGCCTTTTTATTTTTTTTTCTAATTTTATTTTTTAATGATTAAAACACTACTTAACAACTGAAATAATTTTTCAGGACTGACTTATTGGAAGGAACAATAAATCTCATACTTTACCTGTGCTACAAAGTCTATTATCTTTGCCTTAATATGAAAGCCTTCTAGAGGAACAGGATTTCCCAGTTTGTCTTGAAGACCAGTTCTTACTGTATTTGAAATATTTGCACTTGGCAACGCATAGCCTAAACAAAGAGTTTATGAAATATTAGAAACCTATTTTTTGAAATGCACATTTGGGAAGCAAGTTTGAAACTAATCCTATATCAATGGTCCATATTTACTTATGCAACTCAGAACACACAAATTAAAAGTAATCCTCATTTTTGTTATGAATACTTGTGTTGCACTGCTTCTGCTGACGGTCACCAGCTCATGATAAGTCTTCAAGGTCTTACAAGGTCTTTGTTTAAAACCTTGCATTTGAATTATTAAAAGACCATCTCATGATTTATGCAAAAGTGCTTCTTGTGCTTCTCTTGAAACACACTGTGACAGGAGGAGTTCCAACTATCATTGGTAATTAGGCTTACAGGAAATCTGTTAAACAGATGCTACATGGATGCCACATAACTAATTCGGTAACATCCACAAATAAACTTCAAATGATTTTTTAATAAGCTAGCTGCATACAAGAACTCTAAAAAAGCATTCTGATAAATATTTAGGGAACTTTGAAAGCAAGCCAAGAGTACAAACAGAAAATATTTCTTACTTTCATTCTGTACATGACATTGTGACTCTGGCTCACTGTTATCTTTCGCCAGTTCCACCCCAGTTCCAGGCTGAAATGGTTTTATTTGATCTTCAGGAAGGCAAAACTTAACAACATATCTAATTTTAACCTGTGCGGTTTTGTACACAACAAATTCATCATCCTGGAAGAGCAAAGAAAGGTATTTCACAATTAAAAAAAAAGCTGTTGATAATATTTTAAAAATGCAGATTTATTAAGAGACGAACCTAAATGACATCACTTTTGATAAATACTAAAAATATTACTTTTTTTTTTTACTCCCCTAATCTCTCCTTATCACTACCATTTACATCTGTTATGTTTGCTTTCTCCACATTCCTTGTATTTCTTACTCACTGTAACGCACAATCATTCTTCAGAATAACTAAGAACAAAAAGAAATTAAAAAAAAATTGGTGGGTATCTAGCCAGTGACTTTATCTATTTGTGTACCAGTAAGGCTTTCATCATCGCCTTTGAGTATCAACCTTTAAGGACCGGGATTTTACCAGTTGGATTCCATTATAAAACGGTGAACCTTCCATGGTGGTGATTTCTTATTCCATACAAAGCAGAACACCATTTCCAAATAGCAATTTCAATGTCATAAATCAGATATTTATAGGATGATTCAGTTATAATAAAAAAGAATGCTAACATATTTCTTTTAAGTATTGCTTTCTTGCAGAAATTTTAAATCTCCTCACAACTAGTAACTTAGAACCTTAGATGTTTTGTATGTACTTTACTGGCTATAAAATAGACAAAAGTGATTCTGTGCATTATGGTCTAGTGATTTAGTGTCTGAACTGGAATATACAGGTTATACTAATTCTGTTACCTATCACTGGTATAAATAAATCCTAACACTGCAGGATCAGTACCTCGAAGTCCGAAGAGATGTCTGCTGTCTTACGGACTCCATGTACACTGTTATAACCTGATGGTGCATCATTTAATGAAAAATCTCGTTCATACAAATCTAAACAGGATCCAAGTGCCACATCACAAACTGCAAGGAGTCGGCTTCCATCCATTTCACTGGGTGAAGAATACTTAATACTGGCACTATATGAAAGAAAAGATCATGCACATTTTATTAAAATTGATTTTAAAGTAAAGCTCCTAGGAGTTCAAGGATACACAAATACTTTTGAACAGATGATCAGGAAAGAAATAATAATTAAATTACCTTAAGAGTATTAAACATTTTATCTACTTAATTTGCAAAGCAAAAAGAATACACAAGAGATATTATCAAAAGATACTGTCTTATTCACACCTAACAGAATCACTGAAGTAAATGCCACTTCCCAGATTTCCAATGTCAGTTCTTTCCAGGCCATGATCTTCAACAACCACTTTTGGCAAGAGGAGTCCTCTAGAGGGAAAAAAAAAAAAAAGTCACAAAAGTCACACAATGAATGAAGTTCAAAATACTTTTGCATAAAATATGTGGGCTAATACATGTTGTGCAATTATGAACCACAGAGGATTAAGTCAAATACACTTTACAAAAACCATACATAGCGACTCAAGGAAAATCAAGTCTATTCATCAAAAATAAATCCCAAAGCCATATGAATCACCAAGACATTGACTACATAAGCTATTGGGACTGTTTGCTTTTTTCATTTAGCAGAAAAGCAACACATTTCCCAGACTCATTACTATGCCTGAGTGAATCCATAGAATTGTCATAAAACTAGATATTGCATTATTCCAGGAAATTACGATAATCTAAAATTATTTCTGATAAAATGGTCATAGGTAAATAATGTGGAAGTGGACGGGAAGACAAGAAGTGGAAGGACGACATCATTAATGGAATTCGTTCCTAAAACAGAGTAAATTATCCATGCAGCCATTAATCTCCCACTCTCCCCATTTTGTCATCTTTCATCTGGATTTAAACTACAGCCCTCCTCATCATAACCAAATAGCTCCATCTCAATGCTAATCCAGCTGGAAAGTAATCACATTTATCATTACAAAAGAATGATTTCCCTTCCGGGGTTCTGCAGAAGGATATGAATAGTTATATAAATGTTAACAGTAAAAAATAGGTTAAACATAATGCAAAAGTTTCACAAAAGAAAGCATTTTTTAAAATCCAATATATTTAATTATATATAATTAACCCTAACCCAATGTCACAAAAAATGGAATGTAAATTTTTACCTGGAGAGAATTCCCATGAAATTGCGCACAGATGATGCATGGAATAAGGATCGAATATTTCCAAGACTGCCCAAAAATTCTGCTGTTTCACTTACTCTGCCAACACTATACACTTGTAAAATTCTCACTGGACAATCACTGCAAGAAATTTGAAATGATCTTTGACTTCAAAAACTTGTTTAAGAACAATCTACTGCCAAGAGATAATGCCTTGTAGTAAATCTCAAAGTAACATTAAATCTTTGGTTTTGGTGGTTTTGGTTAGCAATTTGGGAGGCAAAAAAATATGGTAACAGCAGTAAGAGACAAAAAAAAAAAAGAAAAAAAAAAAAAGATAACAGCAATTACTGAAAACACCAGAGATATTTAAAACCTATGACAAAGTTCAAGATTTATTCAGACATTCAGGGAGAAATAAAATATGCAAAGACGTAAAATGTAAAATACTTGAAGTCAGATGAAATTATCTCATTTGATATTTTGGAACCTAAATTCAAAGATGTGATGTATAAAGCCCATATAACTCTATGCACTGCAGAGTCTGGCATTATATAAATTATTGCCAAATCTATCTTGTACTAAAAATTCTCCTACTGCGAAGGCTCCATAACTCACCATCTTGGCTGAACCATGAACATCTTAGCATATTCAGGCTATCTGAATGTAGCAACTTGGACTTCCCAGTTAAGAAATACACTTGAGAGGAGGAAAACTTAGGTTGCAGTCCCACCTCCAGCAAGATTTATGTGTTTTTCATACCGTAGTTACTGGGCAGAGCACACACCAGGATTTACGTCCTTCCCTTGTGATTACACTAAGCAACAGATTCAGACTTCCAGACTTCTTTCCATTTTTCTTACCAGCTGAATGCTTTATTTAGCTGCTTGTATAGAGGCCCAAGTGGGAAACTGTGTGCTCACCACCTTCCTTCTGCTTTACCAGTCTGCTATGTACACGTCTTTGGAACATGCTTCCTCTGATGACAGAGCCTAGACTGGGGACTGGATTGCTCAAGAGTGGCAAGGTAGCAATGCCTTAAGAAATACCCAGAAGATAGTATGAGGATTCTAGGATTCCTGACTGTCACACAGTGAGGAACCTTAGGATTTACAAAACAACTAAGTAGAGGACTTAGGGATCACAATTTTAAATTTAGATAAATAAAGTAGGCAGTACACTTGGAAAGTAAAAGCAAATCAAGCCTTTGCTTACAAGTCAGAGCTTCATGCTTTTAAGATTTGGTAAATTTCAGTGAGTCTTGAGTTCCTAAATGCTAAAACAATATTGGTAAAACAATATGCTAAACAAAATGCTAAAACAATAGTGGTAAACAATTTATAAACTTGCCATATGAACTTTATTTTTTTTTGAGAGAGAATTTGGACCCTAAGCCTTTAGTATGTTTCTACTGCAGTTGACTTTTTTTTTTTTTTTTTTTTTTTTGAGATTGCTTTTAGTTAAAACACTGTTTGCAGGTGCAGAGACTGAAAGGCACTAAATATGCTCCAATTCTTGCAATTTAATTATGCTTTGTTATCTGTCGTATAAAAAAAAGACAAAATTTTGGGTGAAAAATCCTGTGCTTGTAACTAGTTAGAAGATCATAGAGCCTATGAATTAGTTTATAGGCCGTAAATTTGATAACTGTGATCCACAAAGAGCAGTCCTGTGGGCTCACGTAACAGCTAATTTCCAGAAGGCTTACTTAATTGGTTCTGTCTCAGAGAACTTTAAGGTGGAATTGAGTCACATAAACTCTTTCTATTAATTTTAAATGACTTAATTTAGACAAAATGTCAAGTATCACAAGTACTGAACTTTGCCAAAAACCAGCAGAAGGTTGCATGTTTGAGCACAGTGCTCCTTCCATATTTGAGCAATTCGTATTTGGGTACAACTGCTTAGTAACCAGCAGTTGCTAGGGTTTAGGCCTTAGCAAGGGCCTGAGCTGCTTAACGCTACATTTACTCAGTAAAAACAGACTTGAAGTGAAGTGCTCACTATATAACTACCTGAAAGGAGGTTGCAACAAGGAGGGCATTGATCTCTTTTCTCAGGTGACAAGTGATAGAACACAAGGCAATGGCCTCGAGTTACACCAAGGGAGGTTTAGATTGGGTATCAGGAAGAATTTCTTCATGGAAAGGGTGGTTAGGCATTGGAACGGGCTGCCCAGGGAGGTGACAGAGTCACCATCCCTGGAGGTATTTCAGAGCCATGTGGATGTGGTGCTTAGGGACAGGGTTTAGTGGTGGATTTGATGTTAGGTGACGGTTGGACTTGATGATCTTAAGGGACTTTTCCAACCTAAACAATTCTATGATTCTATATAGCTGAACTGAAGCCCACTCCATTCTTCTATGCATCAATGATTATTCATTGATTATTCAATTTCTAGAATGACATTCTCTTTAAATTTATTTCTCCATGTTTATCCATTTTTACATTTCATTAGTTAATCAAAAAACACAGGGTACCCAGTCAGAACCCAATGTCAAGAACATTAAACAGAATAGTAGGCAAATCCACAGAATAGATTCCCAGAAATACATGTTTTTCATACAACTGAAAGCTACCTGAAAAGGGACATCAAGTTCTGTAGATAATAAAAAGATGACCAGGTAGTCCACCTCTCCTCCTCACCTACTCCATCATATTTATTCTAATACTACACATAAAGAAATATTTGTTTTTCTCAGCAACCCCCCAAGTTTTATTTTGATGTTCGCTTTCCCTGTATTCTATGAAATACCTGGTAATAAATATTGCAAAGCAGAATGAACAAGCCTAAAAGCCATATACCTTCTTGAAATAGCTCATAGCATATATCTTCTTGACATAGGGAAAAAATTAACAATCTCATTTTCAGTTTTCTGAATTTACTTCCATTGGTTCTAGTACAGGTTATGGCAAATACGCCTGCTCTGCAATCCCATTAGTTTGACACTGCATAGTAACACTGCATAGAACCTAATAATTCAGTCCTTTTTAGAGGTGTTTTGTGCACCATACCTTGCATGTTGCTAGAATCATTGCACAACTATTAAACACTCACTTGTAATTCTTTTTTAACACTTGCTGTGCAACATAGCGAAATTCATCACTTATTGGATCAATAGCTTCAATCTTGCACCTCAGGGCTTGGTATTTGGCCAAAGATGTTGGGTTTGGGCATGACATATTTGTTTCCTGTATATTAAGCATGTCTCGGATGAGCTACAAAATAAAGACAAATTTATAAATACTTGTTAGATTTTAATTAAGAAACCACATAAAACAGACTAAATTAGATAAAGTGCCAGTGCAGCAACAACAAAAAGAATATGGAAAAGAACATTTCCACTGGCTAGATAACAGGTGGAACACGAGCAAATAGCTGTAGAATCCCATGAAAACAAAACAGAAAAAAAAAATGTATGCAGGTGATAAATTGTTTCTGTAGAACTGCAAATCAAGTTTTACGTTGAGCCTGCTCATAACAGCTCCAGGGACCAGTATTTGTGTTTGGATACCATTTTGATTTTGCTTTTGAGGCAATCCTGACTTACTATAATCTTACCATATTGTCCCTGATGCCCCTGTCCAGTTAGGGCAATAGCACAAGGCATCCACGTACTTTTCTCAGATCAAGAAGGACATCTAACTTAAAAAAAAATAAAAAAATAAAAATAAAAAGTAACGCTAAACTTCACTGAGTCATGGGAAAACTTTATGAGACATAGTAGTTTTTTGATAGCAGAAGGCTTCCAAGGTTAAAAGTGCTATTAACATTTATTCTTTTAGAATGATGGAGAGCCACCTTCTCTCTACCTCTCCCCCTTTATTTTTTGTAACTTACAGAAGACTGACTTCTGGATATCCTTTGCCAAAACCAAGAAGCATCTCTGTCGGAATCTATGGAATTTACATTACAATTGTAATACAAGGAGAAAATTTGAGTTTGCTCTACAGTTAGAAGTATGATACAGTTGTCAGGGCCCTGAGTGCCTCTCACCTCTCCCGAAACTCTGGCTGCTTGAGTTTTGAACAGGCTTTGACAGTGAAGATTTGGGGCCTGAAAGAGAGCTGTGGGAAAACTTAGTGGAATCCTGCCCCTTCTCTGCTCAAGAGATGCATTTAGGCTAAGGCTCTTGCTCTTGGTTTCTTGGCTGAGCCATGTTGCAGACGTGTCTACATCCAGACTTGTATGTCCTTGGTTCTGACTCAGATCCTGTGAACCTGAGTTCCTAGTTAGACCTTGGACCAGCTGGACAAGCCCATGATGAGGGGGCAATCTGGACCGTTGTCTGACCCTGCTAACTGGCACCAGCAGTCACTATCTGCTGCTCTGCTCCTAACTAAGTACCTCAGTACTTCCCTGTCAGTGCAGTGACTGCCCTGGCCTTGCTAACTTTCACCCCTAGCCCCAGCCACCTGCCCTTGCTGCTCTGACAGCTGCTGGATGCAAGGGCTGCATCTGTGCACATTCAGCACACCTCATCATCAGTTCCCCTGGCAGAGTAACTGAATTCCCACCTGACTGAACTGCTACACAACTTAAAAACAAAGGAAGTGACTAATTCATGCAGAAAACGTGAGGGTGAGACGTGGTGGGGATCCTTGGAGATTCCCCTAGGCAGGGCAGCTATGCTTAGACCAACTGATAGATGCTATCTGCAGTCCAGGGAAGCCCCCCGAGCAGTTTGGGCACACGAGCAGATGTAGGCACACACCAATAGACAGGTAATTTTAAATCATCTTTTGAAACTGCTCCTGCATACATGGGAAAGGAAAGGTCATACAGAACAGTCTTTGTACATAGTTAAAATAGTTTAGAAGTATTTTGTATGTAGTTTATGATAGTCAATAAAAACTGATTATGTGTATACTGGAGCAGTTGCCAGGGTCAGCAGGATGATAAGATCAGTTTCATGTGTCTCATTTAATCCAGCTGAAGATCCCATCATAACAATAATTGCAGTGGAAACTCTGTCACCATCTGGATGGCAATTGATCCTCTTCTTCAACATATACCTTCTTCTTCTTCAATATATACATAATTCAGTACCCACCATGAGCATTACTTTATTCATAAAATTCCAGTAAATGACTTTTTTAAACTGACAGTCTGTGACTGTTTATTTAACTACTGAGTGTGTTCAAAACTTGTGTAGAACATTGTAGATTGGGGCTTACTATCAGTCTGGAAAAGTTACCTGACACAGGTCCTGTTTTCTAGATAACAGCTTTTTGGAAACTTCGTAGTCTATTTCAGTCTTGTGACGTATAAGTTCATAGAATTCCATCATCATCTTTTGTAGCGCTGCCTCATCAGCTCCCTCATCCAGTGCATTCTTTACCTGGAGCAAAATACCTTCTGCTTTGCTCACCTTTAAGAGAAGAGATTATTAAGCTGAAAGCCATCACAAAATTACTGGTAGAACACAAAGCAACAAATACTGAAAACGGATAATTTGATTCCATGTTGAAATAAAACTTGAACTGTTAATGCAATATCCAGCAAAAATATACTTGCATCTCAGATATGAAAATAGTTTTAGATGTCAGACATTATTCTACCCTTATACTAGGCTACTTGCTAAGTACCTTGGAAGAGCTAAGAGGCAGTAAAATAACCTGTCTGAAATAAAACAGAATATGAATCAGATTGAAAGATAGTGATACTTGACATCCTGTTGATTCACATTGTTAGCTTTAATATATTGATGAAATAACTACATATATTAGATGATAATAAATTTCTTACTAAATTTCTAACTGCAATAATTTATCCTAAAATACATAAAACAGAGTAGAAATACTATTTATAAAATGCAACCTACTGATCAAAAGAAAGTAATGAGTCATTTTAGACAGTTTCTCTAGACAGATAATCTATATATTTGCTTGTGTCTGCATATTCATTCTCACTGGAAATTTTTCACAGAATGCTCTATGTTACTTTTTATTCTTGGGGCAGGAGGAAAAAGGCAAAGTGCTCTTTAATTTACATGAGCCATATGCAACAGCTAGTAAAATGCTGACACTAGAGGCTGCATAACAAAGTCTTACTGCAGTTCAATATTGACCCAAGGCTGGTCTCAGTCTCACAAAGGCCTTCAGAAAAAAATGGAAAGTTAATCTAATTGAATAGCAACCCACTTCTTTGTTTCAAATATCCAGAGATTTTTATTTATTTATTTTTTATTTCTACACAAATGCTATTTCTCTTGCAAACTAATTATAAGTGGGAAAAGGTAGTGAAAACACTTTTAGCATATTCTTACAAATCTCTGCATTGGGATGCAGAGTCTTTTAGGTCTATGATTCAGCTTTCTCAAAAACTACCAATGATTGAACATTATTTATCAAATTATCAACTATTTGTCAAATTTTACCTACCTATCCTATGGTAGGAATCTTGATATTGAAACAATTGCACCTCACAGAAAACATCTACAATAAACAGAATTTCCTTTGTCTTTGCTGATTTATGAAATGCACTCACTACTGTCTTTGAGTTAATGTATAAAGCATCACTATTGTATCACTTACCCATCACAATCTACATGAGTGTATACTTCCATATTAAAAAGTGAAAGGAATATTCTCCTACCATAGATCAATTGATCAAAATTCAAATCACAAATCAGAAGTGTCTTATGTATGAAGATCAGGGCAAAGTCATTCCAGAATTAGGGAACTTCTACTGGCAAAGCTCTTCCAATTTAAAACCAACATAATCTCCAAATATTTTTTCCTCCAGTACTAACAGAGATGAAAAAACTTGCTGTCTTAAGCAGCCATGACTTAAATTATACAAACTTAAATCACATGAATAAACATTAGCCTCCTAACTGTTTAGGAAAGAAAGCAAAACCACTGAGGTAAGTGGAAAAAAAAGATTAAATGAACCATAGAGTTAACAGAGGGATGGATAGGCAATTTCTTTCAGTAACAGTTGTAATATCCAAAGGCCTTCATGAGATGCCACATGTTAATTATATGTGTCATCTGATAATACAGTCATGGACTATAATTAAAACTATTTTTACTAATACAAGAGAAAGTCTGACTGAAATACAGTTGAAACATATTGGCAGAAGACAACAAACTACCATTATGCACTGTCTTCTACAACTATCTTTTTATGGGACTTGATAGAAGGGATCCTCCCATAAGCACTGTGTACATTACTATAAAATGGAAAAGACAGCCATCTGCTCTAGGGAGTACAGCAGGTTTTTAGTGTCATAATTCAAAATCAAAATTTGAGATAAAATTTCTGAAGCATGGATATGTTGACGTATAGGAGTACCCGATGTAATTACCAATTCCAATCTGAAACAGAACATTCTTGTTTGCTGGGTAAAAAATACTTATAATAGCATTTATGCATGGGTCCTCGTGGAGTAACAAGAATTAACTTACATCATTTAGACTTATGTTGTTTACTGATTCAAACAGTAGGCTATCCAGGTGGCCAAGAGCTTCTGCCCAGATCAGTTCCACAAAATCACTAACTTGCTGAGATATAGCACTTGAACTTATGGATTCTTCTAGAAGTAACTGTAGTAAAACAAACACAATTCAGTGGAAAGACAAAGATGCAAGAGGAACTTTCCTATTCTCATCAACCACACAGTACACAATACACATTCATGCTTAATATAATTTCTTCAGTTCCATCAACTTGAAGGGAAGTTTTGCCTTTTTAACTCTCTCAGGTGGAGAGCATGGAAGGCAGGTGGCCATGATCTACCTTGAAAATTGGGACATAACATCTTGGAGAAGACAGAAGTTGATTTGTTTGATATCTTTAACATGATATTGTACTATGAGGTATGAGGACATAGTAGTTTTACACAGCTGGTAAAAGAACAGATAGTTCAAAACCATCAGTGTTATAAAACACTGGAGATACTGTAACTATAGATGTAGTTCTCTGTAAGAAAGCTCTGGTGGGAAAGACATTACTACTGTGAAAACAAAAAATTGGAGTAGTAAAGCAACAGAAGACTACAAAGGCAATGAGTATCAGTGCAATTCATATATTCAATAAAAGTTGTGAAAACATATTTTCTTATCTAAGGAACATTCTTAAGTATTTACTTAGGCTTTTTATCATTGTTCTTCAAGTCTAGCACCTTCCACTAAACTTGATGACATTAAACAATTAGCACACACTACATTACTTGTTTATACAGCATCAGCCATACAAACTCCTGAGATCCCTAGATGATGTATGTGGGCCACTGCTGGATATATTCTCTATTCCAACTGTGCCATAAAATGTAAGTTACATGGTGGAAGAGAGAAGTAGATGAAGTACAGTGAGAAAGTAAATGGGAAAAAAGCTTTCTCTCACAGTGCAAATATTTTAAATAGCAGTAAAACATTGTCTGAAAACTACTTTAGGGAGCCGAATCCAACATCTATTGCCACTGGAGGGAGTCCTGTTACTGATTTCAATAAGATCTATGCCAAGCCTATGACATCTGTATAGGGTGCAAAATAATGATGACAAAGTCATACACGATGTAATAATTTTGGTTGCCGTATTAGTATACCCTTCTTTAAAAAAAAAGGTGGTGATAAACCTACAGAGAAAAAAATATAGTGAGTATGACTGTATTCACTTTTACTGTGTTTAAGTGCTTTGAAGATTTTCTTAATATTCTTAAAACAATTTCAAAATATTTATCTATAAACAATTTCTCTTAACCTGTGACTGTATGACTGTAATGACTGTAATCTAGACAGTGTTTACCACATTCAGAAATTTAGAAACTAAAACAAATAATTAAGGACAGAAAAGTGTAAACAAGTGAATTGTACAAGCCTTTTGCAATTTTGTAGAAGCTAAACATCCTGCTTCTGGTGGAAAAGTTTCTCTGAGCAGGAATTCCTGGCTCTTCAGGTTCGCCACCAAAATATCATAATTTTCTCTTATTTCTTCAGCAGTCTTATTTACTATGAATTGTTTATTATTCTGTAAATTGAAAGAGCAAAGTTAGTTGGAGGAACTATAAATAGACGTATAGAATCAATTTTACCAGACACTGTGCTAACAGCTGACAAATCCACGCTCAACTTTTGGATTGTGGTTTATCAGGCTTCTGGCCAGGCCTCTTCCATGAGGGTTTGTGGGACATGAAGAACGAGCACAGGGCTCTGTATACAAGTTTCACAGTGACAAGTTGTTTAATCTAAATGTGTGCTGGAATAACTTTTTATATTGATTGAGATATCCCAAGTTCATCCCTGATACAGCTCCTTTGATTTGAATTTAATGTTGCTACAATGTCAGCGCTATACCAGAGCACATACGTAACTCGTAGGCTGAGACATGTCCTGAGGCTGCCCTCAAGACAGGCTTTTCTGTCTCTCAAGAGGATGCCCACACTATCATTCCTTATCACATTTTTGCAGTTAAACATCACACAGTTTAGATGTTACCAGGAACATGCATGTATCTTGAGGCAGATGCATCCAGAACCATGCTGTGCTGCTGCTAAGCTCTAAAGCAGGTCTTTTGAGAGTTGTAAGCAAACACACAGAGTACAGGAGCCAAATATGAATCAAACTTCTTATGATAAAGCTAATAGAAGGACATCCTACTATCTTTATGTAAGAAATCAGCCTGCAGGTAAGAATGAAGAGCATGTAAAGCTCTCTGGGACAGGAGTGTTCAATATGCATAAAGAAACAAACAGGTAACATCAATGAGTGGCTCATACCTTGGTTCCATTTGAAGCACTGAAGTGTGCACACAGTCGAAACAGAAAGTCATACTGTTCTTGGGTGCACTGTAATTCAATAACTACAAAATCTTTGCTTCCCATGGAGTTAATCTAAATGGAGAGAGAAATAAAGACCCCGCCCCCCATTTAACGCTTAAGTATGTTTCATTTAGGTGATATTGCACCAAATGTTTCCCCCTGTCCTACTTATTTTTTTCACCCCACTTAGAACCACAAATTCTAGGGCTAAAAAAAAAAAGCAAAATTACTCATTATTTGTATCATCGTAATGAGCAGAAGCTCCTCTCAGGGCTTCCTGTATGATTCCATCATTTCTGTGTTTTGAAAAGCTTTTTAATAAAAATGATTAACATTTACATTAGATTTAACACATAATAGCCATAATAATATATATCTAGTCACAAGCATATATGTGTCATTCTACTGCAATACTTTGGTGAGAACACTACACCAATAACAGTGGAGCTTTATTTTGGTAGAATGAGGCTGCACTGAAGGACAAAAAGTATTGAAGTACTTTCCAATACTCCTCTTTGCATTGCAGAACATGGTAACATAAAAGAATGATTGCTGATGTGTATAAAAATGCAAAACTTGTACTCATCTACTGATCATCCTACATCCTGTCACAGAAAGAGAAAGGCTTACTTTTTCAAGGATGTTGTATTTTGCAACTTCAAAATCTTGAGGGAAAAAAGGAGCATCCCGATCATTTTCAGTGTAAAATCTAGAACGGAATCAGAGCAATTGAAGTCACGTATGCCCTGTAAATACTGTGCTGTAACAGGCTGCAACATCACACTACAGCAAGAATTTATATAAGAACATAAATCTGGTTTTCAGCAGCAAAATAACAACAGAAAAGTTTTGAGAAATAAAATCCCACAGTGATAAACTGCTGACCTGCACTAGTAGGCCCAAATGTCTGATGTGAATTTGTAGATGAAGACTAGATTTCAACCTTCATCCTTTATAAAAACTATGGAAGCAAGAAAATACACAGATTTTCTTTGCCTGATTGCATGTTAATTTTTTAACACCTTGGTCAGCATTAGTCACCCGTGCTCCCTGATATTAATTCCTCTCTTATTCTTGATTTTCACATTAGGGTATGTTCTTGTAGTCATATCCTTCAGCATCAGGACTTTTAGACATAACTTCGAGTACATTCTGTGAGAGTAACTGAACACCTTCCCTATCACTGAACTGCACTCTCCAAAAGTGAAAGCTGCATTTTATTAATTCATTTTAAAACATGAGTGTTGGAGCTGGCTTTGTTCCTTTAAGTCAGTAATTAGTAACAGTTAGAACAATACTCTTTCCCTATCAAATAAGGGCAATCTCATGACCTTGATTTTCAGCTCTCCCAAGAATTTTCACAGGAGAGAGAGATGCTCAACACTTCTAAAAACAATGAACTGGACTTGAAAGCAAATAAAAACATAGGTGAACCAAACTACTAGAAAATAGGTGATGATAAACAGCTGCTGAGTTGGTAGAAGGTTTGCATCCATTAATGGGCTGGATTGCAGGTGTTTACTACAAAGACACTACTAGATGGAAAAATGTAAAATCAATTTCCACAGTCTGATTCAAAGGTACAAAAGGCAGAAGTAGTTATAAATTCATACAGATGGTATAGAAAGTGAAGAAAGAATAACTTTTTCCTTCACTACACTGTTGTTAAGGTACTAAACAATCTCCAGAAGAGATCTTGACCGCTGAAACAGATTGGAAGGTTTATTTTTAATTTTACATAAGTATCAACATAGATGTATCAAAACACATATTTAATTTTATCATTTTACCTGAGAGTCCCTACTTTGAACGCAATTTTGTTGTCACTTTCTTCTATAACAGTAGGATTGAGGTCATTGCTTTCATTTTGATTTGTGGCACTTTTGTTTTCAGATGATAGGTCTTCCAAACCTGCAATCAAAACATTTATTTACTTGGTAAATTATCTGGGTTCTCTAATTTAACTTACCCTAGGATCAGCTCTCTTGACCTGCTGGCAATGCTTTGCCAAATGCAGTCAAGAATGCTTTTAGACTTCTTATCACCAAGGGCACTATTGGTGGCTCATGTTCAATTTGGTGACCCCCCCAGGTCCTTTCCTGCACAGCTGCTTTCCAGCTGTGTGGCCCGAGTGTCCTGGTGCCTGGGGTTGTTCCTCCCCAGGTGCAGGGTTTAGCACTCCTTGAGGTTCTTGTCAGACCATTTCCCCAGCCTGTTGAGGACCCTTTGGATGGCAGCACAACTCTCTGCTGTATCTGCCACTCCTCCCAGTTCTGAGTCCACAGCAAACTTGCTGAGCGAACACTCTGCCCCATCATTCAATGAAGACATTAAAGAGGACTGGACCCAGTATTGACACCTGGGGTACTCTACTTGGTGCTAACCTTCAGCTAGACTTTGCATCACTAATCTCCATCCTCCAGGCCTGGCCATTCAGCCAGTTTTCAATCCACATTGCTGTCTGCCTCTTCAGCCCATAGTTCAATAGCTTATCTATGAGGATCTTATGAGATACAGTGTCAAAGGCCTTCCTGAAGTCCAGGTGGACAATCCCTACTGCCCACCCCTCATTTACCAGGCCAGCCATTTCATTTTAGAAGCTTATCAAGTTGGTCAAGCATGGGTTCCCCTTGGTGAATCCATGCTGATTGCTCCTGATGATTTTCTTGTCCTTCATGTGCTTCTAAATGGGTTTTAGGATTAGCTGCGCTATCACCTTTCTTTTCAGAAAAAAATCTTACTTATATCAACTTTATTCTCAGTATCCATGGTTGCTGATTTCTTAAAGCTTGATTTGAAATACTTATTGTGCTTACACCACGCCAAGTGTACCTACCGTGTCTGTCTGGCCATTGGTTCAAAGTGTCACCTTGTGATGTATTAACCTCATATGCATCAGTCGGCAAAAGCTTCCCATTTTCAACCGATTTCCAAATGATATCTGCATGTACAACAGGCAGCTGATATTTCCGAATAGTTTTTAGATCGTTACAACTGAGGACGTCAGCTGTATCCACAAGAACATGTGTACACTGAAAGACAGGTTACAATTACAACTGTTATACACACACAACTACAAAATTAATCCAAACTGTTTGCAGTCCATACTGGTAAAATCCTAGTCCAAAGGAAATATTTTAAACACAACCTTTTTGGATTACATTTCTGATTTAGAGACATGATACCTCTGCAACTCCTCCATAGACAACAGGGAGACTAAAATATGGCTAACTTCAGAGCGTGCCCATCTTTCTACAGTAATCACAGAGCTATGAGGGCAGCCAAGTGCCTAACGTTCTGTAGACCTTTTAGCAGTACACAGCAGGTCCAATAACAGGCCAAGCTCTACAGTGGCCAGCTAGTTATAAATCCAATACTCTTTGGGATAACAGTATAAAAAAAGGCTGGACAGAGTCCTGAACAATCGTAATGTGCTTTGTTAGCCTTATAAAGAACCTTACACTGCTTTACTGGAATCATATATATGATGAAAGTTTAAACTTTCTGCATAGTTTTGACAGTGGAGCTCAAAGGGTTGCAGTCAATGGGGCCGCACCTGGCTGGTGTCACTAGTGGTGTTCCCCTGGGCTCAGTTCCAGGGCCAGTTCTGTTCAACACTGTTATCAGTGATCTGGATGCAGGACCGGAATGCATCCTCAGCAAGTTGGCTGATGATAATAAACTGGGAGGTGCTGATGACTCCCTGCAGGGATGAGGGGCCTTGCAGAGGATTCTATGTACATTGGAGCACTGGGCAATCCTCAAGAGCACAAAGCTCAACAAAGGAAAACGCTGGGTGCTGCATCTGAGATAACGTAATGCCAGACACAGGTACAGACAGAGAGAAGAGGCTGGAGGGCAGCTCAGCAGGAAGAGATTTGGAGGTGCTGGTTGACAGCAGGCTCACGTTGAGGCAGCAGCACACCCTGGGTAAACCACATTTTGGGATGCATTAAACACAGCATAGCCAGATGATCAAAAGAGGTGATTCTCCTGCTATACTGGGCATTGGTGTGGACCCACCTCTGACACTGTGTGCAGTGTTTGGCCCCACAACATAAAAAGGATGTTAAGGTTCTTGAAAGCATCCACAGGAGTACAACAAAGCTGGTAAAAGGACTGAAGGGACCCACTAGATCAGGTTGCGCAGGGCCTCACCTAACCTGGCCTTGAAAGCAGCTTAGAAGATTCTGAATTTAGAGGGCAAAGAAATCCACCATGTCTTTGGAATACTCTTGTTAGACCTCAATATGTTATTCTTCAATTCTTCACCTTCTCCCCTAAACAGACGTGCATTGTCAGAGTTACCAGGAAAACTGTTGAGCTCCAAACAATATAATGTGCCTATGATATTCCTTTGCATTCCTTTTCTTAATAAATAAATAAATAAATAAATATCTAATGCCAACTCCTTACATTATGCACAAATCAATCTATAGATTCTTGAGGATATCAAATATGTTTTTTGTTGTTTGTGAAATAACAGTCACCTACGGAAACTGTGTGTAACAGCAGAGTTTAAACTAACTCAGTGCTTTATAAGGAAATGTTACACAAGAGTGAGGGGGAGAAATTAGTTTGTTAATCATACTCTTCTTAAAATTAAAAAAGTATACAGAGAAAACAAAACAAAAAATCAAAATATGATGCATTATCTTGTTCCCAAGGCAGATTAGAAGAGCTCTAATATTTATGAGCTTGTTGCAAGTACTAGCTTTGTGGGGGGAGCAAATAAATGTAATTTTCAAGTGGCAGAAGTGACAAAGCATTATGCCTTCACTATTAAGTGAGATAATCCACTCCCTGTTGCTGGCATGTGAATACTTATATTGCTTTGGCATTAGCATGTTCCTTGGCACTTCTAGACTCCACCAACTCACTTCCCCCAGCTTCCATGCATGGTTTGGAAGAGGAACATCACCACAACCATTCCCATAAGGCAGGCTGGATGTGGCCACTTAGCCCTGACGACCAAGAAAGTTCACTAGTACAGACATCGGCCATGTCATGCTGCCTGGCCACAGTCCCTACAAACACTCCTGGGTGCAAAACGTGGCCTGCTGATTTCATTCCTGTGTGTGTCATAATTTATCCATGCTGCTTGTTCAGTATATACTCAAAACAGAAACCTGTATTTAAATTAACAACTGCAGTATCACAGACTTCTAACTTTACAACCATCTTTTCTCTGTAATCAAATGCTTGCATTAGTATAAACAACAAGCCCAAAACCCAATTCAGGGATGTGTCTCATTATTCAGAGCTTCTGCTCCCTGATGATGTGAGAAGAAAACCAACATGGCAACTTTATTCAGGAAAAAAAGCCTCCCTGATTCGTTTGTAGAGAGTGAATATTGCTCTTATTCTCTTTTTTTTTTTTTTTTAATGAGACATTTCAGTTCTACAGAGATAGATGCATTAGAAACGTAAGCAGAAATATTGAACAGAGAAATAATCTCTACAATCCTTATTTCTCGACATGAGACAAGATTAACACTCAACAACACTTACGCCACTTGGTATTTTCCTTCTGAGATCTCAGAAATAAATCTAGAACTTACCTTGCGATTAATCACATAATGAATTTCTCCACCATTTTCTTTTATGCATGCTCTTAGCCTGGTCTTCTCCTGAATGGGCAAGTTCCTCACTTTAACAAAGAACACACAGTCTGCAAAGATTGTCATTGCCCTCCTGTTAAGACAGAAAAAAAGGAGTTTATTTTGGCTAAGAAATCTTTCATTTCTACTACCTACCTAAGTAGTTTCTCACCAAATATTCCCTTTTCAACTCTAGGAAGTTCCACAACAAATCCCATTTTATCAGCATGGTAATCAAATTGACAATGAACATCTCTTAATCAGTTTTATTCACTTAAAAAAATAGATACAGAAAATTATTTAGTGTGACTTACATTTTCAGTCAAGTCATGGCTTGAACTAATTGTCAAACTCATACCTTGACCTTTTGCTGTTAGCATCCACTGTTAGTAAAGTGCAACGATCTTAGTTTAAACTGGAACAACTCTCCTTCTGGTCCCCTTTCACATGGTATCCTTATAAAACAACTGTTTTTTCAAGAATACGAACTATTTTTCATGTTTCTACTCAGTGCTGTACATGTAATCTTTAAAAAAAATAAATTAAAAAGAACTTCAGTAAATTGATCCAGATTAAACACAGCCTAACTACAGCAACAAAACCCACAAAAGGATGCACCAAGAAACAAAAAAAAAAACCAGAACAAGAGACATTTAATCCAGATCTGTTTCCTGATTGAATTCATTTCTGGCCTAGGGCAAAGATTTACGCAGGCACAAAGGAATGTAACAGAAATTTACTGTAACAAAGATTTACACAGGCACTGAAAGTGATGGAGGAGCAGGGGAGAGATGGATGTGGGGTGACTGCTGCTCTTCTCAGCTGTGTCAGCCTAAATTGTCTGTAAAATAAATCGAATGAAAATTGGCTGTATGTCATTTGTGACAAACTATGCCAAGATATTAGAGGCTGGGAAAGTTTTATTTAATCAGAAGCAGAATTTATGACAACAAAATGTAAAGGCAGCAGCTAGTATAAACCACTACAATGCATATTAATTTTCCTGGAGACTCGTGAGTGTAAAGTTATTCTTATTTTAAAAACTGATGATGAATGATAAAGAAAATGATAGTGTAAATGAGAACACTATGCAGAGCACTGAGCTCTTTATACAGCATATCACAGCTTCAGCACATCACAGCTTTTCCAGGGTTTCAGAGCCTTTCACTGGTAAACAAAAGGGTAAAACTAAGTGTGAGCTAGAGGACTTAGTGACAAAGTGAGTTCACAGAGAACCCCAAACTAATTTCCCCACTAAACATATTTGAAGCATCGTGCCCAATTTAGTTTTCTTGGAAAGGCATTCAGACAGTATGCCACAAAACCACTTTGGGAACTCCTGACAACCAAAAGATTTGCCTTAAATTTGCATTGCTGCTCCAAGCCAAACTGCTAATGCTACAGGAACTAATACAAAGAGAATATATGCTTGTAAAGCAAACTATTCAGATCATAAATTCTTTTTTTGAATGATTATTTGGTTGCCAGTAAGCCATGGCCATATTTCAGATGGGGGGGGGGTTAGTATCAGTGTCGCTGGTAAAAACTTGTTTTTACTCAAATTGTTTCTATTTCTGGAAGGGCTATTTGATAATGTAATTTTTTCCACAGTGACTTAAGGACAAATACTTTTAACTGTGGGATAACGGGAAAAAAAAAAAAAAAAAAAGAAAATCCGAAGTATTTGGCCTCTCCAATTTCATCCTGGAATCACAGAATGAGGCAAAACAAACAAGAGCTTGCTTGTTTGAAAATAAACATACTTCTTGTGTTGGCCAAAAATGTCCGAAATTAACTGTCATCTCTCTTGGACAAGCCATTCAGAGCAAAAATGACATTTCTCCAAATGGATGAGAGCTCCCACATACATGGCAGATTGTGGTTAAGCTCCTGTCCTTCTACTCCTAGAAACAAACAACGATGTTAAAAACCTCAAAAAGGAAAGCAGAAGCTGTTTGAACTACTTTCATTTACCACTTTATATTTTTACGTGCATTGTTAGAACTGTTTCTCTAGCAGTCTTTTAGGACTAAAATCTAACCTGTCACTGAATTACCCAACAGGTTCTTCTGGCTTAGAAATTCATATTGATCAATTGCACCAACGCCTTTACAAGGCTAACAAAGCTTTTACATCACGTCTGTTCATTTTTGATTTAGTGTTGAGAGAAAACAACCCAAAAGATATTAACAAGGCAGAGAAAATTTTTAAGTGGCACTGACCAAGGCATTTCAAAAGTGGTATGTTTCTAACTCTGGTAAGCAGCTAAGCTTGCCAGTCCCTCACTGCCTCTCACTCTCAGCTGGATGGAGGGAAGAGAATCAGAAGGCAAAAGTTAGAAACCTCCTGGGTTGAGATAAAGCCAGTTTAGGAAAGGAAAAACAAAACCAACCAAAAAAAAAAAAAAAAAAAGAAACAAAGATGGAATATGTGTATTTTCTTACTCTATGGCATATTGGATTTTCAGTGAATGCAAATAAAGCTGTTCTTCACTGCAGTAAAAACTCTCAGATGGCCAGAGAGGGGGGGCAACCAAATTCATTTGAATTTAGGGTTTCAGGAAAACCTAGAAAATCCACACTATCGGACACAATTATATATATACAGAAAATCTGATCTCATAAAGGTAATCTATAGAAAGGGACTCCAAATCATCTACTACCCTACACATCTGAGAGAACTGGCAACATTGCAGTGATGATACATGTGTTTAGGTGAGGCAGACAGCAGATTAAGGATCAAAGGACACATGAAATCACTATACACTTATATTTTGTGACTCTTGTGTTCTGCTGTCTGGCATTACCAGTGTTTTTGCCATAAAAGTACTCTGCTCACACACACAAAAATCCCCTACCTCTTCTTCCTGTATTTTAACTAAGGGGTTTTTGCAAGATACTACGTTATCTGAGGTGGCAATGATCTTTTAAGATGCAGCCATATAATTTGGCTTGGGTAGATTAATTTGTATCATATATAAAGGCAAATGTACCATTGCCAAAAGTTTCCCTTATTAAAAGCATCATATTGGTCGGGGCACTGCCTCCCTTTGCACTGTAACACTGCAGGCACCACATTTCTCAGTGTATTCTCTACAGCAGCGTCTGGATATTGCTCAAGTTTCCAGAAGTTGTCTCCTCAGGAAACAATACTATTCACACAGCCTAAACACACAGCTTATTAGGAGGGTAATGAAATATGTACAAGCTATCGCAAACATCATTCCTACCAATACATCCCTCTTTCACACAGAAACTTGAGAAGCAACTGAATTTGTAGCTCATATGTGGTACAAAACCCCACAAAATATTTTATATTGTGCTTGCTTATGAAAGCTATACAGCTAGGAACAAAGAAAAAAAATCTTGAGAGAAGTGATCGGCAAATAAACCGTAGTGTCGACCAGGAAGCAGAAAGGGAATGCAAAATTTTGAGGGAACGGCAGATTCACTTCGCTAAGTTTGTCTGCGAAGTGAAGACCCCCCTCACCCCTTCTCTGCTCCCAGCATGACAGCTGTTAAATGGCCCCGATCCCACTCCTCTCTTTAGGGTTTGGGTGAAAAACTGTTTACACTCACCCTCTCTGGCAGTTCCTCTTCCTGAACGATCTTCCTGCTTCCTCAACAGGGCAAAGGGCAACCGGAGCGCTGGGTGGAGGGAGGTAGGAAGGGCTGGGGCACACATATGCCTGCCTGCAAAATGCCCGAAGGGACCGCTACAGCAATCGTGACCCTGTCAAATAAAGAAACCAAGCAAAGTGCAGCCAACGGAACAGTAAGGAGCAGCAGCCCTCGCTGTGCTTGAAGGAGGAAACGCACTGTTAAAGTGAAAGTGAGCTTTGAAATACCTTACAGGCAGCTGGAAATGTAGCTGGAGCCTGTGCTGTCCCTCCTCAGCAGTTCTTCCCTCCTTTCAGTGAAAAGGACCTTATTCTCCTTCTTTACTGACCTCCGAATATCAGCCTCTCTTCTTTCTCCTATCTCCCTAGAGGATCAAGCATCATGGAGTTTTAGCAAAGCGTTTGGCTTTACTCCTTTTGAACTGCAAACTTTCCCAAATTCAAAATCCAAACAGAGAATGATTATAATTAACGTGTGTGTTGAGAATTAACAGCTCGTAAATACTTTCATAGCTGATAAGAAAGTTATGCAAAGGAAAACTGCTGACAATTGCTTCTTGCTTAATTCTTACAGCTTTAATTTAGCTTGGTGGAGATCCATAAGGTCCTAACGACCTCAGAAGTCGCGTGAACTTGTAGTTATATAGTTGTTATGTAGCTATGTAGTTAATTTGTAGTTATCAACCTGCAAGCTAGGGATCGTTGTCAGCAATGGACTGTGCTCCTAGCATGGAGAGGGAGCCCAACGTAATTTTTTGTCGACCAAAACCAGACCATGAACAACCCCGAGCCCTGTCAGGCCTTCAGCGTTCAGGAATACTGAAAGCAAAGCTTTGTTGTATTTTCATGAGGATGTCAAGGGATTAAACACGATGCTGTGCTTTTAAAAGGCACAGGTAGAAATCCTCTTTCCCAGCTCAGTAGCTCCCCTTGTTAAGGCAGAACCCAGCCTCAGGGCAACCATGCAGGTGATGTGTTTAGAACCACAGAATCATGAAGGTTGGAAGAGACCTCCAACACCATCTGGTCCAACCATCCCCTACCACCAATGTCACCACTAACCCATGTCCCCAAGCACCACGTCCAGCCTCTCCTTGAACACCCCCAGGGATGGTGACTCCACCACCTCCCTGGGCAACCCGTCCCAGTGCCTGGCTGCTCTTTCTGAGCAGAAATGTCTCCTCATTTCCAACCTAAAACTCCCCTGGCACAACTTGAGGCCATTCCCTCTAGTCCTATCACTGGTTATCTGCGAGAAGAGCCCGACCCCGGCTCTCCACAACCCCCTTCAGGCAGCTGCAGAGAGCAATGAGCTCCCCCCAAGCCTCCTCCTCCCCAGCCAACCCAGCCCCAGCTCCCTCAGCCGCCGCGCGGAGCCCCTCGGGAGCTGTAGTTCGCGCACCGCGGGGCCGCCCGCCAGCTGGGCGGGGAGGCCGTGCCTCGGGACTACAACTCCCGGCATGCCCGGCGAGTGGCGCCGGGAGGCCGTGAGATGGCGGCAGGTTTGTAACAAGACGGAGGGGGCAGCGCCGGGGGGGGGTTGGCGCCGTGAGGGTGCCTGAGGTGGGGGCGCAGCGGCCGCTGTGAGGGCGACGGGAGCAGCGGGGCGCTGGGCGTGTGGGGAGGTTCAGCAAGGGTTGAACAAGAGTCTCTGTGATCTGATCCCTCGGGAACGAGGAGACTTTAAAAAGTTGTTCGCTGACCCGCAGGGCTGTTGGGGACTCGGGCTCCTGCGGTCGCGTCCTTTGTTCTGTAGCCCTACCTCTGTGCTCCCTGCGGCACGACACACGACAAACGACAGGACACACCGTGTGTGGAGGTGGAGAGTTAATCGCCCTGGGACTCGTTAGAGGTAAGCAGAGCCGAGTGATAACGATAAAAGATGATGGGAAGGGGAGGGGGAAGCTAACAGGCAGCATGGGCACAGAATTTCCATGAGAATGATGCAAAGTGTGCGTCGAAATACTCACAGAAACAGCATCGTATTTATATGGACATACTTACAACACTGCTTTCACACGAGGATCCTATAATGGACATCTCTCACCTCATCAAATCCCTTCTTTCTTCTTCTGTTGCAGACACTCTTAAATTCAGAACCTATCTCTGTACTACTGAACAGGATATCATACACAGCTCTGTAATATTTGAGGCATTATTTATTTGAGCGCAGTTGCAATTAAGATTAAATGTTGGATTGTGCTGACTTCCTGCGTAGGAAGTTCATTAGTAATTGTCCGAATTGTTTCTATTGCCTAGGGAAAAGTAGACGGTGACTGATTTTTATAAATACTTTAGTTATAAGAGAGTAACTTTCTGCTACTGTAGATTTCTCATTTCGTATATCTGCTTCATTTCTAGGTGCTAAAAATAAGTAATCATCCACGCCAGGTGCCTATGGCTTTGAAAATTTTGCTGTCCTAACACTCCAAGATATAATAGTGTTATGTTGTCGCTACATCAGCAAGTAGATGTGAATACCAGTTACAAGATGCCAGCTGTTGAAGATCTGAGTAGTGAACGAAACTTCCTTGCACATTGCATGTTTGATAGTTCTCGTGCCGGAGTCTTCTTGGATCCTACTTTTGCTGGTTTGAAAATCAACACAGACAATTTATTATCTGGACATGAAAACATCCCGGCTTTCCCTGCTGAAGGGTTGCATCTTTCAGAGAGCCGTTCTGTAAGTGATGACTCCTTGTGTGAAGAACAGATGCTGGAGCCTGGCAGCTCTTGTACACTTCAGCAGGATACCGCTGAAACATCTCTCCCAGCAGCAGCATATAATGTAGAAAGCTCTAAAACAGACTTTGTCCGTGGTGAAGTGGATGGTCGGAATAAATCCGATTGCTGTGATCCTCTCTTACAGAAGCTTGAACAGGTAACAAAAAGTTCTAGAATTCTTTGACATACATAAATTAGGATTTATGTTGGTCCTATATATGATTCTTCATACCTGAAAGTATGCAAAATCTTTTCCATGTATGGAACACAGTAGGCTTAAAGAGCAAGCCCTTGGTCAGTTATGCATGCATAAAGGTTGGTGTCCTCCTCACGACATGCCAGTTTAACTGGTTTTTCACTGGCACAGGTTCCAGTTCAAAATGAATTGTATTTAGTGCCAGCATATTTGTTCTCAAAAATATATGTATTCTTAACCAGGAAAGATGCACACAATTTTACAATATTCCATTATTTCTTCACTTAAAAATGTGGCAGTGGGATGCTGGTCGTTACAGTGGGAGTGCTTCAGTGCAGAAATTCACAACACAGTGAAGTTGTGTGTTCTTGTAGCTATAGCAACATCTGCCGTTAGTTCTCATTGTATGTGTGTCTGCACCGTTATACCTGTTTCTGTTTAGTTGAAGAGAGAAGTTGGTGTTGTATATAGACAGATCTGAGACAATAGGACAAAAAGGCCCGGAATTACAACCCTGTGATGTTACTTTTTTTTTTTTTTTTTCCAAAGCAAGCCTGCCAGCTGATCCGCTGTGTCTGGCAATACATTTGCTTATAGCTCTCCCCAATAAGCAGATATAAATTATGTTAGCTGAAGGTATTAAGGCGCACTTTAATAGGTCTTGCGGTTCAGGATGAAGAACTCAATTCCTTGTCCACCCTTCTAGAAGTTGCCTCAGTGCAAATCTTTGTGCAAGTGAAAGCGTGGGGGGCAAAGAGTGAATCTCTAGAGTATAATTCCACAGCTAAGCTTATGAAAGGTATTTCATCCCTGTTCTACATGTAAGAAAAATTTTCATTCACTGTTTTTGTTATGTCAGCAGTATCCAGCAGTGGCTAACTAACACACATTATCTGGTTAAGGGCATCTGAAAAGGAATTGTTAAGTCTCCTGTCTTGGAAAGTCATTGACAATCTAATATATGTTAACAATTATTTTAAAAATATATATAACTTACATGTAATGTTTATTTCCAAGATCTCAGATAGACTGAAGATTACTGATACATTCATATAAAGAATACTGATATATATACATTTCTAAAGCTTTCTTGATTTTGAGGTATTTCACATTTTAATAAAACCACCACATCCAAGTTATGTTAAAAGAGCCGAATTTGAATGTTTTTCTAATACTATAGAAATGATTGTTCTAATTCCTTTTGTTTGCAGGTTGGTCAATTAAAGATGAGTGGATTTGTTGACTGTGCAAACTGAAAATAGTATGTGCAATCTGTAGATAGAACTGAAAATTGTGTTCGTCAAAGCACTTTGTATTCTTAATTTCCATCATGTTGCACTTAGCTAATGGAACATGATTAAAACAAGAAATACCTCTTGGCGTGATGACTCTAATGTTGCAGTGCATTCTAGGTATATTTGTCTTAAGTACAATAACATAAATAAATGTCCTCTGGTACATTTTTTTCTTTGTTTGAAAAGCTGAAGGAATTGCAACAACAGAAGCAGGAACAGCTAAAGAAACAACAGATGGAGCAACTTCAAAGGCTGATGGAAGAACAGCAGAAGCTACTTAGCATGGTGTCTGACCAGACAGCAATTCTTGGTAAGTCGAGAAAGAAAGCATAAGGCATACTTCAGTAAACTGAAGAACTTGATCTCATTTCTTCATTAAAATCTGAAAGTGTATTCAGTGTTCTTCACCTTAAGACTACCTGATTAGTCCAAGACAAACGCTGCATCGTTTGAGTGGCTGATAAATGAGTGCTACTGTAGAAGGACTGTTATAAAATCCTTTTATAAATTGCCAAGAGTAATTGTAACTTAATCAATGATGGGAGCCTTGTTTTGAGGAATATATTATAAAAGACAGTGTAAAATAAGCAGTTGATTTCCTCTTTGATTAGCTGTTTCGCACAATACTTTGGATTGCTGTAAGCTGTCAGTGTATCCAAATGAAGTAATACCTTCCTGTTTGTGCTCATGCAGAACAAATTTGTTCAATTAGTGATGAACTGAACTAGACTGGGGAGCTGATTTGTACTGAAAAACAAACATTTGTAAACAGGATTAGTTTTCCAGTCCAGTTCCCTGTGTGCAAAGGGAGAGCACAGTGCTGGGCTGGAAAAAGCTGGCAGAGTTGAGCTAGGGGGATCTTCTTTTGCAGGTAGTATCAGTCTTACCTGATTTAATGGTTATCTTTCTTTTACTCTATCTAAGAAAGTTGAACTAGGGTTTAGTCTTAGAACAAAAACTAGATTGCCTAATAAGTTGTTTCTAATTGGGAATGTAAAAGTAGAGGCTGGTTCCTGCCCTTCAGTGCCATTTCTTTTCTCCTGCGGAACAGCGGTGTGTTTTTCTTGTAATTGCAAGCTCTACTCTGATGGCTGAAAATCAAAAGATGTAGGCATTCAGTGGGCTTGACAGCTTTTCACTGGTTGTGATCATCTGGGTATCGGAATCACAATGAAGGCAGAATTTATGCCTTGAATAGTTGTTCTCCACATACACAAAATGGTGTTTTTTTACAAGTTAAATAACTAAGAATGTATCTCATTGTGGAGAGTTGTGCTGATTGAACCCATGTTTTCATGTGGCGTACTGAAATAATCTATACAGGGATACAGAATGTCTCCAGTCCAACTCCACCGTGAGGGTTAATAACTGAACTGGAATTAGGAATCAAGATGGGTTGGCAAAGAGATGCCACTGCATGACTATTTTACCTGTACGTAAAATAAATGCATTAGAGTTCTTCACCTTTTCTGTTCATAGTTCTACCGTTGACACCAGCACAACTGCTAAGCTGCTATAATTGGAGTGGGGTTTTGGTTTTAATCTAGCTGTTTAATAAGGTTGCTGTAAACCTGTAGAGGTTTCAGAGAAAAGGTATGAGATTGTGTTTCATCATATTTCAAAGCTCTTAATCCAAGGTCTTGGTCTAAGAGGTTGCAAAAAGATGAACTGATCTTAATTTTTACATTTGTACAAAGGAAACAGAATCTTGATATGAGACCTTTTCAGTAGAGCAGACATTCAAAATTGTTCAGTTATTTTACCTTTAAGCAATAAATAAGCAAAGATAATGAACAATCAGAATGGGCTGTTAAGCTGTGTGGAAAAAACTTATACATAATCAGAATGTTCCTTTAAAAAGAGAGCTCAAAACTAAATAAGAATTGAATTGGGGAAATTTTAGGACTCACTTTGTGAGGGAATCCTGAATACGTGACCATGAAGCTCCCTTCTGGCTTTAATCTGATCTGAGTGCTGCTTAAAGTATGAGCTGAAAACGGATTTGTTTGCTTTGGGGAGGAAAAAAAAAAAGCACAACAACAACAGTATTCTATCAATTTCATAGGAAAAAACATGTGGTGCCCAGAACAAAGGATGGAAAAAATAACGGAGGCTGAAGATCCACGCAATGATCCTTTATGTGTGGAAGGTGCAGATCTCTCTGAAAAGTCCAGCAGAGGAAAGCAGTTGTGGGTGACTAATACGGAGGAAAGGTAATTCAGAACATTATTTTTTACAGTTCTAAATACCGAACACAAGCTTGATTGAATTCTGAGTCCTGATTAAGAGTCTAATATTCTCAGTTTGTATAGCTTTCTCAGCCAAGGATTCCATTTTGCTAGGCATGGTGGAGACCAGTAGTAAGAGAGGCTCTGGCTTGAAATTGCGTGTGCTATGAAAGATGTGACATTGTGTATTGGCTGAAGAGGTGTGTGAAACGTGGAGTAATCACAGTTCAGAAGCACATCTTAGTATAGGCTTAGCATATTAGCAGTTATAATTATTGTTCCCAATTTGATTTATTACAATCTCCTATCCATTATTAGATGGCAAAAAATGTAATGTGAAGGAGGAGTGTAAGGCTATGACTTTTTAGTTTATTACCAGGAGTTGTTTAAGCATCTGGGTATGGCTAAGAAATAATAATAGTGCTTGTGGGAGAAGCCTTCTCGTGTGTGGTAGGAGCTTTGTTTATGGAGTGGATGGACTAAAAGTAGTGGTTGGTGTTGTTTTGAAACTCTGCTTGTCTGTCTGATCATCACAAGGACCAGAAATCTTGTTCTAAGCTGTGGTAGGTTGACCCCAGCCAACAACTAAGCACCCAGGCAGCTGCTTGGTCATCCCTCCCCCCCAGAGCAGAAAGGATGAGGTGGGGGGATCTGAAAAGTGAAAGTGTAAGAAGTTGTGGGTTGAGAATAAGGACAGTTTACTAAGTGAAGGAAAGGGGAAGAAACCCAAGTGTTACAAAGGCAGTCACGTTCCACCTCCAGCAAGCAGACTGATGCCCAGTTGGCTGCTGAACAACAGCTGTTTTTAGAAAACCAAGCCCAAAGGTTTCAGTGCTGAGCATGACGTTACCTGGCATGGAATATCTGCTGGGTCACTTTGGGTCAGCTCTTCTGGCTTTGTTCCTCTCGACTTCCTATTTGCCGGGGGAGAGAAGTGGGCAGTGTGAGAAACCAAAGAAAGCTTTGATGCTATGCAAGCAGTGTTCATCAATACCTAAAATATTTATGTGTTATTAACACTGTTTTAGTCACAAATCCAAACCACAGCACCATGTGACCTACTGTGAAGAAAGCTTACTCTGTCCCAGCCAGACCCAGTGCAAGGTGATACTGCAGAAACGAGCAGTGTGACTAAAATCCAAGCGAAAATTCAGTGGTTTGGGCAGAATGGGTCAATGAGAAAAGCAGTGAAAGGAAAAACAGCAAAGCCTGCATAAAGGTGCTTCTAGATGTGTATTAATTATAGCAGGGATTTGATAACCACTTCTCAAAAGATAAGCGGCTAGTGGTATCATTTCTCAGATTAACTTTGCCACTTAATGACTAAAGTACTTCATAATTCGTCATTTTTTATGTAATTGCGCCCTAGGCCTTTGAATAGTTGGGATGCTAAACGCAGTTAAATTACGTAGAGACGTAAGACTTGATTTTTTAAATTACCCTAGACCTATTAAAGCTGCGATTCAAGAGAAGAAACAGACATTTGAAGAATTTCTGGAAGAACAGATACAGATAGAGGAGCAACGTCTGAAGCAAAGCCAGAAATTACAGGTTTTTAAATTTCTTTTTTAACTTTTAACTCTTTTTTTTTAAATACAGTATATAGTGATGAATGCTTTAAAAACATACAAGGCAGATTCTAGCATCAAAAGCTAACACTGATTGCAATATTCACATTTGAAGATTTTACTTTTAAAAATAAAAAAAAACAAGTCCTGACTACTTCATTTGTTTAAGATGTTTTTAGAAACCCAGCAGAAATATGCTATGTAAGTTCCTACTGATATGTGGGTTTTATTTGGAAAAAAAAATCTTAAAACTGTGTAAAGGACTTTTTAACATTCTCTGCGTGTTAATTTTCCATATCCACTTTCAGGAGACAAATGGATCAGCCATTCAAAAGCCAGTGATCAAACGACCCTTCCTGAAAAGAGGAGAAGGTTTAACAAGGTTCACTAATGCCAAATCTAAGATAACAATGCTTGGAGAAAGCATGTTGAAACCTCCACAAAGGGTTTCAGATGACAGAAACGTTAGAGTGGACAGATCACAAATACAAAAGAAAAGCCTGCCTCCTAGCAAAGAGCTCGTTTCTGGGAGCCCTCTTATGCCACGTAAAAAAAATAACCAGCCTGATAAAGCGAAATATTGTCCTATTCAGAAGAGCCTTGTACTCAGGAATCACAATGGAAAAAATACCGTGCCATTAGAAACAAGAATGCAACCAGGAAAAAATCTTGATGGACAGATGAGAGATTCTTTCCCATCAGAAATTACCCACAAAATAGAAAATAAAGAGAACGTAGTGGAATTTGCTAAGTCTAATGCTGGCAAAATCAGAAAAAAATTACCTGGCATGGAAAAGCCTCAGTTGTCTTGTGAGCTGGCTAATGCCTTTTCTAATGTTAAATGTCCTGCAGGTCACCCTGTAAAAGATTCAGAACTGTCTTTTGAAGTTTCATTTCAGAATAAGTTGGAAAACTGGGAAAAAGAAAAGGAAAAAGAAAATCTAGAATTAGATGAATTTTTGTTCCTGGAACAAGCTGCAGATGAAATATCTTTCTCAAGTAATTCCTCATTTGTGCAAAGGATCTTAGATCAAGATCAGCAAGCCTCAGAAGGACGTAGAATGTCCTCCACCCCTATCAAGGCAAAACAGCAGCAAGTGAAGGAGCTTGCAGTTAAACTTATAAATGCTAAAAATAAAAAGGCAGAGTGTATCACACAGGGAAATAATAAAGCAGTTACACATGCAGTCTCAAATTCAGGAACAGCTTCTAGACTGAAGGATCCAGTGAATAAAACAGACAGTGTAATGTTTTCAGGTTCTTCCTTGACAGCAGTTCCTGCTTTAAAAAGTACTCAATGGACTCTAAATGAAGATAAAGACGAGGAAAATGGTGACACGACTACAGATTCTGAGCAGGAATTTGAGACCACGTTAAAAAATGAAAATGAAGATGTTAAGGAATCCTTTCAGAGCAATAGAGAAAGTGATCCAGGATTTTTTGAGTACGGAAGTTCTACAGATACCAGCAAAGAAAGCAAATGTGGAGGTGACTTGTCAGACGAAGACTGCAGCACAGTGTCAAAGCAAAAGATTAGACAAACTTCAGACCATCAGAGAAGCGTGTCTTGTATAAATAGGAGTAAGATCGAGTTTGATGATGAAAGGACATGGAGTGATCTGGATGAATATTATTTTCACAATGATTTACCTGACAAATATACTAAAACATCCTTACAGACAGACTTTTTCAGCAAGAATGATACAGCTGTCCCAGACAAAGCAATAAAGAGAAAAGTTGCCTCGAAGAAGGGAGATGAGCTGTCCAAACAGCCTGCAGCAGACAGTGATGCAAACGGGCCTCCGGCCTCAAACCTCATGATGAAACTGTTTCCCTCGCTGAAACCGAAGCAGAAGGCAGGCTGTCACTCAGAGCATGAAATCAAATCGAATGTGGAACAGGAGTCGGGAGCTGAGAGAACAGCAACTGGTAGGAAATGCTGAAGAAAACATGTTTTTCTTTCCAAGGCTTATTCTGCAACTTGACTTTACACCAAAAAGTCTAAGTACAGACTCCTGCTTCAGGGAATGGCATTTTTCATCTCTTCTGGTTGTGTGGCTGGTGCAATCTAGCCATTCTGTAGCTTGCAGAATGAGTTTCTGGAAGGGCTGCCTCTAAGAGCTCCTGCAGAAGTTGTATTTATGCAAGATTGCTAAAAATGCAGTTGTTTAGTGACAACACGATGGTATAGCCTAGTATGCCTTCTCTGGTAGATGATGGTAGGTGGTAAATTCATTGCAGCAGAGCTTGAACCCATTTAGCATTTTTTTTCTGTTTAGAAATTCATATAAAAGCTACTACATCTACTTACTGCTTTGCAGAGAACGGAATTTGCTGTGTTGTTTGTCGGAAGTAATGGTTGGCAGCTTTTAAGAGTGAACGAAGCAACTGACTGCACTGCAGGTTCAGTGCTTAGGCTCTTCACTTGCATACTCGGAAGCAGACTGTTGAAGCCCAATGAATGTTAAGCTGTGACTGATCAAAAAAATGGGATGGCAAAGAAGCCCACAGATACGATTATGGGCCTCTTAAAGATATTTCAGGGGCAGTGTGAGCAGTTTGTGTTGTGACTACAACTTGGAAAATTCAAAGCCATGAGTTTTTCCTGTTTGATGTTTTGCCCTCAACACACCTTAATTAACTTCTCTAGCTTGACATGAAGCCCTTCACGTTCCAATTCCTAATACATACTTAGTTCTACAAAGGTGATAGATGCACTTGGTATATCAAGTACTTACAGAAACATAGAAAGGTTTGGGTTGGATGTGGGGATCCTTATGGATCACCCAGTCCCACCCCCCTGCCATGGGCAGGGACACCTCCCACCAGCCCAGGCTGCCCAAAGCCCCATCCAGCCTGGCCTTGAGCACCTCCAGGGATGGGGCATCCACAGCTTCTCTGGGCAGCCTGTGCCAGGCCTCACCACCCTTGAGTATATAGCACAGGGTGCTTTTAAATGTTCCTTCTATGTTATTTCAGTATTAGCAGTGGTATTGCAAGAAAATTCTATCTATATAATAGTATATATATTTTAAATGGCCTGTGGTAATTGTTTACTTCAGTCAAAGGCTGCTTAGACAACTTGTACCTGATTGTCCTTTGGTAGGAAACGCTGTTCCATCCCAGATATTGAGAGAGAAACTCATTGAATTGGAAATGGAAATTGAGAGGTTCAGAGCTGAAAACACAACTCTAACTAAACTCCGTGAAGAAAGAGAGCACGCCCTGGCAAGTATCAGGTAATTTTTAATTGAAAATCAGGAAAGTTTTAATTGAAAACAACTTGGGGTGTTCACTAACAGTATGTTCCATGTTGTCCTGTTTGTACCTAAATAGTGTTACAGTGATAAGGATAAATAATTGGTGTGTTTCAGTAACTGGAGACAGGTCAAGAAACTGGTTGTTGCTCTATGGCTGTATTAAACCGTCACTATTACTCACAAATTGCCAATCTTGGAATAATATTAAGAACTCCTACTGGTTTAATATGATATCCTTGAAGGCTACACCTGGGAGAATTTCCTCATGTATAACTGAGCGGTGTTCTGAGCAGTAACACAGTCCCAAACCGGTCTTGCAAAACAGATTTCATGCTGACGTGATCGATGGTTCTTCCTATGGAGTGAATATTTGAGTGTACAGAGTTTGACTTCATTTCAGTCCCCTGGTGACTTGCAGGTGGCAAAGAGCAAAATAATCCTCTGGTGACTTAAAGGAAGCTCCCTACTTCCTACCACAGTCACATTTATTTTGTTTGGAAACAGCATCGTGTTGGTGGCTAACATGTGGGACCTGGTAATGGCTGATTCTTTTTCACACTGCTTTTGGGGGAATGGTGTTCTGCTGCTTTAACGACTATTGGCAGATTTGGGTGAAGCTTTGCTAAATTCAGGGTAACTTTTGTGACTAGAAGATGGAAACAGTTGGACTTCGAATGCTATCTGTGTGACATTTCTTACTGCTTAATACTCTTTATAGTTAAACCTTCTTGGGGGTAGTAGATGCTGGGTTTTAATCAATGACTGCAAAATTCAAAGTTTTTTGATTTTCTCACTCCAGACTTGTAGGAGTCAGGCTAAAAAAAAAAAAAGCTTTGTTTTATAATTACAGGAAAGAAATTGCAGACTTTCAACAGCAGAAAGCCCAAGAACTGGCTGAAATAGAAGAATATAGGAAAAAAGAAATGAAAAAACTGCAAAAGGAGCGTAAAGTTTTTGAAAAATATACCACAGAAGCTAGAGCAATTCCAGACAAAAAAGAACGTGATGAAATTCAGGTATAAAAATGATAATTATTATTCTTGTCCACACAGGAAAATCTAAATTAATTTAAAGGGAATTGAGAACTAATTTATAACTTAATTTGAAAGGTTGCAAGTCATTTCAAGATAGGAACTGTAGACACAGCCTAACTGAGAAAGCAGTTATGGTCTTCACAATGTTATGTGATGGTTTCAAGGCAAAAAACAAACAAACAAACAAAAAAAGCAAATCGTTTTGTCACATTTCCACAATAAAAGCTGCACTTGACTATGGTACAATTTCCTTTGTCTTTGATACAAAATTACTGTAGCTAATATAACACTGCAAGTTTTTATTATGGTAATGGATCAAAATGCAAACTAGAACCATACTTGAATTGTATTCTGTTTGTAACTGTTCCAGGGTAAAAATAGTTACCTTCTACAATTTTCAAAGTTGTGTTTTGTGATTACTTGTAGTTTGTTAAAGGTCAGAAACATACAAATGGTATGTTTCTTCACTGTCAGGATTTATGGTATGTTAGGCATACAGATGAGTTGTTTGAAACTTCACATGTGGGTATGTCACCTTCCTGACATTACTTCAATAGGTCAAAGTAACATTTGCTAAACTGGCCAGGCAGATTCATGTGTATTTTGTGTGTTTGTATCCTCCCTATTTCCAGTGCCAAGACTTTTAAGGGCCCTCTGGAGGGTAGCCTTAAAGATAACACATTTCTGCCTGAAGCGTGTTTGTGCAGGCCAATCTATAAAGTGTAAAAGATGCTCAGAGGGGAATGAAAGACATCCTCTGATTAAGTTCAGCTTATAGAGTTGATACCTAAAGTTGATCCTACCATTTTCAGGGAAGAAAACTTCCCCTACCTTTCATTGTCTCTATTACACAGATCATTCTTTTTGCTGATAAGTGCAAGTATTTTTGTATGTATTTTTCTTCCTTTTGCTTGTAAGTTTCTTCCTAGAACATGAAGATCTTTTGATATATTAAAAAAGATCTTATTTAATTTATAAATGTGCATTTTTCTAAGGCTTTAAAACAGCAGATTGCAGAGTTACAGGAAGATTTAAAACGAAAAGAAGCAAAATGGTCAACCACCCATAGACGCCTGAAAGATCAAATAGAAGCCTTAGTAAACGAGAACATGGAGCTAAAAGAGGAAGTCAAAATTATGGAGAGGTTTCGTCTTGAAGCCTGGAAAAAAGTAGAAGCTGCTGGAAGCAAGAAGAAAATTGAAAATTCTGGGGTGACTCTAAAAAGAGCAGAATCTGTAGTAAGTTTTTAATCTCAGTGTTTTAAGTTGGTGGCTGTGAATACTCTGGGTTTTGGATCATAAAGTTGTAATCCAGTAGCCACAACCTAGACATTAACTTTTAATTTACTAATCTCGGGGAGTCTACTAGTGGTGCCAGACACAGAATTTGATTAATCTCACATTCTCTCCAACTGTAAATGTTCACAGAACCATGGAATGGTTGAGTTGGAAGAGACCTCTGGGGGTCACCTGGTTTAATGTCACTGCTCAAGCAGGGACACCCAGAGCAGGCTGCCCAGGACCACGTCCACACGGCTTCTGACGATCTCCAAGGAGGCATCATTATGTGCAGTATCTGTTCTGTTGAGAAACTTGTCATCTTTGAAATTCAAAATGATGCAATTATAAGAGGAAAAGTACATAGACAGGATATAACCTGAGAACTTTTGTACCTCAAGGATCAGCCAGGCAAATCAGGCAGTTCATTGTCTACAGAAGTTATATTGAGTTTTGAAACTATTATTTTGGATTGCTTGTACCAAATTAACATTCTGTAATTGGTGGTAGGGAGGCAGCAGACAGAGGAAGAGTTCCAAAACACAGCTTGGGCTACATCGTGCAAACCCTTCTGCTGACTAAATCTCAAAAAATGTAGTTCGTGAAGAAAGCTTGCAGTTAGTTTCATGACAAATGGTCTATAAATTTTATTGCAAGTGAACAGTTATTGAATAAAAGTCACATAACCCACAAATAACTCTTCCTTCCAGAGTCTACCAAATAGAGGCCTGAAAAGCCAAACTGGATCTTCACTTCTTCCAGCACAGAAGGGTGGCAAGATAAGTGGCAAAAATTATTCACAGGCAAAAGGTATAAATGTTTGTCTAATCAGCAAATTCTTTAAGAGTTAACAGAAAATAAATGTAGAGGGAGCAGTGCTGCTGTTCCTTGGTTTCCTTCTTTGCAGTTAGCTGGCAATAGCATTTGTTGCTGTATCCCTTCCTAATGAATCAGCAAACATAGCAAGCAACTGGAGGGTTGTAGGTTTCGTTTGTTTTTTGACATCTCTAAAGGCAGATAACCAGGATGTTACCTCTTAGAGGAGTACAATCCAGAATTGAGGCCCATGCTGTTTTTACTTTGATAATCCTTCTGGAAAGCTAGGGAAGACACAGGAGAAGTCTGCCAAAGACTGTTCTTGTTGAAAGATTGTCAGTCCTGCTTTATTGATGATAAGGTATGGCTAGTAAGAATGTTACTGAGATCCCTAGGTGGAAAATAATCTCCTCTATAGATCTAGAAATGAAATAGGAGAGAAAGTGCAAGTATTTTGTTGGTTGCAATGATTCTTCAGTCAAGCATGTTGCTAATACGTGAAGCAAATGACTTGTCCCAGAGAGCTGACATGCTGTTTTTTCATAAATGTACTGTTTTCATTTTCTGCTGCACTAAAGAAATGTAGGTGTCCTGTACAACTTCATCTCATATATAACACTTAAACTGTACTTTAATTTTACTGGCCAAACTAACTTCCTTACGTTTATCTGAGTAGGAAAGCTTTCTAGAACGCCTGCCTCGGCACCTGCTAATGACAGAAGCAACTCTGAGACAGCGGCACTAGAAGATTCTTCTAGGACTTTTATGGTAGTAAGTCTTGTATCTCGATTTTTAAGGGGAAAAAACAACACAAAACAAATAAAAAACCCCATGAAGTTATCTGTACTTAAATGAGTACTTGGAGGGTGACCTGGAAAGCTGTTGACTCATTTTTTTAATATTATTTTTCTTGGTAATGAAATTGCAGTTAAAGGCTATACAGTAGTCAGTGCTTTACCTCTCTCTAGCTGTTGCAGCATTCTTTGGCTGAGGAAAGGAAAGAAAAGAAAGTAATAATCTACTCCCTAGAATTTTGCAGAATGTTTACCTTTTTTAGAGGAGGGAAAAACCTGACTATTTATGTTCCCTGCAGAGAAACCATCCAAGAATCTTTTAAGAATTCTTAATTGCTGTAGGTAGCATTTAGGTTTTATAAAACCTCATCAGCTGTTTCATGCCTTTGTATGGATAACTTCAGTCTGTTGAGGACCACACTACAGCACTGAATTCCATTACAGCTTGGACAAAAACTGACCACAGACAAACTACTGCTAGCCAGAGTACCTCGTATAGTAGATGTTGCATAAAATCCAGATTGGGTTTATGACTTCCCAGACCTGTCTTCCTACCCTCATGCTTCACATTTCCTAGAATGCTTGTCAGCCTAGGGAAAACAGTTGCATGATGACAACTTAAGTTTCACTTCAGTTTATGCTTATATTACTGGTGTCATTTCAGGACAGCTCTCCTAATGAAGCTTTTGTGCCAGCACCATCTGGACCTGAGCATACAGACGGTGAAGAGATAGAGAGAGAAATCGCTTATCCTGATGGAAAGGTAAAATGAGAGTGTGGCATTTGAAATTCTGTGAGACACTTGCTGTGAAAGATGAATGGGTACCTGAATGTGATGGCTAAATATTGATCTCTGCATTCCATTCATTAGGTTGAAAAGGTTTTGAAAAATGGCTGTCACCTCATATTTTTTCCCAATGGGACATGGAAAAAAGTGGGTTCTGATGGGAAGACCGTAACAATAACCTTCTTCAATGGGGATGTGAAGCAGATTATGCCTGATCAAACAGTGGTATGCATCCTATACCTTCTCCCCTATACTTATATGTGTGTGTATGCACACAGTTCCTGACTGGATACGTTAATTTGCACTGTTCCCTGCAGATTTATTATTATGCTGATGCTAAGACTACTCATACTACATACTGCAATGGCTTGGAGGTCTTGCAATTTTCAAATGGACAAATAGGTAAAGAAATCATCCAACCCAGCCAACCCTCAAAACTACTACATATGTATGCAAAACACTCCTGTACTTACGTAATATTGTCTCAAAATACATTTCAGAGAAACACTATCCTGATGGCAAGAAAGAAATCACTTTCCCTGATCAAACTATCAAAAATTTATTTACGGATGGGCAAGAAGAAAGCATCTTCCCAGATGGCACTATTGTTCGTGTTCAGCGGTAAGCTTTGTTTTTAAGTACCCAGACTGCTGACAGGGAAGCAGTAGTTAAGAGCTCCCTGCCAGAGGCAGTATAGAGTGATGTATTTGTAAAAGCTTATATTTGAATATACTGGACTGAGAAGGCTTGCTTACTGTTTGCGTTTTTCTTGTATCATAGAGAGGATGGAGAACTGAGTATCTCTGTCTATTTTCTAGTAAGAAAAAAAAAAAGTTACTTAAGCATTCTCTAGAATTACAAGTGAGAAGTTACTTAAGGCCTCTAGCAGGTCTGACACCCAATCTGACTGCTCAAAAAATTATTTTAAACTTTTCCTGGACCTTTGCAGAAATAGATTAAAAGCAGAGAATGCATAGCAGACGCTCTTGAGTATAAAGAAGCCATGTCACTTTTGGAGAAACATGTTTGAGTACCAACCACCTGGGATGGTATTTAATAAAAGAGGCCTTTCAAAAATACTGTATTAATTTCTTCGTTTAGGCTTATGTATTCAACGCTTGTTCCAAGAACAAATCTAAGCCTACTTACAGTCCTTATAATTTTACAAACAAAAATCACTTAAATATATGTATTTAATGCAGAGATGGAAGCAAAACTATTGAGTTCAATAATGGCCAGAGAGAGCTACACACATCACAGTTTAAGAGACGGGAGTATCCAGATGGTACTGTTAAGACTGTGTATACGAATGGACACCAGGAAACCAAGTATGTCTCTGGGAGAGTAAGAGTAAAGGACAAGGATGGCAATATCCTCATGGACACCAAGGTGTAGTAAGTTCATGCTGATCCTGTTGGCACATCAGCAAAACTATTGTACATTCCTGTAAACAAAAAGAACCAACTTTTAAACTTACATTTTGTATATATTGTTTATAGTTTTCCTGAAATAAATTTATTTTTCAGTTGGTATTACTACATTACTACTTTCAGTTGTTTTGCCTATTTCTACTTTTCAGAAGTTGTTTATTCATTGTGTTCTATGAGGTGTAGTTTAAAGGGTGTCCTTTAAATCCTTGGCTGTCAGTGAAAATTCATCAAACAGCTGTAGATGAACTTATTTTAGAAGTCGAAGAGAAAAGCCATTCCATCTAAGGTGAAAGTTGCTTGTGTTAGAGTAAATCAAGGGCGTGTTTCAGTCAGGCTGAAGCTTATTCTTTATTTTTCTTTCATCTGAGTTGGGAAATGAGCATCATCAAACCCAAACTATATTTTGTAAACTGCTCGTCTTTAAGGCTAGCAAAAGCAACTGTGAAATAGGTTAATTCTCCATGCTGTTCAAAGAAAAGGGGGAGTAAACATCAGAAACCACCAAAGGTAATCTTCTCATCCCATTCTTCCACCTCATCCAGTTGCAGACTTGTAAGCTGGCTCATCTTTAAAAATTCCCCAGCATGTAAAAGTCTTGTTACTGCTGCTATGTCTGCTGCAGCGGATGCTGACAACGTAGATGTAATAATTCTTGTTGGTCCCTTCCAATTCGGCTATTCTAAGTTTATTTCACTTGCTTTTTGCAGTGTGGAAGATACCTCCTGCCCCTACGCCCTAACTGCCCTTTTCCTTGGGGAAAGCAAGCTCTGTAATTACTGTGCTCTATTTTACTGAAGGAGTAAATTAACTCGCACTGGGATGTACACTTACTCAGCTAGAAGGTGGGTGGTGGGCTGTAGAGGCTGGTCATGGCAGTTCTGGCAGCCCAAAGTGGCAGTTCTTAATGTAATTCAGGCCCATGTCTCTGTCACAATGGTTGTATATGATTTTTAATAGATATAAGAACAACATTACATTTGAAAGATGATTGTAACACCTCTGGTATTTAGAACGGCATGTAGGACGTTTCAGCACCAAAACACATACTAAACCCATGAACTAATCCTTCCAGTGCTAGTATAAACTGGCAACTTGCAACACTTAGTGCACAGACTGGCTGTAAACTCTGTAGTTAAGTTTTGTACACGTATTCATGTCAAACACAGAAATGCACAAGGGGATGGGTGGTCAGGAGGTTCCCCCTGAATGTAAAGAAATGGCTACGCAGGTGACAACACTCTGTGATTCAATGGTACAAGCCCATCTGCTGCAACAGCCTGAACTGGACAATGCTGCCTTCCCTCTAACTCTGTTCATCTTGTTAACTTGGCAAAAAAATGAGCAAAATGTAACTTCAGCAAACTGAGTTCCAGCTACTACCACAAAGAAACAAGGGTGGAGCTCAAGCAGCACTTGCTGGGACAGAAACACACCTCTTCTGATCTTTACAGAGGGCAGAAAGGAGAAAGAATGGTTTTGGTCATAGATATTCTGGTCACACTTAAGTAGCCATTTTCAACACCATCCGAGCAGGGACTCAACTGGAGCTTACTTCTGAAAATACTTCTACCAAAAACAGGAACTTGCACTGAATGCAGGACTACAAAGTTAAAGATGCCCAGCCTCCTCCACTCTAAGGGCTACGGTCAAAGTAAGAAACTACAAAAGGTCATGCCAAAAATCAGGGAGTACCAAATAAAATGAAGCAGAAGTCTCACATTGTCACTACCAGATTTCTAGGACATACAGAGCACCTAAAACCCAGCTGGTTGTAATGAGATTCAAGCCATGTCCAGGGGCAGACACAAGCAATCCAGGTGAATTTATCTATTTAGGTATTTGTGAGAAAGTGAGTGTAACAAAGACCTCTAAGAGAATGAGAGGCTGGAGTCAGTTTTGTTTAAAGAGACTATCACCTTCACTTGTGTCTGATTTCAAGACTTGTATTTTGCTACACTAATTTCCTCTGTTTTCCCTTGATAATCTAGATGAAATTCTCCATGGGGTGACTGAAGCAGCTGAGCACTGAATATAAAGGATGCACTACACTAAAAAGGTTTCTTTGAATGTCTCTTTATAGCAGGAAAGAGAAGGAAGCTTTCAGATGTATGCTGAGCAGGCTCCAGTTTATTCTAACACTTTGAGTTGAACGCTACAGTGCCTGGAGTAGGAAGGAGGCGCAAGGACACCCAAGCCAAAAACAAAACACAGCAACAATGCAAATGTGTTTCAAAACAAAACGAGTAACATTCCCCACCTCCCAGCTGTTCATTCCTAGCTCCAGACTGGTACCAGGAAACTATCACCAAAGTTGACTGAAATATGAACAAGAGTTACATCACAGTAATAAAACTATCCTCAACATTATTTCTTCATCTATTTCCTTACTACTACACATTCATTCCAGCTACTCTTATTGAAGAATTATCACAAAACACCACTTAAGGCTGTATGTGAATAGATAGATAGCGAAGCTATCTATTTACATCTCAATTAAGAGTCAAAATTGTAAAAATCTATAAATGCAGATTAGGAGAGCGCTTCTTAAGTGGGAGGGAAAAGAACTACATAACATCAAGTTGGTTAAGGAATTCGAAAAGCCAAAACCCAAACCAGTCTTCAGTATTCTCTGTAGAAACCACATGGTGTAAAGCTTTTCAATTCAAGTATTCTGTGTTCAGAGGGATGGACATCCAGGAGTTACAGAGCCCAGTATGAGAACCACTGGCCCAGGACGTTGAGAACAAATGCTGAAAATTAAGAAAATAATTTATTAATATGATTGTTTGGATAGAGTACACTGCCACTCACCTGCTAGGAACCTTCTTCAATGACTACCAGCAGATGCTCCTCTTATTATTGCCTTAACACTCCTACGTTCCAGTACCTGTTAGTCCTTAAAGCTGTGTGTGCTTCAGTTATGTGTAACTAACTAAATTCCATTTTTAAACAACTTTTATTTAATTAGAAGAGTGGAAGTGTGGACAGAAGAATTTTTTTTTTTTAAATCTAATTCTGTTTGTGGTCAATCAGTTAGCATATTGAGACCCTAACTTAAAACTTTTGAAACAATGCCTCTTCGTGATGATATGAATTTGTAATTCGTATTCACAGTACTCACACGTCACTCCTCCAACTCTGCAAGTCCCATTTCTATCAGTTTCATATGAACTAGTTTTTGATCATCTTCATACAAGGAAATGGTGACCTCTGGTGAAGAAGCCTGAAAATCAAAGTTTTAACAGTTTTCAGAAACATGACAATGATCTGTTTAAACCTCACAGACCAACTAATTGTAAAAAGGACTTTGCTGGCTATTCTCACTACCAAATGGAACTGTGAATACAGAGAGTATTTCTGTAAAGGAAATTAAAGAAACTTTTTTTTCCCCCCCAAACCAGGAATGCTCAGCAATTTTTTTTTTTGATTGCAGACTTCAGGAAAGAGCCACATGATTTTTTCACTTCAGTAGCAGTTCCTTCATGGTAAATGGTTCAAGATTTTAAATTATGAGTGTCCACAGGAGAACAAGTACTCAGAAATTATACAAAGATTGCCAGAAAGAATTTTAGGCTGAGCTGAGCAAGAATGAAGAAAAACTGCTGTTTCTCACAAGTATGGAAGCAGAGAGCTGTTTTCCTTCAGTGCAGTCCATCATAGCCCACAGTGCTTCCACGCTCCACTCGGGACAATATGGGATTCTTTTTGCATTTGTATCACTTAACAGAGGTTTAAATCCAGCCAGCAGAGCTCGCACTGCCTGAACAGGATACTGCAGCAGGTGATGAGGTATGCAGCGCAGCCTGCAACAAAAATGAAGTGTTTGCCTGCAAGAACCTACCTGTCAAGCAAAACTGTCACTGAAAACAAAGAGACGGTTTTAATGGTTCATGGGACGGTTTTAAGGTGTGGAAATGGGGTCAGGGGCCCTGCTCTACAATAGCCTGCTGGTGTCACGCTGAACAATTCACCATGGCTGGGGTCTCTGAAGGACTTTGGCATCCTAACTATCATGAAGTAGGCCAGTGTCATACACCAGGCACGCTGGCTCCCCATTACAGCACCCACGGAGGAGTCTCAGGTGCCCAACATAGACTGGAGTGAAGAACAGAAGAGCAGGACTTCCAAGAAAACCAAGGGACACAATGCAGCCTCTACACCTGGTGCATCTGGACAATGATGTAGATCTTTGCAGTTCAAACTGCTTCACTCAAATGTCCTAGTCCAACTACTTGATGTAGTACCTTAGTTTTGTTTTTATCATCTCATCATTCACCTCCCTCTTTCCATCCCAGAAATAAAAGAATAGGGATGCTGAACAAGAAGCGCAACCCTGAAGTGTATCTCCTAAGACTGTAACAGCCCAGGAAGCAGGAAATCTGTTCAAATCCCCATTAAGTAAATCTGTAGCTGCTCCAGTGAGCAGCTAACAAAACTGCTACATCAGTCTACATCAAAAGCAAGTCAGTGTGACTTATTTATATAAAATGCAAGTGCTTCAAGAGAAATAATTCAGAGAAGCTTAGGGGACCATGAAAGCCTAGCGTCTGGGACATCTATGCCTGTGCACTGGTGCTTGAGGAGTAGTTCCTAGCAGCTCAGCATCAGGCAAGAACAGGGATCTGAACTTCCAGCTTCCTCATAAGCAGCGTGGGGCGTGCTTTGTTCAGTCACTTCCTTATCTTATTCCCGAGCTGTCTTCTACACAGGTTGAGCTGCAAAGGGTCAGAGGATTTATTTGTACAGAAACCAGGGACTAAGCCCTCCAGGTAAAACCTTCTTGGGTGCAAAGGCAGATTGTGAACCCAAGCCTACCTCACAGGGTATGAAGTTCAGTAACCCAATGATGGAGAAACCTGGTATTATAGTAACGGGCTTCTCCCAACTACCCCAGAGACAGAAGCAGGTGCACACCCTAGTGCTCTGCAGGCAAATTGTGTAACCAGCCACCTAACTTTCTCTCCAACTGAAATCTAATGCTGCACTATTACTTACCGTGTATCTATAGCTATAGACATGTGATTAATGCATTTGTGAAAATACACGCACCTGTAAATACTTATGATATAAGCACATATATACATACATACACATGCACACACATCCACATTTTACATGCATTTTTTTCTGATTATTTACTTGCTTGTTGGAACAACTGAAAAATTGCCATAGTCAACAAACTGAATCAGGATCTTATCAGGGTTGAGTTCTTCAACAGAGAGGAGCTTCGCTCTATACCACAAACCATCTCTGTATTCTACAAGGCAAGGCATTTCTGCAAAAACAAAAGCCCCAAAATACACTCAGTGCCATACAAACTAATTCTTGTCATCAATTCTGCTTTGTGACTGCGATTCTATTCTTTCTCTAATTCGTAATATTCTCTCTGAAATTCAATTCACAATCACTAGGATGTAATTTTAGTCAAGTTAAAAACAGCCAAACTGCTTCATGTTGGTAATTTCCACTTTGACTCTCCTGTACACTTCAGTTAGCAAACAGATCAGTCTTTTAAGGTGGATACTGCATAAAACCAGAACTTTACAAGTTACTAGAAACAAGAACTAGCACTAAGTAGTTTCTTCACAAAGTTCTAGATGAGTGCAGTTTATTATTTTAGGCCCTCTAGCTGTGGACAGGAGAACTGCAGTATGCCATGCCTGATCTGAGAAATTCAGAATTAAAGCAAGATGACACTCTCTAGGGTTCAAGTAATTTCCAACTCTAGATTTTCAGTACAGATCTTATGTCTTTTGAGTATTTAGTAGACTTCCAGAGCCATAACTTCAGGGAAGAATTTTATTATTGCCATATTCAATCTAAATGCTATTCATCAGCTTCAACACACAACAAAATTTGAATTATTTTCATCATCCCACTGAAAAACAGTAACAGAGAAGTCTCCATTTCACGCAAAGAACGCATAGTGTATCATATGATTATCATACAGATTTACTTTTTACTCTATTAGATTTATTCAAATATCCGTAAGTAACAGAATTATTCTGATTCTTTGAAAAGAATTTCAGGCTTTTGTTTATACACATGGAAAAACAGGTGGGAAGATAAATAAACTAACATACCTGTTCTGAAGTTTGTCAGGAGAGGAAGAGAATCCAGATTTTTATTGCACCATTTGAGGGCTTCATTGAGGCTGTCCAAGTTGCAGCTAGCATCTCCCTCTGTGGCAGACGGCTTGGTAACGTTCTCAGAAGGATTAAGACAGATGTATACCTATCCAAAGAAAAGGCTCCCATATTACAATTTTTGTAGGCTTTTTATGACCTTCAAATTCCACCACTAATCAAGGATTATTAGAATATTACCTATTTCCATCCTGGAAAGGTTTCAGCACTTACCTCTCCCCTTTCTTCTTTCCTCAACTTACAAATAACTTTCTAGTTACACATTTTTCCCCCCAAAGTAGAACAGAGTAACCATTTATTAACACCACATTTCAATATTAAAAAGAAAGAAGCAAAGGAATGCACTTCATAGAGAACATACCCATGTGAGATTTCACAGGTGTCCCTCATTAGGGTTCCTCCCTCCTACCACTTGGGGTAAAGAATCTCACTTTATAATGGCAAACCAGATTAATTTTAAAATTAGTGCAAGAAGTTCTGAAACTGCATTTTATTTGCTATGCAAAGACATTCCATTCATTTGATTTCTAACTGGGTCATCAGTATAAGGCTGCAGGTCCAAGAAAATGAAACTTTAACCAACACATAGACAAGTCATTCAGATTTTAGATCACTTAAAATGTCTTGTTTTTTAAACAGGGACATCGCATAACATTGATATTCTACAGATAGTCCTAGTAATTAATGAGTAGGCTATCAGTATTTGTAAATTCAGCATTATGATTCACCAGCCAGGAAGAAAATTAATTTTCATTTTCTTACTTGTACACGGATCTATAACCAAGCCACAACTCCATCATGCAACTGATACTTAAATATATGAGTCCAGAGCAGGGCCTGGTGTCTGTGATTATATACCATGATAAAAAGCACAAGTTAAATAATTTGCAAAAAATGAACCAAATACATGTTGGTTATCTCCTTCCCCTCTTACAGGGGAAACATGAGGAGAATCCAAGAAAAGCCCTTTTCTAATGTATCCTAACACTTTCATCCTGTATTTAGTCAAAACAATCGTCTGCATAGAATATACATTTTCTGGGGAAGATGCATGTAAGTAAGTTAGCGTAGTGACTTTGTAACCAAACCGTAATACTGAAACTTAAGGCAACTGCTTCTATACTGTAAAACCTGTTATTTACAGATTTACCAAAACAATACAAGCACTTCAACATAAATCAACCCACTCAAAAAACATTTTTGAGACAATCATCTTCTCGCTGCTTTGTTTTCCAGTCTCATCCAATATTCGAAGTCCACACAGGAATGTTTTTTTTTTTTTTTTTTGATCATCAGTGTTACATTTGCCCTTTTGCCTGGGAGACTGCACAGGGCAGCTGTGTGGGTATGCACAAAAAAATCAATGACCAGTCATCGACCGGAGACAGCCAGATGACTGTAATAGCCACAAACTGTTCACATTATTAAACAATATCCCAGAAATTTAATTTTTGGGAATAAAGAATATAAATCCTTAGTGTTCTGCTAAGTTAAAATTCAATGACCCACTTCCTTATTATACAAGGTGAATTAAGTACCATACTACAAACCTTGCAATTCCGATTTTTTTAGGGCAACAGGTAGTATTTATTTCACTATCCACCTGCTCCCCCGGGTTATTTGAAATGAGCTCATATACAGATAGCTGCAGTACTTGACCACCTGTATCAATACATAAGTAGCATTTTGTGACCTATTTTTCTATTATCTAAACTTGTTAGCTGTGATCATCAGCATGATGAGACCGCAGCATTTTCTGTCTGCAGTGTATGAGATGTTATCAACACTCACCTCCTTAGGGGACACAAAATGGGTAACTCTGACAGGAAAGGTATCTCCTGGAACAGGCAGTGGTGGCAATGTGTATGAAGGCAAAACTTGAGCGCTTCCTTCAAGCAGCTCCTAGACCAAGACGGACTTTAGTTAAGAGTCAGATTTTGTAATAAAATGCAAGCTTGGCTTGTGTGTGATTTCTGGTCAAAGGAATTATCTAGCAGCAACATGTCCTTGATAAACATATAAATCAAGTGCTATGAGAGACTAATTTATAATTAGGTTTTCCATGGTTATTCAGTCCTAATACACACAAATTCCGTGAACTGTATCACAATGATACTGGCTCGCATGCTACAATTTAAATGAGCAGTGACAGCAGTACACATTGTACTGCAGAATTGTTTTCTTTCCAGCATGAGTCGCTGCTTCAAAAAAATATACTACCAGAGAAATACCCTGACGAAATCACACCTACACTTGTTATGCTCAGGAGCAGTGTACTTGATCTTAATACAGTTTATATTTCTGTACGGTTTTGCAATATAAAAAATAGCAATCAACCGAAGGTCACAACAAGAAACTGGGTACTCTTTAGAGTAACAACAGCAGAAGCCCAAAATCTCACCTGCTTTGGTATGTCCTGACAGTCTTTAGTGACACAGAACTGCTGGTAGGCCATGAAGGAGGAAAGTGACATTCCATCGAAATACAGGCTGACAGACAGCTTGCCCCATGGGTTATCCGGTAGCTGCTACTTACACAAGGCAGAATAAGATTACAACAGTAATAGCACGACTGATGTTTTGGAAGTACTGACCAGGAGATTCTAACCTGCTATTCCTAATGACACCACACTCATTCCCTCAAAGACACAAAAGCAGTAAGGATTTCTTAACACCAATTACGGCACAAACTGGAACGTGACTGCATCTGTCTCTGGAATGGCAGCACCACCTAACCTGTGTAACACTGAAACATCATCCCAGGTTTGCTCGCTTAACGATAAACCCTTTCCTTTCACAATTTACCACTAGAAATTATTTGAAATTGCATTTTTTTTCCCAGACAATAGGTATTTGTTTTCCTATAAAGCTAATATATGAATTTAAGCATGCCCACATTCAATTATCATAGAATCATAGAATATCCTGAGTTGGAAGGGACCCCATAAGATTGAGTCCAACTTCTGGATTATGTTCAAATTATGTCCAACATTCATCACTTAAAATTGTATTTAGAAGAATTTACAATGTTGGTAGGTAAGATGTTGACAGAATACAAACATCAGCAAAAGTGTTAATACCTCTAAAGGATAAATTTAAGGCCTTGAAGTCACTGGAGAAATAACTTTAGCTTTCAATTCTTCCCTCTCAGAGGACGTAAAGACTAAGGATAAAATGTTTTATCTAAGAAATACATTTTTTGCTACATTCCTTCACCTAACAGTCATAATAGAAGTTAAAAAGAAAGCAAAAAAAAAAAAAAGGTAAGCATTGCTCCACATCTATGAATAAACAAAGTTACCTGAACATGTATTTCAACCTCTTCGTTTGTAAGTAGTTCTTGAAGGATGTGCACTGCATCCCGCTGCCAAAAATTTCCAACCTATTTGGTAAAAAGCAAGAAACCCCTAAAGAGTGAGGTGCTTATAAATAATACTATTATTCTTATAAGTAACACTATTATTCTTAAAAGAGATGAAAATGTGTCTTATTGAGCAACTTCTTTGAAAGCACACATAATTAGCCTGAGTTGTCTACAACAGTTTATACGCTGTCTGCTATTTGGTACACTACAGCTCCTTGTGTAACAATGCTGACCAGCAATTTTCAGATCTTGTAGTGACTTAGAAAGAGATGCTGCTTGCCAAGTCTAACCCGTACTACATACAAATTGTCATGTATATGTGCAAATTACATGAAACATAACCAGAAGATACAGAATTAAACTTGAAGATAACAGAACAAAGATACTGGGTACTTTCAATACTCTGCAATATCCATTTGCGTGCCAACCCACAGGCCTATCTTTCCCCATAAACCCCTTTTTTCACCCATCTGAACTGCTTCTAGCAATAAAATAGTTTTCTTTAAAAAAGTATAAGGTAAGCTAGCCATTTCAGTAATTCACACTTACTAAATGCACCATTCTCAAATTAGAGTAACAAAACTGACTCGAGAGTTTGCAATTTTCTGGCCATTCTACAGTAAGAAATCCAGGACTTGCTTCTTGTTGCTGCTATTGTAAAAAACAAACTGCCGCTTCAGAGTATCATCCTGCCACTGCCAGCCACTGTGGTGTCCTGACTCAAGGATTTCATTCCAGTGACAGCTGCTTTTGAAGCATGATTGTTTCGTAAAGCAATCCATTATTTTCTGATAGAAGACTGCCTTGCTGAAGTGATCCTTATCAGCTATTCCCTGAGTTCTTAGAGGAAAGCAAAAACACCAGCAACTACTCTCAACCTTTGTATGACTGAGCAGTATCATCAATTGAGTAAACACCTAAAAAGTCTTCAAAATTTAGCCTTACTCACTGGTACTGTCTTGTAGAGCTGACATGGTATGCAAAATGGAGGAGTATCAGTATACAACGTAGTTGGATACAGATGACACTGAGGGACCTTCTCTATATAGCCACGGTCGATGTACTGTACCTACACAAAAAGGTTTTTCTAAAATAATTCCTGCTTTTAAGGTCAAAAAGCAAAGGGCTTATTTATAGCATCATTTTTCCAGAGGAAGAAAATAGCTAAGGAAGAGACTGAAGAACTGCTAAGACATTTATCTTTCAAGAGATCTGCCTCTTCTGAAGCAAGCTACAGCAGTTTAAAACTGAAATAAAAACCACTGTAAGCTCAGAACTTGTCAGAGCTGCAAATCTATAACCAAAAAGCATGCATAGACTCAGGAGATTAGATAATACTAACTACTAATAACTACTAATTGGAAAAAGGAGCTCTATAACATAGCAACTATAACAACATATAGCAACTACAACATAGAAAGAATTCACAGTCAACAACTACTTGCTTGGTAGGTGCAAGCTAAAACAAAAATATTTTCAAGGCATTCTGCTTATGATCCTAACAAAAAAGCAAAAAAAACCAAAATTGGATTACCTACAGGTAATCAAGGGATCAAAGACAGCTTTATGCTTAAGAACATTTATCATCAACAGGATTACCATGGGAAAATAATAACAACTGAAATAAGCAGACAGAATTCAACTTAAGATAAATGTAAAATCAGCAAAGTGATCAAAATTTGAAGCAGAATGAGCAGTGATATCAGCTGAACAAAAATAGAAGTTATACATTTTAGAGAGTCAAATCAGTTATTTATATTTACCATATACGTGCAAACGTTCACACGCACAGACAAAATACAGTCCAACTTACCTGGAGAGTACCACCGCCAAGTTCTACAACTTTACCTCGATACCAAAGGGTATCTGACCCTCTTATAACACAAGCTTCTCCTTTTTTCCAACAATAGGGTTCTAGAAGACCAAGGCATTTGAAGTTACTTTGTATTT